>NW_004524592.1:22305275-22341965 GCF_000260255.1 Octodon degus | reverse complement strand
TGACTTTCAGCCTATGAATGTCTTTATGAGTTAAATGTGTTTCTTGTATACAGCATATTGTTGGATTTTGTTTCCTAATCCACTGTGCCAGTCTATTCCTCTTAATTGGTGAATTGAGTCCATTTACATTGATGGTTAGAATTGAGATGTACTGACTTATGATTAACATGTTATTTACCTGTTGTCATTTACTCCTTTTTCTCCTGTGTTTAATTGCTTGCCCTATCTAGTTGATTGCCTCTGATCTCATTCGTGGAGTTCTGATCATTTTGGTCCCTCTCTAGAACATCTTTCAGTAGCCTGTGTAGGGTTGGCTTTGTCAGTATGAAATTCTTCAGCTGTTCTTTGTCATGAAAGTATTTCACTTGTCCATCAAACTTGCAAGAGAGTTTTGCAGGGTATAGTAGTCTGGGCTGGAATTTGTTTTCATAGAGGACTTGAAGTACTCTGCTCCATGCTCTTCTTGCCTTCATGATTTGTGAAGAGAAGTTGGCCGTAATTCTGATGGGTTTTCCTTTGAATGTGATCTGCTTCTTTTCTCTGGTGGCTTTCAGTAGATTATTCTTATGCTGAATTTCTGGGATCTTGACTATTATATGTCTCGGTGTGTTTTTCATTGGGTTTAGGTTACTTCTCGTTCTGTATGCTTCGGTTACCTGAATGTCAGATTGTTTCCTCCTATTTGGGAAGTTTTCTGCTATTACTTCTGCCCATATTTTTTTAATGTCATTTGTATTAACTCCTTCTTTCTCATTGATGCCTATTAGTCTCACATTGTTCATCTTTGCATCATCTTGCAGGTGAAGGATTATTCTTTCCTGCATCCTCGTTTTTAAGAGATCCTTTCTTACCTGTTCACTAGCTGCAACAGCATCTTCAAGATCTGAAACTCTGTCTTCACTTACACTTAAATGGTTTTGCAAGCTTGTGATTGAAAATTTAATTTCCTCTATATCTCTTTGAGTCTGCTTCATGCAATCTATTTCTTTCCTGTATTACTCATTCAAGGAATCTGTCTTTTTTCTAATCTTCTCTATTTTTTTTTATCAATGTCTTCTTTAGAAGCAGTTATAAATTCTTTTACTGCATTTTTTTTCAGATTGGGTTTCCTCCCTATGTTTCTGTAGTTGCTTCTTTACTTCAGATGCTATGAATTCTGAGAATTCTTTTTTTACTTCAGAAAAGAATTGCACACTGTGTTCCTCTATAAATTTCTGCTCTTGCTTATTTACTATTCACGCTATTAATTCATACATTTGAGCTGACCTAGTGTCCTCTTCACTTGTTCTGGGTGGGCATTGGGTTTCCTCCATATGCTTCTGCATTTGATTGCTTACAGCAGATGTTATTAATTCAGGGATTTCTTTTTATAGTTCCAATATGAGTTCTTCTATACCTTTCTGCAGCTGTTTCTTTATTTCAGAAGCCATTGATTCATTGCTTTCAGCTGTGTGACTCCCAATTTGTTCTGAGTTACTGTCCTCTGCACTTGTTACGGGTGGGCTTGTGTTCTGAGATTGCATTTTGTTCCTTCTCATCATTTTGTGTAGCACTGTCTTCTGTCCTTTGTTGTAGATCTTTGGTGCTATAATCTTAGCATGTACTGAAGTTCAGGTGCAGATCTACAAAGTTTGGCTTTATCCAGCTGTGCCTGGTTTGGGTCTGGCTGCTGTGCTCAGTTCCTTCCTGCTGCTACCCTTGGGCGTGATCCTGTTGTGCCCGTCTTGCAAGATGTTCTGCTCCTGGACTAGCTGGGTGGTTCTATCCTCTACACTCTCTGAAGTGATTGTAGCTGCAAGGTTTCACCCCAGGCCTGTATGCCAGGTCTCCACTGAGCCTGGAGGGGACAAGGTGGAGTAAGGGGGAGAGGTAGCTCTCCCACACACTCACTGGGCCTGGGCTAAGACTGGTTCTGGGGGTTCCTGGATAGTGGCAGAAATTTCTACTCGGTGGGCGGGGTGGGGAAGGTGCTGAGGAGTGGTGGGAGGTGTCCCAAGGGGGTGGAAGAGGGTCTCACCCACGCTGCGCCTGGGCTGGGACCAGTAGTAGGTCCCACTGGCACAGGGCTGCCGGCACAGGGTATCTGGAAGCTCTCCCAAGCACTCACCGGGCCTGGCTAGGATTGTGTCTGGGGGTTCCCGGAATGCGGCAGAAATTCCTCTCTTATACCTCTTATTAAGTGGTTTGTGATGTCAGACATTGTATTAAATGTTACAGGTACAAACTATTTTGGGGGGTGTGGTTTGAGACAGGGTTTTTGCTACATAGTTCGGGCTGGCCTTAAACTTACTGCAGAGCTCATGCTGGCCTTCCCACGGGCTACCATGATGAGCCTCCTGCCTCTGCCTGCAAGGTAGGATGAGTGCTGGGATCACAGGCCTGAGCCACCACGCTCAAGAGGCAAAACACTTTTCAAGGAGGTCACAGGTGCCAAAGCTGTCTAAACAAGAGATCTACTTAAAATTTGGATAGCACTTTTCCTTACTTCTTCTATTGCAAAGTAGTTCAACTTCTTTAAAAAGCATTTCATAGAAGCACTTAAAGTGATTGATCCTCACATCACTGTTCCTTTAGCCAAATCAGTAATCAGAGTAACTGATACATTTCTCTTATAATGTGTGATGAATTTAAGAGAACCAAATGGAAAGGCAAAAACTCTTGAGACTTTTGTTTCTTTCATTGTGATGAAACTGTGACTGAGGTGTGATGATACCGTCCTGAGTTGCTGGTCATTCTGATGTCATTTTCTAGTTGTGCATCCTGTTGCTTGTGACTTGGTTGTGCCGGCACACAGGTTGTCTTTTTTGTCTCCATTCAGTTGAGTATTCCGAAGATTTATTAAAGGAGGATTATGTAACATTTAAATGAAGTCACCAATCCCTGAATACCTGTCACAGCTAAGACACATGTTTGTGGCGGAGCATAATGCATTCATTTATATGCTGGGGGTCCACTGTCCCCCCGGGAATGTCAGGAAGCCGCATGGTGTTCCTGGGCGTTGGGCTTGGCCACAGCCTCTGTAGCTGTGGCAGCTAGTGTGGCCACAAGCTCCTCACTGGCTACACATCTGAACAGTGTCGAGAGTACAAGTTAGCCCTTCAAAGGCTTGGAATAAATTATACTAAAATGTTGGCTCCAGAAAGAGTTATTTTGGATGGGACAAGGCAAAGCTCTTGGAGGTGTGTTAAATGGATCCTTCTGTGCAGGGGCCAGAGAGAGAGAGCTCTGCTCTCTCACACTTGGCCCGCACCCCAAATCCACCATAGACAACGGGTTTGAACATTCTTCTCTGAAACAATAAGTGGCTTTGTAACTTAATATGCATAGTATACCTTATGAAGTCAGGATCTTTTCGTGATGCTTCATTTTCAAAAGAATTTCTTTTTCTTCTCTCTCTTCCAGTAGAGATCTGGAACCAGCTTATACTCAGTTTATGAGCGCCAATTGTTAAATTTTAGGGGATTTTGTAAGATGCTATGAAAAATACAATTCTGTTCACTTACAGTTATATAAGCTATATTAAAAACAAAGGCAAGACATTCCCCAAACTCACCACAATCTTATTGCCTGACTCCACTGCATTATATGTTTTTTTATTTTAAAAACAAAACAGAATTTCAAAACAAGATGAAAGGAAATCAACAGTGGTTGTTATATTGTATATTGTTATTTTCAAAGTGATTCTTCGGATTATCAAATACCAGATACAGTCATGCAAAGTAGATCAAAAAAATTAAGCATCTACTGTTTCTTTCAATAAACCAAGAGAATTAGTAGTACAATTATCTTAGCATCTATACCTATGTCTATATCTATATCTATATCTATATCTATTTCCCTTCTTTTTTCCTTTCTTTAAAATTAACTTACATTTTATTATTTCATTTTGAAAAGTAAAAGACAAAAGCAATAACAAAAGTCAGAAATAATGATAGGAACAGGGTAATATACAACAACTTTTCTCTTTTCCTTCATCCTTTTTTTTTTTTTTTTTTCCTTTTGAGCAGCTTCTTTTCCTCTTACAATATCTATCATACCACTTTTTGGATTTTATTTACTCTTTCAATTTCTTGCACTAGAGAGACAATATGATATTTACACATGCAGGTCTCATTTATTTCACTTATGAGTATGGTCTCTAGTTGCACCCATTTTCCTATGAAAGCCTTTATAGCTGAGTAATACTCCATTGTATAAAAATACCACATCTTTTTAATCCATTCCCCAGTTGGTGGGCATTTGGGCTGTTTCCACAACTTAGCTATGACAAATCATGTGATGTGTTCTTGGAGGTTCTTGGGTTTGCTGGACCTGAGGCATGGACGTCCTGTATAGTGACCATCTCTTTAGAACCCCGTGTCCAATGACAGTACACAGGCAGCTTGAAATTAGCATGAGGGCTGTATTTACATCACAGAAATTAGCTGCCTGTTTTGTTAATCATCTAGACTTAAGACAATGATAGAGCAAGACTAGTACCACATTAAATTTAAACATGAGTAGTGGCCATCTCCACTACTTTTGTGTAGTTCTGAAACTGAGACAATTTTCTTCCAGGATTGAAAAGCTTTCACCCTAGGTCACTCAGGTCATTAAGAAACAAGTGTTCTACTGACACATGTCTTCACAGCTTATAACTCCACAACATAAATGAAAGCATGGGTCAAGATTTGGGCATGAAAAAAAAAAAAAGATTTGGGCATGATTTTATTCATTTATTAATTGCCATGAGAATTAATTGCCATGAGGCTAAGGATATAGTTGGATAGAAACAAGGAAAGCACTTTTGAGAAGTCACTTTATAGTATAGGATTGACAATACAGAGGATTGCACATATTATTTGTAAATTATACCTAGATGTCCTTTATATTAGTAAAATTTATATTAAATTTACACTCATGGGCTGGGAAGATAGCTCGGCGGCATAATGGCCTGTCTGGAGAGCACAAAGTCTGTAGTTTGATCCCCCAGTACCTCATGCCATGCAAGCCCTAGAGCTCTGGGCATGCTGAGCCGGCCACTGAGTCCAGGCGTGTTGGCACATGCTTGTAATCCCAGTGCCGGGGAGGCTGAGACAAGAGAATCACTATGAGTCTGAGCTGCATAGTGAGACCCTGTACCAAATAAGTAATTTTTTTAAAGCCCTTTAAATTTACACTCATATTTATGGCTACATTTTTCTCCTGGAGAGATGATTACTAAACTCTTACTAACATACCATTGCCAACAACTTTGTTTCCTACTCCTGCTTGGGGCCAAAGTTCCTCCTGTACCAGACCTAGGGGGACCTAAGCCCAGGGAGGTAGAAGGTACCTGGCCCATGAGACATGACCATAGGGACCTCCAAGACCAACTGTGGGTGGAAAAAGAAGAAGAAGTTGGCAGTTTTTCTTTCATCCTTCCCCAGGCCCTAACCATGGGCCTGATATGCCAAAAAGTCGCATATGGAAGGAGAGCGGAGAAGGCAGTGAGGTAATAAAAAATGACCCAGAAGTGATATATGTGACTGTTTTGCATTGCAAACCTCCACTAATAAAAAGAAACTATTCCCTATTTTTAAGAAAGGATGAAAAAATCTTGTTATTTGCCCACGAGACTGGCTCACAGCACTTGAAGTATCCACCTCTCACAGCTCTACCAGGGCTATGTGGTGCCTAACAGGCACTGAGGGAAGGCAAGTCTTGCTGCACTCTGCCTGATCAGTGGCTTTGCCAAGACAGTAACCCAAGGACAAGAGCAAAGGAAAGAGGGACAGGATGCTGGCTAGAGACAGCTGGAATCCTAGCTTGTGCCATGTGGGGCATCTTAAGTATCACGGTGCAGTTTGTTGCAGGAGGAAAAGTCCCCATGTCCTGTGTTTCCAGTGTTGAAGTGTGTGAGACATTACAGGCAGGTCTTGCAGTGGCATCGTCCTCCCAACCCAGGCATGGAAGATCGAGCTGTTAAGGAAAGACTGGAATCAGCACCTGGTTTTACTCTCACTTCTGTTACTAATCAACCCTTTGGCATTGGACAGGTTACTGTATGTCTCTGTACTTGGTTTTCTATAAAATGGTGTACAGTTTCCAGTAGTCCACTTTCTCCCTAACCTGCCACTTGGTGACCCTCTGCCTGCTTCTCCAGTTAGAGCACATAAAGCACACGTCTCTGATCACAGCATCAAGGGCAGAGTTGAGCATATTGGTCATATCAATTCTTTGACTCCCAGGCCCCAAATCCATTGTGGCAGGAGGCATAAATCATAAATAATTCCAGGCTACTACTCCCCGATTGCTTAGAAGGATCAGAGCACTGACATTCTTTGGCAGATGAAAAAAGAAATTCAATTATCTGGAATGCAAAGAAAAGAGAATACTCTCTCTAGTTGAAAATCGCTCTGGAGGGTAGCAGCAGTCTTCCTTGAATTAGTAAGAGCAGGGGACGTGATGATACTTTCCCTCTTCTCAGGCTCTGTTCTGCTTCTGGATGAGGATTCTGAATATGAATGATCCTTAGGCACTCAGTATCAGTTGCTCTGGCTTTTAGAAGATGTCAGAGGTTGGCTGAACATAGACTGTTTAAAGTATCACGTGTGACTTCTTGACCACATCTGTGATCTCCATGGATCACTGAAAATTTAAATCTTTCTCATGTAAGTAGAATGCCAAAGAAAGTTTCAACTATTTTTTAGAAGTGGTGCTGATGGTGGTATTCCATTTGGTTGGGTTCTGGTTAATTAAGGCTCTAAGATGTTTAAAGAAGTCAGAAACAGAAAACATTTGCACTGTGTTCTAAGTATCAAAGACTACAGTTGTTATTTAACAAGACAGTTGCTCATAAACAAATGTTTTCAGCTGGACTTACCTCCGGGTGGGAGTTGCGTTGCCTATGATCAGTTACTCCTTTGTGTGTGTTGGGTCCTGCGGTGTCATGGCTTTATTCTAGTTAATTCCAGGAGATTTCTTTGCAGCCCTGACTTAGTGTTCTTGTACAGTTTCAGCCCCCAGCAAACTCACATTCCATAGTGAAGTAGAGACAGATTCCCCACCCAGATGGTGGGAGAGATTGAGAGTAGAAGGAAGACAAGAAGAAAAGAAAGAAAGAAAGAAAGAAAGAAAGAAAGAAAGAAAGAAGAAAACAAAGAGTGAAATTAGTCCCGAGGAGCTTGTGTTTAAGTTTTAAATAAGAGAACAAACAATTCAAATCTCCAGAAGAGATAAAGTCCATTTCCAGGGTCTGAGCTGGAACTTTCCTATCCCTTTCCAAACAAGGACTCACAGGTTCTCTCTCTCTCTCTCTCTCTCTCTCTCTCTCTCTCTCTCTCTCGCTCGCTCGCTCGCTCTTGCTCTGGCTCTCTCTCTCGCGCTCGCTCGCTCTTGCTCTGGCTCTCTCTCTCTCTCTCTCTCTCTCTGTTTATTTTTTTTTGAGATAGTCTCATTCTGTAGCCTAGGCCAGCTTTGAACTCATGGCTATCCTCCTGCCTCAGCCTCCTGAGTGCTAGTATTACACATGTGTGCCTCCAGGCCTGGATTCTGGGTATCTTAACTGTGATGTGTGGTTTAGCCACTGGGCTACTTTGGCTCAATATTTTCCTAATGATTGGATTTCCCTGCAGTATTGGATGTCACAATTCTCTATTGATCTTTAAAAGATTAATGTCAAAAAATAAAGTTAATTTTAAGTCTGAACTACTTATCTTTCGTAATTCAGAGTTGAACAAGTATCTTGATGACCGTGGGTGTTGGGTCTTTTGTGCATATTGCTTAAGAAGTGGTGCAGACATTCTTCATGCCGTTATAACAAGCCAAGCCACAAAATCAACTGTCTGTTCCCACAGCCTTTTGTCCCATCCCTGCTAAATGCAAGATCTTTCACCTGATGTCACCTTCTGGAGACAGCCATGCTGTGTGGCTACTCACTCCCTCAACTACCCAAATAGCTGGCAGCATCCCTCACCCACCTGTTGACATCTGCACCTGTAAGGAGAAAAGAGGGTCTTAAACTATTCACCTGGTTACACACAAACAATTCCTGACTTAGTTTTAATGGCTAG
Source organism: Octodon degus (assembly GCF_000260255.1). Lineage (NCBI taxonomy): Eukaryota > Metazoa > Chordata > Mammalia > Rodentia > Octodontidae > Octodon > Octodon degus. The sequence goes on along the minus strand of NW_004524592.1, from coordinate 22,333,932 downwards.
CAGATGGAAACTAACAGACAGAAGTTTACACTATTGTTGTACTTTACTTATTTATGTCAGTCCTCATCCATGCTTTCTATAGGGCTTTGAGTAGTTACTCTAATTTTTTCACTTTAAGGACCATTTCTGTTAAGTTGCTTTTGCTCAGCTCCAGAGCTTTGGTGGTGGGAATGTTGAAGGACTGTCCCCTCTGGGCTCATTTTAGGTCAATTAGTCAGTAAAAACTCTCTGAGGCCTTTGGCCTCTTTGTTACTTCCACTGTAAAAAAGTTTAGGCAGAAATCTATCTGCCTATCTATAGCTTGTGAGGTTTTTTATTTTTTAAGTTTTGTGCAGAAAGGGTAATGGAATACAGAGTGCTGTACACAGGTTCTTCCCTCTATGAATTAGTCTCTTTTATCTGACTCTGACCAAAACAGACGTTGGCAGGCTTTCTCCCCCGCTTCTAAGTCAGACTAAGACTATCAGTTCCGCTTAGGGAAGCTGTAGGGAAATGATTTAACTCTTCAATAGACCCTTACTAATTTTTCCCTTGGTTGCTTTTTATTCCAAACTATAAGCAAAATTAGAAGGCATCTCAATGCAACAATAAAAAATAGTAATATTAAAAATACATCAAATGTAACTCTAGAGGGAAGGGGATTTTTATTCAAAGACTTTAAAGAATTGTGACCCTGAAGAACCACTTTGCTTCCAGAGGCAGCTGACTGGGTTTTCAGCATCCAGTCGGAGATCATTTGCATAGAATACCAAAAGAGACTTTAAAAAATACAGAGAGAGTGTCTATCAGAGCGCGGCAGGATGCATCCTGCTCAGATTCTCCTATTTCTACTCAGACTGACCATTTTCAAAAGTCATTCTATGATTGGTGCCACACTAAAGCTCTTGTACCAGGATTCTCTGAGAAAATGTAAATGAAAGGAGTGTGAGACATGCAGAGACAGGGAAAGATGGGGTCAAAGGGTGAGAAAGGAAAGGGAGATTATTGGGGGAAAATGTTGAAAAAACACATAACATTCCAAGAATTTGTCATTGCAAAGAAGTGGTATTGTTTGGATTTCAGTTAACAAATTTATTATAGATTACCAAATAAATACTTTAAATGTTTTCTAAAATTTGTGTAAAGCAAATAAGGTAAAAAAAAAAAAATGGCTTCTTAAGCTCTTGGCAGTTTCACGTAGTATCACACTGAATTCTCCCAATTGTCTGAGGAAGTGAGACTCTCATCACTTTTTCCTTTGGTACTGAGGCCAGGGGACCTGTGCTTAGGGTCACAGGCAGTTAGTTCCCTGGAAGATGTCTCTTCCAGCTCCTCCCTCCCTCTCCAACCCTGTCAGGAATTTTGGAAATACAAGATAGGACCAACCTGCCAACTTTCTTGCTCAAACGCTTCCAATATTAAGTCATCAAACAATAAGTACAACTAAAGACGCCCTTAATCACCGTTTATAATTAAATGGCATTTGGAAACTCAACTTCTTCCCCCTGCCAACGTGCAGGCTAAGATTCATTGACAGCTTCCCATAAGCCAGGAGCTCTGCACAACCCTTCCCGTGTATCACCTAATTTAATCCTTTCGGTAGCTGCAGGGAAGGTGCTCTTTTTAGAACTTTCTTTTTCAGAATTTGAGGCTACATGGATGTTGTACATTACCTGATATTCTATAAGCACTGTAGGGCATAATCTGGTATTTTTCATTCCAGAGCTTTAGTTCTTAACTACCTCACTTCAAAGCCAGCTCTATGAGACACCCTTCATTTCACTCCAGGCCCCTGAGGAAACAGAGGTATTCTCTCTGTCCCCCCAATCCCATGACTTCATCGCTGTACCTGGAGATGACTTTTCTCTTAGCACAGCACCTGTCACCAGCAGGTTTCAGTGAGACACGAGACATGTCACAGCTCTCCGCTTCCAGCTGCTGTAGGTGAGTAACTTCCCTCTGCCATTCCCTTCTACCCCAAGGTTGTGCCTTGGACCAAGCCTGAATCCCGGGAATGTGAATTACAACTTCACACCTGGGCCCCAGTTAGCAAGGAAGAAGTATATTGGCATCGTATTTCCCAAGGACAGTTGGCTCTACAACTAAGGTGATTGAAGAAGATTGAAAAGAATATTTCTAAAACCCAGGATGGAGCTAAGTGGGCTCATGATGGGCATCTGTCAATGATCCTCCTGGGCCCTCCTGGAAGGTATTCTTGCCCCACAGCCTTCTTATTGACAGACCACACCATTGGGGGTTTCCAGTAGTCTGGTTGCTTGCATCAGCCATGAAGCTCCAGGTGTGAGTTTCTTCTGTTTTGACTCAGTGTCTATTTGCTTCAACTGTGAGAACTGGCAGCAGCTAACAGCACAGAAATACTAGTTTGCTGTCCTTCTGAGAGATGGACATGTCCTCTCACAAGTCTTACCTACTGTGCAGTAAGAACGAGCATGGCCCTGGACTGCTCACACCGCTGTGTCTCCTTCCACATGCTGTGCTCCGTCTCTCTCATTCAGAAAAATGTAGTTTCTCCATAGCGACAGAGGAACATGGTCTGAGAGAAAGAGGTAAGAAGGTGCAAAGAAGAGAAGTGACCGTCACTTTCCCTAATTCATTCTCTTACCTAGGATCGGCCAAATAGCTCAGTGGACTAAAGCGCCTGCAAGCAGGTGCTGGGGCTCGGGTTCAATCCTCAGGTCTGCAGTGCTGGCCCTGCCCCCGGCGTGTGCTGAAATGGCATTTGAGACTGGGCGTGGTGGTGCATGCCTGTAATCCCTGCTCTTGGGAGGCTTTAAAACAGGTGGATCACTACGAGTCTGATCTTGTAGTGAGACCCTGAACACCCTGTAGACCCTTCCCTAAAATATATACACTTACCCGCCCGATGACCCATATGTCACTGATTAATTAAGAATGCCCATAATGCCTTCCGTTCTAGGTTAAGTACCTACTTTGTCCTTTAAACACCAAACAAACTTGCTTTTCTAGTGCTTTGATTTTGCGTAGCAGACGACAAGGCTGGAAGAGACTTAATCAGAGTGGGCAGAAGGAAAAAGCTCCTTAATCTTCCTGGAAACTTGTAGCCTATTTTCTAATCATGTAGGAAAGTTCGTGGTGCAATGGCTAGGGGGAAATACCAGCTGAGTATCCCTCACAAGAAAAAAGCAACGCCAGAGGGAGATAGTTCTGACATATACGATACTCCTGCTTATGTGAGGTGGTGGCAAAACCATACTTGATGATCACAAATGACCATAAAACAGGGCCTTAAACATCAGAGGCAGTGATGGGGGTCAGAAGATAAGCTTCACAGGCCACACAGTAAGTGCATGCACCACCAGGCCCACACAATACAGGCCACACAATAAGTGCACAAGGGATAGAAAGGAAGCACCCATGATTCCAAAGCCTTTTCCATATTCACAAAAGTAAATATGGAGCCGAGCCCAATCAGGAATTCTGCTTTTCCGCCCTTGTTCTCCAGGAAGTGACTGGAAAGCAAATTCTCGGTGCTGCCTCTCCAACTGAGCTGTGGATTCTCAGTGAGCAGAGGGCTATGAGCAGCTCTCCAGACTGTGGGTGCCAGCCAGGGTGGGGGCTCCAATATTCTGTGTTGGTGAACAGCTGGCGCATATTCTTTACACTGCTTATATGTAAGGAATTAATTAACCAGTGACATACGGGTCTTCCAATGAAATGACCCGAAGTGGTGACCTTCACCGTGGGATGGTCTGAGTTATTTTATTTCAGGAGTACTGATCTTGGAAGGTGCTGAGGTAGAGGCAGGGGGTGTGAGATTAGCATCAGGATGTCATAGCTAGGGGGTCCACAGGCAAACACATACATCTGGCTCACAAGATAATTAGTCACCGTAACCTGGATCTGGGTCCCGGGTGAGATCAAGATTTATGAAATTACAGCTCTTCAGCCTGCTTCTGTTGGATGGAAGCATGGGGCTATTTGTTTGATGCAGACGTGTTGGGTCTGCTATAGAGTTTTCGGTCATGAGGTCCCTTCTGTGAGGTCGAGAGTTCTGCACATTTTCTTCCAAGCAGGCCACATGTTCAACAGAGCTGTGTGGCCTATGGGCAATTTGGAGAACATCTGTTCTACCAGCACCCTGACAAACTGCCATGCTAGGGCAGTCACAAAGCAAACTGCCGCCCATTTGTCACTAGGTTGTTCTTTGTGTGCAGTCCTTGCTCATTCCTGCAGCTGACGACAAAGAAAGCATCATGTGTTGCAGAACAGCTGCTTCCTGGGGACTGGACTGAACTGACAGTGCTGTTTCCAAGATTGCCTTTCTTCTTTCCACCACTGAGTAGCTCTCCTGTGCTGGGCATTAGGACTCAGTATGACAGGTGAGGCCCCTGCTCTGTGGAGTTCACATTCTAGGGAGGAAGATAGGCCAGAAACAAAATAATTTCCAGAGCAAACAAGATAGGAAGATGCTCTAGAGACCACTAGGAAACTCCTTTAGAGGGACAGTTGGGAAAGGCTTTTTCAAGATCCACTTTGAGTCTGAGATAGGGTGGACCAAATGGCCCAGCCAGGGGAATACGGGCAGGTGTTCTGGTTAAGAAGGTCAGAGGCAGCATGCTGTCAAGCGCAGTGGGTAGAGGTTGGAGTGGAAGCCACAGACACTCGCTGAACTTTCATCAGGAAAGAGTTTGGATTTTGTTCTAAATATCTGGCAAAACCACTGGAGACTTCTGACTTCTGAATAACATGATATTAGTATTTTAAGGGCACTAAAGCTGTCACTGGGAGAGACAGGGGGAGGGGGAGGGGGAGAGGGAGAGGGAAGAGGGAGAGGGAGAAGGAGAGAGAGAGAGAGACTGGGCCTGGTGGTGCATGCCTGTAATCCTAGCTCTTGGGAGGCTGAAAACAGGTGGATCACTAAGAGGCCTATCTACGTAGTGAGACCCTGTAGACCCTGTCCCAAATATAAAAAAATAAATCTGTCACTGGATTTGGGTGGACCAAAATGGGAAAAAGAAGACTAGGTGACAGTTATGCCTGTGAGATGAGGGGGGCTGAATAGGACAATGGCAGTGGTTGTATTTGAGACCAGCAATCTGAGGTGGAAGCCCTGAGACAGGTGGCTTCCAGGGATCAGGAGAGGGTTAAACCCATGGATGCATTTTGGTGATGTTGGCCTTGAGATGGCTGTGGGCCCCCAGTGCAGAGTCAGGGTGGAGGGCGTATTTGTCTATGTGTCTTGAGCTCAGGACTGGGATAGAAGAGTGGGCTTCTTTGCAAATGAAAGGCTCCCTCAAATGCAGCCAGAAAACATGTTAAAATCATGATAGTTCCCAGAAAATAAAAACTTAGGAAGTGACATTCCCAAGGAAGGCTAAGTAGTTAAGTTTTTCTCACAGCAATTTGTTGGATGGCCATACATTTTAACATGAAGCATATGTAATTTGTATGATCTAAGCATGGTTTACAAAAAATAGGACCTAACTTCTGGGATCTTGAGGAAGCCACAACTAGGGGACAACACATACCTGGGTGGACATCTGTGAGCAACTGTTTGGCACTGTACCAGACAAAAGCCTTCTACTGGGTGTGCACATAAGCCACTGACCACTGAATGAGTAAGAGGTCCTGTTTCTAATCATCAGACCACTGGGGTCAGCCCTGGAGGTCAAGGAATGACATGCCAGAGGAAGAACATTGTAGAATATTCTATGCTGTGGGCTCTGAGCCCTGGGCAAGTGTTCCTTTGTGGGGCTAAACAGTCTATAAAGAGCACAAATCCTTGTTTTGGGTTTCTGGAGGAACCTTCACCACAGAGGTGATGTTTGAGGTACATCTAAATGATGAGCAGGAGTTTGTCAGAGGGCCTGAGAAGAGCAGTAATGTCTCAGTTACTTTTTCCTCATTGCTGGGACAACATATCTAACTCCCAGAATTAAGGAAGGAAGGTTTATTTAGCTCACAGTTAGTGGAGGTTTCAGTCCATACTTGGCTGGCTCCAAGGCAGAGTATCACATAGCAGAAGGCTGCTGCCTCCAAAGAGCAAGAGCAAAAGAGAAGAGTAGCGGCAACTATGGCAACAGAGAGCAGTCTGTCTCCCTCAGGTTGCATTCAGGCTATCCGCCCCAGGCTGGGTATAGTACTGCACCCATAATCCTAGCAGCACTCACACCCATAATCCTAGCAGCACTCACACTCATAATCCCTGCACCGGATCATGAATTAATAACAAACTCTAGAAGTTCATCCCAAACTTGCAAGAGGCTTTGCGGGGACACCTAGACACAAACCATAACAGGGAGGAAGACTCTATCCTGGAGAAAGCCAGAAACTTTTGTCATCCTTGAACACTCTTACAGCTGGAGACCCAGGTGTTCTTGGTGAGGCTACTGGAGTTGTCTTCCTTTTGCAATCTGCCAGGGCTAAACTTTCAAGGATTCATACATGCATTAAAAATCCCACAGCATTTTACCTACTCGACTTGTGATGACACGAAACACATTACTCTCTGCAGCTTTGACCTGGGAGTGTTTCTCCAGACCCTGCCATCTTCTGTCATAGGCAGAATTAACGAAACGACACATAAGTGGATTATTGCAGCATAACTATAGCCTTCTTCCTTTAATGTGAAAAAAATTCCAAAATGATAATTACAGGTAATTACCACCGTGTAAATCCCAGTCTGCTCACCTTCTAACCTGCAGTGAGTTCAGTTGGCAGTCTCGTCCTGCAAATGGGGGCTCCATTTAAACAGACTGGACCTCTTTGCAGGTCTTTCTCTTTGCATTTGTAGCAAAATGCTACAAATTGCTTCTTGGCTGTGTTTGTGGTACTGTCTCTTCCCATTACACCCAGTTCATTTTGATGACTTTCTCAGTGTAGATGTTCAATTGAAGAATAAGAAGGATGCTACTCCAATGGAGTTTTCCTGCTATGCACAGTAGGGTATTTGCAATGTCTCACTTCACTGTTACTTTAAATAAACAAATAGTTTTTAAGATGTAATGAACCAGGGCCAAAGAGATAGCTCAGTGTACTAAGTGCCTGCTTAGGCAAGCGTAGGGACTGGGGTTTCATCCCTGGCACTACATGCTGTGCTGGTCCCACCTGTGGGCACGCTGAACCACCGGCCTGTTTATGTCGCCAAAGTTTCAAAGTTCCTCTAGCTCTTCTGAGAACCACAGAGCAACAGCAGCGCAGCCAACCCAAGAAAACACTGATTTTAATTTATCCTTTAGAAGTTAGTGAGGGCACGATAGAGTGGATAGACAGTAGCGGTTTCTCAGCCACGGCAGGGAAGGAACCCCTGTCACCTTCCCAGGTGAGAAAAGGATGAAACTCCCTTTAATGCTGCCAACTTTAAGCCTGCTTCCTGTCTTGATTGTGTAAAAACATTTACTAAAAATATAAATGACTTTCCTTGAGGAAGTTATGCAAACTGATTTCTTAAGGTGCTAAATGAGGATAATATCCTCGGCATAGGGTTGTGAGGGCAAATCAAAGCACATGGATAGTTCATGGCAGAGCCTGGCATGTTCTGCGCGGGAGGCAGCTGTTCGTCGTTTTCCTATTTCCTCTTACCCAGAAGCCTTTATTAGGGCTATTTTTACACAGTGCTCCTGATTCCAAAAGTTTCCGAGTTCAATAATTAATTTCAGCTACCAAATAATGCCTTGTAAGAAATCCCTGTCCCCAGTGAACCTTTTGAGGGTTTACCTAGTTATCAAAACCCTAAGTCCTGAGGCTGTTGTTTGGAGTTGAGCTCAGGTGATCATCTTGTTGGCGCACCTGGCCCAAATTGCTGGAATCTTGGTTTCCAGCTTATGTTCTGCGTGGCAGTTCAGGGACCTCTTTGGAGTCACAGAGGTTCTAGGGACAAATTCTCTTGAATATCCAAGATGGAAATGCTTTTATCATCCTGGTTTTCTGTCAGCCTTCACATGAGTTAACCAAACAGTTAAAAATTAATGTCTCACTTCACTGTTACTTTAAATAAACAAATAGTTTTTAAGATGTAATGAACCAGGGCCAAAGAGATAGCTCAGTGTACTAAGTGCCTGCTTAGGCAAGCGTAGGGACTGGGGTTTCATCCCTGGCACTACATGCTGTGCTGGTCCCACCTGTGGGCACGCTGAACCAGCCACCAAGACCAGGTGTGGTAGCGCACACCTGTAATTCCAGAACTGGGGAGGCTGGAAACAGGAGGATCATGATGAGTCTGAGCTGCATAGTGAAACCAAATACATAAATAAAAATTTTTTTTTTAAAAGTAATGAACCAAAGATGTGGCTTCTGCTAAAAGAGAATCTTAATCCCATTGGCTAGAGTGACCACTGTCACCCACCACGTGGTCTCTCCTGAGCCCCAGCCTGGCAGCAGAAGAAGCAAGGTGCACAGTGCCTGGGTTTTGTCCCACAGCTGTGATGTCAAGGATGCCTGAGCTTTATTCACTGCATCACATGCGCCCACCGAGCTCTCTCTCGGCTGGGATCCTGCCATCTCTCAGCAGCCTGACTCCCACCTTGTTCCAAAGGCCTCCCTGGTGCCTGAGGCCACTTCCTAGCTCCACATGTTTCATGGCACCAGGGCCCAGCCCCAGCGGCTCTTTTTTCTGCCCACAAGCTGTATGGTTGCTTAAGAGGACCTCTTTAAACAATGAATATGTAACTCATTAAATGCCTTGAACAGCAGGGAGATGTAAGGATCTAATTTCATTGACTGACATGGACTGCAGGGACACACAGAGCCCGCTCACATCCTCTGTGAAGTCTGGGTTTGGAGACACACACACCACCCCTGCCACTTCCACGTGGTCCTGGTTGATAGATGCAGGATCTGGGGGCCAGATGGGCGGGCGAAACAGCACTGACCTTGGCAGGAGGTGTTTCTTGCCAGCTGCATTCAGGAAAGATTTCTCTCCCCAGAGCTGGTGTGGTCCCATTGTTACTGTCAGATGAGCTGGCTGGGGAGAATGTGATGGGTCACCCACCTACTTTCGGAATGACGATGTACATACCACCCAGGAAACATTGCTGTAAACAACCACAAGCGAAAGTCAGCCACACAACCCCAAAGGGTAAAATTCTCAGCTCCCCAGACACACAAGTTTCATCCTACACCACCTCTCATTTCCATTGCATGCACCTTAACCCCCAAACTTCTTCTTCTTCTTCTTCTTCTTCTTCTTCTTCTTCTTCTTTTTTTTTTTTTTTTTTTTTGCGGAAGAGGGGATTGAACTCAGGCCCTGTGCTTGCCAGGGAAGCACTTATTCCACTGATCTCCGTGGAACCTAAACTTATTCTTAATGGAAATGGAGGAGTAAGGGCTTACTGTTAATATCAGGCCAAGTAAAGAACCGCAGCAGCTAACATGTAGTACTTTAGCATTTTACATAGAGTAACAAATTCACTGCTCCCCGAACTCAAGGAGACAGACACAGTCCTTATTTTATGGGCAAGGAAACTCAGGCTCAGAGAGCCACTGGCATTTAGCCAGTAGTGTGACAGTCGGCTCCAGAGTCTATGCCTCCCCTTCAGAGTGCCCTGCCTCTGTTGCTCTGTGGTGTTCTAGAAAGGACTCAGGGACCTGCGGCTCCCAGGATCCTTTGCTGCTTAGGTGGCTGACTCTTGCTCCAGGTGTAAGTGAATGGTGTCAGGTCATTGCCAGGTGTGCCTGTGTGTAACCACGCCAAGCCCTAGGAATGGGAGGCATGGTTGGAATGTACAGGGTGTGATTCAACTAAAAAACTTGTCACAGTAAACGACACTCTGCCACCCCACCCCCTCCCTGTTCTGAACACACATTCACCTGTGTCAATTTCTTCAACAGCTTGGGAGTCCTTCTTCCTGAGTGTCTTTAGCTGCACTGTCCTGGCTCTGTCCTGTCTTGAATCCATTCAAAACTTTGACCTTTCATGGCCATTTTTGACTCCGGGGAAGAGCCAGAAATCACACAGTGGGAGGTGCAGTAAATAAGGGGAATGTTACGACTTTATGAGCCTGCCCACCCAATGTGTGGTACTCAGCAGAACATTCATCATATTTTTGATCACACCTTGAAAAGACTCACTACAGAGGATTCCAGGACTGCTGCAGAAAAATGGCAGGAAGGATGGGATGTGTGTGTTTAGAGGAAAGCGGACGCTTCTGAGGGGACTTCATGGCAATGTGTCTTTTACTGTAATAATTTTTAAAAACATTCACTATATATTTTGATTTCTACTTGCATAACCACGTCTCTGCCCTCAGCCTTCTTTTCTCAGGGTGCAGTACCTCCCAGTTCCTCTAGTTTGGTTGTGAGAGTGAATCATTTCTCAAACATAGACTCATTGTAGTTGTTTTGCCGAGTCTGGGGAACGTGCTTCACCTTGTACACTTCTGCCCATTGCCTTTGTGCCTCACTGGCATCATTGAGAAGGAGAAGGAGGAGGAAGCGGACGAAGAGGAAGAGGAAGAGGCGGGGAGGAAAAGGAGGAAGAGAGGATGAGGAGGAAGAGGAGAGGAGGAGGAGGAAGAGAGGAGGAGGAGGAGGAACAGAGGAGGAAGAGGAGGAGGAAGAAACTGATAGAACACTGCCTGTGTCCAAGACCCCAGAGCCACAGGCTGCTTTACCAGGCTGGCCAGGTACCATCAGTTCCTTGTCCCTTTCTGTGGCTGGTGGAAGATAAGATGTTTGGCCCCATGAGAGAGGTCTACATCAACCCCACTGTGGTCCCAGTTCACCCAGGAAGACTATTGGGGGGTAGCATGAACAGATGAAGGAGGAACCACGCCACAACTCCAGCCAGCTGCCACGTTCTGATGCAACCTTTCCGTCTTCAGTAAATGCTGGGAGATAATTGATGGTTGTGTTTTTTTTTTCTTGTTTCTTGTGGTATTGTGGTCTTCCTCCTTGGAAGAGAGTCATCCTTTCAAGTGGGATCCAACAACCTTCCTCAAAGGTTGGAAATCCAAACTGTGCCAAAACTACTTTGAAATGATCCTTAATATCAGGGTGCTGGGATTTGGGAATAGGAAGGCGTTTGTATCAGGAGCCGGCTTACTTATTACACTAGGTGACTTTGTATACTCCATGTTCCATTCATAAGAGCTTTTGGGAGCAGCGAGCAGACTGCACACACTATTTGCTCAAAAAGAGGTTAATTTCTTATTCTACCATAGCAAATTAATTTATGCATCAGCATGGCTTTAAGATGCCATGTGGTATCCCCAGTTTCACACTCCATGCTTGGCCTAAGTTGTCATAAGTGGTGTAAACATGTGCTCCGTTGGCAGGAATTGTCTCCATGGAGGAGGCTTCTGGGGCCAGGCATCTGTCCCTGTGTCGGTTGATAGAAAGACACTAGATGGTTCCCCAGACATTTCTGAAAATGTTGTATTGGCTATACTGAGTATTTATTTACCATGCATTAGAAAACTATCTCTACTTCCTTTCCTTCCCTATCAAGATGTACTGTGTGCATGGACCGGCTTCCTATGGGGAATGCAACCATTATGCATGCAAATATGGACTAGTAAACAAATAAAGTAAAAATCTAAACAAACAAAAACAAAAACGATTTCTAGTATGGCGAGTCTGTGACTTCATGGGCACTGTTCTGTCAGATGAGCCTGAGGGAAAAGAACTTAAAGAAAAGCTGGGAGTGAATCTGTCATGAGGGCCTCCGAGGGAGACGCATGACTGTGCTACCTTCCAGGAGAGCTTAGCAATATTCGGTACCTTGGCATCCCGGGCATTTGTCTCCTTGCTCTCTTGATGGCTGTGGATTAGAGTCTAGAGTCTTCTTGCTCCCATTCCAATATCTTCTAGATTTGTTTTTAAATCTCAAATTTTCCTGCCATTTTATCTACCAGCTCATAGTCTTCCATACTCTTGGAATGCTTTTTAAAATTTTAATTTCCTTTTCTCGTAAAAGGGATTAAAGCAGGGCCTTTGCACTAAGCTACTTCACCTACCTTCTCTTATCTTTATTTTGAGATGAAATCTTGCTAAGTTTCAGGCTGGGCTGAAACTTGTGTCCCTGCTGGGTCAGCCTTCCAGATTACTGGAATGAGAAGCCTGGGCCACTGTTCCAGGGTCTGTTCTTCCAAATCCTCTGCACTCTCCCCTGCGTGCTGTCACTCAAGGCCCATTTCAGGCTCTGGGGTGCTGTGCCCAGCCGTGCTTTTGACCCCACACTTTCTCTGCTCACTCCTTGATCCCTGGGTCCGGGCAGCTCACAGTCCACTAATTTGGGCTGCATTGTGCTGGGTGTTGAGCGGCCCTGGTTCCTCCAGGATGACCAGCGTGGTTGAGGGCAAAGACAAAGCCAAGCCACGTGAGTCACAGATCAAAGGAGGCTCAGACTTTGCCATTAGCTCTGCTCATAAATATTCTGCCAAGTTGACTTGTTACCCATCAGCCCAGCCCCAGAAAGCTCACATTTCCCATATTACAAAATCACAACCCTAGTCACCGAGGCACGAGAGTGTTCATTTTTAGGTGGCTTACTTGCTTTTTAGTCAAAAATCCTGATTTCATTTTTTTGGGGGGGTTCTAGATACAGACTAAACTGCAAAATCAGAGGATAGGTATGTTTAAGATCTTGATGCTTTCTGAAATTGTGTTTGAGAGAAGTGGTATAATTTATGTCCTACCACACATGTGCTGACACACGTGCTTAAATTTTAGACCTGCAGGTTAGAAAGGCGCAGTTCACTGTTATGCTAATTTGTATCTTAACAACTTTGAGCGTTTTCAACATTTTAAAATGAGTGATGTGTGTACATCAATGAGCAGCTTCTTCTGCCCATCTTTTCTTATTTTTCTTTTTATGTTTGTTTCTCACTTCTGCTTTTCTTTAATATAAGAGAGGGTTGTTTCTTTTTTTGATGAAGCAATGTGTGTTGCAAAAATTTTATTCAAGTTTGCTTTTTGTCTTTTTACTTTATTTTTCTCCTACAGTTTCAAACTTTGAGGCTGATTGAGTACATCCAACTTATATGGCTTCTGGGGTGTATGATTTCTTTAAAAATATCTTCCTCACAGTATATTTTAAAATCTACTGACTTTATAATTCAGATAAAATGAGCAGCTTTGGCGAGCAGGTGTAGGTCCTGTTTCTGGCCTTCCAGGTCGGCTCCCGCTGCCCTCACCCGTGCACCCTCCGTGTGATGCTGGACCTTGTCTTCACACGCTGACCCCGGGCTCAGGCTGTGCTTGTTTGCATGACTTCTTGGGACTCATTTATTGGGGCAATAGCCCACAATCTGGTGCAATCCTGTGTGCCGGAGTGGAGACACCAATGGGCCTATCATAAATAAAGCTGTTGTAGGACAAAGTGGTGCCGGCAGAGGGTCAGCTGTGACAGCCTCCAAGCATTGAGTTGAAATTGTCTTTTTGGCAGTTCAGAAATTGTGAAATAGTTGAGGTTGCTGATGGCAAAGACGAAAATTAATTTCTGAGAATTCAAACAGGACAGTACAAACAAATGAAGGAATACATATTTAACTATATTTTATACTATTTGAAGAGGCTGAATTATGAGCAATTCCTTCTTTTTTTTTTTTTTTTTGAAGTTGATACCTGCACTTAAAAAAAAACAACTTATTTCACACTACATGATAATCACATTTATCATATGGAATTTGTGGCTGTACATGACATATCTTTATTTTTCTTTTTTCTCCTCCCCTCCCCCCTTTAATACCTCCTCCTCTCCCTATTTACCAAAGATTTGTTTTCAGTTTTCCTTTTTTTCTCATTTTTTCCTTTTCCCTTCCTTTCTTTTCCCCTCCCCTTTCCTACCTCCCCTTCCCATTTGACTATTTTCTTCCTATTTCCCAATAACTACTGTGCACTTTGGTCTATATTTACACTTGGCAATTCCTTTTAAATTGTTGCCATTGTATGTCTGGGGTGTAAAGAGATGCTTAAAGTTTGAACTGAAGCATTTGGGAGAGAACCAAGGAACTTCTCTAATGGTTCCTTCAGTATATTCTCACACTATAAAGAGCGACTCTTGTGTTGCATTTCTGATTCATTTCCTCTGTTTGGGCCTCTCGCTAAATACCTTCCCTGTGGCATAGATACACAATTGAATTTGCTTTTATGCAAGACTTTTTTTTTTTTTTTGGCATTTATTACAGATCAAGAGAAGTCATTGATAAACTATAATAGACTTGTACCTTGTAGCCCCTATTAAGATATGGTTCTTTTTGCCAAAAATGTAGTAGTTTTAGTTAATTGGGGAGAGGTCCTCTGTGAGGTGCTCTAAATAAGGCTGGAATGTCATTCTTAGGTGTCAACTAACACTGCCTCTTTTCCTAAGCTGTTGAGTCTAACCTTAATAAGAACTATTTCATAAGGATTTGACTTGAGATTTCCATAGTTTGTTGAAAAAAAGTCTGCTAATATGTTTAGTAGCATCCATTGTAGGGAAATTGATATTGCTAATCCAAGTATTTTATGTTGAGCTGAATCCATATTCTTTTACTATGTCCTCAAGTGAAATGGAAACCACTCCATTCCTCATATGAGATCATTTTTCACAGGCTTGAAACTGTCGAGTGGTGTGCTAGAGCCAGAGGGGACCAACTCTGAGAGCCAGAGGTCCTCTTCCCAGGCTGTGTCTAGTGGCCACATGCCCATAGTGGAAGTTGGCCAGCGTGAGTGTCTTTATAACAGGCAAAGTGGCCACAACTGTAAATCAGGGCTTTATGTTTTTAGGAATCATTTACCAGCACACCCGTGGCTTCCGTCTACAGAAGATCTACCAACTCGCTTTCTGTGTAAGTTGTGCTAAATACCTAGGGGCTTAAGTATGTAGTAGGTTGAACTGAGTGCATTATAGTATCTAGTTCTTGACTCGGCAAGTGTGAATTAATGAAAACTATTAAGAATTAATGAAACTTAAGAATTAATGAAAACTATTAGCTGAGGAGGCTTTAGGTATGTTGCAGTCCTGCTTTCATTGCTATGAAAAGCTCTTTTGCTAGGGTTTCTTCCCATGTGTTTCCCTTGACCTCTTTCTTCTTCTTCACATGGTATCATCCCAATTTCTCTTTGCTGACTCCCAGTTAGTTCTTTTGCTTTGGGAGAGAGAAATGATTGATCCCACCCTACATCTGCTCTTGTTGTGACCTGCCCCAGCCAAAGAAAGAGCTGCGCGGTTGCTGACCCATGGAAACCTTGACCCTCACTGGCATGGGTACCACAGGAGCTGGTGCCACTAGGAAAGAAGCACTAGTACAGCCTCTGCTGCACCTCTGCCACCTTCTCAGAGATGACGTTCTGGGTATGAAGCCAACATAGCACCTCAGGCAGAGTGAACCAAGGAACAAATTCCCTGAGTGACACTTGAGCTTGGCATTCACTGTACCTGAACCCACATGTCTAATCAACCAGTGCCTTCCCTTTCCTTAAGCCATGGCCACTAGTACTTTGTCACTTGCAGTGAGAGCTCTATTGATTATAATCGCTTTCTATGGTAATTCCAGGAGTGCTTGGCAGCCAGAGCTGGAGTGCCTTTTGTGTGGGTATAGTGCTCCTCATTGTCCTGTGAACAGCTCACTTCCTGTTTGGCGATGTCTATCCTAATAGATCTGTGTCCTCCCTCTGTCATGCACACAGCCCCTGTGCTGCAAGTTTCCCTCTTGATCCGCCCTGCGGCTCACTGTAGTGGCACGGATGGTCCTGCCTTTAAACTTTCTCTACCTCAGCACTCCTCCTTCCTCAAAGGCTCCACATGATGCTTCTTTTTCTGGACCCTCAGCAGCTGGTCAGTGTCCTGCGTAAAATGTGGAGTCCGTATAGCCCTGGCACTTGTTATAAGGCTGAGTAGTGGGGGGTAGAGAAGGACTGTTATGTTACTCTTCCTGCGGGACTAAAATCCCAAGGGGAAAAGCATGGGGAAGACTTGGCTGCCATGTGTACTGGTTTGTCTTCACCCCATTCAAGGTTTTTCTTCCTGTTCAGCCTCAGGGCTCCTCTATTCTTTCCTCCTGTATACTTCTCCACTACTACTTTTATCTTTCCTGCCTGCTAAAAAGGTCCTGACCCCAGTCAGGAAAGAATTGGACTCATGTCTTGAATTGAAGTATAAAATACTGGGCAAGCAACCGGGTTTGTGAGCACATGCTTACAATCCCAGCACCTAGGGAGGCTGAGGCAGGAGAATCTCAAGTTGGAGGCAGCCTGGCAACTTTGTTAGTTAGTGGGACCCTGCCTTAGCAAAACAAAACAAAGCAAAACAAAGAAACAAACACACACAACTGGGCAGGGATATAATTCAATGTGAATTGCCCTGGGTTCTGTTCCCAGTACTAAAAATCCAAAGTAAGCTTAATATGCCTCTCTTCCATGGTACATCTCTATAGATCAAGCTGTGATGAGTTAGGATGGAAGAACACAACTTTGGTCATGGAGTTTGGCCGATGTTGAACCATGTGGAGAGGGTGGAGGGGTGTGGGGGCTGGGTCTCCATCAGTGCGTTGGCTTCGCTCTTCTTTGCCTGGCAATATCCTGCTGCCCCTTTGCCTTCCTATTGTTAAAGAAGCTGGATTTGCAAAAGCAAAAGAAAAAGTTGGAACCAGTCTCAACTCTCTTGGGAAGGACACACAGGTTCCCTGCCCTGGGTACAGAATGACATCAGTGTCAGGGGTGGATCTGAGATAAGAATGAAGGTCATGTATCCTGCAGACCATAACTTTGGTCACTTTCATTGAGCTCCCAGGTTTGATGTCCAGATAGTCCACCGCATGCTGTTATTACAATAGCTCAGACAGCCGGCAGTGTCTTTATTTTCATTTCCAACTCATGGACTTTAATGTTCTTTGGATATTGCTGTTAGGAGTGTCCCCAGTTCTGTGGTGGTGGTTGTATTCCAGAGACTCACTCTGTTCATGATTCTTAAAAATATTTTTGCAGTTGTTTATTTAGAACTTGCTTTTTCTTCCAGCTCCAAAGGCAAATTTTATCACTGGGCTCACTCTAATGATTACAGTGTTTCCTCCCCTGGGCTTGCAGCTGAAGCCTGACAGTAGTTTTTGCTTAGGCAGTAATTTAGTCTTTTACCTTATTTGTGATTACTATAGCGATTACATACTACAAGTTATAATTTTGCTGTCTTATTTAAATTTTATGAATTTGAATGTTTTTCACACTAACTTTTCTCAATAAAGTCTAGTATGAAGCTAAAAAAAAAAAATATCCACAGAGGCTGGGGGTTTGATCCCCAGGCCTGCCGTGCCGGCCTTGCCCCTGGGGTGCGCTGAAACAGGATTGAGACTGGGTGTGGTAGTGCGTGCCTGTAATCTCAGCTCTTGGGAGGCTGTAAACTGATAGATGACTATGAGTCCAATCTAGTAGAGAGAACCCGAACACCCTGTAGACCCTTCCTGAAGTACAAAAATAAATAAAATAAAATAAAAATAGCATATAAATATTAATAGTCAAAGCCATACCCCAAAGCTATTAGCTATTCCTCAAAATTCCAGCTGTTGAACAAGTTGAATGGGGTTTTTCTATAAGACCTTTTAAAGAGGGATATTTATGATAATGTGGGTCCATCTGGTTGTAAAGCCCAGGCAGAAAGACTTCTTTATGGCCTGTGTTCCCCGGTGGCCACCAGGCAGGCACAGTGGCTTCATCCTGTGGACGGACACACCAACTTCCTGAAGCCAGGACAAGCTTGTTCCGCAAACTCTGAAGCGTTGTTCTCTCCCTCTGTTCGTGTTCGTGTGAAGAGCCATTTCCAGAGCACTTCCCAGCCTCTCCCCATGAAACCACGGGCTTAACAGGAAGCTGTGGCCCTCAGCAGAGCTGGGCACAATGAGGAGTCTCTCAGTGCGCTTTCCTCGTGGAATAAACAGCTCTTTGCAGAGGGCAGCGCTGGTGGTTTGGTGCTTGGCAGTCACTCTCCTCAGAAACGTGTCTTAGGAGAGTGCAGTCCTTCCCGGTAGAATGAGCACCTTTCAGAAGCCGACTTGTTTGTTTAGATTCTTGATTATATGAAGTACATTAAATCCCGTCCAAGGCCCATTAACATAATTTTCATGCATGTTAGTTCTGGCAAAACACACCAGACAGGAACTGCATGATAAATGAGATAAATCATTTTCATGGAGCAGTGAAGTAAAATAAACTTTTGCTGTTCAAGAAAATAAACCATGACCAATGGCGTGTATGGGAGCTGCCTGTGTCGGGTGGCCTTGCCGACAGCCTCTCCTCCTGGGATGTCCTTGGGAAGGGGCTGCTGGCTGAACCGCCAGCATCCACGACAGCTTTAAAATAAATGTGGAAGTCCTGGGCCCTCAATGATTGCCCAGGCTGCGGGCAATGTGTGGGTCCCTTCCACTTTTGCTCTTAGGCTGCTGTCCCCTGAAACCCCTACTACCAACCTCTGACTGTCCCAGTGTCACCTGGGTCTGTGTCCCTGAGGCTCCACATGCAGAGCAGGTTGGTGGGTGAAGGCGAAAGGCCCACACAGCTCTAGGACCAGCACAGTGACTATGTATGCCGTGCAGTTATTTAATGTGATAATCAATTTTTTCCTTAACTAAAAAAAGTTTAAATTAAATATATTTTAATTGATAGAGGAAAACAGAAATGATACACATGAACATACTGTTTGGTGCTTCTGTACATGCGCACAACATGAAGTATCTGACTCAGGCTAAGCCTATCCATCTCCTTAAACATCTACAATCTCTTTATGGTGAAAATTTTCAAAACCCTTCCAACTTTTGCAGATGTTTACGTGTGGATATGTCTGTGCCCTGTTCAGGAGCTTACTGGAATTCCTCTCTCGATCTCACTATAACTCTGCACCCAAGGACCAAATTTTCCCCATCCTTTCCCCCTCCTACAATGCCAGCCTCTGGGAACCACCATTCTAATCTTAACTTGCATGAAGTCAGCTTTTAAAATTCCACATAGGAGTGAGGTCACCTGTCCCTAGTCTTTCTGTGCCTGGCCTTGTGGCTGCATAGTGTTCCACTGGGTGTATACACCACATTTTCTTTATACTTTCATCAGTTAATAGACACTTAGGTTGTGTCTATTTTGGGCATACACTCTGTCTGTCTGTCTGTCTGTCTGTCTGTCTGTCTGTCTGTGTGTCTCTCTCTCTCTCTCTCTCTCTCTCTCTCTCTCTCTCTCTCTCTCTCTGTTTCTCTCTCTCTCTCTGCCTGCCTGCTTTCTTTCCATGTTGCAAGAACATTTACTATCATAACTATATTTTAATGAGTTGCTAAGTGTTCCATATGGTATTAAACCCTAGGTATGATGTACAGGAGACCTCTAGCTTTCACTTCATCTTGCAAAACTGAAACTTTATATTAATTTAAAAGTAACTCATTGTTTCTTTTTAAAAAATTTTCATCTTTTTGATTGATACAGGGTCTTGCTATGCAGCTTAGACTTGTAGTGATCCTCCTTTCTCAGCCTCCCTAGACTGGGATTACAGGTGTGCACCACCACACCCGGTTTCAGGGCCAGCACAGTGCACCTGGAGTTCCAGGGCTGGCACAGCATGCAGCACTGGAGAGCCAACTCAGGACCTTGTGTTTGCCAGGCAGGCACTTAGATGACTGAGATATCTCCCCAGCCCTCCCCATTTCATTTCACCCCTCGTAACGGATCCACTAGAAGAAATTTGGTCAATAGATAAAGCAGATAAAATTAATAAGACTTTGAAAGTGATTGATGGATTTCGAATACCCTCATCAATGCTGTTGTGATGGCCCTGTCAGCAACAGGAACTGTTTATATTTTACATGTTACAAAAAGCCCTTGAATTTCTACTTTTAAAATCAGGGATGGATTCATCCGCACCTCTCTGCCATCCCTGTAATTCCAGTTGGTCTCAAGCTAGGAAGTCATCATCTCTGCTATTCCAGCAGCCCCCTTTTTTTCCATAGTCTAATGCTGCGGTTTGTCTTAAGGAAGGGGTGGCCTGAGGATGCTGAGAAGATGGTAGCAGCATGAGTTCTGCACACCCCTAACTGGTGCAGCGATGCGTTGGTTCATGAACTCGATTTGTTCCCTGATTCTGGGAAAGATGGCCACGGTCATGGTTATGACCCCACGTGGAATTTGCAAACAAAAGCAAAATTCTGCCAAATGCTTTTGTTTGGAAACCCATTTGTTTGAAAACAGAAACATTTGTGAACCAAGGTAGTACTATATAGGAATTATATCTCAATAAAATCATTAAAGTAAATATGTATTAGACACTGCTGGACCGTAAACTACAAAGGAAACAAATGTACAGAGTAACCAGATCATCAATCCAAACATCCCCTCGCAACATGGGTGCAGAAACCCAGGGCCACTGTCAACCTCAGGCCCAGCAAGTCCTAAGACTGCATGTTCTTGGCGTCTGGAAATAGAGACTATGGGGAAACAGCAAAGCTGGATTTGGTGGACTTGAGAATGGAATTGTCCCCTAAATAGATGAGACTGGACTGCACTGCAGGTCAACCCTATCACAAGGGCTAGACTGTCTGCTGTCTGCTCACTGAGCTGCTGTTAATGCCAGGGCCCCTGCCAAGGTGTAAAGTGACTATGGCGGTGTTGCCCTGTGAGCACTTAGCTTGACCTGCCCAGCGCGCTCTCTCACAGGGAGTCACTCCAAGTGAGGCAGGAAAGGCCAGCCTCAGGTGACAGTGGAAGGGAGGCACAGCCAGGAGCTCTTAGCAAAGTGCTCTCTGTGGAGGCAGCAGACTTCATCATTTAGAACATTCTTAGGTTTGGAGAATAACTTAAATTAGTACAGGGTTTTCATGCACCCCACACTCGGGTTCCCCTATTAATAGTATCTCCAATGCCTTGCATTAGTTCTGTGTAGCTGCAGTCAGCGCACGAGTACACATCATTATCAACTAATGTCTCCGCTTCTTTGGAGTTTTGTGAGTTTCTACCTAAGCTCCTTTTCTATTCCGGGCTCTCATCAGGGTACTACATTGCATTTAGTTGGCATGTTTCTTTAAGCACATCTTTGTTGTGCTTAAAGTCTGACTGCCTCAGACTTCCATTGTTTTTGAAGATCTTGATAGTTTTGAGGAGGTCCGGTAATTCGTAGCTATAGTATTTTTTTTTTTTAACAATCTGTAAAACCCCAAAGGGTGGACCCTGCAATGTTAGAAAAGTCGTATGATCCAAAATGCTTTCCAATCAGGTTGCAAGCAGATTCCTCATGGCACTGCTTTCTGCCAGAAGAAAGCAGCATCAAAATTTGGAGACACTTAAGACACCATGTGTGCCAAGATTTTATATACAGTCAAACTTTTAAGAAAAAAAAAAAAAGGACACAGAAGCTGTTTTCAATATGAAGAACTTAAGAGCTAGAGCTCTGTATAAACCTTTCTATCTGAGATTTGTATTGGAAATACCAATATGAAGTTAGGAATTTTTTTAAACACAAAAACAACCTATGTTTATCTTGAATTTCCTAGTAGTGCTCACCAAAAGTCCTAGAACAGTGACCAACTCAGAATGAATGACAATTCCTAGGGCCTAGGTGCAATTTCAACATACAATTTCTCAAAATATAATGAAAGAAACCATTGGTTGGGGAAATGACCATAAGGAAAAAAGCCTGGAACACTGTAGAACACCAGGTAGCAAAGAAGTCATCACAGAATTGGATGAGCAGATCTCAGGAGTCCACAGGGAGCGACAGTTAGAGCTTCTGTACAGATAGAAATCGCAGTGGCTCGAAATCCACTCAACACATTTAAGTCAGATAACTACGTCATAGATTATATATAGAATCACGGTCTTATGTTATAAAGACAAAGGGCAATTTATTTCTTAGGAAACTGGATAGTACTACTAAGTAAGTAATTCCTTCTAAAACTAGCAAATAAAAAACAAAATAATTCCATTAGAATTTCACAATTTGATAAATCTTAATGAGTTAGCAGAGATATGCATTTACCATCAGTAGCTGCTTACAGCAGAAAGGGCTGAGACCAGATACTCTGTGCCTCCGGGTTCAGGAGCACAGAAGCACCCCGCGCTGTGCCAGTGCAATCTGACCCCATCTCTGTGCAGCTGCCAACCTCCAAGGCATACCAGGGACGGAGGGCCACGCTGAGCTGAACCAAGGGCATGCAGCCAGCAAACTCCAGCCCGGGGGTACTATTGATCAAGCAGCCTGTGGTTCCTCTAGCACATAAATAGTAAGAAAAAAACAGTATAGGCAGCCTTCGGATTGGAAGGAAATATGGGAGCCGTCTCTCTGACAAGAAGTTAGCACCCGCCACAGCTAAACAGCATATAAACAAACAGCCTGATTAGAAATGGGCAAAGGGCCCATGAAGATATTTGTAAAAATAAGACACCCAAATGCCCAGAAGTTATATGGATAGGGGTACAACATCTCACCACATCTCTAATCACCAGAGAAATACCAATCAAAACCATGATGATCTATCCCTCCACACCTATTTGGATGGCAATTCCCAACAGGCAAAAAGTGATGCATGTTGGCAAGGTGCGGAGCAAAGGGGCCTTTGGGTGTGGCTGGGAATGTAGGTTGTGCAGCACAGAGATTAGTAAAGAAATTAAAAATAGGGCCGCTGTATGACTTTCCAATCCCTGTTCTAGGCAGATAAGCAAAGAAGATGAAGTCAGTGCCTGGTAGAGACTTGCACACCCACGCTTCGTGACAGCACTGTCTACAGTAACTGAGACACGGGAGCAGATCGATGCTCGTGAATGCCCCAGTACATTTTTTAAACCATTTTTGCATGCTTATATCTGGTACTCTGGCAATTTGAAGACAACAATATGCAATGTAACAACCATTGTTGAATTCCTATTATTTGGTTTAGTAAAATTCTGTAATTCTGAAGTTCTGAAATTTCTAATGTTCTCTCTTTCTCTTTTACTCTTTTTTTTATTCTCTTTAAAAAAAATAAAAAAGAACCTGTAAAAAAAAAGATAGATATTGTGGAGATGCATGCAAGTAAAACAGAATGCTGCAGTGCCCGAAGAATGAGGGGGTCCTGCCTTGGGCACTGTTTGAACTCAGGAGACACTGTGCTGAGAGAAACACTTTAGACACAGAGAGAAAACCCTCCCCTCGCCTAACTGCAGAAGCTAAAACACCAGAGAGAACTGAATGTAGAAGCTAAAACACCAGAGAGAACTGAGTGTAAAAATGGAGTAGACTGCAGTAACAGGAGTCAGGGAGGGGGAAGAGATGGGAGAGAGAAACTCGCTCCTTCCTGAGTACAAAGTTGCAGCAGCGCAGAACAGATGAGTCCAGGGATCTCTGAGCAACAGAGGACTACGGTTACTAATGCTATAGTATGTTCTGGGAGAGTCTTACTGGCAAAAGAAGGACAACAAAGAGAAGAGGAGGAGAAAAAGGGAGAGAAGCAGAAGAGGAAAGACAAAGTAGCTGCAGGAGATGGGCTTGTAGCATTGACTGCTCTAACTGCATCCCTATGTACACAGATGTCAGGTTAGCATACCACACCACATTCTGTACACCTTAGATATGTGCAAATGGTAATCCGTGAGGGGTGGAAGATAAGATGGAAATGTTGTATCCAATTTTATGTAATGGGAAAGGTTTAAAGACAGTGTTCAGGGCAGATGCTCAGGGATAAAACATGAAGACTCACAATGCCACTGTGACTTTCTTCTCAGAGTAACAGGGACTTCTGGAGGCAAGGAGGTTGTGCGGCTGGGATCAGGTCCTGGAGGTGCTGCCTGGTGGCTGGCATGGTTCTAGTTCTTGATTTGAATGGCACTTAGAGGTTATTCATTTGATAATAATTCACTAAATCATACTACTGAGGGGGGTTTTAATTATTTGTGTTTTATTATATATTTTATTGAAAGTGTTTTAAAAGGTATGCTCTTTTGAGCCAGGGTCTGCTCTGCAGTCCGGGTGGGCCTCACACTTGAGGCCCTCCTACTGCCTCTGCCTCCTGAGTGCTGGGACTGCAGACATGCATGGCCACACTTGGCTTAAAAAGCTGCATTTTAAAAACTGCGTTGCTTGTGAGCTCTGTAGACATTCCCATGGAAGTCCTCTGCAGGAGCAGGCACCCTGGAATACCTGTGGGGTGAGGGGACACCCAGCACCCACCCTCCTGACTCCTCCTCACCAGGAATACGAGCTTCAGATGAAAGAGTTCCACTTAAAATATGTTTACTCAAAAAACAGGTAAGGTAAATTCAAAGAAATTCAATAGCAACCAGTAGTAGAGGAAGTCTATGGCTCACCATTAGCAGGAGCAGACTCTGGGTCCACATAGAGAAGAAATTTCCAGGCTGGAATCTGTGTGAACCTGCAAGGGACTGGAGGACCCTGAAACATTGGGATGCTTTTGCAGGTAAGGAGGCCCATTGTCACAGGGGTCTGGGAGCCGTGGTGAGATCTGAACATGCTAGGCCACTAAGGCGACATGGTGTGCTGCTCTGTGTTGGGGACTGACTGGGCAAGCTCCCTGCTGTGTGCACTCTCTGGTCTGTCCTTTGACCTCCCTTCCTGCTTTCTCTGGGGTGGAATGGGGACGAAGCACAGAGGTCTCCAGCTGAGCCCTCAGACAGGCCTCCGAGCCTGCCGCTGCCTGTCTCCAGGCTCCCAGATGCCTGTTGCTTATCCCCCTGTCCCTGAAGAGGGGACCTCGTGTACCCTGAGCACCGCGTGTAGCAGTGCCCCTTCCCAGACGCCAGCAGACCTGCCGCCCCCTCGCCTGTCATTCCCTTATTATTTCTTCTTTTATTTTTTTTATTTCTTCTTTTAAATAAAGTTAAATTTAAAAATAATGTGTGTGGATATAAAATCCTCTCTTTTATTCATTTGAGTTTGTGTCTACAAGTTGTGATTTAAAAAAATGTGGTTTCTTTCTGTAACCCAAAGTCTAAGTAAATTAAAGAGCAAAATTAAAGAAAAATGGTAGGAAGTAGGGAGACAGAAAGATGGGGAGAGGAGAGGGGGAGGCAGAGGGCAGGGAGCAAAAAGGATCGAGGGGTGTGTGTGTGTGTGTGTGTGTGTGTGTGTGCATGTGTGTGTGTGCTAGTTCTTGCAGGTGAATGTATGCCTTATGTACTGCAGACAAATAAATAAAGCTCTAGTACCTTGACTTCTCCTGTCATTTTACTGTTCACCAAAAGGACAGATACCTTCAGTTTGAGCTTCAACAACAAAGATGCAAAACAGAAAAAAAAAAAAAACCCAGAAAAGTGTGTTAAACATTTTTAAAATATATTACAGGAAAATACACATGGCTATGAATCCTCTCAAAATACTCCATCATTTTGTTGCTCCAGACACACATATCTGATCTTCTGGGGTCTTCCTGCCACTTTGTGAAGTGGCTCTGGAGTCATCTCTGGGGTCTACAAGATGTGGTCAAGCTGTGAGTGCTGCCGCCGAGTGCCGTCCACCAGAAAGGCAGCTCATCAAAATGGGACAATGTCCACATCCACCTGATTCACCAGGTCTGCTGTTGTGTGACTTCAGGCTCTTTCTTAAAGTCAAAATGAATCAGGAAAGGGAAATGTTTTGAATTCATTCAGGACATTGAGGCAGCTACCACAAAGCGACTGAAGACACCGAGGAAAGAGAACCCCAGAACGGGCAGCCAGAAAGGGGGCCTGGGCACGCTGGGAAAGAGGCAAGATGGAGCACCCCCTGGGGATGCGTGGTAGTGTGCCTTTTACTGTAATATCTTAAAAAAATAATATGCATACTCATAGTATTATTCTGTTCCCCTTGTAGAGAAGCAAATGCTTGTGCCAAAGGACTCTGGTGCTGACTGCCACGGGGACCTGGTTGACACAGCCAAAGTGCCCAGTGGATTAAGGAGCCTCCTGGTGCTGGTCACTGGAGGAGCTGGACAATGGTAAGCATGGCAGCATAGCTCTGCAGTCTTCTTTCACCATCTTCTCGGGTCGGGGAGTGTGTCCTCTAGGGGCTTCACATACCTGGACTTTGATGTGTGTGTGTGTGTGTGTGTGTGTGTGTGTGTATGCTTAATTTCTGGCTCTCCTACTTCCCCTTTGTGTGAAGTAGCAGGCCTCATTAGTAGGCTTGAGTCCGGGTGTTCTCACCTGCAAAGTGGGCAGAAGAAAACCTACCCTCTGGTGTCTCCTGTGATGGCTCAGGACCCTGGGGGGCCCGGGTGGGCCAGGGGTGTGCTCTGCTTTCTTCCCAGGCCTCTGCACTTAACCTCTGCTCTGCAGGATTATCACATAATTTGGGGCATATCACTCACCTTATTGGAAAAGTTCTCTAGTTTTGATCTATCGAATCATAATGGTCTCTGCATCTGTTTCCTCACCGCCTTCTGGGAAATCAGGGGCTAAGGAGCTCTAAGTAATTTTGTAAAAGGATGCTCAAGGAGAGTGGCTCCGTATGACCTGGGGGTGCCATTCTCCCATGCAGCCCCCAAGCTGGACAGCAAGGAACTCTCTTGGAGTGCAGCCCCATGTGTTGTCACACATGGTCCGCATCCTGCCACCCAAACACATGAGGCCATTGGAAAGCACTCAGAAGGTGCTGGCCCGTCCTCAGGCCATCTCTGATCAAGAACCTAAATCACAGAGTAGCTTCCCCTCTTCATGGATTACACTTGGAGCCCAAGGAACTCAGGGTTAAGATGAACACGGGTGCAGCCATGTGTCACTCTGAGTTCAGGTGTGCCCACTACCTGTCATGCAAAGGCGAAGATCACTTTATTCTGAGTTTGGTTATTTGTGAGTTGTTTATAGGGGCAAAAGCAGTGATTTTAGGGGGGAAAAATGGACACTTACTGATCAGGGGCCTAGGTGGGGTCTTGGCCATATATCTACAGGTCTGCTTTTCATGGGAATGGAAATCATTTAGTTTTTGGGCTAAATATAGCATTCTTTTTATGACTCCTTTGAAGTGAAACTTAGTTCTTTGTGTATCTTTTAATACAGGACCTCAAAGAGGAAATCTCACATTAAGTAAAACCTGATACTGTTGACTATTGATCATAACACACGTAGGTGTCCAGATGAAGACTGGTGAGGCTAGATTGTGAGTGTCTGTTAGTGGGAAAACCCTGCCAAAAATCTGTTATATCACTGTGGATTTCCACGGGAGACTGGAGTTATGTTGATAAGAAACAGAGTTTAGAATCTTTTTGCTACGATCGCTGCTTACAGCATGGGTCAGCGGTTCCACTTGCGGTCTTTGGTGCTTGAGTTACAGTGTGTGCCACACTCGCTATACACGTTGGATATTGTGGTATCCAGTGTGCATCATCCTTCTGTGCTACTGTTCATGCACATGTTCTTTTCCTAATGAAAAAACACAGAAGAAACACTAAGAATGTTACAGGAGCACAGTGAATCCAGAGCATCGGGTCTGGAATTTCTCCTCCTCACCCTAATGGGAAGTTGGAACTCAGCCATTTCTTAAGTAA
This sequence comes from Octodon degus, assembly GCF_000260255.1. Classification (NCBI taxonomy): domain Eukaryota; kingdom Metazoa; phylum Chordata; class Mammalia; order Rodentia; family Octodontidae; genus Octodon; species Octodon degus. Next base: position 22,306,576 of record NW_004524592.1, on the reverse strand, counting down.
GGGTGCAGAATTTGAGTAATAGGAGTGTGATTTGGGTAGCACTGTGTCTTCTAAAACAACCCAACATGATCCCTCAGTTGCAAGGCAAATACAAACATAGATCAAACAAAGACTTTGTTGGAATGTCGTGTGCACTGAGGCAGTCTGTGCGACCCTGAGGGGTCTCTCTAGTGGCCCCAATAACATGTTCCTTCTCTGTTGCAATGGAGCTAATTCTGGTCAGAAGCAAGGTGATTATGGAAATGTCTTTCGTCAAGGCAGCAAAGATCTGGATTAGAGACTCCTGGAGGAGTGATTTGAGTCACCGGAGAAGCATCTTACCTTAGTATGATGGTACCAATGGATGCCTATTGCTCCTTCCTCTCAGCCTTCTGTATGGGAGAGAAATAATTCCCTTAGGTGGGAAGATGTCTCGGGCTCCCACATACATTTACCTAAAGATTGGTGATAGCTGTGGAATGCCACACAGGCCGGAGAGCTCTCACAATCCAAAACCCAACTCTCTTGAACCTGTGAGCATGGTTAAATGACCCAGTGGCTTGTTACAAATGCAGATTCTGAGCTGCAATGCCCATGGTTTTTGCTGCTGTAGATCACAAGTCTACATCTTAACAAACATTTCAAGTGACTTCCATTATCCAAAAGAGCACAATTTTAAGGAATAAGGAAGGCTTGTCTTATAGCTGTTCTCTAAAGATACTGGGCAGAAAAAAATTTAAGGAAATGTAAGAGCCTATTTAAGAGATGTTGGCCAATGCCTAGTAGTATCTGCGTACTTTCTGGAAAAGAATAGATTGGAGAACTAGCTAGAATGGCCACGGACTTCGACTTTGTCTGAGGTGAAGACAGCTTAGAGCTAGAGCTGGCTTCCCTCGTCCCTTGAATTTAAACACCTGCCCTTGCCCACTGCGAGCCCATGTAGCCACCCTGCGAATGTGCTAATGACGGTTGTTCAGCCTAGAGCCAACTTCATGGAGATAGAACTAGAGGCTGGTTCAGAGTCCTTGCGAAAAAGGGCAACTCAAGTCAAGTTTGAGCTGCTGGATTCTCTCCTTGTGGCAGTGTAAACACATGAGAGCCATTTCCAAGAGCGTCTGTGGCCCCTCTTGCAAGGTGGGCAGTTGGGAGCCAAGGGCTGGGCACCACACACTGTCCCCTCTGCCTCTGTACCCAGATCTCCTCAGGTTGCTGTGGTACTTAGCCACCCCATGAGTCACAGAATTGTGTTGAGCACAGGGTTCACTGCTAAAACCTTTTAAGCTCTAAATAGCCTGAAAATGTGATATATATATATATATATA
>NW_004524592.1:22301662-22305175 GCF_000260255.1 Octodon degus | reverse complement strand
TTTTTTTTTTTTTTAAAGGAAGGGTCTACAGAGTGTTCAGAGTCTCACTGCTAGATCAGACTCAGTGTGATTCTCCTGTTTACAGCCTCCCAAGTGCTGGGATAGGCGCGTGCCACCACACCCAGTCTCAACTACCATTTTGGCACGCCCTGGGGATGGGGCCAGCCTGGCAGGCCTGGGGATTGAATCCCCAGTCCCTGCACCTGCTTGCAGGCACTTTAATCCACTGAGCAATTTGGTTGGCCCCTGAAGGACATTTTATTATGGTCCTTAATTCTAGGGCGATCTCACTCTAGTTAAACTGAGACCAGGAAGGGCCTCTATGACACCCCAGGCACCTTCTGATTCTTTTTTCCCCTCTGCATCCAGTGAAGTAGGCCATTCTGTGACTTCTAAGATGGCAGAAAGTCTTTTCTAACAACTCTACAAGGGAGATGTAATAAATGATAATTTGTGATTTTAATTTCCTACAGAGGAAGTTTAAGAGAACCACATAGTCTTACAGCTGACTTGTATAAAAAGAACACAATTGCTCTTCAAATTGTGCAGGCAGATCTTGGGAAATCTTATTCAAGTGCCAACTTAATAGACCTTAGGTGGGGTCAGGGCTTCTGTGATTGCATCAGGCTCTGGCCGGGGTGATGTAGAGACAGTGTGTTGAGGAACAAGGTGCTGAGGACACAGCTAAACGAGGAGACAGGTTTACACATTTTGGATTGACAACATTCTAGTCGGTTCTGAAGTCTACTTTCTCTGCTTAAACAACACAAACTCCATTTTGGCCTGATAGCAAACATATGCACAGTTGTATATATTTATTTTGTGACTCTTGAGGGACTGGACTGATGTAATTGTTGTGGCACTAGAACACAAAAGCAGGACATCCTCAGCTTGCACCAGGGTGCAATTGGCTCTCCACACACCAAATGCTAGACTGTACATGTTTCAGATGGTCGCATCCACATTTCTCAGATTCCCCTGACATTTGAAACGTGCTTAACAATTACTGAAGTAAGTGTGCCAGGACCACGTTTCACAGAACTCCTGGCAAAGGAGAGCACAGTTGCTGCTCTTCAAACGATTCCCCTTAACTGAATTCTCTTTGATCTCTGGATCTCCTGAAGAGTTTAACTTCTCCAACTTTCTCACACCTAAAGCCACACATTGGAAACAACCAATTTAAGGGTTCTAACCCAGCACTTGGCTCTCCTCACTTATGCGCTGTGCAGAGCTGTGCAAGCTGTTAAGGTAAGACTTAGGAGGAGCAGAGAGCCCTCCCATTATGAAGCTGCTCCTGGGTAGGAGATGTGTATTCTCCGGAATGGGGACTTGTGATATTTGGACTGTCCCCAGCAGCACTTCACAGAGAGACTGTTGCTACTGTGTTGTTTCAGGTCATCGTTGATTTGTGTACAAATCTCTGCCCTTAGGGAAGCAAAAGCATTTGATTATATCTTGGATGAAACTACACGAACTAAAGAGAACACAAGGTTAAGAAGAAGTGGAAATGCTTCTGATCTTTTAGTAAAATCTAACCACTTATCTTATTGTAAGAGAAAAGTGAGAATGCAAGAAAGATTTAGAGAAAAGTAACTGAGGAGGAGATGATTTCTTCAAGCAAGAAGTGAATGGAAATGGAACTCTTTTATCTGGAAATATGGAGGGTTATTATAAGACAAAGAGACCTGGTGAGTCTCTGTCTTTACAAGAAAAATATTTACAAGCATAGATTTGATAGATAACCTCTCCTAAGAGCTTTTAAAGGGCTATCATTTTGTTTCTTTTAAAAATTAAATAGTGCAGAGACAACAACATCTTTTTTTTTTTTTTTTTTTTACAGCAGACTTCATTGTGTGAAATCTAATCCATGTATGGAGTGGCTGGGTTATTTATATGAGCTATTAGTGACATTTCCTAATCATTGCAAGTAAAACTCAGTTTCACCATAGTTAAAAATGTAAACTGCTTACACTGATCCACACTTCATAATTTGTCTCTCTTCCTTTGAAGTTCTTTATTAGCTGTACCCTCTGCAAGAGGATGGGTCCCCGCCGAACCCCATGCTAATGGGTATAAATTATCATGGTGCCAGCTTGTCTTACCTTTGTTAAATAGGTGCCAACTGTTTCACAATGAGCCTTTACTTTCTCTTTTATGACTGGCTGTAAAAGCTGTGCTCACCTCCGGTGAGTGGACATGGCTTACATATTGTGTTCACAATCTTGAAAGTCTCTTCCCATGTCATCTTCTTCCTCTCCAGGTTGAATTTCAGGCTCTCTCTCTCTCTCTCTCTCTCTCTCTCTCTCTCTCTCTCTCTCTCTTTCTCTCTCTCTCTGATTTTAATTCTTTACTTTCTGACTCAAGAACAAAAGGAAACAAAAAACTCCCAACCCAGGAATGTAGTCTCACATTTGTGTTCTGGAAGCCTGACCTCAAAATCAAGGTGCTAGTAGTTGTTCTCTCTGTGTTGCTCTTTTTCCTTTATCTTTGTTCATTTTTCTTCCAGGAGAAGATATGAAGAGAATTAACAATAAAAAAGAGAGCATCTATCAATCAATTGGTGGGGGAGGGAGTTGAGATTATCCTATGGGCAGCAAATGGTGGTTTAATTGAACAGAGTGCTCTTCTGGTCATTCTTCAAGGGGGCCGCTGAAAACTTGCTGTCTTTTCATTGGCTGTCTCAGTGGGTCTAAAATTGGAATTGGCCAGGTGAAGACCTAATAGTTTTCAATTAATTATCTTGTGGGAAATGTTGATTTTATTCCCAGTTTACAACTTTACGAAAGTTGGAAGGCATTTTGTGGTGGAACTTAGAGCTGATAAATCTCAGATGTGTGCTTTTTTATGAGTGAAAGAAGACTAAGATAAGAGCTGAAAAGCAGTGTGTTTGAAACCAGGAGTCACCTGTAGAGAACATAGAAATATTTAGATGTAAGCCAAGAAGTGGAGACTCAACTAACACCTGAATATATCACATGGTAAGTGAGTGCTTTGAGCTTGTTTGGATTGGCAAAGAGAGAGAGAGAGAGAGACAAAATAACATCTTTTGGGGAGAAATGATTTTCAGTGTCTTTAGCAAATCAAGGTAAATATAAATTTTATTCTCAGTACAGCTAACAAAGACTCTCTTCCTGGAAATTTTTCATACTGGCATCTCTTGAAAGGAAAAGGTTGGTAAGCAGTGTCTTTGACTTTTAGAGTTACAGTTCCTAAGTCTTTGGCTTTTCCCCAACTGTGGAACATGGTTTCTGGACCATATATTCCAAATGTGTGGCTCTAGCTGACTGTGTGAGGCTCCTATGCCTTGCTTGGCCTTCTTTGAAGTACTGAGCACAATGGGTGCTGCACAGGGATTCATGCTTTTTTCTGTAAGAGAGGCAAGGCAGACAAAGGGAATCTGGAAATGAGGTGCACGGCTGTTTCTTCTTCTTCTTCTTCTTCTTCTTCTTCTTCTTCTTCTTCTTCTTCTTCTTCTTCTTCTTCTTCTTCTTCTTCTTCTTCTCCTCCTCCTCC
>NW_004524592.1:22264916-22301347 GCF_000260255.1 Octodon degus | reverse complement strand
GTTGCCCAAAGTAGCAGTGCAGCCCCTCACAGAGGTGTAGCAGTCATCAATACCAGCCATCAGCAGCAGCTTCTTGGGCACAGGGGCTGAGACAAAGCCAGTGCCTCTGGGGGCAGGGATCAGACGCACCAACACAGAGTCACAGTGGCCTGTCACATTGCAAGGAACAGTGTGGGGCTTGTCGATCTTGTTTCCCCAGTAGCCTCTCCTGACAAGGACAATGGAGAGCTTGGCCAGGATAATGGCCCCATGAATGGCAGTGGCTACTTCCTTGGAACACTTTACACCCAGGCCAACATGACCGTTGTAGTCCTCAGTGGTGACAAATGCCTTGAACCTGGTCTGCTGGCCAGCACGAATTTGCTTCTGCAGAGGCATGATCTTCAGAACTTCATCCTTGAGGGATGTGCCCAGGAAAAAGTCAATCATCTCGGACTGCTTGATTGGCAAGGAAAAAAAGTAAATTTCCTCCAGGGACTTGATCTTCATGTCTTTGACCAGATGGCCTAGCTTGGTGACAGGAATCCATTCTTGGTCCTCAGCCTTACCATCGTGAGCCCCATGGCCTCGCCCCGGCCCCAGCTTCTGCTGCGCCCTCAACCTCGAAGGCTACTTTGGAAGCCTCCACAGAAGCCGCCTCGGCCTCCCATGCCTGGGCCCCCAGGGCCTCCGGCCCCTCCTGCTGCACCAGCATCATCTGCCATTTGGTGTTTCCCAGAAAAAGAAGCACAGCTGCTTTGTTGTAGCCTGTGGACAACCAGCATAAGCAGTGCGTTCTTGACCGTAGTGTCCACTTGTTCTCCTCCTGTGCTCTGCTGTGTGAAGCCAGCAGTGGGAACATCTCCGTGTTTATTCCAAGAGGCTGGCTGCTGTGCAGGTGGGAGGCAAAGGACCATTTGTTCACATCCATGTGATGTCAACCAAGGAGTAGAGGGGAAAGTATGTTCTCTGTCATTCTAGAAAAAAAAAATCCTGCTGTTTTGCACTTAATAGCAAGCCTAGGGTCCTGCAGTCAACGGAAGAAACAATTAGGCTGGACTTAGCCCCGCAGTCTCCCCATACTAGTACATCTCACATCTGGAAGCCACTGCACATTGACTCTGGATTTGACCAGTCCATTCCCAATGGCTCTGGGGGAAGGCAAGTGGGAAGGAAAGGGAGAACAGCGATGATGCTGGTAGCCGAGGGAGAAGCAAGGCAGAGGGTCTTATTCTGTGATCCAAGAAATGCTGAGGGATAGTCAAAGGAAAAGAAAGACATCCCCACCCAGCTGCAAATGCAAGATGTGTCTATTGATCCGATCCTCTTTCTGGTGCCTGTGTCACACTACTGTCCTACCCAGCCAGGTATGGGCTCAGAGCCCTTCTCAAAATCGTGCTTCCAGCAGCCCCACCTACTGGCAGGAATCACCTTACACCTGTGTGAGGGCCTTGACTTATGCTATTGGAGGGCAACAGCAGAGAAGCCGCCATATAGGAGCCAAGGGGAACCAGACTAGTGATGGCTCGTTTCTTGCTGGACACTGCCCGGCAGTGTGGAAGCACGGGTGTAGGGCAGTTTCAGCTGCTGCTGTCTGTGGCTGGGCATACCACAGGCCGACGAGCAGGTCGTGTCTTCCTCTCCTCTTGCCCATTGTGTTCACTCCCAAAGGCCAACTCCTAGGCCCAGTTCTTCATGTGTCTTTAGCCATCAGGAAATCTTTCAGAATAAATGTAGGAATGAAAAAAAAAAAAGGCTAACGTTCAATCACAGAGATCAATTCCCATTTTTAAATTATTGTCAGTTTCATAGAAAATTTGTTATTTTGAATTTTCTTTCTTACTTTAATGAAAAATTTCAACGCCTGCTGCTGTTTCATCTTGTAGTGGTCCCACATTTGTGGCAAACTAAAGTCAAGAGAAAAATTCCCAATGTGATTTAAAAGAGAAAAAATTCTACATATTATTTTCCCACTCGTAATATATCACCAGTTCACAGAGAATGTGATTTGCCAGTGTTATATAGTCTGAATAGTTTTTAGAAACCACTTTCTCTGCCAATGCTTACGTCTCTGAGCCACAGCAGGCTTCAGAGTTACCTGGAAGGCTTGTTAGACACAGGTGGCTTGGTTCCGCCCTCAGAGCTTCTGATTTGGCGGGTTTGAATTTCTCACAAGTTTGCAAGTATTGGTGGTTCACAGACCACACTAGTTTAAGGCATAATTTCTTTCTTTTTCTTCTCTCTCTCTCTCTCTCTCTCTCTCTCTCTCTCTCTCTCTGTCTCTCTCTCTCTCTCTCAGCATAATTTCTTCAGCTAAAGTCACCTTTTACTGTTTTGTCTATTCCTTCCCAAACCTCTGAAAGGCATTGGGCATAACAGGAGTCCCTGTGCACGAATTACCTTGCTAAGCCTTGTAAAACTCAGTGAGGCATCTACCATTATGATGCTGGCTCCAGGTAGACAATCTGCATAAAGTGGTGAGAGCCAGCTTTTGGACTCAGCAGGCTGGCTTGTCTCTTGACAGCAGTATTATGCTGGTGTTTGAAAATAAGGCTAACTGAAGGAGATCCTACCAGACTTGTGGTTTTTAGTAAATGCAAGAAAAATAGCTATTGGTATACCCTTGAAATACCCCTCTCCATTGTCATTCCTAAAAGCAAAATGAAATGAAAATTCCCCCTTCCAAGCGCGTAGCAATTGGCTGGAAGTAACCTGGCTGTCCATGCACTGGTAGGCCACTAATACATGATGTAAACACAGGCATAGCCATTCAGTGGGTGGAATTCAACTACAAAAGAAAAAATAAGGAGGATTTTTTTCTGTACTAATAGGTAAACTGCACAAGATGCAATGTTGTTTTTGAAAGAAAAAGGCCCAGCACATTTATATTTGGTTTCATATGTGTAAAATAGCCCAGAAAGGTGTATAGTGAATTAATAATGGTGACCACCTGGGAGAGAGAGGACTGAGTGACCAAGGACAGGAATATAACATATTTTTCACTTAGGAAAATTAAATAATTAACATTTAACCATGGGTGACAGGTTTCTGAGACTTTCCTTATGTGGTTACCTGGGGGTCCTTTCCCTTTGGGGTTACAGTCCATTCATTCTCAGCATTTCAAAGGCCCTGTCCCTCTCCACTGCTGCCCAAAGGACTGGGTGTAGGGCAGGCACCATGATAGGTTGGGAAGTACACTTAGGATGGTGTGTTCCAATGACTTTGCAGTTATTTCTGCATTGTATGCAAATGACTAAGTATAAACAATCTGGAAGAAATAAAAAAGCCTATATCTCTTAGGAAACAGAGCTTACTGTAATAACATTGGCGTCTTACATTTATATAGCATTTGAGGGTTTATAAAATCCTTTCACATGCATTAAGTCATTTATCCCTCACAAGAGCTCAGGGAGGTAGTTATTATCATCCCCATTTAATAGATCAGGAAACTGAGGCTCAAAGAGTTCCAGTAATTGGGCAGAGGTCACAAGGCTATTAAATAGTACAGCCAGGGATGGTATCCAACTATTCTGACTGCAAAGCCTGTGAAATTCATTCCCCTTGTCTCTATACAGTTGTACAAAAAGGAAAAAAAACATATTTACATGTTATTTTTCTGGATGTGTTCCTGTGCTTGCTCATTTTGTCTACTTAGAGTCATACCGTGTATATCATTCTGTCTTCTGTCCATCCCTCTTTGCTCTGCTGTCCTGAAGCACTTCCCAAGTTGCAACATAATTTTCATAATTAGCAGATGACTGGGTTCATACTTCTTTAAGAACCATCCTATGGTACTCTGATACTATAACATGGATTCATTTCATGTATTCATCTATGTAAGAAAGAAATGCCACGCCCCTGTGCCATGCCCTGCACCTAAGGCTGAGGATTTGGGAATGCGAGTGTGACCCTGAAGAGGCCTGTGGGTCAGGGCATAGCCAGTCAGGTAGTGAGATGCACTTTCTGAGAGGAAGCAACTGTTGGACATTTGAACTGGAATTGTTACCAAAAAGTACAGCACTTTTGACCACACCTTTCTACTTCATTTTTCCTCTTTCTGAAAGCTTTTTCTAATGCATGATGAATTCCAGTGTGATGACTTTAAGTTTCTGGGTCTCTCTCCACAAGCTTCCAGGAATGCGTGAGTGTGTCACTCCATCATAATCCCCCACCACTGAGCATTTTTATTGAAAATGAATGTTTGTACATTTTATAGCTGGAAAATAAAAATCTATTATTGTTGCAATTTGCATGTCTTTGATTAATGCACAATAATGTTAATTTATTCCATAGCCTTGCTTATTAATATTGAGTGGATTCTTTTTTGTATGAATGGTCTTGTGTTTTGTCCTTTACCTAATTATGTATTAAAGTCTTATTATTTTGTCTATGTATAAGAACTCTTCATATAATTTATTTTACTTTTATTTTAACATCATTCAAAAGTTAACTTGAACTAGGTAGTATAAAGATTGAGTAAAAAATAATGATTTACAGTTTTACTGAAAATTTTTTTAGTCCACTTGCTTTTATAATGTTCATATTTTTTAATTTCTTTAAAAGAAAGTTATCTTTGTTCTTTGTGTAGAGTGATTTTGTCTAATTTTCTGTAAAACATATGTGGTTATTGTTCCTTTAGATATTCGATTATGGTCAGGTGTTCTTCTCTGCTAATTTTTCTGTATTTATTTTTTTTAACTTTTTTTTTGTGGTACAAGGGAGTGAACTCAGGACCCTGTGCTTGCCAGGCAAGTGCTTATTCTACTGAGCTGTCTCCCTGGTCCCTTTCTTCTTCAACAGTGAGTGAAACTCACTTGAGTTTGTTTTGGGTATGGATTGGTGTCTGTCTCTTTTCCCTAATTTTTTAGCCAGAGAGTACAAGGCCATTTTATAAAAATATTTGTTTCTATGTTGTACACTCTATCTGCATGTTTCATTTCATATTAGAATTAATACCATCCTGAGTTTGCTTTATATTATATTTTGCTGTCTAGTAAAAAGCTCTTTATCTTTGTGCCTCTCTTTCAAAATCTTCCATATAGTTTTAGCTGTCTGCTTTGTCAGGTAAAATTTGTTTTGATTTTGTGGACTTTAGGAAAAATCTTGCTAGGCTTTTGATTGGTATTGCCTTCAAGACTTACATTTTTGGGTGAAGAGTCAGACCTCATTTATACATCTAAAATTTTTTCATTTAGTAGAAGAAGTATTTGTCCTTCTGAACAAATATTATCACTCAATGTGTAAGTGGAGTGTTTTGGCTAAATCTGTAGTTTTTTGGGTGGTTATTTGAGAAAAAATTAATTAAATAGTATAGCTGGTTATTACTATTCAGCTTTGTTGCAGATTTCTGTGATTACCAGCAACTGTAGAGATAAAAGATAATGGAAGCTAACAGCTGGTAATGAGTGTCTTTAGCTTTTCTAGGTGTGCAGTCATTCTCTTTATGAATAGTCAACTGTGTTTCCATTTGGCATGGTTTGACCAACTGTGACTGAGGCTCTTTGGAGAAGAACTGTATCTGTCCTGAACCTGTGTAGAGTTTTCTTGTCCTTGTTCCCTAAGCTATACAGTAAGGAACCTCTTGCATATCACTGGCATATCATTTACATAACATTAGGCATTACAAGTCATCCAGAAACCATATAGGGAGGTATGCATAGGTTACACGGAATCGCTGTGACATTTTGCACAAAAGACTCAAGCATCTAATGACTTTGGTCACTGATACCAAGGGACAATTGTAACTATATTTTAATATTTTTTGATAGTAACATCTACCGAATCATTTCATCTTAGGATGATGACCCCTGCAGGAGGTGGTGCAGCTGTGCCTGGCTGGTGTGTTGGAGAGTGAGCACAGGTCCTGTGCACTGCTCACTCGGGAGAGTACAGGGCAGTTACGCTGGGCAAGTTGCTCCCACCTCGGGTTTCCTGAGATTAAGTGAGTTGACTTCCAAGAATGTGACCCACTCTGAAATACCCTGAAACGGAATTCCATGAAAACATTATCAAGAAGCCAGAGGTGAGGGCAAGGCTGTTAGATGAGAGAGATGGAATGAGAATGTCTGTTGGAAGGAAGTGGGTGAGGTTGAGGAGCGACAGTTGTTGCTGAGAACAAAGGGTGGATATAAATACACTCAGTTCCCTTTGTTGTACTTTTGACAATGTAAGATACTCTGCTCTTGTTTTTGCGTAAGTAGACACAAACCCACTTTACCTTCTGGTCTGAATGGCTTGGAAAGAGGAGCAAGGTTGTGTGTCACTGTTCTATGTCTTGATGCTGTTTGTTGTGGAATCCACGGCTGGAGTTCTAGGTAATGAACCCGATTCAGAAGACAGGCGAGGAGCAAGTGGACAGGCCAGTCAGAGGGGAGGCAGAGATTTAAGTTACCAGTGTGTGGGTGATTGTCTGTATGTAAGCACTCATATACAGCACTGTGGTTAAGTAAGTCTACACTCCCTGGAGGTCATGTGTGTGTGTGTGTGTGTGTGTGTGTGTGTGTGTGTGTGTGTGTGTTACTGGGGGTTAAACCCAGGACCTTGACACTAAGCTATAGCCCCAGTCCCTTTTATTTTTTATGTTGAGATAGGGTCTTGCTAAGTTTCCCAGGCTGTGAAATTGTGTCCTTCTGCCTCAGCTTCTCAGAGTGCTGGGATTCCAGGTGTGTACCACGTGCCTGGTTACCAGGCTGCTGAGTTTCTTATGCTAGCTTTGCCACTTAGGCTTATGGGAACTTCCCTGTTGCCCCATCTTTACAATGATTTACTTCATACGATTGTTGTGAAGCACAATTGAGCGGAATAATGTAACCATCTTGCAAACCTTGTCTGGCCCATAGTATAAACTGTCAAATTTTATTACTGTAATTCTTCCCTAAAAATCATCATTACCCCTGTTCCAAGATCTCCCAGATAATTATTCTTCCTTAGCCTTTGAGAGGTAGTGACTGTGGGGCTCGGCTACACTAAAATTTAGGTTAAATATCTTACTGTTAGGATTCAAAGAACTGCATGCCTTGGGTTCTTTTATATTTATGAGGCTTAATTCCAGTTTGTGTTTCAACTTGCGCCCTGCATTCTTCACCTGATTTATTGCTCCCTGTAATAATACTGTTTATAACACTTTTTATTCTAACTTCTCTAAAGTTTTACAGACCTCGGTTCATTTCAGCTCACAGGCAAGTGGTTGGTAAGTGGCAGAATCTCTCCCTTTTCAAGGAAAAAAAATTCCAGGCATGTGGCTGAGGTGACACAAGGCTTGATGTGAGGTGGGCTCTGTGGCTCTGGGGTGCTCAGACAATGGCTTCTTTTCTTCATGGGGACAGTGAAGTGTGAAGGCTGAGGGACAGACAGGTTTGTGTCACATGGTACAGGGTTTGAGGAACTTATCAACACTGACAGGTTCTAGCTCTTCTTCTGTCATCAGAAGTGATCCTTTGGGGCCAGGAAGATGACTCAGTAGAATAAGTGCTTGCCTGGCAAGTGCAGGGGCCTGAGTTCAATCCCCAGACAGGATTTTCTTTGGGAGGGGTGGGGGATGGGCTGGTGACCAATAAATGCTGGGGATTGTCAGCCATGGTGAGTGACCACTTTAGTTCTTTGACTTCTCACCTTTCAGGTGTCTTCACCCAAGCTGAGCTGCTATCACTTTTAACTTGGACCACTTGCTGGCATATTTGCATCTATATCTTTTGTGGGAGGTGCTGTCATTTAAAACTTAAGTAGCTGTGCACACCTGTGCCCCAGCACTCTGGGAGGCGGAGACATGAGTTTGAGGACAGCCTGGGCAACTGTGTGAGGACTAGTCCCAAAATAAAAACTGAGGGGGCCTGCCCCTTAGCTCAGTTCTTTAAGTGGCTGCTTCAACAAAGCAGTCAGGCTCAGGTTGCTGGGGTTTGATTTCCACAACTCAAGCCAGCCAAATCTGCCCTAAAGGCGTTCAGAGAAAAAAAAAAAAAAAAATCCAAAATAAAAACTGAAAAAAAGGGTTGGGCATGGAGCTTGGTACAAAGTCCCCAGATCCCATCCCTGGTTCTGCCCAAGACAAAACTAAGACAGAAACATCTTGAGCAAGGCAGCTGCACGTGGAATTCGATGTGGAGCTGTGCAGAACCTGCAGGTTTGCAGTTTGGTCCTGGGACGTAGGAAGAAGAAGAAAAAGTGACCCATGGAAAGGCTTCCATTGTTGGAACTTTTTGTTGTTGTTTTGAGACAGGGTCTTACTATGCCCAAGGTGGCCTAAGCTCTTAGCAATCCTCCTGCCTTGGCCTCCCGTGGTTAGAATCCCAGGCGTGTGCACTACATTAGGCTCTTTGGTTGGATTGTTGAAACGTTGGCACTCCAGACTTTCCAGGGACGCTTGCTTAGTCCCAATTCCTGGGCCCCACCCCACAATTTCTGATGCTCTGTTTTGAGGGTATAACCCGAGAATCTGCATTTCTGACCCAAATTGCCAGTGTGGACTCACCTGGCATGGTGAGAACTGAGTTGTGCCCGTGACCACAAACCTCAGTGGCGTACGACGGTGGAAGCTTTGTTTCTCACACGCTGCACAGCTGTAGGCCTGGGCTGGGTTGTAACAGAAGCATGAACAGCTCTGCCCCGGGGCAGTCGGCACTGGCACTAAGGTGCTCGACACACAAGACACTTGGTGGAGGCTGGCTGAGCACTGCTGGGACAGGAAGCTCGGGGGATGCCCTCCTGCTTTTTGTTTCTTGCTATTTTCTAAAATTTCTTCCTCCTGCTAGAAGTTGGGAGCCCAGGAGCTTCCAACAAGTTTCCAAACTGGGATGGATCACTACTATTTTAAGTGGAAAATGAAAAATTAATCCACATGTTATATGTATATCTTTTGTTATATCTCATAATTTTCAGACAAAATAGAAAATGCAAAATAAACAAGCAGCTAATGCGTCTAGAGGATAGCATAGATCTTAGAGCTGCTCTAATGTGTGGGACCCAGGCTTCCTGACAGCTGGAGGGAAGATGGACAGGTCACAGTCCCTCTCACGGCAGAAGGGCCCCTCTGCCCTGCACCACCACTGTCCTGGTTTGTGACCCTGGGCACATTGGGCCCTGGGTCAGGCTGTCCTCCTGGGCAGCATCTTCCTGCCTTCCTGCTGTGGGTGTCGCACTTTCCCACTCTCCTCTTTGTGTCCCATCTACTCAGACACACTGCTCACTTTCCTTTAATTCCTTCTCCCCTCTGGCTTTAACCCTAGGATCTCTGCAAAGCCCAGTGGAATCTCAGAAGGGGTATAGTGCCCCACACCACAGAAGTAAGTGAATGGGACACAGGTTCCTGCAGGACAGGAAAAGCTGACCTTTAGGGACAAAGCTCTAGGGCCCAGGCTTCCCTGAGGGAGCAAGGCCCCTCCTAGAGAGAGTGCCTGGAGCTGAGCTGGACTCTGCAGGAAACAGGCTGTGGCTCATTATCAACACCCCAGGGAAGAAGCCAAGTGCTGCTACCCATGTGTTTTGTGGTAAGACAGCTACTAAGACTGTCTTCAGCCCAAGAAAGGAAACACAAAGTCCCACCCATCACTGGGTTTACTGACAGTTTCCTATCAAAAGCAACAAAAAAGCTTCGTTTCCAAATACCAACTCCCTTGCTACTGAACTGGAACTTTATGATTCCCTGGTTCTCCTTGGTCTGGGTTGGGAAGAGCTCGTACTTAGCAATCTCCTGGCTGGACTTGGAGAAGGGGAATGGGAAGGGAAAGGGAAAGGAGGAGGAGAAGGGGAAGGAGGGAAACCTGGGGGACACTGGTGTGTTCAGCTATCACATTGGCTAGGGGACACTTGCTCTCTGCCCCCTCAGAATTGTGCCAGGGTATTTTGGAAGGAAAAGAACCCTTACAAGGTCACTTCTATGTCCCCTTCAGCTCTGAGGTGACCAGGACACAACTCCCCCATTATCAGCATCCTAAGACTAAAAGGACTTTGATCCAGAAGGAGACAAAAGCATTTGCTAATCCCATTGCTCATGATTTTGAATATTTCAGTGATCAGTAGGCAACTAGTCAAGAGAATTAGTTCTAGTTTTGTTTTGCTGCTAACTAACTGCTCTTGGGCAAACCCCTTAACTCCTCAGCCCCCCTTCTCAGGGCCTCAGTTTCCTCATGTTTAAGTGGGGTTCATTTTATTCAGATGATGCAAGAATCAAAAGACTAAACAAACAGAACCTGTGGGAGTGGTTTCAGTGGGAAATTGGGTGAAACTTTTAGGGGTGTTGTTTGGGGAAACTCTCTCCATCATCAAAACCAGCGCAACTCTCTTTGAAGGTTTTGTACACTAGGCACTTGTGTGATATTTTGCTTGAAAAAAAGATTTACTGCTTATACAAAGCAACCACAAATGAAGTAAGAAGTTCAAATATCAAGGCTTTTCACATAGAATAAGAAAATAATTTTCCTGACTGTTTGAACCCAGGCAGATTAAATCACACCTAACTGCAATCTGTACTTTTTAAAATTTTTGAGACAGAGTCTCACTAAATTCAGGGTGGTCTCCAACTCACTATGCAGCTCAGATTGACCTTGTGTGCATGGTGATCCTCCTGCTTCAGGCTCCAGAGTGCTGGGATTATGGGCATGTGCCACCACACCCAACTGTGCTTTTAAAAGCAGCACCATGATTGGGACTTTCTCCCCAGACAGGAAATCCCCATCATCCTATTGAGAGCTCCCAGCTGAACAGGGCACTGGATGCAGCATGCCTAAGAGGAGAAGGGTGAGGGGACCATACAGAGCCGCAAGGCTCCTCGGGAAAAATCCTGCTCTGGCCCCTGGCTTTGTGTTTTCAACTGTGATTTGAAGCTAGGACCCTTCATGTCTAACATGATTAACTGTCTTTTCTTTAGTGAGTTTTTAGACTGAATATTTCTGAATGTATCTACACAAGACTAGTACTTTCTAAAACACTCATAATAACATTATCACACCTAAAAGAACAGCTTATTGTAATTCCTTAACATAAAATACCCAATCAACTTGCAAGAGAGGCTGACCACGTTGGGGGCACCTCTGGAGTGTTGGGCCGCCGGCCTGGGTCTGGGTCCTCAGCTGTGATCTGGGGCTGGAAAGGTCGGATGAAACCCATGAGGCCTGAGATAGGGCAGCCTGCACTAAATATTTAGTAAACTACTGCGGAAATGGTAAAATAAAGTGTCTGTCACCAACAATGAATGTAGCGAGGGGAACCATGGGGAGGAGATGGTGTCCAGAAGGTTGAGACCTCATCTAAGCAGATGGTGGCAGCCAGGTGGGGTGGGGAAGCCACAGAAGCCCGAGCTGGGAGAAGGCTCCTTTCTGGAAAGAGAAGAGCCTGCCGGGAAAATGTTAGTCACATGGAACAATTTCACTCTCTTTGGGCACGTTATTCTTTACAGAATTGGTGAGATGTAGGGTAGTTTTGTCCCTGTTCTGGGGGAGGGTACCAATTTTTAAATTTTCATTTGAACATAGTAGTAGGGAAAAAATTTATTCTGCATAATTCCCACTGTCTCAAAGGAGGGCAGATCTCGGTTAAAGGAAGGATCTTCTATTTATTAGACACATAAATATGCAAGGGCAGAGAAAGAGCCTAGGAAAGCCACTCCACTTGGCAGGAGGAAGGGGAGGGGGCCACAGAGAAGCAAGAAGAGGCGCACCAAGGGCCAAGCAAGAGGTGACGCTGAGGCAAGCAGCGCGAAGGTGCGGGGCTGGCGTGTGTGCTGCCTCAGACCTTGCGCGAGTCCAGTGAAGCCAGTGGACCTTTTCTCGGCAGCCTTCACGGCCATTGACAGATGAGGAGATAAAGGCCATGTGGTGTTTACTCACCATGGAGAACTACTCTGCCATACAGAAGGCGCAGCTTGCATCACGTGCAGGAAGTAAATGCACCTCGAGACCCTAATGCTAAGTGAAGTAAAGCAGCCAGCCCAGCCTGAGTAGCACTCGGCTTCTCTTATGTGAGAAGTTCGACTTATAAATGAGGGAGTAAAATAAAAGAGAGATAACAGAAAGGAGAGAGAGAGAGAGAGAGAGAGAGAGAGAGAGAGAGAGAGAGAGAGAGAGAGAGAATCTTTCTCAAATGGAAAAGGAGAGAGATGGGGGAAGCAGGGGGGAGAGAAAAAGAATAAAGATGGGTCACACATGGGAGCCAGCTCCACATGATGAATGTAAAGATTAAGGACTGCAAAGAGGTGCAAACAAAAATTTTTAAAGCAAGTTAAAATTTTTAAAAAAAAATTTTAAAGAGCAAAAAAATAGAAACAATGCACAATTTCACTACACAAAATGATAGGAATTCAACAATAGTTGTTATATTGTACATTGTAATCTTCAAGTTGTTTAGATTACCAGATACAAGCATGAAAATTGGTCAAAAAATTAAAAAGAAGAAAGAAGAAAGAACATTAAGCATTGGCTGTTCCCTGTAACAGACTGGTAGAAATCCGCAGTATAATTATCCAAGGTATCGCGCATGCGTGAGTGTGTGTATCCGCTTCCTTCTTTCTTTTTTCCTTTCTCTCTTCCCAGTTGTTCCTGCTCTTTGAACAGTTTCTTTCCCTTCCACATATCTATTGTGCCTTTTGGATTGCTTACTCTTTCAGGTTCTTACCCTAGGAGGCAATACCATGTTTACACATGCAGGTCGGATTTATTCACTTATGAGTATGATCTCTAGTTGCATCCATTTATCTATAAAAGCCTCGAGTTTATCTTTATAGCTGAGTAATACTCCATTGTGTAAAAATACCACGTCTTTTTGATCCATTGCTCAGTTGATGGGCATTTGGGCTGTTCCTAAGATTTAGCTATGACCAATTGTGCTGCTATAGACATGGGTGCACATGTATCACTATGATGTAATGATTTCAGTTTTTCTACAAAAATACCTGAGGGGGAATATCTGGGTTTGACAGGACCTCTAAACCTAGTTTTATTTTTAAGGATCTCCATACTGATTTCTATAGTGGTGTACCAGTCTACACTCTCACCAGCAGTGGAGAAGAGTTCCTTTTTCCCCACAGCCCCTCCAGCATTTGTTATTGGTGGACTTCTTGATGATAGCCATTCTTTCTTGAGTGATATAGAACCTCAGGGTTGTCTTAATTAGCATTTCTCAAATGACCACGAAATACACTGGATTAGTACAAAAGTGAACTCTTAGAGGGAAATAGTTATCAATGAGATTTGAAAAACACATTAGTTTGGGGGAGGGGAGATGAGCAGGTGTTGCACACGCAGTGAACCTATTCTGTGTGACACTACAGTGGTGGGAATGCGACCCTGTCCAGTGCCAAATCCCATGCACATACAGCATCAGGAGGGAGCCTTGAAGTACACCCAGGCTCCTAGGCTGGTGTTGGCTCATATTGGGTCATCAGTTGCAACACAGAATCCCTGAAGTATAAGGTATTGATAGTAGGGAGCCATGTAGCCTGTGGTGTACGACGATCTGCAGTTCTTCCTCAATTTGGGTATAAACTTGGGAGAGCATTAAAAGCCTATTGAGAACCACATTTGTAATACAGTCTTATTTGCATCTGTGTCTTAATATTCAACAAGATCTAGCACTAAATCTGATAACTACAACATGTGCTGCTGCTACTGCTGTGGTTTGCTGACGACATTCATCCTTAAAGGAAATGCTAAGTTGAGTTACAGATCATTGAAACAAAGATACAAACTATTTTCCATCCAAGCGAAAGCTAAAGACTCCCCAGGCCAACCCCAAGCTCATCCATGGCACTCTTTTGGGGAGTAGGACAGGCCACAGGTCCCCCAAGGGAGCACTTTGCCTGGGCCCTGCAATTCCACGGCCCAGCCCCACCTCCAAGGTGCCGCTGCTCCCCTCACTGCTGTCTCCTCCCGAGGTTTCCCATCGGACACTGTTGCTCTTCTCTTTGACTTTTGGCAATGGAAGGTAATGCTTCTCCTGATGTTAGGTGCGCCTGCTTGCTTCTGGGGTCTGCTGACCTTTAGGAAGTGACCTTTAGGAAGCAAAGCCACCTGTGGTGTCCCCGGGAAGTGCTCTGAGCAAGCGGATCTGCACGCTTCCCCGAATGCTCCGTGAGGCCCTGTCACTTATGAAGAACAATTTGTCGTGTGTTTACAGCACTTTTGAACATCAAAGGACTTGGCTCATGTATTTAACTAATGACACCTCGGTCCAGATGTTGAGTGGGTAGGGTTGGATTGTTTTCTTATAAAAGCCTCTGATGAAGGCTGTGGCCACTCTGCCTGAGTTCTTAATGAGTCAAATGAAAGGGAGATAGCTCCATAGACAATGAAGCCCTACTTTTCTCAGAGGCGCCTTTTGTTCAGGGAGGTATGCTCCTCAGGCTGGGGTGCATGTGGCTGTGTGCTTATGGCTCTCTTCTTTCCTCACTGAGCTCCGAATCCTGTTTTAGTCTGTTTTTGTTACTGTAACAAAATACCTGAGGCGGGACACTTTACAAAGCAAAGAGGTTTATTAGCTCAGAATTTTAGAAGCTGAACATGCAAGGTTGGAGTTGAGTGCCTGTGTCACAGCATACAGTGAAGCAGCAGAGGAGACAGGCTCTCTGCAGAGCAGGGCAGGCCCAGGCCATGCCCTATGTCCCTAGGAGGATGGGGTCCCTGTGGCCTACTTACTGGCATGAGGCAGAGTCTTTTCAAGACCCCACCCTCAGTTCCTGCAGCCTGGGCACATGCACAGGGATCCTGGGGCCCTGGGGCCTGTCAGGACCATCTCCCACAGCTTCCCAGCACAGGCTGCTTCTGCCTTCTGTGCATTTGCCCAGGTTTCTCCTGCCACTGACTGTGCTCTTGTCCCCAGTGGCGCTCCTTCTTGCAGCCCCAACATGTGCTCCTACCACATGGCGCAGCCACCCTCTCTGCTTTCTCACACTCGTGCTCGGACCCAGCTGAGCCGCCCCTCACGTGCACATTCACCTCCCAGCCTAGCGCCTCTCTCCAGGCTTTGACCTGGTCACACTGGGTCTCAGCAGGAGCCCCAGGCTCCTGGGATGCCCCGGCACCACATCTCTGTGCTCCCGGGCCTTCTGTCTACCATGACCTTCCATGTCTATCCAGAAAACTAATCGTGCTTCAAGATCCAAACAAATCATGTTAAATAACACTAGGTGCTCTCAACCTGGTTGTGGACTCTGAGCCACCCGCCCCTGGCATTTTGCTCCTGGCTTGGTTTCAGTGAAAGAGACATAGTCAGCAGAAGCTGTCAGATTTGCTTGTGGAGCCCAGCCCTTCAGCCAGGGATGACAGGGAGAGAGGAGGACAGACGGAAGGGCGGCGCCTACGTGTGCAGTGTTCCAGCTCTGTGCAGACGATGCTGCGGCTGGGGAGGCAGAGAAGGAAGGAAGGAAGGACAGAAGGAGGGAAAGGGGAGGGATGAACTTGGGCCGATCAGAAGAGCCAGTGGCTTAAGGCTACAGTCCAAGCACAGTGTGAGACAGAAGCCCCTCTGTTAGCACTCCATGCCAGAAAGTCCCAGTCCAAGCTCATAACTTGGTTTATGGCCAATCTTTATGGTCATAAAAAAACCCAGAAAGCAGCAGCCTGGCACCATTAGCTAGAGACATTTCCAAACCCCGGCAGAGGATCCTTAATTACAAAGGGCGAGGGCTCTGTAGTGGCCAGGCAGGGCCTCAGTGAGTACCCAAGAGTCCTGTTTTGTGTAAACCAGACTTCTCAGAGGAGAGAGCCGACTGATAAAGATGAAAGGGAGTGAGCTATTAACATGAGGACAAATTAATAACGGCCTTTCTGTCCTCCAGCAGGGAACTCAGTTAGTACCAAGAATTGGACTTTTTGGTGGGAGAGAGGTCATGAATGCAGACAAAGCGGAAGCCAGGAGGAAGACGCAATCCCACCACTCTGTGTGCCACTGGCCAGGCCCTAAGGAGAGTGCAGGGAGCCTCTAGCATCCAAGTGAAGTGACTCTAAGCTTGTAAGAGGTCACTGGGCACCGGGAGGCTGCAGAAGGAGGCGCAGAGAGGACAAGCGAAGAAGCCAGGTGATAAGATGGGCAGGCTTGGCAAGGGAAGGCAGAGTGGTCGGAGAATCCATGTTTTGCTCTGTGTCCCATAAACCCAGGGGACCTTGGTGTTGCAGGATTTGATGAGGATGCATGGGGTATTGACACCCAGGCTCCACCCACCCAGGTGGGTTTGTTCTCTGAAGTCACTTGCTACCTAGCTTCCTAGACAAGTGACCCAGCCACGCCACGCCTATGCTTAGGGTACGGAGGCGCTTGGGTGGCTGGGTCTCTTTTTGCTACATTTCATGTCTAAAGCTAGCAAGGGGACAGTGCAAGGGCTCCTTTGTGTTCTGGGTCCGGGAGGTATCCTCAGCCCCAAAACAGCGTTTTCTCTTCACCTGTGGGCTGCTGGCATCCAGGCCCTGGCACAGAGCTGTCTGTAGTCATCTATTTCTCAAAAAGCTCAAGAAACCAGCCCATACCACATGACTCCACCAAGACTCTTATTTCTCTTTCTCCTTCCTGTTTCTTTCAGCACTGGGGACTGAACCCAGGGGCCTTCTGCACGCCAGGGAAGTGCTCTGTCACTACGCTGCATCCTAGCCCTTTTCAGTTTATTTTAGAAAATCTTGTCAAGTCTCCAGGTTTCCCTGGAACTGGTGGTCCTTTTGCCCCAGCATCCTGTGTAGCTGGGATTATAAGTGTGAGCCACCTTGCCTGAAACTCTCTTTTTTGTGTTAGAGAATTTAGAAATAATGTACAGTGTATTCAAAAGCACGTGAGGGGCCAGTCATGATTTCCAGAGGAACTTGGACAGGGCCCCATGAATGCAAAGGCTTAGGCACTCACAGAGCTGTCCTGTTTCACCCCTGACCAAAATGATCCCAAAGCCAGGGCTGTGGCTTCTCCTTTTCTCTGCATTTCTGCAGAGAAAACATAGGTGTTGATGCTGAGGATGCTTGTTTGTGTTTGCTTGTGTTTGTTGTGGTATGGGGATTGAAGCCAGGACCTTTGCCTAGAGTGATGCCCTCAACCCTCTTTAAATTTATGAGTTTTGAGGCTGGGTCTGGCCAGCCTCTGGCACTTTCTGATGTACTTCCTCCACACTAGGCTTCCCCCTGAGCCTGTTCCTCAGGAGACCCAGCATGCAGCGCCACACAGCACCTCGTCTCCCTCCTCTGCCTCAATCTCTGTGTAACAACACATTCAGGCATTTTATGCACTTGTTTCCTTAGGCTTGTCCAGCCCCCATCTGTTACCTCCGGGGATGGGGGCATCTGCAGCATCCTCTTATTGCCCAGTGTAGCACCTGGCACAGGGCAGAGCCAGGATGTCTTGGCTGCACAGGTGAGCATCCACCAGCACCCACGCACACCAGCGAGAAGGAGATGACGTTGTTGATGCTCCGGCTATGAGCCCAGGCCACAGAGCTGAGATGATCGAGCACAGAGGAAGACTTACAATTGGACTGTTTCTGTCAGATGTGGACAGAGAGCTGCATCCCAATCTCCACATCCCAAGGACACATGTCAAGTAAAAGGGCAGGCCTAATAGAGCAGAGGGATGAGGCCTATTCCTAACAAGTGCTTGGAAAGAACCAGTGTGTGAAATTTATTTTTAAAAAGTAAAGAAAGTAACAAGGAGCATTTTCCAACCTGGTCAATGACTGACTTCTAGACTTTAAGAAAGACCAGTGAATGCTTACTCTACTCTTTGGTCCAGGTCCAAACCATCTGAATTCAGGTGTATTTCCATTAAACTTTCATCTTTTCCCCCCAAACCTTCACCAGTTCTTGAGAGTATCATTTATAGCGAATATAATCATAAGCTGCCCGTGACCAAGCTCTAGGCTGATTTGGGTTCACTGCCTGTGCTCCTGGCTTTCCTGGGAAGGAATACGAAGGAGAGGGTGTTTCCTTGTCACTGTTTCAAGGACTGTCAGTGACCTCAATGGCAGAGGGAGGGCCAGGAGATGAAAAGTGATGCTTGCGAGACACCTTTGCATTTCAAGGACCAAACTGCCATTAGACAGCTGAACAGTTGCTTTCTCTTTTCTCCTGTAAGAAAGAAAAAACTAGAAGAAAAGAATGACCTTCTTTCTCTGTCACAGAAAGAAGCAGTAAGAAATGACTATTTTGGGAAGCAAAATGAAGACCACTGAGGACCTAGGTGAACGTGGTGGAAGGGGCTTGGGGGGCGAGGCAGGAGGTAGAAGACAGGCAGGTGTCCTACAGCCAAGAGAGATTCTCGTTTCTTTGTCCCCTGACAACAAGTACGGTGGCAGTCACTTTGACCATTTCAAAGATCACAAGCAAAAATTCACAATAAAGGGATGTGGTCTTGGAAGGAAATCAAAGACGAGTGCGTGGCTTTCTGGGGCTTGCAAAAGAAAAGATAAAGGAAGCAGAGAGACAATATGAGCTGCACCCGAGAGTTAGAAAAAAATAATGCTTTCACAAGTCTATCAAAGAGAATAAAACCACCAAAGGAAAATATACTGCTATATATAGGAGGCAAAGATGAGATGAAAACTCAAACCACTAAAATGCTTACCCAAACACACTGCACACAGGAAGTTCTCGTGCTCCTTTGCAATGGCTAACTCTGTAGCTTGTGCCCTAATTATTGGGATATCAGTGTTGGCCATCAGGCAAATTGAATTTGATGTGATCAAATTCTGCTCATTCACTGGGTCTCTATGCCAAAATCTAGTACAAAAGATGACTGGCTTGAGAAGATGACTTTACATTGGGAATATTTTGGGAATCTAAGCTAGATTTGTTCTAGCTCCTTCCAGGGGTCGCCTCTGCCCAGCCCACCTCCCACTTTCAGCCAACACACACACACACACACACACACACACACACACACACACACACAGAGAGAGTATTGCCCTGGGCTTCTTCCTTATCTTTCCATTACACAATTATTTCTTGAGTGTCTCAGAGCCTGGCACTATAAAATTGGACAAATGACACTGAGTCCCAGCCTAACACAGAGTCACATGGAAATAGAGTTATTGATCAGCTAATTGCACAAAAATGCAATTACTAACTGGGTGGCCACCAAGGGAGTGCTGTGGGCATGTGTCACACAGACCACTGTCTAGCCTGGTGGGTCAGGGAGTTAAAAGACTGAGGTCTGAGTAGAACTGAAGGAGAAGCAGGAAAAGCCAGATTTGGGGTCCGGTCTTGGGCACAGTGCTCCCAGCAGAGCCAGCCTTTGCAAAGGTGCTGGGGCCAGAGGAAAAATGCTGCTCTTAAGGACCAACTGTGTGATGGCCAGAATGTGAGGACAAGAAGGAAGGGGTGCAAGGGAGCCCAGAGAGCTGAACAGAAGGCAAATAAAGTGGGGTTTTGCAGGCCATTTTAAGGAATGCTGTCTACAGCAATGATGTCCCAGAAGATTTGGGAGGGGGAAAGGGGGGCACTTAGTATACCAAATATTTTTAATTTCTTTGGTAAGTGGAGCCAAGACTGATTATGATTTGCAGGAATCAAAGTAAATAGAAACACAGAGCCAGTTTTTTAAATGCACCAAGAATTTTAGGGATGAGGTAGCAGAGTGTTAAATCAGGCAGCAGTGTATGGTAAGAACTGGATGTGAATTATGTAAATCAGTTGGCACATACTGCTTAGGACTGTGCCTGTGGTATAGCGCTTGGTGAAACCACCACGGTCACTGCCAGATCTCCTTGTCTTCTCATCTGTCTGTGTCCTGTGTGGCTCTGTGCTCTCTGGGGCAAATACAGCCCTTGCATATTGGAGGCAGCTGTTTTGTTGGTCAAACTCGGAGTTACATCCTCAGCTATCTTACTGTTGTGTACGCTGTACCAGTGCTGCAGCTTCAGCTCTTTAAGGTCTTGGAGAAGAAAGTTCTGCTAAATCTGACCTTCCTTGTACACCAAAGAACCTGGCTGGGGGTGGGGTGGGGAGATAGCTCAGTAGAATAAGCACTTGCCTGGCAAGCACAAGGGTCTGAGTTCAATCTCCGGTTCAGCAAAAAAATAAAATAAATAAATAATAAAAAAAATAAATGCTTAAAAAAATTAAAAAGAACCTGGCTGTGTGTCCCACCTCGGGCAAGTGTCTGCGCAGGGCCATCACTGCCTCTGCATGCTGTGAAGTTAGGATGAGGACACTCTGGGCACTGGACAGAATTCTCTCGTGATGTCCCATAGCCCAACTCCTCAGGCTTCAGGTGGGACCGCCTCGTGTTGTATTCCAGTAAAAATGAACATGGCCATCTTCAAGTTTGCCTTTGTCAAGCATACCCTGTGCTCCCTGCTCGGTAGCTGTGTCCAGCTGCCATGCCTCCAAAGAGGGGACAGCAAGCACTGCTCTGAAGTGAATTCAGCAGCCGGTGCTGTACGCGCTGGAGGTGTCTGTCCATAAGACAGCCTCACTTTGGGCCATTTACAGTCCATAAGGTTTAAAGTCACATTTTTTTGTCAACTTGAATATACAAACCTTTGGGGTAAAAATAAATGGACCATTTATAGTTTATTAATTTGGATAAGCATGCACACTTAACATTGCACACATTAAGAATTAATTTAGAAATACTGCTTTTTACCAATCACATTTCATGAAATGACTTCATTAACATTCACAAACAAGTTTTACTCTAGAATCTTTTTCTTCATGGAGACTTACAATTTTTGCTGAGCACCATTTTCAGAATATATTAACTGTCACATTTTAAATACAAGACTGATTTTTTATAAGCCATGAGTGTCACTTACTTATTAGTTTTTCTACAGTCTTTTCAAACATGTATGCTTCTGGTATTTAACCATTTAAGGGACGCTTTTAAAATCTTGTTCAAAACTAATTGACCAGCTCGCACACAACATATGAAAGAAAAACAGAAAATAACAAATATTGGTGAAGTTGTAGAGAAATTGGAGTATTTATGCATGGCTGGTGGGAATATCAATAATACAACCTTGAAGAATAATTATGAAATAATATTAAATTATTTCTATAATTTTTAATTGGAAAAAGCATAGTGTTTCTGGAAAATATTTAAAATAAAGTCAGCATGTGGTCCAGCATTTAATTCCCCAACATCTGAAAACAGGCTCTCCAAGAGACATTTTTATAGTTAAATTCATACTACATCATTGACAACAGAAAAAATTAGAGGCTCCCGGGCCCCTGGATGGATGTCTGGTTACATAAAATGTGGTGCCACAGGTAACAAACACACTGAGAGGGAAATTAGAGAAACAATACCTTTTACAATAGCACCATGGAAAATGAAATACATTGGAATTCATCTAACTGAAGAAGTCAAAGATCTTTTCATGGAAAATTACAGTACTCTGTAAAAAGAGATTATAGAGGATTTCAGAAGATGGGAAGATATTCCATGCTCCTGGATAGGAAGAACCAACATCGTGAAGATGATCATACTCCCAAAATTGTTGCACTGATTTAATGCAATCCCCATCAAACCACCACCAACGTATCTCCCAGACCTAGAGAAATCATTCCTAAAATTTATGTGGAACCAGAAAAGACCTAGGATAGGAAAGGCAATCCTGTCCAACAGAGACAAGAAGGGAGGCATTACAATTCCTGACTTGAAATTATACTACAAGGCTATTATGATAAAATCAGCAGGTATGGGCAATGAAATTGACCTGAGGATCAATGGAATAGATTAGAAGATGCAGAGGCCTCTACAAACACACTCAGCCACCTGATCTTCAACAAAGGGGCCAAACATGCTTAATGGAAGAAAGATATTCTCTTTAACATATGGTGCTGGAAAAACTGGCTTTCTACATGCTGAAAGCTAAAACTTGACCCAGGTCTGTCACCATGCACTAAGCTAAAGTCAAAATGGATTAAAGATTTAAACATTAAAACAGAAACACTAAATCTCCTGGAAGAGAAAGTAGGAGGAACTCTTGAAGACATAGGGGTAGGCAAAGAGTTCATGAACAAAAATCAAATTGCATGGGTAATACTTGAAAGAATCAACAACTGGGACCAACTCTTATTGAGAAGTATTTGCACATCAAAAGAAATTACCAACAAAATGAAAAGACAACCCACAAATTTTGAAAAAATCTTAACCAAGAAGCACTCAGACAAAGGTCTGCTCTCTAGAATTTATAAAGAACAAAAAAACATTAGGGCCCCTAAATTTAAAGACCCAATCCAGAAATGGGCATCTGAGATGAACACACACTTCTCAGAGGATGAAATTAAAGAAGCAAATAAACATATGAAAAAATGCTCCACATCATTAGCCATCTGTGAAATGCAAATTAAAACAACACTGAGATACCATCTCACCCCAGAAAGAATGGCTATCATAAAGAAATCACTCAACAACAAATGTTGGTGAGGCTGTGGGGAAAAGGGAACTCTTCTCCACTGCTGGTGGGAATGTAGACTGGTGCAACCATTATGGAAATCAGTGTGGAGAATCCTTAGAGAACTTGGACTGGGAGCTGGGGAGATAGTTCAGTAGAGTAAGTGCTTCCCTGATGAGCTCAAGGTCCTGAGTTCAATCCCTAGTACTAAATAAATAAATAAATAAATAACCTTGGACTGGAAATCCCATTCAAGCCAGCTATCTCCCTACTGGGAATTTTCCCAGAGGAACTGAAAACATCATGTCATAGGGATATATGTGTACCTATGTTTATAGGAGCACAATTTATGATAGCCAAATCTTGTAAACAGCCACGATGCCCGTCACACGAAAAATGGTTGAAAAAGATGTGGTATTTTTATACAATGGAGTATTACTCAGCTATAAATAATGATAAACTGAAAGCCTTTATATTTAAGTGGATGCCACTTGAAGATATACTCATAAGTGAAATAAACCAGACCCACACGTGTAAATATCACATAGTCTTCTTAATATAAGAACTCAAAAGAAGAAATGCAGATAGAAAGGTATTACACAGTTAAATGGAAAATGAGAACTTGAGGATTGGACAACAAGGAGAGAGGAAGGAGAAAAGCTGGGAAACAAGACAGGGACAAAGCCATACATTTATATGCACAAGATGGGTGACACAATGATCCTGAGAAACATCAGCAGGTTTTTGAAACTATCAGTTAATTGGTAGGATTCTCACCCTGACTAACTATACATGTTGATACCTGTGAACTGAGCAACTGTGCTGAAGAGAGCAATGTGTAATGGAAGAGTCATGCTTGGAATGCCCGTCATTCTGGTCTTCTAAAGATGTACTTCTTGTCATGACATACCAATTATTACCATACTGTCTCACAAGTAAAAGTGTTTTTTTTTTAAATGAGTAATAAATGAAAAAAGACACAAGAAAGAGAAAAAAAAATGTCACAGGACTGTCCTGCTATAATGCTGTGTATGGTTAGATTTCTAAATTTCTGTGTAAAAATATGTAATTGTTTATTCATATTCTTTAAATATTTTTCATTTTTTAAATTTTTATCTCCATATTCTGTAGGGACTTAATGTTTAATATATCAATAGTTGATGGAAAATACCTTGTTACATGTTATACCTAAGATGTTTGATATTCAGATAGATAGTGAAGTTAAACCCAACTACATATGTTGTAGGGTAATAATAAGCTTCTCTTCTCGAAGGTTAACAACCTAAGTTTGCAGACCAAAAATTAGAGAAATAGAAGGGCTGCAAGGACAGCCAACATTTTAATCCTAGCCTTTCAAGGTCAGTGAAGACTCAAGACATAGGAGAATCTATACTGTAACATCCTGTAACTCAGTTGTGTCCCAAATTTTCTGATCAAGGAGATTTTGGGACCAGAGAGCAACATGATCGATGACCTAGAGTGTGCCTAAGGAGAGTCACCTGGAGAGAAAATATTCTCTCAGGCTTTCATAGAGAGAAAATTGGTCAAGCAATGACTGTGACTCATGCACAGGGCTGACACTAACAAAGGATCTACAAAGTGCGGTACAGGGTTAAACGATAAATCCTGAGGGTACTTGACTGACCTTATCAGATACAAAAGTTACATTTCTTGTTATATAGGTCTTGCGTTATCTTGGTCTTCACCATCCAGCAGAAAAGTTTAAAAACAAGATATATAAAGTAAATCCATATTAATATGCTGAGCTGCGAAAGGCTCACATCAACAACTTCTGTGGATAACCCACTACTATTGTGGACTGCTGGACTATGTTGGAATATCTTGATGAATTCATGCACCTACAATATTTAAATCCCAATGGAATACCCATGTCTGACAAAACTAAACAAAAAAAGGAGATACAAAGGAAGGACCATTTTGTATCTGTATATGCAGAATAGTTAGGATAGATATATAGTTACTTAAACTTAATTCAATGAGAAAAAAGATTTGCACTAATAGCGTTTGGACAGGATATCCTGTCTGCATCTTGCACTATGGATAACCACTAAGAAGATAACAATGTACAATGTGTTAATTATTGAAACTTTCCTATTAATTAGTTTTGAAACTGTCTCATTACTATTTGTTTCTCAATTAAAAAAAATTGTGGTGCCAAGGGCCAGCCAAATAGCTCAGTGGATTAAAGTGCCTGCAAACAGATGCAGGGGCTTAGGGTTCAATCCCTGGGCCTGCCATGCTGGCCCTGGGGTGCTGAGAAGGTAATTGAGACAGGGCATAATGTCATGCACCCACAGTCCCAGCTCTTAGGATGCTGTAAACAGGTGGATCACTACAAATCCGATCTAGTAGTGAGACCCTGTAGACCCTTCCCTAAAATACAGGAAAAAACAAAACAAACAAACAAACAAAAAAAAAAAAACACCAAACCCAAATGTGGTGCACACACCCAGTGGGACACGGTTAAGCTCCAGAAGAAAATTTCAGCATATGCTACAGTGAGCTATGGTGGCTGGACCCAGGCAGCATTATGCTCAGTGAAACAAACCCTCCCCAGAGACAGGGTGCTGTGCTTCCATCACGGGAGGATCTAACTCCATAGAGGAGGAGAGCACAGTGGTCGCCAGCTGCTGGCACATTGGGTTGGTGCCTTTTAATCAATACAGCCATGGGTCACACAGGCAGAAAGTGGTTCAGGAGATGGGCGGAGGCAGTGGCTGCCCCGAAATGTGAGCGTGTCTAATGCCACCGGTCCACTTAGAAAGGGCTAAGATGCTAAGTTTCATGTATTACAATACTTAAAATGAAAATAAATCAATAACATGAAATTGAACATTTAAGATTTTAGGGTCAACTTATAAATGATTACTAAACCTCTGTTAAGTAATTTTTAACTTTGATGCAATTCTTAAAAACTAATTCTTCAAGGTAACCACAAAAAACACCAAAAGCAAACATTGGATGAAGTCCGTTCAGAATAACATGTCTCCAAAATACTTTGCTTCTCAGAATAAAGTCGTTCAGAATAAACTGGGCATGGTAACACATGCCTCTAATCCCTACCCTTTGGGAGGCTAAGGCAGGAGGATCACAAGCTTGAGCTCATTTTCAGCAACTTAGCAAGACCCTATCTCAAAATAAAAAACAATTTAAAAAGGGCTGAATATGTAGCCCAGATGAAATTCCTGGGTTCAATCTATGATACTGAAAAAACAGTAAACAAAATGATCTTTATACTGTCAGATCATTTGCAATGACAAACACTTTCCTCTCATAAAAATAAATTTTTGAACAAATACAAGTATTTCTTTCATAATATAATTGTGTCTGTTAAAAAAAAGACAAAAAGAGTTGGATTTGCAGAGTGTGTACAGAAACCTGCCACTGACTCCTAAAAATGTCATTTTTATATTCAAACTAAGTTACTTGCTTTTCTGAGATATCACAGGTTAGAAAGGTGCACTTGTGCAGTACTGTCTTGGGTACCCAGTCCATGCCCAACATGTGCGTTTCTATTTTTTTTTTTTTTTTTTCAGTACCAGGGATTGAACTCAGGCCTTGTGCTTGCCAGGCAAGCACTTATTCTACTGAGCTAGCTCCCTGGCCCAAAATGTGCATTTCTAGAGTCAGACTGTGGCTACTGCTGACTCAGAGTTCTGGCACTTCGCAGTGTCCGGGGTCACAGCCAAAGGACGTGGCCACAAGTCTGCTAATTTCTTCAGAACGAAAGGAATTGTAGTGAATGTGACAGCATGTTGCACTGATCAAAAGGTAATTTTCAAATACATGGCTACACAGTGAAAAATTTAATGACATTTGTCTGTTTGGACATAAACTCTTTGCCAAGAGCCCCGTCTGTGGCCTTGGGTCAGCATCTGTCCCCTCTGCAGTGACTCGGTGAGTGAACATTCTCCAGCCTCTTGAACTTCCATTTTTGTTTTGTTTTGCCTTTGTATTTTGAAAAGAAAAAAGTCAAGCAAAAAAGTTGAAAGAGACTCACCAGTTATTAACATATATCACAGTGTCTCTCTCACACACATACACATAAACATTTCTATGTATGTATATATCTTCTGTGCATGGATATGTAAACACACTGCTGTGTTTGTGTATACATTCATACATAAACACTTCTCTTTATCCATACGCACATTTCTTTATTTCCTGACCACTTGAAAGTCAGCAGTGCTGGCCAGATAGCTTAGCGGTTGAAGCGCCGGCTTAGGTCCACACAAGGACTGGGGTTTGATACCCAGCATGCTGTGCCAGCCCTGCCCCTGGGGTGCATTGAGACTGGGTGTGGTGGTACATGCTGTGATCCCAGCGCTTGGGAAACTAAAAACAGGACGATCACTATGATCTGATCTGTGTAGTGAGACCCTGTACTAAATACATTTTAAAAAAAGTCACCTACACATATCTCTGAAGAATAAAGACACTCTCTTAAGTAACCAAAACGCCGTTGTCACAGACAAGTAATAAAATATTGTTATAGTGACATCATCTAATATGTAGTCCAAATTCAAATCATGGAATGAAAACTATTCTTAGTAGCTCTTCATTCAAGAAGAATCCAGACTCCTCTCAATACTATTCACCACATTGTGTCACATGTCCTTAGCCTATGTTTCTCTAGAGAAGCCCTCCCACCCCACTTTTAAATTTTGTTCTTTCCTGACACTGATATTGTGGGCAGCCCAGCACTGTGGGCCCGCAGCACCCACACATATGGTGACGCCTGTCTATAAACACGCCACACCTGCCCAGGTGGGAGAATCGCTCCATCGCACCAGGTGGCACTTCCCATTAAGTGTGATCTCTTGATGGTGTTTTGTGTTAGCATTTGTCAGCTGTGGTCTTTGCTAATCTTCCCATCCTTGTCAATAAAATCTGTAGGCTCTCAGCATTTGACTACAGAGAATAATCTGATAAGCCTTGAATGTCTACATGGTTGCGGTCCCCATATCTATATAGTTCCTTTGCAGAAGTAGTACTGGCTTGTATCAGAACCCTTGTATCAGGGTTCAGCTTATTTGCTCTTTAACTAGTGACTAGGGGTATTTGGCCCTCAGAAACATAAAAGCTGCTAGAAGGAGACTACAGATACTGAAATTCTGTTCCACACTGCCTGGCAAACTGAAAAAACACTTAGAGATCTCTCTGTCTCATTTTCTCTCAGATTTTGATAATCTTTTGTAAGAACAATTTGTTCTTTTTCCCCTATACATTGCTTTAGTTTCTGTAAAGTACAAACATACAGAAAAGAGGACTTATAGCAACCCCCTTTTTCTTTTGCTTTGCTTTGGCTTTTCATAGTGAACACTTTGTATCATGAATAGAGTTTTCTATATCCCGAGAACTTTGTCCAAATAACTTTCTTTCAGCATGAGCCCCTGGAGCACTCTTCCATCACTGCTCTGTGCTCTGGGGAACAGATGATCTTGGTTAGAAATTAATTTATTACTTCCTGTTTTCCTCCCATCTCCCACTTCCCTCCCCACCTCCTTACTCCAACAATGGCACACAAAGTTAATGAGCCCTGGCAATTAAGAGGACCACTTAGAACAAGTGAGTTGGGTATTGGATGCCCTTGACCTAACCTGTATTTTGAAAGGACAGCCGAATAATTAGAAAATGGAATTTCAAATCAGAATCTGAGTAATTTGTGAAGCTTTGGCTGAGTCTGTTATTTTTGTCTATGAGCTAAATAGAATTTAAAATAATTCCTCATTAAGAGCTTTTGAGTTCCCATATGAAAGTTACAATAAGGTGGCAATATACTTTAATTTTAGGAGAACTAGAAAATATAAATGTTTTTTACTAATTATAAAATTCTGCATGCTCTTCTAATTGTTATGATTTTACCTGATTAACTCATTACAGGTAACAACATACATCATTTTAAATATTAAAAAGGGAAATTCAAAATAGTGTTTAATTTCTTGTATATCTAAGTTTATCCTCAGAGTTTTAAAATTACTAGCCTCTCTCTTGATGTCATATAAAGAGTGCTAGTGTTCTTCTATCAGAGGCCAGGATTAGTCATGAAAATATAGAGCACTAAAGACTTCATTCTTAACCTAGGCAGGTAGGCTAGGAAAGAACAGGACACAAGCGCAGGAATTGTGGACTTCTGGGTTGATGAACCCAAAACTCTCTTGTAGCAGTCAGCATCCCCTCTCCGGCACAAAATACCCAACACCCACGTCTTAAGGGAGGAGCTTACCTGGCTCACAGTCTCAGTGGGTGCAGTTCATGGCTGCCCGTCTCGAAAGCACAGGTTTGGAAGGAATCTGCCTAGGGCAGGGTGGCCAGGACACGGAGTGGAGTGAGGAGTTAGGGACAAGAATATACCCTCTACGGTCACCTATAAGAGGGCCCCATGTTCTAACAGCACAGTCAGCTGCAAACTCAGCAATGGATGAGTCCACTAGGGAGCACAGCACGCCCATAACCCACTCACATTCCCAAAGCATCATCTCCAAGCCACAGCACTTTGTACATGTGAACCACGGCACTTGGCTGTCCAATTCCTCTGAACCCCTTAAACCAGCAGAAATGACCTACCGTGTAATACAGGCTGCTATTTGCTGCAGAGGCTTTTTTCCCGCAAAAGGCCATTCTCCTGCCTTGACACCAGAATGACTAGGGCTAAGTCACGACATAATCTGGACAGGAACTCTCTGGGTCTGATAAGGGAGGATAGGACCTGCATCCCAACTGAGGCATTGCACCTGTCTTGGTTTTTTTCTTGTCCATAGGGCACAACATCTGACACCTGAAAATTAAAGGAGGAGAGGTTTACTTTGGCTCACAGTTTGTAGGGTTTCAGTCTATAGTTGGCTGGCTCCAAGGTATGGGCATGGTAGAGAGTCTTCACAGAGAACAGCTGCTCATGGTAGGGCAGTGGGAAGCAGAGAGAGATTAAGGGAGGAGGAGGGAGACAGACTCCTTCAGGCCATGCCTCACCTCCTCCCATCAGGTTCCGCTTCCCAACATCACATTTAGCTGTAAGCTCCTCACAGGCAAACCCACTGTGGTATCACACCCTATCACCTCCCCGAAGCCCCACCAGAATCGCCAGATGTAAACCATCACAGAATCTGTGTGATTTGTCTCCTCAGAAGCTGGGGTAGGGGGCCGATGAGATGGCTCAGTGGAATAAGTGCTTCCCTGGCAAGCACAAGGGCCTGAGTTCAAGCCCTGGTTCCGCCAAAAAGAAGAAGAAGAAGAAGAAGAAGAAGAAGAAGAAGAAGAAGAAGAAGAAGAAGAAGAAGAAGAAGAAGAAGAAGAAGAAGTTGGGGTATATCCAGGGAACTGGCTCTGAGCATGCGGGATGGGGTGGGGGTGAGGAGGGGTCATTAGCACAGGGCTGGATAATGGCAAGTGCAGTGACTGAGAGAACTTCCTAGGTTACGGATCTTACACACTGACCAGGGCATTGAGCTGCAGTGTGGACATGCTACAAAGAGGGCATCTAGCACATGGATGAAGCAGTCCATACCACATGGAGGAATAGCACACCACCATGGCAGGTGGAGAGGGGGAGATTAAAGGGGGGGGGTTAGGGAGCGTGGGGAAGTGGAGGAAGAGCAGAACCCCCCTGCTCACTATGTGCCATGGAGGTCCATGGATTCATCGATCAGAGAGCAAGGAGTGCACTGGAGACAGAGCATCCCTGCAGGGGGGAAGCTCTCTCCCCTGCAGACACCCCAGCCTCTCCGGGGCATTGGAGATGGCAGGTCCACACACCAGAGGTGGCGCTGGTGAGTGGAGCCCATGGCACTGAATAGGACCAGGCTGCAGCTCAAGGCCTGCCCCACAGGGCACTATGAACTTAGTTAGCATGGGATTCCCAGGAGCCACACAGATAGGCAGCCAAGGAGGTTCCTCCAGCGGTGCTGTCAAAAGAAGTCATGGATAAGCCACCAGGAGATCGAGGGAAGTCACCCTAATAAAGTCGCAGGTTCAGCACTCACTTATAATCTCAGCATTCTGGGAGACTGAGGGGCAGGCTATGGTGGATTAACCAATGGTCAACTTGAAATGCCCAGCTGAACTGAGTCATGAGGCTCTGGGTATAGAAGACCCATCTGAGCACTGTTGTCCAAATGACATGAAAGGAGAATGGGAGGGGGATGTTCCATGTTGCCTACTTCCTAGAGGATTGTGCTGCAGCTGGTTTTCCTGTTGCAAACTTGGCTGCTCTTATAGTCAGAGGAGCTCAGGCCCTCGCTGTTGCTGAGGATGGCTGCAATTCTCCTGTGGTCTTCACTTGGAATGCTGCTTCCTGGCCGCAGCTCAGTTCCCTCAGCCCGCTGGCACTGATCCTTCATCCCACTGGTACAGACTTTGCAGCTTCCACCACTGACCTTCAGGCCTTTGGAGAGCAGATCCTTGAAACAGATTCACAGGAGACCTTGGCATGGACTTGTGGAGGACACTGGGGAGATCCAGGTTCTCAGCTGGGTTCTTCAGGTCTCTAGTACACAGATAGATCATTTACACTCTTCTGCATTTGAAATTTTAGGTAAATATTATAAAATATTCCTATAAATTATGTGTTCTGTATTAAATCTCTTCCCTCACAAATGCTGACTACAACACAAGAGGGACTCCAGTTCAAGCCAATCTGGGCAACTTAATGACTTAGTAGGACCCTATGTTCAGTCTCCAGAACCATTCTCCCACCAAAGCGGCCATAGCTCATGCTTAGTATCTGCATCTGACCATTTTTGTTCTAAGAAATCCTTGACCAAGGAGCTATTATCCCCAGGAAGAAAGATTCTGCAATATTGCAACAAATGTCCATCGTGACTGTTCCCCCAAAAGGCACATTGCTATTGACTTGGGTTGTGTGTACTAGGGGAGGAGTATGCAAACACAGGGCAGAAGTTAACACTCACATGGGGACACCTGAGGCCTCATCCTGTGAGAAGGAGGCCAAATCATCAGCCAACCCTGAATATGGAATGCAGAGGAGTGTACCTTATATTTGGCCTCAGGAATAAGACTTGTCATGGTGGGAGTGCCCAGGACCCTATACCATGTGACCCACTCCACACTTGTGGTTGAAGTAATCAATCAGACATGTCACACGCTAGGCACACTTAGGCACTGAAGACCACTGTGGCTCAAGGACATGGCCACTCGAATGTGTAGTGCAGATGCTGAGATGTATGAGGTATCTTTGCTACCACAGATAAAGAAGGCCTCGGGTACATGATGGCCTCACAGATCTGGCACCCATGTCCTCTTCCATCTCTACCAGGAGAGTTGAATCA
This sequence comes from Octodon degus, assembly GCF_000260255.1. Taxonomy (NCBI): domain Eukaryota; kingdom Metazoa; phylum Chordata; class Mammalia; order Rodentia; family Octodontidae; genus Octodon; species Octodon degus. The sequence goes on along the minus strand of NW_004524592.1, from coordinate 22,269,769 downwards.
ATTCCCACTCATGTGGACAGATTCCAGCTCATTTGTCCAGTCTTGCCAAGAGTTGTGTTAACTCCCTGGCCCTCTGTTGTAGAGGGTCTGAAGAATCGTGACCATCACTCTGGTTACTGGCTCAATCTAATCAATCAATGAGTAGGAAGTGGCTGGTCTGTTGATGAGACACTGGCCCTCTAGAGGTGAGAGAGAACAGACTCAGAGGACTAACAGCACAAGGCAAGCACCCAGTGGTATGGCCATGGGGGAAATCCCCAATCGCCTCTGAAAGAAAGGACAAATAACTTAATCTTGCACCTCCAACCACAAAGAGGAAACCATTAACACCTCTGGGTTCTGGAAGCTGCATATTTCACACAGCAAATGGTGCCCTGATTCTGCTAGCAGATGACAAAGGAGAACACTGGCTTTGAGCAGAAATTGGACACATTCTGAGGTCAGTCTGGGCTGGGATCCATGTGCCCCAGCAAACCCTACTGTCTTAGAGAGGCCACGTAGGAAGGGACATCATATGGTATTTATGCTGAGAGCCAGTGAAAGAGCCACACGCCAGGCTCCTGGGTTTCCAGAACAGGTGGGTGCACTCACAGTGGGGAACTCTACACCTTTTGAAGGGTGTCTCCCAGCCTCAGGACCTGGGGGGGATGCAGAACTTGAGTGTGCAGACACTGAGTCATAATGCCGCCAGAGTAGCTCGTCTTTGGCTGGGTCCTGTCAGAGCACCAAGTCAGGAGGCCAAGGGACCTTGCAGGAGCCACAAGAGACGTGAGTGGTGCATCCAGGAGAAAGCAGAACAGGACTAGGGAGGGCACCCGTGCCACAGGCCATGATCACTGCTTTTCCCTGCCCTTTCGTCTCAGTACATACACTATGTATGCTCCCTGAGGATCCTGCAGACCAACTGACAGAGGAGGGAAAGGCCCTCTGGCTCATGGATGTGTGGACCTGGTGAATAATATGTGAACACTGAAAAGGAACAGTGGAACACTCCTGCTCTCTGCAAGGTGGTGGCCATCATCCAAAGGCAGAGATTGGGGTGGTGTACTTGGGCACCCACTTATGTGAGCAGAGTGTGCCTTGAGATTAGATTATACACAGACTCACAGACATGGGTGACCATACAACCAGCTGGCGAGGGCCTATGAGAAAAACTGCAAGATAGGAAATGCTAGCAAGAGGCAACCAATGTAAGAATGCCCCTTCCCATGACATGTGGATGCCAGCATGTCTGTAGACAGAATGATCGCAAGCAGCTGTCATCTCACATGCCGGCCCAGTGGCTACATGAGCAGACACTTTATGAAGGCTAAACATAGGGTGGAGGTGAGCAGGGAAGAGCAAGGCTCTGTGGAGAGGCTTTGGGCAGTGTTCCCTGGCCAAGACAATGGCCTTAGGGAGGTCAGGGAGAACCATTTCCATTGTATTCTGACGTCAAACAGAATACAATGGAAATGATTAAGATGTATGAAGCACTTTGCTAGGGAGACAAGTTAGGCTCAGGAATCCCTGAGAAAGCTCACTAATCCAGCAGCACAGACCCACCATTGATGGACATCCAAGCCCTCCAATAAATGACTGATGAGTACAGTCCCCGATAATGCATTGCCCGGCGTGGCAGGCGGGCTTCACAGCACCCAGTGAAGAACACAACATTCACCTTCAGTGGAAGAGATACATATATTGAACACATTTGCCTTTTGGACTTTAGCACTTCTGCCAGCACCATGTTGCACAAGCTTCCAGAGTGCTGATCCGCCTGTACAAGATCCCCAGAACATCATAACAGGATGAGACCCTGCTGTGCAGACCAATGGGATCCACTGCTCTATCACATAGTGCACCACCCTGAAGTGGCCAGACTTGCGAGACAGAAGGGAAGAGGGACAAACCTTGAGAATGCAGTGGTCCTTTCAATCAGTGAGCTTAAATGGAGACACGGGGTCACGAACCAGCAGGCATATACGAGAGAGTCCTGCTTGCCATCTCTCCTGGTTACCACTGGGGCTCTCATTCCCCAGTTTTCTCAACTCTGAGCTTTTGAGCAACAGGCATCCTGGTTCCCAAAGGGGAAATTCTCCTAGCCACAGACATGTTTGCTTGCTGCAAAATCAAGGCTCCAAGAGTCTTTTCCCAAGTGCTCTTATACTTCTACACTTGAATGAAACTTATCCCCCTGTCCTTCCTCTGCCTGGTGTTTATCACTATTGGAATGATACTGCTTGTTTATTAGTTTCCTTGCATGTAATCTTTTTCTGTCCTCTCTGATGATGCAGACTAGCTTTCTCTCTTTTCCACTTGGAAGTCTCCTTGCTCCTCCTCTCTCTCCTTTTAGGACCTGGCCTGATGCTTGACTGCTGTCCCTGCCCCTGAGTCTGTGTGTATTGCCAAGACAGTTACTTGATCTCAGCTGTATCGTTTGTGCCTAGAACAACCCTGGAAGCATCAAAGACTACACATATTTCCAAATGAATAAATAATTGCCCAGTGTGATTTCTGGGTTGATAGTCTCTGATTGGAAGGGTTTATCTTATTTGCTTGGCCAGTCACTCTGGGTGGTTCATTTTCCTCACAGTCTTCCTCTACTGAAACCACAGCAGGCAATACCTTCATGGACCCCATCTGTTACCTCCACACGAGGAATTCCAAGCAGTACAATGTTGCATGCAAAATCTATGACTTTGCCTTTCCCAGGCTTTTCCTGGGTGAGGCCTTCGATATATGATGGCCTTGTTTTTGGGGGGAGGGTCTTTTTTAAGACAAGGTCTCGCTATGTAGTTTAGGCTGGCCTTGAGCTCACTTTTTCAGGAGGGTTTTTTTTTTTTTTTTTTTGATAGTTCAGGATGCCTTTCAGGCATTTCTAGTCTGGCTTGAGGATCTGGGGATTGAACCACAGCAATGAGCCCCCTTGAGCTAGCTTTTTAAGGTTTTGGTTTTTTTTCCACAGGGTCTCTCACTATGCAGCTTGGACTCATAGTGATCCTCCTGATTTCTTCTTCTCTAGTGCTGGGATTACAGGTGTGTGCCACCACACCAGGACTCCATCTCAGGCTCAGCACACCTGGGGGCAAGGCCAATGTGGCATGCAGTGCCAGGGATGGAACCTTGGCCCCTGCGCTTACCTAAGCAAGTGCTTAGTACACTGAGCTATATCTCCAGCCCTGAGCTCACTTTTTAGCTCAGGATGCTCTCAAACTTGCAACAATCCTCCTGCCTCTGCCTCCTGAGTGCTAGGATTACAGATGTGTGTCACCACGCCCAGTTCATATGATGGATTTCAATGTGTGAAGTTTTGAAAGTATTTGTATTTTGTAGTTCTCGCTCGGACTTAGGGTTCTCTTGTCAAACAAGCTGTCACAAGCCCATCAAAAACTAGTTTTCTGACCTGATAGCCTTCAACATTTTCTTCAATAAACAATCCATATTCAAAATGGTAACATTTAACTTTCATTACTTCTGCAGGAGCCCACATGGGATTCTCAGGCCCCACAGCAATGCTTCATGAATTCTGTGTAGCCATTTCAGGTAGGGGAAGGTCACCCTGGGGTGACAGGGTATGACAGAAGGCCTCTCACCCTTCTAAGGGGCCAGCTCCACTGAAGAACCTTCTCCCTCCAGCCCTTTCTCCACAGAGCGTCAGTCTCACCTACTCACTTCTTCATGCATTCTCACTTCCCCAAACTTTTCCCCTGCATGGAGTCAAGTCTTCCTTAGCCAAATTCCAGCATCCTGAGATGACTCCTTAAACCCTAGCTACATGATGTCATTTTGGGGCTGTGTGTCTTTGTTAATAAACTAAGATTTTTCTGCTCAGGTGATCCTGTTTTATCCAATGTGGCTCTGTTTCATTTGCAACCATGATACCTAAGCTAGTTCATAACTTTTTAACTTAGCATTCCATTCATGAAGAGAAAAAGTGTTTTCATGGACTGTTGAGTACAATAATCACACAGTTGTAGAGTCTTTTGTTCTGTGATATATTTTATGAACTCTGCATAAAAGCCCTCACTTCTAATACTTGTAGTTAATGCAAATAAATATGCACTATGTTCTATGGGTGAATTGAAATAAATTGATAATCAGCATCTAATATTCTAGTCTCTGCTTCCTAGTGAAACTGTCTTTAAAAGGGTTTGGGCTTCCTAAGACCTCACTCTGGGATTGCTCTTTATGGAGTTCCTTCCTATTTCCTATTCTTTGTTTCTTTCCTCTTGTGCCTTCCCTTATCATTGGCCAGTTCCCAACAGAAATTTGGGGCCCAGAAAATACCAAGGGGAGGCAGGCCACATGGGGCTGGCCCTGGGGAAAGAGATAAGGACACAGAGATGAGACAGACTCCCAAACTGGACAACCGGAGAAGCCTGAGCCATAAAGGCCGAGCAGAGTGTTTGGAGGAGTCCGGCTTGGAGGACACAGTTGTTGGCAATGGCCAGCCATCCAGGCAGGTGAGAAATCTGGATGGAAAGTTTATGGTCTTTGAGTGGATATTATATGTTGAGAACAACTAGAACATTTTTACTACCAAGTATGCCACCAAGACTTTGGTATATATTTTTATTTATTAAGCTTTTTTGAATGTTCCTTAATAATATTTTAACACTTTTCCCATGCATATCTGTAGGGAGCTGTGTGTAGCTGCGCCCTAGGATGGCGCCGGTTTCTGCCTTCCACCCTCTCAGGGGGTGAGCGCTCCTGGAGTAAACAACTCCATATATGGCCAAGGCTTGGGCTAATGCATTGCTTCTGCAGACCTGGACCAATGGACAGTGCATACGTGGCACCCTATGGTTGGAAGCCCTGAGACTTATAAGCTAAGAGTAGGGGCCTCGAGGGGGAAGAAGATGGATGTAAGA
>NW_004524592.1:22262052-22262851 GCF_000260255.1 Octodon degus | reverse complement strand
GGACAGCAACAGTCAAAAAACGGCCCATGGGGCCCCCGACCCCAGGGCCCACAAATATATGGGGCAGTAACTGGAGGAGAGAGGAGCCCTCAAGTGTTCCAACCTCTGTATCTCCATCCTCCCAACCAAGGAGGGCAACTGCGGGATCCACAGGATTGGACCTCCGTGCCACCACCGGGCTCGTACTAACCCCACAGATGGGGGTCCAGCTGATTGAGACAGACCTTAAAGGACCCCTTAACAAAGGAACAGTCGGTCTGCTCTTGGGCAGGTCCTCGGCTACACTGCGTGGTTTGAGGGTCCATCCTGGCGTCATCAACCCAGACTACACGGGCGTAATCAAGATCATGGCTGAGTCCCCCAAAGGTATTACTGTTGTATCTCCCGGGGATAGAGTCGCCCAATTGCTAGTGTTGTCTAGTCTGCATGATGGTTATGGGGCCATTAACAAGGAGAGAGGAGAGGGAGGGTTTGGGTCTACAGGCCTGGGGAACATGGCCTTTGTTTCCCTGGGCTTGGACCAACGCCCAGTTATGCAACTATGGGTAGATGGGAAAACTATCCTTGGTCTGTTGGACACCGGGGCAGACAAAAGCATAATAGCACAGAAGGATTGGCCAAAAGGATGGCCCACCCAACAATCAGCCCAGACCTATATGGGTTTTGTCTTGAGTAATGAGTATTCACCTGTGGCTCAGCAACAGATGTTGCAGATGGGGTTCCGCCCAGGCCAGGGTGTGGGTAAACATTCTCAAGAGATAAGAGAACCAATCCAACCACACCCTCACAACAACCGACA
>NW_004524592.1:22248419-22257782 GCF_000260255.1 Octodon degus | reverse complement strand
CTGGCCACCCTACACAAATAGTTAGAGCACAGGATGTGAGGCAAAGCACTGCACTTGGAGACCGGAGCGGCCAACCCGGAATCCATGGAGAGCATGCCTGATTGCTTGTGGGTAGATGCCGCTCCTCCCACTCCTGTGCAAAGGGCATCGAGCGCTGTTGACGCTCCCTGGGTATAAAAGCCTGGGCAAGCGTCAGCACAGCCTCTAGCACAACGGGGATTGGGCCTCTGTTCTCGCCTGTTGCAAAAACTAAAAGGGGGAACTGTAGGGAGCTGCGTGTAGCTGCGCCCTAGGATGGCGCCGGTTTCCGCCTTCCACCCTCTCAGAGGGTGAGCGCTCCTGGAGTAAACAACTCTATATATGGCCAAGGCTTGGGCTAATGCATTGCTTCCGCAGACCTGGACCAATGGACAGTGTATACGTGGCACCCTATGGTTGGAAGCCCTGAGACTTATAAGCTAAGAGCAGGGGCCTCGAGGGGAAAGAAGACGGATGTAAGGAAACAACAAAGAGCTGCACAGAAAACCAACCAGTGGTCGCGTCGTTCTTGCTGGCAAGGCCGCGCACGACACATATCTTCCACTTACACCATCCGTTTGACTCCCACGTGCATTACGTTCTCTTAGTGTGGTGAAGGAGACTTTCTTTTCTAGTTCTTTCTTTGCTAGTTGGTTGTTAGGGGGATAAAAGAACACTATTGGCTTTTATAAGTTGGTCACGCATCAGAAAAGACTTAATGAAATTTCACCAGTGGTAATAATTTGTTGGTCCTATTGGGTTTCGTATGACCATATTGTCTGCAGTGAATGACTTAATATCTTTTATCCTAGTCTATGTGTTATCAACTGCTGTTACCCAATTATCCCCACACAGGAGCTTAAAACAGCTTTTATTCTCATAAATTCAAGAAGCCCTAGTATCAAAAACCACACAGCATTATTGTACCTTATTCTATTTGTTGGAAGCAATTCACTAGCAGAAGTCCAAACTCCAGAGTAGAGAAACCATCTCTACTTTTTTTTTGAAAGGATGTATTTTAAACCACCACATCTTGCAATCATTTTTTTCCTCTTCTGTTGTATTTTTAAAACCTTGTTGGCAAAGATATCTGTGTTAGTCAGCTTTCTGTGGCTGTGAGAAAACACCTGACATAAATCAACTTGAAAGAGAAAGGGTTTATTTTGGCTCATGGTTTTGGAGGCTTGGGTCCACAGTCACTTGGCTCGGTTGTATCCGGGTTGTAGGGAAATAGAGCATCATGGGAAGGAGGACATGGCTTAGGAAAGCCTCCCACTTCCGACAGCTGGGGAGGCAAAGAGCCAGAGGGGAGGGGCAGGGGCCAGGAACCATCCCCAGGCGCACACCCTCATGGCTCGCTCTCTTCCTCTAAATGGCCCTCCACTTCCAACACCGCCAAATAAGGCTGTTAAATTACAATCTCATCCTCCTCATGCTGCGCTTGGAGCCACGCCTGCCACAGATGAGCTTTCATACACTTTTGTGTTGTAGGCCTAAGCCATCAAACACCCCAGTACAGGTCAAGTGATAGCAGGAATAAAAGGAGCTTTGTTTCGTTCCAGGCCTTCAAGGGCTAGTTTCCGTACCACCTCTAGGGATAACCTTAGTATTTTTTGTATAAAGTCTATGTCAGATTAAAGAAGTTCTGGTCTATTTTTGGCCACTAAGGTGATCATTGTTTTATTATAAGCAAATATAAATTTCGTAAGATACACAATATGATAAAAATACTATAAATATTTAAATTTTAAAAACTTATTGTAGTAAAAGACATGTTGCCTTTAATCCACTTCAAAATACTCCCTCAGACTTTTAGATCACTATTATTTATGGTTCTTGCCACTTTCTCAAGCAGTTCTGAAAGTGCTCACTCATAAATATCTTTATGAAATGTGATCAAAACTATGGGGGGGGGGGCCTGCTGGCCAAATAGCTCAGCGGATTAAGCAGGCACAGGGGCAAGAGGTTCCATCCCCAGGCCTGCCATGTCAACCCCATCCCTGGGGCACCCTGAGAGGGCAATTGAGACTGGGTGTGGTGGTGCACACCTGTAATCCCAGCTCTTGGGAGGCTGTAAATAGGCAGATCACTACAAGTCCAATCTAGTAGTGAGACCCTGAACACACTGTAGACCCTTCCCTAAAATACACACACACACACACACACACACACACACACACACACACAACTATGGGGAATGCATCTGCCCAGTGCAAACCAACAGAAAGACATCTCTCAAGAGCATTACAATGTGTCCTCATCCACCTTAGTCACCAGACCTGGCACTCTATAGCCTCTGGCTCTTCCTGAAAGACAAAACAGTCATGGAAGGTCAACCTTTTGGACTTCTTCAGGACACTGAGGTCACCATGACAGTGCAATTAAAGACACTCATGAAAGAGGACTTCCAGAACTGCTTCAGAAAGTGTTAAGAACAGTGGGGACAAATGTGCTCTGTGTAAGGGGGAGGATTTTGAGGGGGTTTATGGTAATGTTTATTTCACAGTAATAAATTTTTAAAATTAAATTTTCATCATATCTTTGATCATATCTTGTAGTCTGGTATTGATAGATTTTATTTGTTTTTCTTTTAAAGTGGTCTTGATGATATTAAATCATTATATTGCTGGGTTAAACTGCATTTGGGCTTTTAAAATATATTATTAAATTTGCTTAGATCATATGTTAGATAAGATTTTCCATCTATACTCATAAATTAAATGAGTCTAATCTTTCCCTTGTGCTGTCCATACTTGTTTGCTGAATCCCATTCAGGGCAAGGCGTCTTTTACTATGACAAATTTTAAAAATTGAATAAATGTTAATCAGAAATTAAAATAGAACTTGGACAGCTCCCCTCCCTTTCTGTATTCAACTTGGAAGTTTCACAGTGTGCTTCTATTGTAGATGAGTCTTGCCCTTTTGTACTTCCTGTAACTTACACGGGGCTCGTTTCTCCAGCCCCTGACCTCCTGCTTCATCTCCAGGTCATGGCTTGTGTCTTGCTCCTACCTGTGTTGGCTGTGCTTATGTCCAGCCGAGGATGGAGATGCATACATCTTGGCTTGGCTGTGCACGGGGCGGAACTTACATTATAGTCACAGCAGAATCAAACTTCCTCCTGAACCGTCATGATCAATGACAGATGTAAGAAAAGACAATACAGGTGCGTGTGGTAGCACTAAAATTTACAGCATTTTAAAAAGCATTGTAGCAACTTACAGTTTATTACAATTTTGTTTCCCCTCTAAGGTTCCAACGTGGCCTTTTAGATTCAAGGGCCCTTTGCCAATACCCAATGCGAAGGAAATATAGGGCTGAGGAATTCTTGACAACAGGCAGATCTCCACTAAACTTCATGGAATATTCGTGCAAAAGAAAAGTAAATCAATGCAAACAAAACTTATTTTTTAATACTGAGAAACACTGTCTTATAGGAATTAGGAGGTTTAGGTTGATGTCTTTACCATGCAGTGACATGTGGCTCTAGAGCAAGGTGAGTTATAGAAACATAGTGCTCCACTTTTTAAAATATATTATTAGATTTCATCCACCTAAGGATGGAAGATGAAAATTTAACCTCATTACCTTTGGATTAACAACAGCTGGGTTCCTCATCTCAGGCTCTTACTCCTTAGAGATGTCCTATCACCTCATGTATTAGCTTGTCACCTGACTTGGCCCGCGAGTCGAGACGTGGGTAATGACCTGGAGGAGGAACGGGGATGAAAAAGACAGGGCAAGAGACACAAGAGACGGAGACAAGACAGGCTTTCTGATCAAGTCTCATTTATTGAGGAAGTGAACAGGGTCTAAATAGCTGTATAGTGGAAGTAGTTGGGTGGGACTAGTTGTGGATTGGTAGTGGAGGTCCGGAGGAAGATGTTGAGGCAAGCAGGGATTGGTGCTGCAGCACTTCTTGCCCAAATAAGGGAAAATATAACAGGAGTGTTCTATCGCCCCCTACAGTCACCACCATATGAAATGTTTGAGATTATTTACTTGGAGAAGCCCTATTTTGACTGGAGACTCTCCTGCTTTGGGCTGCGGTAAGAAAGGACAACATGGCCAGAAACGGAAAGTGTTCTCTTCAGGGGCGCACCTCAGTGTCTGGAGGGACTCCTATTAGGTTCCTCCTCCCAATAATGCTACTCTGAGAACCCAGGTGTTAATGCATGGTCTAGGGACAGGTAAGCCTCCAAACTCTGGTGCCTGGTCTCCCCATGTGTTAACCTTTTCCTGGGTCTGCCCCAAAGAAATGTGTACTAGACAGGCAACTGCAGTCTAGTTCTGCCCATAGATTGTTGAGGTACATTGTCAGTGCGATGAGCTTAGGAGCTGCCCAGGGGACTAGGAAAGTACACTTCTGGGAGTTTTGAGCAAGTCATGTATGACATTAGGGACTACATTTGGCTCCTTGCCCCTTCCTCTGTGGCATTGCTCCCCTTGCTCTGCTTCCTGGCCTAGAGCCATCTAAGCAGTTTTGCTCCACCATGCCCTTCCACCAAGATATGCCTGCCTTAGAGCTAGCTGACCATGGATTGAATCCTCTGAAACCACGAGCCAAATTAAACCTCTTTTTGAAATTGTGGGTATGGATAATTTGTTGCAGCACTGGGAAAAGTGACTCACAAAATACTGCTAACCAGTCTGTCACTGGATTTCACATTCCATAAAATAAGAAGTCTATAATAAATGAAATGGAAAGTCTTCCAGCTTCATGGATGTTTCTCAGTCTTGTCTCAGCCTGGTGCTGACTGCTCCTTACCAGGGTGTGTTTTAATGGCCAAGGTGGTCAGAGTCTCCTGATCAATGATTCCATTCTGTTTTCTCTCTTCATTGATTTCTTTGCAGACATGACTCAGGGGAAGTCATGCTATGGCTACAAAACAACAAGATGTGAGAACATCCAGTTCAATTTTTTAGCTGCCCCACGTGGCACATGGCTGTTCTCACCCCTTGTCTCTTCCACTTCATCTTGGAGAAGGTGGCTCACTGTGGAAAAGGCTGCTGGTGTTTCATGCCCTACCAGTTCCACACCACACAGCCTACGTGGCTCTAAAGGCAGATTTAAAAAATCAAAGCACTAAAGCAGAGAGTCTGATTGGATTAGAAAGGCAAGAGTGCATTTTCCTGATAACAACTGTTTCCCCAACAAAACACAAAACTGAGCAAATGAATCTACTGAATCACAGGGGCAGTGGTGAATTACTTCTTTTTTTCTTTTTTGGTGCCTGGTAGGGTTATTTCCCATCTTCCAAAGCTTGAGTCCTAATGAGTTCCAGGGGGACAGAAGGCTGTCAATCACTGGGTACTTTTCAAGTAGAGTCATCTCTGCCCCATCAGAGAACCACAAGGCATGAAATAATTAGAAAGCTCAAAGTAACTGCTCTGTTTTACAAGAGCAAAATCTGTATGTAGATCATTTACATAGACTTGTCACTTTCCATTACTGTCCTCATGCAGGCAAAGTGGCGATGGGGGAGAGGAAGGTAAGTGGGCAGCCCTGGTCAAGGTGCTCATGCATGGCGCTTTTCCCGCCCCCACCTTCCCGACTGCTGAATCAATGCAGAGTATCTTTTCTTCTCCATTATATAAAAACTATTCGCTGCTATGGCAGCAGACCCTGTGCTTAAGAGGAAAAGAAGGAGAAGAAAAAGAGCTTTTGCATCCTGCTATTGTTAGAGGAGAATTCACTTTGAGGAGCATTTCAAAGCTGATCCGATTGGGGAGAGAATCACGTTAAATATGAAATATTTATAAGAACATGAGAGCAATTGGCAAAGTTGCCTGGAAAATAAGCATTTCTCTTCCTTTGGATGGTTTAGGTGGGGGTTTTAAATGCTCTAGGGAGAACATAAATAAGTTCAAATACTAGTGTGATGTGTTCTCAGGCACAGGCGTGTGTGCACACACAGGCACACACTCACATGCATGGTTGAATGGGTTGATAGGATTTAGGCCAATCTGCATCTGAATGCTGTTTCTCAAACACAGCGGCAATACGAGGTCACCGAAGACTGTCTTGGCAATTATGTTTGGAGAAGCATTGTACTGATGCCCACAGAGCAAGCAGGCCTACACCCGGGCATCTGGGCAACGACTGAGCTGTTCCCAAAACACACCCTGGACAGGGGCTCTGGAGACTACCCTGCAGCTTCTCAGCCCACTGGCATAATTCAGCAGTACCCAGGAGTATGCTCTGAAAAAAGAAAAAGATGATTTGTTCAAAGCCAGAGTAAATGTTATCAGAGTGCAGTGTTTTCATCGCTGTCCTTTGTAGACTTAAAAAAATCCCATCCCAAGCCCTGCCCACCTGAACATACAATTATGATTTATTGACTCACATAGTTAATGGAAACTCTGTGTCAACTGTGTGTAATTACAATATCTGTGGGGTCTTTCTCTCTCCTGGAAAGAAATGAAAATATTCTTCTTTAAGACAGTGTCTCCAGTAAATAAATCACATATTTAACTCAATATTTGCCCCCTGAGCTTGGTGATCAGCTCATGTGATATTCTACTACCTGGGAGCTAGCGCATAGCAGTGTGGTTGGCAGAAGCATTGGAATTGTGACCTGGGTCACTTGCACCCTGGGACTGGTGCTTGGTTTAGACCTCCAAGTTCATAGAATTGGACATCGGCCAGTTTTATGAATTGACAAATGCATTGTAAGGTTCTAGTCAAGATGGGAAGACCTCTGAAAGGACCAGGCAGGGCTTCTGGCCGTACCTGCCTCACCCAAGAAGGCCAGCATTACCTAACAGACAGGCAAGCATGGCAGGGGTCTGAACTGCAGCCGGGCGGCTCCTTATCCAAGAGATCGCCAGGCAGGAAGGCTTTGTGGATGGCTTTCAATCAGCTTTCTTCTCTATGCCCCCTCCCTCGCACACAACAAAAGTCTAAATCCCTTTTCAGGCCAGATTGCCCTATTTCCCTGCATGGACTAGGCAGATTGGAAACATGTTTGTCTTTCAGCTCTTCCCCAGGCTAATCAGGAGACACCGGGGTGGTGAGATTTCTGCGTTTCATCTGCAGAGCCTGCCTCTAAAAGCAGCAGCACGGAGGCCTCTGGGCTTGCCTGAGAGCTGCCTGTCATCTCTGCAGACAGATGGAAAAATATTGTTAACCACGAGCCTGAGCATAAGGTTTAACAAGGATTTGAATCGAAAATGCAATCCTCCACACAGCCCAACTTGATCTGGTCACCAGAGCCGAACCCCTTATTCTGTTCTAACAAAGTGCGTCACAATAATGGAGGAGATTTTGATGGGATTTTCCGTGTCTCTGTTTCAGGCCTCTTGCTAAAGAGGGCTGACCTGGGAGTGCGTGTTGCCTGGGCTGCTCTGGCTCCCCACCAAGGTCTCAATCGCAGGACAGTTTCAAATTCACCATTAGCATGGTGGCCAGGTAGGTGTGACAGGTCACAGGGTGGCCACCCAGTGATTTCTACAGTCTCAGAACAGAAATTTCTGTGGGCTTCAGAACCCAAAGAGTTCAGAAAACAATTCTTTGTGAAGGCACTGGGCACAGATGAAGAGGAGGTGGTGGGGAGCCATCAGAGGCCAGGATGGACTGGTTTGGCTCTTGACTCCTCCATTGCTGTGGGGCCTTGGGCAGGTTACGCACAACAACTCTGTCTCCCCACTTATAAATTGGGGTGTAACTGTGTTTCACACATGCATGGCCCTGTGGAGCTCACAGTAAGTGCATTATCTTTGTGCCTGCTTATGCCCTTGCGGGTAGCTAAGGACAGCCCCAGACCTTACCTTGCTGGCTTATTTACAGTTCTGCTATGTGGAAGAGCAACTGGCAGTGCTCCCTGCACCGTGTCCACTCATAAGCGAGGCTGCGTTTGCTCAACAAAGGGCCATTTGGGAAAGTCCTACATTTCAGGCCTAAGTCTGGACCAGAAAACAATGTAAAGAGCTCTCAAATGTTCCACAGAGCTTTGACAACTTATAATCTTTTACCAGGTTTACTTGGAGCTCTTTGTAAGAAATAAACCATTAGGATTTTTATTTTTAATCTCCTGAGCACACTGCCAACCTGGAGTTCATTCTTCTTTCTGTCTTCCTGCCTCTACTCTGAGATCACCACTGTCCTGTATTTGAGCTTCAATTATCCTCAGGCACTTCAAAAAAATTACATGTATAGCACTAGCTATTTATAGCCATATACAATACTTAGTTTTGTTTTTTACCATTTGGCTTTTAAATAAATGGTATTATATTGAACACAGATGTCTATGACTAGCTTTTTTCACTCATGTCATGTTTATATTTATTTACTTTTATTCTTTTTTAAAGCAAAAATATATAGACATTTAGTGCAGTGTTGATGTTCATGGCATGAATTTACTCTTCTATCCTCTAGTTTGTAGACATTTATACAGCTTCCAGTTTTAATACTGTGACAGACATGTGTAGGAGGAGTGTGTGTGTTTGTGTGTATGTAGTGCCTGTACATGGTGTGCACCTGGGGAATGCTGGCCTTGCATGGTGTGCACGCAGTGAATGCTGGCTGTGTCTGATGTGCACGTGGTGAATGCTGGCTGGATATGTAGTGTACACAGTAAATGCTGGATGTGTATGGTATGAACATGGTGAATGCTGGCTGTGTATATGTGTACCTGGTAAATACAGGCTGTGCATGGTGTGCACACGGTGAATGCTGGCCATGCATGGTGTGCACACAGTGAATGCAGGCTGTGCCTGGTGTGCACACGGTGAATGCTGGCCATGTATGGTGTGTACACAGTGAATGCTGGCTGTGCATGGTGTGCACCTGGTGAATGCTGGCCATGTATGGTGTGCACACAGTGAATGCTGGCTGTGCATGGTGTGCACACAGTGAATGCTGGCTGTGTCTGGTGTGCACACGGTGAATGCTGGCTGGGCATGGTGTGCACATGGTGAATTCTGACTGTGTCTGGTGTGCACCTGGTGAATGCTGGCCGGGCATGGTGTGCACATGGTGAATTCTGACTGTGTCTGGTGTGCACACGGTGGATGCTGGCTGTGTGTGGTATGTACATGGTGAATGCTGGCCGTGTATGGTGTGTACACAGTGAATGCTGGCTGTGTCTGGTGTGCACACGGTGAATGCTGGCCAGGCATGGTGTGCACATGGTGAATGCTGGCTGTGTCTGGTGTGCACACAGTGAATGTTGGCCGTGTATGGTGTGTACACAGTGAATGCTGGCCATGTATGGTGTGCACGTGGTGAATGCTGACTGTGTCTGGTGTGTACACGGTGAATGCTGGCCATGTATGGTGTGCAACTGGTGAATTCTGGCTGTCTGGTATGCACACGGTGAATGCTGGCTATGTCTGGTGTGCACA
>NW_004524592.1:22222113-22248229 GCF_000260255.1 Octodon degus | reverse complement strand
GGTGAATGCTGGCTATGTCTGGTGTGCACATGGTGAATGCTGGCTGTGTGTGGTGTGCACATGGTGAATGCTGGCTGCATATGTTGTGTACACACTGAATGCTGTCTCTTCAAGGATCCGGTCCATCTTTGTCTGTCTTGGATGTTGCACTCGATTCCAGAACTAGCAGAATCCGTATGTTCGTGGGAGCACATAAGGTAAAGCGAGGGTCTCTGGAAAGGACGTAGGGCATACTGCTGCCCTCTCTTATCAGTAGCTAGAGAGCATGGTGTTCTTTTGTGCTTCTCTATATGAATTAACCCCAGGTCCCCTCTGTGCCCTAGGTACAGCCAAGTGTTTTTAATAGAGTGTGCCTGGAGAAAACCAGACACCCCTTGGGTCAAAGGTGAGGAAACAGCCTTCTTGTAGACTTTAAATAACCTCTTCCCAGAGATCCCACTGATGGCAAAGAGCCTAAAAGTAAAACAGTGCAGCGAGCGTGATTCAGGCCAGACTTTCAGGTCTCCAGTTGGCCTCCTCCTATGACAGGGTGTGTGTGGACTGTGGGTAGAGCAGAGGGGTGACACTGCAGAATCATGAACGGGACTTTTTAGCTCCAGTCAGAGTGGAGCTGAGCATTGCGCCTAGGGGATGCCTTTCCCTCAATGGGCTGTGTTAAGATTTAAGAGACATTCGAATGCCTTTGAGGAAAATGCCAGCCCAGAAATGACTTCCATAGTGATACAGGTCAGGAAACAATTTTATTTTAGTTCAGTGTGAAGTTAACCACAGAAATAGAAAATTAACAGCAGAAAAGAAATGTTCCAATTGTTCTAGGCCTTTGGGAAGGGGACATGTCCCTGCATATATGATAAAATGGCATATATGCATTGTACATGATATATACATATAATTCCAAAGCCAAATACAATTATTTATCTATTATTTGCTTTATAAAATCATGAATCCCATTACTTCCTTTCATTATTTTGTCTAATTGCAAGTTGACTATACCAGGAAATGAACTATGGTTAATTTAATAGTTAACCAGTGACCATACTGAGGCTGGAAAGGGCAAGCTGTTGGCATTAATTAGAGACTTTTGTTTGGCTTTTAGATTCTTATCTGTTTGACCTTGAATCTTCTGTGATCTAGCTGGAGGTTTTCTGGGGTCAAATGAGGGCTTTTGAGTCACAGGCCTTGGGACCTGTGCTTGTTCAGTCTCGTTCCATAAAGGAACGAGTGTTAGGATGACAATGAAAACTCCCAGCTCTGCCCCCTGGTTTTCTCAGACAGACCTTGAAAATCAGGGAAATGTCTCTTTTCTTTGCTTCTCAGTTGCAGCACAGTTCTGAGGTTATTACAAGTTGTTAGGAAACAGCGTCAGAACCTGAACACCCGCTCAGGGTGCACAGTACCTATGCTCAATGCCTGCAAAACCCCCCAACAATGACACCTGGTGTCCCGTGGAGTCCTGGGCCAGCCGCTTGCTAAGATCTTGTGCAGCATCCTTTCCAATAAGAGTTAGATCCTGTGACTGTATAAATGACTAAGAAAGGTGATGACTGGACCAGAACAGAAGCCTAGACAATACCTGCCCCCATTCCACTCCAAGATCCGGGGATTCAGGAGTGAGTGGGTCCTCCACAGCCAGCTCTCATAGTTCTTGCAGTTGTCAGCATTCGTAGGAGGGAGGAAGGGGAATGAGAACTTGGGGCGTACTGCTAGTACCTCAGGGAGCCCTGTGTCCTGGGCCGGAGTGATGCCCTGTCTTCCCTGCACATTCTTACAGGTAATTTTGTTATGGCTCTGTTTGGTTGCAAGAGGGACAGGATGTGGAACTTGGCAGAACAGGATAGCCATACATTCAGTTAGTTTCTACTCTAGGCCTCCGTGAAATTGTCAGTTCCTCAGGTCTGGGGACTTCTTGAAGTCTCTATCAATAATAATCTGTATTTTACTAATGAAGCAAGTTAATTTGGCAAGTGTAAATAACTCACCCAAGTATGTAGTAGATCCAAGGAGATTCAAACTCTGAATAATTTATTCATTAGCCAGCCGCTCCTCTCTAAGTGGGTTCTGTAGTGGGCTTGTACTTAGCTACTGCGAGAGGGCAGCAAGCAGAAATTTCCACTACAGCATCTGAGGAGAGGAGGCTCAGTGTTCTGAGTTGTCTGAGTTCAGGAGGATACAAGCCCTGGGATTATCATGTCCTTGGAAGCAAGGTTTCTGTGGCACAGGTAAAACCCCGGGATTTTCGTGGTTAGGGGATATTAAATGACAAAGGAAGGTATTACTCTAACTCATCTCTAATTAGGTGCTTTAGTCTAACACACCCTGTCAGGGATATTTTAAGGTGAAGCTTTAAGAAGAATCCTAGCCCTTTGAATCTCACTTGCCATTAATGCTGAGATGAAAGGTGTTCTGAGCCTGTGAGACCGCTGTCCTTTGGTGCAGCCATATGCCCCACAGTACAACACACACAGTTATTTCCACTTTCTTTTCTGTTCACAGGGCTGGGGTGTTATAGACAGAAAAGCAGGAAAATGTCAAGTGAATGGTCAGTGTTAATTTTATTTAATTAAACCAATGTCATTAATGATCTGGGAGCCTCAGAAGTAACTGCTAATTTGTGTAAGTCAAAACATGCATGGCCAAAGTCCTCACCCTTGTTGCCCAAGCAGGGGTGCTCTGCTCGAAGAACCACAGTGACCTGGACCCCAATTTTACTTAATCCCTCTAACCGCCTTCATCTGTAAAATGGGGATATGAATGGACTTCACATACAGATTTTGACTTGAGGAGTGCACGAGTTAATTTGCATAATGATATGAGATAATTTGTGGAATGACATTAGTGGCGCACAGGGCACATAGTGAGTGAATATTCAAGGTCTGGACAATTCTTTGCGCCATTCATCCTAATTGTGGGTCAGGAGGAGTGTGGAGGACGAAGTCTGCAAGATTATGAAAGCTTGTCCTCACTTAACGATCCGTTCACAGTGTTAATGCAGAAGTTGGCTAGTGCCAGCTCTTAAAACCTTGTGATGAACTACAGATGCAGTTAAACTAAGTCCTTTTTAATCTCCCTGCTTCCAGAAGGATCCGGGCTCCCCTCTGCGATCCCTCTGTTCTTCATTCCTATGTAAATCCACGCATTTAGCACATGGGCTGTGGGTTTTGACCACGCAAGCTGCTTGGGGCCCAGGTAACAGCTCCACAGGTCAGAGGCTGCATTTCCTGGTTGCTGGCATGGTGCCTGGTGACATCTTTTCCAGTGGAAGAATGGCCCAGGGGAGGCTGCTGGCACCTTAGAAGAGCCTGGAAATGGGCTACACTGTGTTTTTCCTGTTCATGGTCATCCAGCCTTTCACATAGCCCCTTTGCATGAGAACCCCAGCTCCCCATGTACTTCACTTGCAGAGAGGCTGTGATAATTAATGAGCCTCCTTGGAAAAACTCGATATGCTCTGTCCCTTTGAAGTTTGGTTTTACAAGATCTTAATACACATGGCTATAAAAATTCTGTTCTCCTTCCTGCTTTTTTCTTCCTCAGACCTGAAGGTCCAGGAGAGATTATCTGCCCATGAAACCTCCGGTTCCTCAGTGCCTGTCTTCCCAGCCAGGAGCGTGACCTGCAGTGCCTGAAGACTGGCGACCCACAGTCTTCCCTGAGCACTATCCAACTTTGGAGCACTCAGAGTGGAGGCCTGGGCCTGACAGCTGGAGGGTTGTGAGTGGACTTCCAGGGGACACGTGTTGTCCAGAGATGGGCCCTCATCTCTGTGCCGCAGTCTGCTGCTTCTTCGTGAGAGCGCTGGCGAGTGCTCAGTGCCAGGCAAAGGCGCAGGCAGTAGAGTGCCACACATCAGACAGACAGAGGCGGGTGCCCTGTGGAGGGTCAGGAGGGGCTCAGGGCGCCTGGAACATGGGCCATGTGGGGAGCTGTGTCAGACCAGGGACAGTGCCTGGGAGGAAGACGGTGTTGTAGTTTGGTGAACTTGGACTTAACTTCATGGGGTTCTCACACCTCCACTGTAGGATAGGTACCATGATGACATGGGGGTTAATATAACACATCAATAAAACTGCACGGGAATGATAGAAATGTACAGTGGATGTTTACACTGTAAAAATTCATTACAGTAAAGGTCACCCACCATGAGTCTCCTTCAAAAGACTCCCCCTTGCTGTGAACACACTTATCTCATCCTTTTTGCTGCTTTCTGCAGCAGCTCTGGAGTCTTCTTTCCTGGGTGTCTTTACAAGGTGTGATCAAAATATGACAAAACAAAACAAAAGTGAACGCTGCTGCCAAGCACCACCAGAACAGCAAGGCAGCGCGTAAAAGCATGACACTCTGTCCTCTTCCACTTTATTCACCAGATCTGGCACTGTGGACGTCTGGCTCCTCCCCACGTCAAAAGGACCAGAAAAGTCAATATTTTAATTGATTGCACACCTCAAGGACAGGGCAACTAAAGACTATCAGGAAAGAAGACTCCAGAACCACTTCAGAAGTGATAAAAACAAGAGGATAATCATGCGCAAAGTGAGGGCGTGGATTTAGAGGGAGACTTTGGCAAAGTATCTTTTATTGTAATCTTTTTTCTACTTGAACACACACTGTATTTTTTTTAAATGTATTTGGTACAAAGTCTCACTACACAGCTCGGACTCATAGTGATCCTTCTGTTTTTAGCCTCCCCTGTGCTGGGATCACAGGCGTGCGCCATCAGGCCTGGACTCGGTTGCCAACTCAGCGATGGGGCCATGTGCGGCATGCAGGACCGGGGATCAAACCCTGATCCCTGTGCTTGCCAAAGCAGGTGCTTAGTCTGCTGAGCTATCTCACTGGTCCTCACACTGTATTTTTAAAACATACCTGTATTGTATATATTGTGCTGGTATCATCTGACCGTTTTCCATAAGCTAAGCAGTGAAGAAACAGAATTTAAGATCAGCTAAGCTGAGCTATCTGATGCCAGTGTTGCTGATATTATGCTGCTGCTTTTGCTTGGTTTCTGAGAGCCTTCCCCAAAGAGAGATGCAGTGGGAAGTGGAGAGTGGGGAGAAGCAAGAAGGCCTTTGGAAAGTCCTCCCCTCAGGGTGAATGCGAAAGAAAGAGAACATTAAGTTCTAGGTGACTTTTAGTATCCAGAACATATTTTAGAAAGGAGTGAGATCTTTTTATGCATGTTTGGGCATGACTTCACCTGAGATGAACTTCCATAAATTGCTTCATCTCTGAAATAATAAGTTTAGGGATGTTACTTCTCAATCAGTTCATCAAGTATGGCCCAAATTCTTTAGCCCTTTGACCTTCCAGCTCTTGTTTTGACTTTACTTTCTTTATGATCTGGTAATACATCTCTTGTCAAGAATCTTACTGCTTTGCCCCTGTCTTGTCAAGGAATTTCTTTGCAACAGCTTTGCCTGGATCACCCCTTGGTGCTTGAAGCGATTCTGGATGAAGGCCCACACTGCGAGATCAGTGCTGCCACCAGTTCAGAGTTTCTAACTTCAGCTTCTACCTGATGCTCTTGCATAGCAGGACAATATTTTAAAATACCACTGGATGTGTTTTTCCTTCCTGTTAATCCCTGGGCATCAGCCCACTGGAGCCAAGGGTGTTCCTTGCTTCCGGGGAAAGCAGCAGGAATGGGCCAAGAACAAAGGATTCAGTGTTGAGCCTCTGACCTCCTAAAGAGGCTCTCGAAATTCATTTCAGGAAAAAATAGATGTGAAAGCCAAGGTTCTCATTTCAGGATACAGCCTTTGTTGAGAGGAGAGAGGATTTGTGGTGTCTAAGGAAACAAGATAGAGAACTAGAGAATGGCGGGTAGAAAGTGGTGGAGCAGCGAAGAAGTGTGGTGCTCTGTGGTGCACGGTGGTCTCCTGGGAACCCAGAGGGTAGCTGGGCAAAGCGAAGCCAAACTCTACCTGGGCTTGGGAAGCGTTGCTACCAGACATGGAAGGCAGGGAGTTGGGGCTCCAGTGAGTCAGGGACGGTGACATGAAGCGGTGTGGAGGGGAGCTGGAGACCAGGAACACGGTGGTCTCCTGGGAGAGATGCAAACCCTGAGGCTCGAAGAGTTTGTGTGATTCTTAACTGGGACTCTGGGAGAGGACTGTTCCTTATAGTCCAGGGCATGGAGTGACTTTGAACAAAAAGACAGAGCCATGTTGAGGTGGGGAAAGGCCCTGCCACAGACTGGGTCCACTCTACTCCCATCGACATGACAGAGAGATCCTGATGTCCCATCTCTGTGACAGCCTTGGAAAGATGACAGGCAGAGGGAGCCTGGAGCTGGGGTGAGAAGCGGTCTCTTCTCCAAGTGCTCTTGGGTCTCCCGGACACTTCTGTTCCTTTTCTTATCCCAATCCCCATGCCAATATTTTCTCCATATCCCAGTGTCCTGAAAATCTCACCCCACTCCATCGAGAATGGATCATTCTCACAGTTGTATCTCTGAGTCTAAACAGCAGACCTGCTTTATAGGTTCACTCCAAGGGTCTGGCCAGGGATCTGTCTCAGAATTCACCCTTGCACATCTTGCTTGGAGGTGATGGCCCACAGTTTCTTTGCCACAGTAAGGTAATGTAGTATTCTACCTGTGACCTGCAAATATAGCGAGATGCTTCCAACCAGAATCTTCCCACTTCTGTTTAGATAAAATGACAACCTCCCCACCCGTTCCTGCCTTACCTTGTATACCTCTTGCCTTGGTCTCTGTCCTCAAAGGGTTAGGGTCACTGAATTTAGCATTTTTGTCCCTTCAGAACCCGCTGTGTCTCCCAGTCTTAATTTCCCAGCCTTAAGAAAAGCACCCTGCTTGTCTTCCAGATGGAGATTTACCTGTGTTTGCCCTCACGTCTGTCTTTTCCACCTGCTCAAGGCAGGCCTGCACCTGCCGGGCCCAAACTCCAGGCACCTAGACAAGAGCCTGCCCCCCAACAAGCCCCTCACATCTGCCTTACCAGGATCCAGCAACTCCATGCTTTGTGCTGGGAACCAGGGTCCTTCTTTGGGATTTGAGTTTTAAATTTTGGTGTTTGAAAAAGAACATTCTGTAGTATTACACAGTGCTGTCTTCAGTGTAGCTGCTTAGTTCATAGGTATCAGCATATATAGTTAGTCAGGGTGAGAATTCTACCAGTTAACTGCTAGTTTCAAAGACCTGCTGAAGACCTCAATGAAGGATCTTTGCCTTACCCATCTTGTGCATATAAATGTATAGTAAATACATTATCATACATTGTAATAAACATATGCTGAGCTGTAAAAGGCTCAAGTCAACAACTTCTGACATTGCCAGTCCTATGGATAACCCACTACTATTATGGACTACTGGACTATATTGGATTATTTTGCTGAATTCACGTACCTACAATATCTAAATGGTAATGGAATACTCATCTCTGACAAAACTAAATCAAAAAGGGAATATAAATGAAGCACCATTTTGTAGTGAAATATATCTATACCTATATCTATATATCTGTATATACAAAATAGGACAGATATATAGCTACTTTTTCTTAATTCAATGAGAAGAAAGATTTGTACTAATAGTGTTTGGACAGGGTATCATGTCGACATCTTGTATGATGAATAACTACTACGAAGACAATAATATGCAATGTATTAGTTATTGTAAATGTCCTACTAACCTGTTTTGAAACTGTCTTATTGCTATTTGTTTCTCAATAAAATTTTAAAAATTAAGAAAAAAAAGAAAAAGAACATTCTGTAGATGGGTAGTGGTAATGGTCACTCAACTGAACTGTATACTTTAAAGTGGTTACATTTATATACAAGGGGGTGATCAAATTATAGAGGTGTGTTTAAATTTAAGAAATGCAATACAGTAAAGAAGATACATTGGCACCTATCTCCTTCAAAATATTCTTTTTAGTTTCAACTCTACTTTCCCCTTTGTTGTTGTCACTTTCTGAAACCATTCTGGAAGTCCTCTTCAGGAAGTGTGCCTTCACAAGGTGTGCTAAAAAAGTAGAGTGAATGCTGCCACTAGGTGCCATCTGCCAGAAGGGCAGGCTTCTAATGTGTTATGGGTATCCTCAGTCACCTTGTTCACCAGACCTGGCACTGTGTAATTTCTGTCTTTGCCCAAAGTCAAAGTGACCACGACAGGAAAACATTTTTAATGTATTGAGGACATTGTGGCAACCACGACTCTCAACTTGAAACACTCTAAACGAGGACTTTCAAACTGCTGCAGAAAGTGACAAGCATAATAGGACAAGTGTTCAAAGCAGAGAGGGACATTTGGAAAGAAGTTAATAGCATTGTGTCTCTTATTGGAATAATTTTTAAAATTAGACATTCACTGAATTCTTATCATACCTCTTATGTATGCAGTAGAATGTATTTATATATAAATTTTCTATATATAACAGGGGTGTGATTAAAATAATTTTTTCAATTCAGAAAGTTTGGAGTGAAATTTTTGAACATTTACATCCTTTTAAAGATTTTTTTTTAACCTCTTAAGTAGGAAGGAAAGAAATAAAAAATATAAAGAGCAATTAAAAAGTCATGGAGTTCTTCAAAACTATTACCAAATTAGGTCATGTTTACATCAAGGATTTCTGCAGTGTATGCTTGGATTTGTGGAAACAACTTCTATTTTTGTCCTTCTGAGCATAAGCATTTCTTCCCCTGGCGGAGGTCTACCATCTCTTAGGAGAGAGAAAAGTTTTGGGAACAAAACAAAGCTTTGTCCGTCACTCACAAGGGCTGATTTGTTTGTGAAAGAATTTCAAGGAAGTTGGGATACTTAACACTGTGTATTAAGTTCTCTTCCCTGACTGAGGCCCCTCTTTTAGCAAATAAAATATAATTCTTATTTAGTATTAATGAATCTATGAGAAAAGGAAAATTGCAGATCACTTAGAAAAATCAAAGTCCACATGATTCTCAGTGTATTCAAAGGCTTTGGTTCCAGTGGGCCGAATACAAATTCTTCAATGACCACAAACCCCGAAATGTGGGAAGAAGATAGCTGAGTCAACAGGAAATAAAGGAGACAACTCTGTAACTCAGTGCAGAGAACTAAAATGCCATGGAGAGACATAGACAAGCCTTGACTTTCAGGCTCTGGAGGTCGCCTCGCCTCTGCCCAGCGTGGGTAGAGCTCAAAGACGTGGTGCCGCTCACTGTGAAAGGTTATTTCCTGAGGAAGACAGCACCAAATTCTACAGGAGTGCACGGAGGGCACCATGTTCTTCAAAGGAGGAGAGGGGCTACTGGGGGCTAATTTGTTTTTTCAGAGGTATGAATTTTAGACAAATGAGCAGCAATCTCACCTACGTGTCAAGTAATCAGGTGCGAAAGTTACACCCAAGGCTCTAGAAGCTTCCAGCAGCAGCCCACTAGCATCGCTGTGTCTCTAGACAAGGTCAATACTTATTCCCAAAGGTAGGGATTCAGTGATTATCTCAAGATCAGGGGAGTCTGGTTCTCCCAGGAGGAGCAAAATTGCTGCAGTTGGAAGCTGTGTGCATGCTGGTTTTGTCCCAGAGGGACTCTCTTGTGGAAAACTCAATTCCCAGTCTTGGGAGCTGAGCTCAATCCTCTTCTAACCAGGCACTTTTCTGAGTCCATCCTTTCTTTGCTGAGCTCCTGCCCAGCAGGACAGTTCTGTGTGACAGCAACCCTCGCTGGATGCTTCCTGTACTTATCTTTCATTTGTTGCCCTAACTTGTGAAACTACTGGGATTTCTAATAACCCCGTATAAAGGGTGTAGCCTCATTAGCAACGGGTTCAACAGCATCATCAGAAAGCAGAAATGAATTCAGGAAAGGAATAGGTAGATGAGATGAAAGAAAAATGACATCTGTGGTCTGGGTTATGGTGAGGGATGTTCTTAGCTGGGAAATGTGGATAAAGAAAAATCCTATCAAGTAACACAACAACAAGCATTTCAAGAAAAAAAAATCTCAAGTGAGTAACCAGTCTCCTGATTGCATTTAAAGTGATTAATAAAGAAGCATTTTAGGAGTGTTCTTCTTCAAATCTATGTATTGAAATATTTAAAGTTCAGTACCCTAGATTGTCATTCAATGATAAAGTCAAATTCATGGTACTGTAAAAACCTATTATTTTAAAAGCCTGAGTTAGAACCAATGCCTATGAGTTTTGTTGGACTCTAATATTGATCTATTTATTCAGTAATTATCTATCTAGCTCCTCCAAAAGGCCATGTGGATTTACATGGCTTCTCACGCTCCAAATAGTACCTGATTATTAAAAATCATTTTGAAAGGAATCTATGAGCCTCTATTCCCTTGTGATCCTTTCAAATATTAGCAGAAATGAGCTTAATTTGGTTTTTGCTGAGGATAGCAATAGCACTTACCCTTGCGCTAGAGAGGCAGCCTGACAAAATGTTCTAGCTGCCATCCTTACGGCTAATAAAAGAATGTATATAACAACTTTCTAGACCTGTCATATACTTGTCCCATTTCTCCTGACATTGGATATGTATTTGTCCCCAAGAGCCAAGTGTATATGGCCATGTTTAGAACTGTGGCCTGGGCAGGGATAGAGTACTGGTGGCTTCCCTCCCTCCTCCGAAGGAGCTGGCCCCTTCAGAACCCTGAGTCCTCAGTGGCAAGATATATATTTTCCTAAGAAGTGCCCAGCAGGGAAATGGTACTTCATCGTTTTTACGGTCCCCACTCAGCCATAGGAAGGACTGTTTCTGAAGGTTTTGAAAGAAAGCAGGCCAAAATGTGCAGGCTCGCCACCAAGCTCCTGTAACGGATCCAGATTGTGGGTAGTGAGACAAAGGAGACACAGAAGAGGAGGGACAGGGAGCTGGCCAGGCCCAGGGCAGGCTGGCTGGGTTCTGCTTCCTTGTCTGTGTGGTCCCACTGACCCTCTCACCCAACACTTAAGTGAGTTAAAAGGACAATACGTAAGCGAAAGAAGTTGATATGGGTTCAGTCACTTAAACAGATGTGAGGATGTAATTATTGCAAAATGACAGTATTGAATCATATTTACTTAAATGTTTTAATCTGCTTCCACTAAAATCTTTAAACTTATGTTAATCAAAATAAATAATGCTTTGATTTTTAAAGGCCGGCACCATATCTGTATTATGAAAGCCGAATTCAGCAATGCCAGCACAATAAGTCATATTTACAAAGTGCATGGTATAGAATCAGAGGTTGTAGAAATGGCCAGATCTGCCTGATTAAATGAAAAGTGGTTCACTTAGTGGCTGGGCATCAGCAACCCTGGCCCGTGAAGTCCTGTGCTGATGTGCGGTGTTAGACATTGACAACTGCAAAATTAAGCTGGAAGTGATCATGGCTTATTTGTACAGGTGATCCTTGGGTCCCTTCCATCCCCGGTGAAATCCATTGCAAATCTTTTGGGGTGAACTGTAGACGGTTTTCTGGGGTATAACAAGTGGAATCCAGGTGTCTCGGCCCCTCTCCGTCTCCCTCCGTAGCAGCTGCACTACAGGATGTGGTTTCGTGCAACCCATTGTGGAGTCCTGTTATTGTGCGGAAGGTGTGACTGGGCATGATTTCCTGCTTTCGAAAATCTTACCTTGAGTTTTGCATCAGAGAAATCAGGGAGTGGGGAGGGGTAGGGAAGAAAAAAGGCAGCCTGTATGGGAGTGTGGACCACTATGTGTCAGGGTGTGTGTGAGTGTGTGTGTGTGTGTGTGTGTGTGTGTGTGTGTGTGACAACTCTAGGACCAAGCAGACCCTGGGGATCTGGAATCCTAAGTCCAGCATTACCTCTTCCCTTGGTTTCTGGAAGCTCCCCTCCTTGAGGACTGTGTTCTTGACTGCTCTCTCTGTACAACAATGGGAAGGGGCTGTCTCTTACTTTGCCTCCCCTCTTCTCCACTCAAGTGGGTGGCTGCTGAGAGAATGTGGGACGTGCTCCTGTCCCCTGAGAGCCTGGGGTTCTGGGAGTCTTAGCCGCTGTCCTCTCCCTGGGTACACCCTTGGGAGTCAGGCATGGGCAGGGTAGACAGTGCATCACCTGGTGTGACGTGGGCAGATGCAGCTGTCCTCTCCCAGTGGCCTTTACTGGAGTCCCACTGGAGGGCAGGGCGAAGAGGCAGACTTTCAGGGTGACACTAGGCTCGGCCTCCTCCCCTCCCTGGATGAGGCTAGAGCTGGAAATGCACCCTGACCCCAGGGCCCTGTCCCCTGCGCTGTGCCCATGCTTGCCGCTCTGTCTCCCCTTTGTTTGCTTCCTATATTTTCACTCAGATGTGGTCTGGTGTTTTCTTTCCAAGGCATATTTTGCATGGAAGAATGCTTTCAGCGAGCTGAGGCCCTAATTGCTAAATCATGGTTGCCAAAACATGTTATTTTGGCTTCAAGCTGGTATAGAGCAGGAGGCTCTTCTCCTCCTCCTCTGTCACCCTGGGGCCGTTTGCAAATTCCCAGGATGAGGCGAGGCCTCCATCGCTCTTTCTGAGAACACCTAGGGTGCCTGTGTTCAGGGCTCCTTCCGCAGCCTTGTGGGCCAGTTGCAGGGCCTAGGAGGGGCAGTGTCAGGCCTGTGAGGGCTGCAGGCACTGGCCGTGTGAAGCCGCCGAGACTCACCTCCCCCAGCCCGCCTGTGCATCAGTGCCTGGCCTGGCAAGTGCCTGCCAGCTCGCTGCAAACACAGCCGCCCAGCCAGCCCGGGAATTCCAAATAGAGACAAATGTGGGGCCCCGGGGGAGCGGCATGGAACTGATCAGGAGGAAAGATATATCACTGCTAATTAAGTCCTGATCCCCTGGCTCCACTTGAAAGGAATCAGAAGGGATCAGGTCTTAGAGCAGGTGCTAACTGGTTGCAAAAGAGGCGTCCATCATTCTCAGAAGGTTTTGCTTGGCGCTTGGGGAGCCCAAGGCTTTTCTGAGAACATTGGTTACTAGACAGACATGGCCACCAGCTCCTAGTTTCTCTTAGGACACATAGGAGGCTGTGATAAACGACCCCAAAACCAAAGCCCTCTACCAATCTCAGGTTGTAACAAAGAATTAAATGCTGGCCCCATGTCCCCACTTTGGTAGCCGATTTTGTTTCTTTTCAGATGGCCAGGGCAGGGATTCAGGGATCAGTAAAGAGGGATGCCAAAAGTGGTTGGGGACGGATGGTATGGAATTTGTTGTGATTCAGCTACAGGCCTGAAGTGGGGCCCCACAACGACTCACCCTACTCCTTTCCCAGGCTGTTCAAGAAAAAAATGGGCAACTAAACTTCACAGCAAAGATTTTCTTGAGGTGAAGCATGAGGATTTTGAGTATTATGTCTGCATGAAGCAGGAATACCTTTGGGTCTGAGTGAATCTCTCATGGACATGTATGTTTTCATCTTCACAAACTTTGTCTTTGCATTAGAAGCGCTGGCTTTACACAGTGGTTAATGTGGCCTGGGTGTGTCTGTCTGCGGGGGGTGCTCCCCCTGCTTTATCTCACTTGATCCTCACAGTGGCCCTGCGAAGGAGGACTTAGAAAGGCAATGGCCGTGACTCATCCACATGGCTGCACTGACAAAGGTTCTACAATCTGAGGTACAGGATCTCAGGATAAATCCTGAGGGCATTTCACTGACTTTATCAGACCCCAAAGATACAACTCTTGTTGCACAGGTCCTGCTTTACCTTGGTCTTAACCATCCAGCAGAAAAGTATGAAGACGAAATATAGGAAGTAAAGTCATGTTGTTATGTTGAGCTGTGGGGGACTCAGGTCAATAATTTCTGACATTGCCAGTTAAACAGAAGACCCAATGCTATTATGGGCTACTGGACTCTTTTAGAATATTTTGCTGAGTTTACACCATTCAATAACGGAACTTAGAAAAAATGGGGTATACCGATGAATGTCCATTTTGTATCTGTGTATTCAAAGTGGTTAGGATAGATATATAGTTGCATTCTCTTAATGAATAGAATGATTTGTTCTAATGGTGTTTGTAAATAGGATCTCAAGTCCACATCTTGTACAGCAATTAACCACTAAGAAGAATATATGCAGTGTATTATTTGTTGAAACTGTACTTCTGATTTGATTTGAAACTGTCTCATTGCTATCTGTTTATCAATAAAATTTTGAAAAGAAAGGCTAAATACCATCGAGTGTGTGACCAGCCAAACATCTGAGTGACATCAGAGTCCATCCACGATGTCATCCTACCTCAAATCCAGATTTGCGCAGCACTGTAAGTCTTGGCACACTGTGATTGTCCACCAAACACATTAAAGCATGAATGAATGAATGAATGAATGAATGTGTGGTCTCAGGTGATATTAAAGACCAGCCCAAGGTTCATCCTAACACAGTCATCTGGGAAACTGACTTAATGTATGCTAACTCTAGCCTTCTGGAGTGCTTCTATTTTGGGGACAATATTTGTATTAAATAAAAAAAGTTATTCTAAGGGTCCGCCTTTGATCTGTGTGAGGAATGTTCCTAAGCCTGACAGCGTTGGACCCACACTTGGCACATGCCGCTGCACCTGCAGGCTGGTTGGCTTGAGTTGCTGGCAGAGACCCCAGGAACCATTATCAACATAATTTCCTTTTTCTTATGACATGTAATCCTTCCCTATCCTCACACCCCAGTCTTCCGACTACTCTTGATTTGGGGAGCCTGCTGCTTTGAGTCATGGAGCTAACCTCTGAGATCAGCCTTTTTCTAGAATATATTCTGTCTTTATTAAACTATTTATTAGTTTTATAGCAATGGAGCCCAGCACTCCCTTGGTGTGTATCTTTAGATTATGTACATCATTCATACTTCAACAAAGAATAGTCTGGATCCTTGTTAGCACCTGAACTGACTTGATAGTGAATGCATAGCTAACTGTTTAGAATGCTTGGGTGTTTATGAGAAATGTTGTTTTATGAATGCTTATGGAAAGATGGCATCATTTCGAAGGGAGTGCTTAGAGATACCATGGGACAGGAGAGGGTTAAGCCAAGAGTCAGAGCATTGGAAATGCCTAGGGGAGTTTTAATGGCTGGGTGGCTAAGCATTGTAATGGAGGTGGCGGGGCCCTGATCTTAAGTCTTTTTGGTTCCCTGCTGACGAATGGTTCTGGGCCTTCAGCTCACTCTTGCTTCAGTGAAGAAGGAGTACCAGAGGTCGATGCATGTTTTGCAAGAAGGTTTAGCTGAAAGGTCTAACACAGTGTAAGTTGACAGTCTCAGCTCAAATGACTGCGCATCACAGTGCTTCAC
The DNA here is from genome assembly GCF_000260255.1 of Octodon degus. Classification (NCBI taxonomy): domain Eukaryota; kingdom Metazoa; phylum Chordata; class Mammalia; order Rodentia; family Octodontidae; genus Octodon; species Octodon degus. The sequence continues at coordinate 22,233,019 of NW_004524592.1, read as the reverse complement.
TTCTTTCAGCCTTTTGGGTTCTTGCTCATGCAAATAAATTTCCTCCACTCTTCAGAACTCTGACCTTTAGAGTCTGCCTGAGGAATGTAAGAAAACTGCACATTTTACAAAACTGATGTAAGATTTGTTTAGAACTTCAGGGGAAAAAATGGGAGAGGGGTTCACATTGCATTTTTTAACAAGAGGCCCATTCAACCACACAGGATATGGCAAAAATAAAACAGGATTGGGTGGGAAGCATGTTTGGGTTCTCAGGGGGTTGAAATCAAAGAGGTGTGCAAAATATTCTACATAAATCCCTGCCATCCGCTTTGATAAATGAGATTATGGACTTGAAAGGTCAATTATATATTCTCAAGGAGAAAGGCCAGGTTCTTGTTAATGTTTGTGCCCGACAGGGTCTTAAAATAGACTCCAGTGAGCTAATCCTGGTGGTGACCACGTACAGTAGTGGGTAAAAGCTTAATACAATTTTATTACCTCCTATGGGCAAATATTTGCCTTATGAGACACACCCACTCCCTGGAGAATAGTCTATTGTAAACAACTGCCTCCTTTTTACAAGAGCTGGCATCTTTATGATGTTTGGGAACGCTGAAACCAAAGGCTAAACAGCTTATTTGAATCTTGTCTCTTGGCCAGAAAAGCTCACCAGTGTCTCCCCACCCCCTTTTCTCTCACTAACGATGCCCAAGGCATAGTCTAGAAAACTAAGTCTGGACAGTACTGTCCACCCTTCACAGCGCTATTCCTGGCAATACCCAGAATTTCCCAGGTGGCCCCTGCAGGCAGGTGCTCATCCTCCATTGTCTGGCACCTGCCTGCAGCAAGGAGCCCCGGATGGCTGATGGGAGGAGGTGAGAATCATATCTGCTACTTTTGCTGGCAGGGTGGAAGCCTCCCTCCCACAACCCGTCTTCATGGGTGGCTCACAGAGATGGAATGAGTCTTTAGGCCTGAGTGCCTCCTTTAGCTGAGTGTGCCCTGGGTTGCTGTCGTTACTCCTTACCCGTGCAGTTGCAGGCCATGCTAGGTATTTAATTTAAATTATCTGCTCTTGGTTCCTTTAACAGAGGTAGATGTATTAAAAGAGTGAGATTTAAAAAAATGGAGAAAAGAGAGATGATACCTTTTCTCCTCATTATTATATGCATCTGTGCATTTGTGTGCTGTTTATCTTAATGCTCACTTTATAGAGTTATTCTTTGGAATTATTTAGGACATTGAATATCATGCTCCATGTCAAATCCAACTTAGCTAACCAGGTTAAAGCAATTCTGGCCCAAACAAGGATAGTCTGTGTTCCAGCAAGTTTTTAACATTAGGAAGGCCTCGTTGGAACTAGTATGAAACTTCTAAATATATTTTAGCTTGTTAATCATGCTTAAATTCTATGAAAGGAAATCCTTTGCACTATTGTGAGCCTCCTTTCAGATTGTTCTTTTCTGAGAGCCACTGATGTCACCGCTGTATTGCACTGACTGTTGGAATCACATTTTGTGGTAGATGCAGGAAGTAACAAGACCTTCTTCTCCACCCAGAATCCTTAGCACCCACCTAGATAAATAGGAATCATGAAACGCGGGGAGTGCCTAGGGTATACGTACCAGGCAAAAGGGGCCACAGAAGACCAGAGGGTTGGCCCAAGCCTAAGTGGGGTGGGGACAGCTGGCCCTGAGCGTTGGAAAGCTGTGTGAACATTCCCTGGTGAGGGGGAAGCCTGAGCCAGGGCCCCTACTCTCCTTTCCTGGCTCTGTGGCTGTGGGAGACTCCCATCACTCATGCAGCCATGTTTCTTGGATGCCAACGGTCATACCTGCCTTGCAAAATTGTTCAAGAGATTCTAGGAGAGAATATATGTGAAAGTCCTTTGACAACTGGAAAATACCCTCCCGAGAGTATGCATTCTTACAGCACCCAATGTTTTGCCAGCTTTAAAAAGGACCCATATAGTCTTTGAAGGAGGCCGCTTAAATGCTCTGAGTGTGTGCATGTGAACTAGGGCCCCGGTGTGTTAGCTAAGTGAGGCTAAAGTGTTGTCGAAGTACAATAAAATGTGCATTGTGATACAGACAACAGAAATTAATCTCATGCTCACACCAGAGTTCCAGGTGGGCTTTTCTGGTCAGTGCATGGCGTTCTCCCTGAGTGTGGCTAGCTATGTGTCCAGGGAAGGACGGAGCCTGGCTGGAAACACTCAGCAGTCTCTGCTGTCACAGTGGCTATTCGTGCGTGACATAAATGTACACTCACTGACTGCCAGGGAGCCTGTAGCCCTCTTCCCAGCGTAGAAATCTGTACAAACAAGTCACACACACGAATATGCAAAGAATAATGCTAGTTTCTCTTTTACAAAAAGCAGGAAGTGAATTAGATTTGGAGGAGACAAAAGCCAATGCCAATTCCCCAGCAGCATAAGCCTTTTTTTCTGTTTTCTCTGGGGTGGCTCCAAATGAGGCTGGTTAAAGAACTGCAGGCCGTGAAGAGAGGCCAGTGGGCAGAACCAAAGGGTGGGTCTTCCATGCCCTCATCTGTCCCTGTCTTCTGAGCTCACCTCCCTACTCTACTGTCTGTTCCTCTCTGTTCATTGCCTTCCTTCCAAGCAGCCACAACCACCAAGGGTTTTGATGGCAAGACAAGACCATGCTTTTTTCTCCCTATGTAAAGTAAGTACTTCCAGGAACATCAACGGTTGAAAATCAGATCCAAGGGTGGTGGCACAGGCCTGTAATTCCAACATGCTGACAGGCTGAGGCCAACGATCCCAAGTTTGGGTGCTGGGCAACTTACAAGACCCTGTCTCAAAATAAAAATTAAAAAATAAAAGGGGGCTGGAAATGTAGCTCTGTGAAGGCCCTGCATTCAAGCCCCAGCACAAAAACAAAATAACGACAAAACAACAACAAAAAAACCTAGTTTATTAGAACCAAAGCAAAGGAAATGGTTTGCCTTTTTTATCAATTTAAGTTGGGACATTTGATAAGCCTACTACTTCTACAAGATAGTATCTTTGAGAGAGACGGCAGCTTATTATATTATTCAATACCTCTCACCATATTGAAAATGGAAAATGTGAAAGCTACAACTTGAGAAGGGAGGGGGAAACCCACAAGGCAGCCAACTTGACATTTACCAGCATGAGCTCTTGTTTTGGTGACATAATGCACCATGTCAGTTCTTGGCACGCCGCTTTCCTGGCTGGCTTGAAGTAACAACAATGCCAGTTACTAGAAATACAGAAGCTATAAATGGTAACCGATAATATTATGCATATTTTTAATGACTTGAGAGAATGTTTTTAGGAAACTGCCTTGGAGGCTGTTGTTTTTGTTCTGTAAGTCAAGTAACGATAAGGTAAAGTCAGGTCGATCCACGACTTCTTGGGCTGAGGCACTTCCAACACGTGCCCAAGGTCTGGCTGAGTGCATAACGGTCTCAGGCCTTGCCAGAGAAAGAGAAGCTTCTGGAAGCCACAGAGGAGGGGTAGGGGGACTCGCCCGGAACAGCAACCAGGACCCAGCCGCTGCTGGCCTTGGCCTCCCCTGCCTGGTCTGTACGGAGGCCATTTGGCCCTGTGAGTCAGCCCAGCTCAGCTCTGGAATGCCGCTGTTGATCCCTGACTAGATGAGAAGGTGGAAAGTACTCAAGAGAACTGTCTCCTCAGCACTCCATGGGAGAGCCGTCAAAGCGGCAGCCTTTTGTCCTCATTAAGCACCAGCCCTGAGCTTCCCAGAATCCATGAATGTGTACCTTCTCACCAACTTCCGGATGTGGAGAGTCTTCTCCATTCTGAGAGTTAGTGGGAAGTATCAAAAAGTCCTGGCCTCTGATTTCTTGAGGTTTCTGACTAAATGTTACTTCTGGTCATATTGATGCTGTAGGCTGTGCTAGGGATGGCTTGTTAGCAGCCTTCATGTGGGTTCTACAGCCACACGGCAACCTCTGCTACCAGTTACATTCAAGGCATTGTGAGGACACCACTTCCTACCTGTGCTACAAAGGAATAACTAACCATTTGCATTTGCTGTGGTTGAACTTGTTAAATTTTCCATTAGCCATAGAAGGGAAAATTTATAAACTTTGAACACATAAATTTTCCATCAAAATAAAACTCTTCTAGCTTTTCACTTTTGCAAGTGAGGTAAATTTGGATGTCTTGACACCAAGTCCCACTACAATGCTTTGTAGGGACTATTGACATTTTTATCAGAATGGGGTAGGGGCTGGACCTACTTGTATTGGCTTTTAGAGAATCAAACAAAATTCTTATTCAGACAGGTTTCATTTAACTAAGCATGAATTTCCATAACACTTAATTTCTATGAGATGTACTCAGAGTTGAAAATATTATAGCATTTAAAATTAAGTTTTATAACTTTTAAAGACCATAGATCTGATGGGACATGTTCACACCTGCTTGTTGTTTTTTTCCTTCTGCGGCCTATCTTCCATTATTTCCCTACAGGCTCACTGGAAAAACTGACAGAATTCTCACAAAAGCTATTTTGCTGTTTAGTAGCACATCTGGGGGAGAAGCATGGGTGATGGGTGGTGAAGAAGTTTCAAACTGATGAGCCCCATAAAAATGTCTGTGTTTCCGATTTCTTTAATGGTGTAAGAACCAGGGTAGCCCCAGTGTGAGGGCTGCTTTCCAGGGGCCCTCAGGAGCTCAATGTGGTGGACAGCACACTGCCCACCCCGGGCTCCTGGTGGGTAAAGGTACTCACCCTGTCTCTCCCTTTCTTACTGTCCTGTATCTTCACCCCCAAATGTTTAATCACCCCAAATCAATATGTCTCTCGATATCAGGACCTCCCGTAAGTTTGTTTCCTCCCTCTTCTCATCGACCACACTGTCATGCTCACAGGAGTTGCTTTGAAAGCATTTCATGGTTAAATGCGTAAGGTAGGAAACAAATGAAAGTCTCCCTGGTCCCTTGAGGTTTTTTTAAAAAAATTCATTTTCATGCATCACAATTTGCCTGTTAAGAAGATCGCATTACTTTTTTGTTTTCCTGATTAGTTGGGAAAATTCTAAAAAATATAAAGATAAGCAATACAGAAACAGCTATCATCTTGTGTTCAAATAGTATCCACCATTATTTTGATATATTTCCTGACTTTTTTTGATATATGTGCATGTAGATACACACAAATCTAGGGGGGTTCTGTTTTGTTACTTGCAAACATTGTCTACTGATGGGATTCTAGGCTGGGTTTTCTTACCTAACAATTGCTGTTTTCCTCATATCTAAAGACATTTTGGGCTGAAGATGCTGTACTCCATTAGAGGAAGCAACCTGATTTATTCATTAGTTGGGATCCTGTTCAAGTTGTGAAGTGCAAATAACCCAACTGAAGCAGAGCAAGAAGGGGGCCATTCATGGCAAGATAAGATTGAGGGTTCCATGAATCTAGATGCTCCCAGGCAGACAGTAAGACTGCCAAGGGAGGGTGACACTCGCAAGGAGATGGTGCTTGTGCAGGGCGTGGAGGTGCCATGAGGCCTAACTAGCTCTGGGCTGCCCTGTACTAAGCACTGGCATGATTGTTTCCATTGTCCCTCCAAACTTTTTGCTTAACTATTACAATATTTCTCTCCATTCTCATCATTTAAGACATTTTGGCTGTATTATATTCCCACATAAGAATACATTACAATTTACCCATTAATTAAGCTCCTTTATAGTTTCTAACCCAAGTTAACTGAGGCAAATCGAGGGAGTCATTGAAAGATATTTTCTTCCCGTTTTGCAGGTGAGAACGCTGAGGCATGGAGAGGTTGCGCAGATTCATATGTGATGGGTTAGGGTGTTGACAAGCAAAGAGGACAATGGAGTCGGGTGGTGAGTGTGGAGGGACACAAGTCACCCAAATGAATGACTTTCTGGAAACATTCCAGCCACTCACGTCCATGTGTCTACATGATGTCACTGTGAGTACACTTCGTTAGGTCCTGCCAGATGGAGAAGACAGGAAATAGCTACCTTTCACAGTGGCTCTTTAATGTGGTTCCTCCAACAGCCATCTGTGCAACCCATTGCAGGGAACTGCGGCCGCCAAGTCATCTCTCGAATTGTGTGTGTGTGTGCGACAGTTTCTCCCATAACGGCTCCTTCCGTAAGATCAAAGGCTACCAGGCATGTGAGCATAGAGCCAGCCTTTAATAAATGATTGCTGCAAAGATGGGTCATTGAGGTGACTCCAGAGAAATAAGCACATATGAAGTTAAAATTTAAAAAAATCTGAGGTCATTTCCGGGTCTTAAAATAGGACGTGTGACTTATTATAAAAGCAAGAGCATAAGTCAAATGGAGGCACCATGCTGTGCTGGCTCTCCCCAGAGATAAAGGCTCCTCCTGGGTGCTGGAACCCCCTGAGCCTCTAATGCCTTGCCAGGTTCCCTTCTGCCTTCTGGCTGCAGCCAACTTTCTGGTGCATGTGAGGACAACTTTGGACCTCATCTCTTTGGGGGCTGCAGCAGCAGAGGTCTGGCCCAGGTATGGGGTGGCTGCCCTGGTTCTGTCTTTGAAGTCTTACTTTGCAGTTATCTCTCCCTGCGGTTGCTGCAGCTGTCACCCTGTGAGGCAGCAGGCATCTGAAGATGTGCCACCTCATCCCTCATAAGAGAAGCCAGAACAGGGCAAACTGCGCTCTGTGGCATTCCCAGGTGCACCCAGGCCTGACGGCTGCCTCTGCACGTTCCCTGCATGGCGGGAGACTAGGGATTCCAGGGCGCAGAGGAAGGGGTTTTACTTCCTCCTTGCAAATGTGGGACTCAGGTAGAGGGAGTTACCATTCCTCACAGCCATGGAGGATCAAACTCTGTGCATGTGGTAGAGACAGTGCTGACAGACATGGAGGAAAGGGAAGACAGGGCTGTTTCTGGTGGCTTTGTAGTAGAGTTGTTACATGGCTGTGTCCCTGTGGTCTCCTCATTGCTCTCCCTGTATTTAGAACCTCAAACCCCTGCTGCTGGACACATGTCCCAAGGGGTGCTGACACAATGTCACAGCTGTTAAGGTGGCGAGCAAACCTGTGGTTTGTGATTTCCTCACTGTTGTCTTTGTCACTTTGCAAATGTGCGGGTTGGTTTTACTGCTGGAATCTGAGCTGGGTAGATTCCTGCCATCTCGTTTTCACTCTCTGGGCTGCCCGTAATCCCTGCTCTCTGGGAGGCTCAAGCAGGAGGATGACCAGGTGATCCCCAGGCTGGGTAACTTAATTATTTAGTGAGATTTCATCTCAAAAAATAAAAAGAATTTCACATGAGGAGAGCTGGCACTAGGTTCTCAGGGACGCTCAGAACCACCCATTTCCATCCCCTCTGCGCTGCCCTTCAAGAACCCAGGTCCCTTTCTTCACTGTTGCCCATCAATACTCAGCATCAACTCGCACAGTGGGTCTCCTGGCACATGTTACTAGACCAGAGACTCAGTACCCAACAGCAGCAGCATTTTCCCTGAGGAGAGCAAAAAAGAAGAAGATGGGGAGGGGGGAGAAAGACATAACCAGAAGTATTAACATATTGGGATATGAGCTAGAAAGTGGGGTGCTGGAGGAGGAGGAGAGAGATTGGAAGGGCCCAAGAGGGACTGCACCATAACCTCAAGTATGAAGAATGATGACAATTTCCTAAGCCCTCATCCTTGTGAGAGGCGGGAGGAGAAGCCTCAAAGCTGATAACCAGTTTCCCAGCAAGGTTATTAGTATAGATAATGCCCATAATCACTCATGTTTAGATTTGTGCAATCTCTTCAGAAAAGGAATCTTAAAGCAGCCCAACCAGGCGCCCCTTCCTCGCACCTGTTAAGCTCCCCAGGCTTCTATCTGTGTGGATAGTTACCATTTTCTGCTCAGTACATGCATGCCCTGAAATGGTGATTGCAAGGCGCCCGTGTCCTGGCCTTTGGTGTGCACAGGAATGTGAGTATCAGCCCTGGAGCAGACAGCTGGCCCCACAGCTCCAGGACCATGCAGGGCAGTTCACAGGGAGACACCCCGCTGGGCTCCAGAGGAAAAGCAGTGTCCTGCACAGGGCAAGACCCAGGCACAGGGGCTGTAGGTCCCCATGTAGCATCGGTGGCCATGAGGCAGTGGCCAGGGACCATCACAGCAACCCAATAGGCCCTGTGGGATGAGGAGTCCCCGTGAATCCTCATGAAAGACCCTGAGCTTCTGAACAATGTGAGTGTTTGCTGAGGTAGACGCTCAACACATTTAAGCCTTTTAAGCCCAAATCTGGGAAACAGCAGCATATAAGACAGACAAGGGAACTAAAATTTACATGGTGTTTTCAACATACTGGGTTTACTCATTTAATTTCCATAACACTGTAAAGAAGTCATTGTCTTCATCCTTTTTATTACTGCATGTTTGTGATACACATTGATCACATTTATCATGAAGACATGGTTCATATACATGACACAGCCGAAATCTTTTTACGATCTCTTTCTCTCCCCTTCCCTCTCCCTCCCGCTCTTGGTCCCCTCCTCATTTGCCAAAGGCCTGTCTCCCTGCTCCTTATCATCTGTCTTTTATTTTCCTTTCTCATTTATTTACAATTTGGGTTCTCATTTAGGAGAAACCATGTCATATCTAAGCTTGTGTGTCTGGTTGATTATGGTTTTAAGGTGCCTGCATTTTCCTACAAATGATTCGACTTTATCCTTCTTTACGGCAGGGTAGTGCTCCATTGTGGATAAATGCCACATTTTCTTGGTCCATTCAGCTACAGATGACCATATAGGGTTAGCTATTATGTATTGTACTGCTATAAACATGGATCTGGATGTATCACTGGAATATGACGTCTCTAACTCTTTGAGGAAGTTAATTTTTTTTTTTTTTTTTTGCGAAACCGGGAATTGAACGCAGGCCCTTGTGCTTACCAGGCAAGTGCTTCTTCCACTGAGCCATCTCCCCGGCCCCGAGGAAGTTAAAATTTAAACGTGAAAAATGCACAGGTCTTCAGCGTATGATTCAGTATGTACATCGAAGCCATCCTTTCAGTTAGGGGAACACTTCAGTCACTGAGAAAATACTTAGAATGGGAATATCTGGGTCAAAAGGAATAGCTTGTTTTAGGCACTGAGGAAACGCATTCTGATTTCCACAGTGGTTGTACCAGTGTGTGCTCCCCCAAGAATACAGAGGGTTTTCCCCATGGCCACACAGCATCTGTTATTGCTTGATTTCTTGATGAATGCCATTCCTTCTGGGGTAAGATGGAATCTTAGCGTTATTTTAGTTTGCATTTCTCTCCTGGCCATCCATGAGAGAAGACAGGAAAGTGGAGCCTTTGGCCCAGGGACCAAAGGGTACAGCAGATAGGGTACAGAAGGGCAGGGATTTGAGGGCAGCAGTATTTTTGTCGAACAAAATGCCCAGAGGGTGTGCAGAGGTATCCTGAGGAGAGCTCAAATGATACAGGGGTGTGCTGAATCACCAGGAGATCAAAAGGCACCTTGGGGAACACCCTGAATTAACTCAATTAGACTCCCACTTCCTCCCACTTGTTAGGTGAAGCCCAGAATAAAATGAATGCAAAAGACACTCAAGTCATCCAGTGTCAGCACTGATTTATTCAATAAATAATTATTGAGCACACACCGTGAGGCATGAGCTATACACATACAAGGGTGGCCCCATGTGTCACATACTAGGCACTGGGACATAGCAAGGAGAAGCTAAGTGGTTGCCCCGGTACAGCTCACCCTTCAGAGCTGTGCAAAAACTATGGATTTTGCAGAGAGATGGCCTTAGAGACCACAATGCCACCAGTCTGTCACCTGGCTAGCTGTCACCTGGCCCCTGGAAGTCCAAGCCAGAGGATGGATGTGATCTAGAACAAATCTAACACTGTTTTTGAAATGTCTTTGTTTTCCTGCTTGACACTCATTAGAGAATTTGTTTAAAACATTTTATAACAATTTTAAACTCTATGCCTTACTTTGTTTCTGTGGCAAGAACATATGTGTAACATCTTCATTTCTGCAGAAACATGTGGGGCATTTTCAGGAGCTGGAAACACTCGTTTCTGCTTTATTACTTTACTGGGTAATGGTGTTATCATCAGGGAAACTTTAATATTTTACAATTTTCAACTTTATTTCTACAGCTTGTTGATTATAGAGACTTTAGTAACAAAATGTGTTAGAACTTTTATGTGAAAATGACTAAAATTAAAATGTTGTATTTTTTATGTGGACTGAATTACTATAATCAGTCAACAATTCGAGTCATTTTTGTGTTTGGAAGCTTTTGGCCTCAAATGACTAAATACGGCACACACAGATGAATCAAGGATCTGTCTGATACTATGGATAAAGAAGTCCAGAGCTGTTTCAGTCTTCAGGAATGGTCTGGTCAGTTCCTCTGCTAACTGTCTTTATTCTCAGAGTGGTGTTTCTCCTAAGAGAAAAATGGTCCACTCCAGCCCTACCCCCAGGCATGCTGAGCCAGCCACTGAGACCAGGCATGGTGGCGTAGGCCTGTAATCCCAGCACTGGGGAGGCTGAAAACAGGAGGATCACCACGAGTCTGCACTGCATAGTGAGACCCTGTGACAAATATATTTTAAAAAATGGTTATTTAACTTTGAGTCTCACATCTGCACACCTCTGTGGTCAGAGGGGGAAAGAATTTCTCCCCTAGTTAGCAGAGTTCTGGCCATCACTGCTGAGAGGCCAGTTAGGACCTGTGTCTTCTGCAAGCCATTCACTGAGTAGAGAGTTGGGGTTATACCTAGTGATGCTGAACCTTTTCGAGCTTTCACAGACAGCCTGCTAAGGCACATGTGTGACAGGTTCCCACCACTGGTCTGTGCTGTTAGGGTCCCACCACTGGTCTGTGCTGTTAGGGTCCCACCACTGGTCTGTGCTGTTAGGGTCCCACCACTGGTC
>NW_004524592.1:22203148-22222008 GCF_000260255.1 Octodon degus | reverse complement strand
TGCTGTTAGGGTCCCACCACTGGTCTGTGCTGTTAGGGTCCCACCACTGGTCTGTGCTGTTAGGGTCCCACCACTGGTCTGTGCTGTTAGGGTCCACCTGGAGGAGAAGTACACAAAGCTTCACTGAGTATGCAGCTACCACCCAGAGGAGTAGAGGAGTTTCCCACTGGGAGGCAAGACAATCCCAGTTTTTATGACACATATCTGGATGTCTCCTCCCCCAATACCTTGCGTACTCTGGGCTTTGGGGGTGTGACTGGATTGAGGGGCATGATAATAGTGCACTAGTCCAATGATGAGCTTATACCTAAATGCGATCTTGGAAGCCTTGTAAAAGAAGGGGGTGTGGCCTGGAAGGGTTTCTCTCTGTGCCTCTGTCTCTGTGCCCACCACGCCATGAGCAGCTCTGCTCCTCCACCAGGCCCCTCTGCCTTACTGTCCCGCCTTGGAACCAACTGACACCAGCTGACTATGGACTGCAATGCAGTGTGAGCCAAACTAAACTCCTCCTTAATTGTGGGCCCTGGGTATTTTATCTCAGAGATGAGAAAATGACTAAGATATACTTCAATCTACCTACGTGACACCGTGTTGCAAGGTTACCACAGTGAACCATCCAGACTAGCCCAATGCCCAAAGCATGAAAACCCTCATACACAGCTTCAATAGTCTTAAAACTTGTTAAACCCCAGGTTGTTATTCTTGGGTTCCCAGTCTGCCACGCACAGGGGTAGAGATGCATGGGGAAGTGAGTGGGCTCCTTCATTTACAGTCCACAATAGATTGAGATTATGAGATAGAATTAAAGAAGACTCAACTAGTCTACCCACCATGAGACTCTATAGGATTACTGTTGGATTCAACTTTAGATTTTCAGTGGGAAACAATTAAGCTTCCATAATAGGAAAACTAAATGTATGTATTAAATAAATTGAATTTTTTTCCCTAGGAGATTTATTGTGTTAACTCCAGTCATAAGCAGGCTGGTTGTGCTTGGCCCTGGTGAAGGGGTCATGGAGACTGTGGGTAGAAGACCCTGCCATGCAACTATATCCTGTTATTTGAACTATCTGCTGCAACAAGCTGTGTCTGGAAGGTTTCTCTGCTTTACTGCAGGCAGTCACTAGGGAGTACAATATAAAAGATGTGATAAAAATATAGAATGAAAATTTGTATGAAAAGATTTATCCAGTAAAAGACATAGAGACACTGGTCCCCCTCAAAATATGCCCAAGATACATATCCCATTGTTCTTGTCACTTTCTGAAGCAGCTCTGGAAGTCCTCTTTCATGAGGATCTTTACAGGTGTGAAAACAAAGATGGTGGATGGTGTTGCCTAGTGGGATCAAGTGACAAGGTAGCTGGTAAAGCATCATGCATGTCCTCATCTGCCTTTTTCACCACATCTGGTACCAGACAAATTCTAGCTCATCCCCAAAGTCAAAATGACCACAAATGGGAAAGGTTTTGAATCAATTCAAGACAAACAGGAATCCAAGAAGGACAACGAAAGACCCTCAGAAAAGGAGACTTCCAGTACTGGTGCAGAAAGTGGTGAAAATGATGGAGTGGCTGAGTCTGAAGTGAGACGGTATATTTTGTTGGAAATTTGGGGCAATGTGTCTTACTACAATTAGAAAAAAAAAAAAAAACCTAAATGTCCGTCATGTTATTTGATGGCATTAGTTCTGGAAGTAGAAGGAAGGCTAAAGAGACATACGTCCTGAAGATTCAGTTCCTCACGGTTAGCCAGGGGTGTGAGCAGGGTGTCTATTCAATAAGCGCACATTCCACCTTTCCCTGAAGCATGATATCTATGAAAAATCTTTAAATCACTGCTTGAGTCACACTCATGAGCTGCCTTTTATAGATTTCTAAATTATAGGATGCCACAGCACAAAACAGTGATCTTGGTCTTAGTCACATCTCAGCAAGGACAGAGGAAGGAACAGCCATGTACCCTTCAAGGGTGATCAGATCAGAGCACACTGGATGGCTCAGTGAAGCCCAGCTCCCTGCGAGCTTTCTCCTTCCTCATGCTATTGCTGCTGCTGCTGCTGCTGCTGCTGCTGCTGCTGCTGCTGCTGCTGCTGAGATGCGTGCAGGTAGTTTCTCTCCTATCCTCAGGTTCCTGGTCAACTTTGGAAGAAATTAAACTTCTCATAGTACTGGAATAGGTATTTGAAGTTGAAAGGGAAGAAAGAATCAAGGGCATGTCATGAGCATTTTATTAAATTTAATTTAGAACAAATGGTGTGTTTTCCCAAGGTATCACTATTATAAAATAGATAATTTGGCACACGATTTCCCTTTGATTAAGGGAAATAAGGAAGTGAATGTCGGATGATTCCTTGAAGGAGAAATCTTCTCATGGTGGGCATAAAGGTGCTTGGCATTGCCACATGCTGGGTCTCCTGACCCTCAAGTGAGTGAGCCTGGGAGCCATCGAAGGTATGAAGGACTTAAGTGCCCCATGGCGTACACTCTGCAAGGGGTAGAGTTCCTTTGTGGATGAACATACGCACAGCGACTACATTTAAATTTCAGCACTTTATAGCAAGGTGCCTCTGAATTGAGGAGAAGGAAGGAGCCACAAGCCATTAAGTGGAGCCGTTAGAGTTGAGGCGAGGTGCTCTTCCAGCACAAACACAGCAATGCCATCCCCACTGAAGTAGATCGCATCCTCTGGTCTCTTCAGAAGTTGTGCTTGGAATCAGAAAGAGGATTTTTGTTTAGGGTTTGTCAGATGTGCTGTTTTGAAAAATCTTCACCAATAATATTTTTAGTGCAGTTGCCTTGGAACTAGGTGGTTGGAGAAGTAAGTTAGTTTAACAGATCAACCATGGAAAATTCAACAGGCCCCTCTTCAGGGGAGAGGACTGCGGCTGTGGCCTGGAGCACTGGAGCTCACCGTGGCTTTGCCTGTTCTGTGGGTTTGTGGCTGTGCTTTCTCTGACACCTAGGGGCTCGGGCTGGGGGTGGCTCAGCCGCTTGGCACACTTGCAGCCCCGGGAAGTCCACGCTGTCTTACAAAGAGCAGGTGGGTGAGTGAGCTGAGAGCCCTGCAGGGCCGCAGGCACAGCTGGAGAGGTGGAAATTCCCCTGTAAACCTCAGCCCCGCTTTGAAAAGAAACTCATCATGAAAATACAAGGATTTCTCTGCACACAGCTTGATTGCTTTCCAATTAACTCTTTGTACTCTCATTTCATTCATCTTTTAAGAAACTATCTCTGCACCTTGCGGAGGCGCAACACGAACAACCCTTGACATCTTCTCAGGGAGAGCAAGGTCTGCTTTAGATTCTGCCTGTGTCTTGCTGCTGTGAGGCCAGTGGGCAGGGAGCCTCACTGCAAGCCAGGGCCTCTGGTTGCTGCAGGTTTACTGTCTAGGAAAAGAGGAATTTGCTTGGGCTGGAAAGAGGTGCATACTGCTTCTGGAAGCCAGAGGAAAATGCAGCAGTCCCCGTCTCCTTTCCCCCTTTCTGGGTCACGAATGGCTGCTCTTGCTGCTAATCTAAAGCCTTTTCTCTCCCCTGTGAAAAGTATCTGCCAGCACCATTTGAGAGAGAGAGACAGTTGGGGGGAGCAGAGGAAGGGAGTAAGGGAGGGAGAGGGAGAGACTATTTACCATTTTCATATCTGTTGGAAGTGTCTTTCGGCCTCTGAGCCTATCAGCAATTAAATGCCTCCTATGCTAACCCAGAAACCTTTCTGGCTACTTAAGTGAAGTTTCCTAATCCTTTTCTACAGTGAGCCAGACTTGAGCGGAGTGCTGCCGTGGCCCATTCATCTGCTGTTGCTCCGCAAGCACTTTGATCTCAGGGTTTCATTACAGCTCATTTCAGCATTAAGGATGATCTGAATTCATGAGCTCTTCCTCCCTAATAAGTGCCATTCAGGCCCATCCTCAGGAGCCACCGTAGCTCACGGGAAACCAGTGCAAGGGACATGCAAAAGAATAATGGCCAGCTTCAAACACAAGCGAGGAATGGGGTTTTTATTAGCCAAGCGAGCCTGTGAATGAAATGCTCCTTTAAACGGGGGAGTCTCATTTGCACGGCCCTGTTCAATCTACCAATTGCCACTCCAAGATTAGTAAGTGTGATTATTTCATCTCTTTTTTCAGCTGAAAATGCCCACCACATCCAAAGCAGAGCTGAACTTGATTTGGGGTTTGTTTGACTTCACAGTTCTTGAAAACTGTAAGTGTATTCTGTATCCTGCTTGGCTCCTTTGGAATACAATTTGTCATTCCTAAGGAAGCCCCACTGTCTTTCATTTCCCTAAAGAAAAGTTGAATTTGGATTCAGAAAACACATTTGTACTTTCTAAGGCCACCTAAGCCCAGAGAAGAATGGGTGATTAGAAGATGGCAGGTTGAGCAACAAGCCAAGAGGAGGGACACAGTAAGAAGGCAAAAGCCACCACCTGATTCCCATCAGCCCTTGCAGGAATCACACAGCGCACTGGCTGCATGCTGGTGAATGCATGAAGGAGATGCTATTAAAGTCCTGATTCCAGCCCAGGAAAGTTCAGCTTTTGTCACCGGAAGGAATGAGCTCCAAGAAGTTTCCACAGTTAGCACTGTGGCAAACTAACGTGGCACTTGCTAGAAGCATTCAGAGGCCCCCAAAGGAAAGAACAAGGAGGCGTTGCTTGAGAGGTGCTTCATACCCTGCCTCTCTTTCCCCCACCTGCAAGATCTTCAGCACTCCACAGTCCTGGTCTAATGCCCCGCAGCCTGGGTGTCTGTGTTCTCCCAGCCCCAGCCTTCTGTGCCCCGTACATGTGTCGTCTGGGCTGTCCATGGAATGTGAGAGAAGCAGGCAGGGTCACCCTCTTTTGGCAGAAGGTTGGAGCAAGGGAACAGAAGGCAGAGGCAGGGACCATGGCCCCAAGAACAGGGGGTGACAGGAACCTCCATCAGATGCCCAGGATGTGCAGCTGGGGTAGGTGACAGAGGAAGTGATTTGGGCTCTTTAAGAGTACCACGTAGATCAGCATAGTAGGTCCCCTTGGCCTCCACCCTGTTGAAGCACCATGAGAGACTAAAAGTCAAATTAATGGCAGGAAGAGGGTCTTCAAATCCCCCTCCCTGAACCTTTCAATGAAGGCTTCTGATTAGCTCTAAGATTGCCCTACCACATGAAAAAGGCTCATGAGAGTGGGTTTTTTTTTTTTTTTTGTGTGTGTGTGTGTGTGCCTAATTTGGCCTGGCCTGCTGGTTTTAATTCTGGAGGGCTGCATAACCAAGCACTGTGTCTGGTGGTGCTGCTGTTGCTGCAGTCCCTGGGTGTGCGGGATGCACTTCCTACCTGGCCCCTTTTCAAGGGCGGCGCAGGGAGCCGCCCAGCCGCTTCCCACTGCCTTGGGTCTCCCCCTGGCCCCTGGGCTGACACGACAGAGACAGAGATGCACATAGTCTCTGTCCCACTGTATATGGAGTGCAGACAACTCTCTTCTTTCCAGAAACACTCACCAGACAGCTGCGCTCCTTCCTGCCAAATCACTGAACAAATGTGACCGCTCTCTCTCTCTCTCTCTCTCTCTCTCTCTCTCTCTCTCTCTCTCTCTCTCTCTCTCTGGAAGTCTTCTGATGTGACCGACACTGGGACATTTTCTGGATGAACTTGGGCCCCGGCAGTCCCTAGAGAATGGGGATCTTAGAGGTAGGGCTGTCACTGCCCCAAACATTAAACTAATATTACAGAGACCAAAAGTGAGCTTGACTCTGAGTGGAAAGTCAGAGTTCATAATCTAATGTTTGAACAGCCACCCTGAGGCCCAAATGCTTTGGATCGATTCCACACAGTTGGTTTCATGAATGATTACTAGAACTCTTCTAGCTTTTGCTATGTAGCTCTAGTGTATGGAACCTAAGTAATGAATCATTTAAGTTGGCCACAACAAACTGAGATGTGCTAGGGCCACATGGACAGTATCTGAGGCTTCTGTAACTTGGGATAGCATAGGGAGGCTAAAGAAACCAGAAGGACCACTGTCCCCAAGTGGTTTGAGTACAAAGGGACAATGGCTATTGCCATTCCTTTCTCCCCTTCTTTTGACTTTTGCATGTCAAATATCCTGAGTCCAAGAGGTAAAGTAGGTGAATGTTGTTATTATTGTCATTTTAGGGACAAACACACTGCATCAGAATGTCCGCTTAGCCAGAATTGTATAAGCGAGCTCGGGGACAAGTGTCCACTGAGGAAACAGTGGTCAAAAGCAGGAGCTCAGGAGTCTGTTGGCTTCACTAGAAATGCTAGGTTAGACTAGTTAAAAGCCCAAGTGAAGCTGGCTATGAGGACACACTTGCAATCCCAACATGCCAGCGGCTGAGGCAGGAGGATCATGGCTCGTCATGAGTTTCAGCACAGCCTGAGCTGTATACCAAGACCCTATCTATCTCTTCAAGCCACACACAATGCACAAGTTAGTCCTTGTACCTCTCTGAGCCTCCATTTCCTCATCTTAAAAAGACAATGTAGTAGAACCACTACAAGGGCTATGAGAATAAAAAAAGATAAGTATGTGAGGGTGGGTCTGCTACAAGGGAACTCCCAGTGAATATACTCAGATGACTATTATTCCTGGTGCAACCACAAGGGATGAGGGGACCAATGATGGGAACATTTGAAGAACTTCTTAGAGAAGGCCCACAGTTAGAGCCACAGTCAACGCCACATTTTTTCTAGCTTTTGAGCTCGCTCCCTACTGAGAGCTCTTATTTCTTTTCCAAATAGAAATATGAATTTCCTTTGAGTATGGTTGTTATTCAGTTAGGTCTGTTTTCTAAGAATATACATATTTTAAAGCAGGATTAGCTCGCTGAAACAACAGAATGAAGAGCCGGTTGGATGATTCTCCCTAATACCGATTCAAAGAGAAATCTGATTGTGACCGAAATGCATCAGGGTCCAAGGACTGCTTAGTTGGGTAGTTTTCAGCAAGATGTTTTTCCGAAGGGGCACCAAGGCCCTTGCAACACAGTTGTTCTAAAGAGCTATACATTTGGAAATGTATGAGCAGTCCGGTCTGCCAACGGACACGTCTGCAATTCTAAACTCAGCATTTTAGCAACACTTCTAAGACAAGGTCCAGATTTATTTTCCACTTGGTATTTGTTCTGTTCATTAATTATATTCATATCTGCTTCTTTGAAGTTATCGAGACTATTGGGAAATGTAAAAGAAAGCTGTATTGATCTGGGTCTCAACAGCATTTCATCTTTATTTCCTTCATCTACGAAATCTTGGGCCTGTTGAGTGACATGTGGCTATGGGTATAGTGTGTCGGGCACAGTGTAGGGCATTAGCAACACAGTCCAGGCGCCTCCAGATCTGCACTTGGTTTGGTAAGAGGGCTTAGATTTAGAATGTCTGGATTGTATTCTATTGAAATCTCCACAGCCTTCCCTTTCAAAATCAATTTCAGTTGTCAAAAAAAGGGGGGTTGGGGCTGGAGTGAGTCACTTTGAAATCATATAGCTTATTATTATCATCATTTTTTTAAAGTTTATTACTATAATTTTTCTCCTAAGGGAGCTGAGTTGATTTATAACTCCACCCTCCTTATCTCAACATGTGGCTGAGTTCAGAAGGGAATTAAAATTGGGGGATTTTTTTTCTCCTCTGAGGAAAACTGATAGAACATACCCTAACCTCATTTTCAAGTTCAGCAAGAACTTTTTAGTTTCCTTGAATTTAGTTGGAAATGCACATACAGCAAGGAAGCACAGACCTCCCTCCACATTCTTGTATTTGCCTCGAGTATTGTAGAAATAAAAACTACCCAGGAGCTGTCTTCACAAATGGAGTACAAGCTGCATGGGCAAGATTTCCTGTTGCTGGAATGACACACCTGCGGTCTCAAACTTGAAGGAGAGGAGGTGCGATTTGGTTCACGGTTTCGGGGATTTTAGTCCATGGTTGGCTAGTGCCAAGGCCAAAGCATCATGGTAGAAGGGCATGTGGAACACAGGCACTCTGTTCATGGTGTTCAGGACCCCAGAAAGGAAGGGGCTGGGCACTGTCACTGTCCTTGAGCTCACAGCCCCGTGCCCACCCAGACACCCAGTGGTGTGCTTTCCCCAGGGGTGTGTCTCTGCCAGTCAAGTTGGCAGTCATGAGTAATCATCACATCAATGCACCACACCACAACCTGTACCTGGTGGGACGTAATCCCACAGGTGGTGGGGATTTTTACCAGATTTGCTTCCTGTGTATCCAAGCTCCTTGAATAATATCAAATATACAAAATAAAATACATAGAGTACATCAAATATGCAGGGAACCTTTACATTGTTTAAAGAATTGCAGGAAAATGCATGTGTACATTACTCCCCCAAATCCTCCCTCTCTTCCAACATCCTTATCCCGTCATTCATGCCCCTGTCTGAAGCAGCTCTGGAGTCCTCCTTCCTGAGTCTTCACAAGGTGTGATTAAACAGCAATGCTGGAAACACGATGCTGTGTCCCCTCCTCCTGTTTCACCCGACCTCGCACCGGGTGACTTCTGGCTCTTCCCCAAAGTCAGAATGAGTGTGGAAGGGAAACATGTTCAGCTGGTTCAGACATTAAGGTAGTCACACACTGTCACTAAGGACACTGAGGAAAGAGGAGTCCAGCACTGCTGTAGGAAGTGGCATGGGCCACGGGATAAGTGTATTTAAAGAGAGGAGGAGGATTATAAGCAAAATTCATGGCAATGTATCTTTTTTTTTTTTTTTTTTTTTTGTATTTTATGGAAGGGTCTACAAGATGTTCAGGGTCTCACTACTAGATCCAACTCACAGTGATGTGCCTGTTTACAGCCTCCCAAGAGCTGGGTTACAGGCGTGTGCCACCATGCCCAGTCTCATTCACTGTCTCAGCATGCCCCAGGAGCAGGGCTAGCATGGCAGGCCCGGGGATCTAAACCCTAGCCCCTGCGCCTATTTTCAGGCACTTTAATCCACTGAGCTATTTGGCCAGCCCTGGCAATGTGTCTTTTAATGTAATAATTGTTCAAAAATGTAAACATTCACCATAGTTTTCCATTATACCTCAAACATGGTTCATGTTGTCATTCTTGTGAGTATCTAGGCCTGGGTTTGAAGCTTCTTTTGAATCCACATATTAGGGGTTCATGAAGCATAATCAGTCCTCCAAAATGGCATCACATTCATGCTTGGAAGTGGTCTTCCGCCTCGGGGAAGTGGAAGGCCCTGGGTGACATGGCATTTCAGTGGTGGTGGGAGCAGCCCTTCTGTATCTCTGGGCTGGGTTTCATGTTGCTCTAGGGCTAAGGGTCTGTGTCATGTCATCCTAGGCCTGGCAAAGAGAGAGGAAGAAACTGTTCCCAGTGTGGATGATGGGTGGCCTGAGATTATTATTCCTTGGGTTCCGGGATACAGAGCTCCTATTATTTCCAGAGAGCTTTCATTTATTTTTTCAATGCTGAAAGCTCATGCCAGTATGGTTGTTGGAAACCTCAAGGCTGCATATATATGAGATGATCGGATTCCATCCCTGGCTCCCTCAGACAGGGGGCTACTGTTGCAGAAAGGAAGTTCCAGCCTGGCTACCCCCTGCGACTTTAACGTGGTCTGCAGAGCTGTCGTGTGCAAAGCACTGGAAACGCTTTTACTGGCTGAAATAAAAGGGCTGCCATTCCCAGCTGGCCTGTCTGCCCCTCACGGCCAGTGTCCTGCTCCTTCCTGCTACCAGGGCTGATAGGCCAGAAGACAGAGCTGTTGTCCGGGTCCTGATCCTTTTCCTGCCTCCCAGCACCTCTGAGAGCAGACCACATGGAGGAGATGTGGTGATAACAAACAGCAGATGAAAAGAAAACACTGCGCCCTACATGGCTAGAAATGGCAACCAGCGGTCAAGGAGGGCCTAATATTTCAGTCTGAAAGGATCAAGGGCTGCAAAACCTAATGCCTGAGGGGTGGAAGAGGTTTAATAAATGAACAAAAAGGGTAGGGCAGAAGGCAGAAATACCAAGGATGGAGAGAATTTCCAAGGGTATGTCCTGCCCAAAGGGACACCTATGACTCAACTTTAGTCATTGCTATGCGTGCTGCTTGAGCCCAGGGTAACTGGATCTCTTCACTTTTAGAGAAGTAAGTAATCTTTTTTTTCCTGTGAAATGTCTGAATTTATTAATATCCACAATATATTTCTTAGTTTTGAAGTGTTGCGCCGACCAAATATCACATCTCTTGGGACCTTCTGATTTCTTGGGGGTAGACTTTTGTGCTATAGTTAGCGCTGAGCCACTGCAAAGCACAGGTACTATGCTGGAAGCCAGCCAGCATAAAAACACAAAGGACATGGATCACACTGTCAAATATATGGTTGAGTGGAGGACAGAGACAGAGCAGACAAAGATGTAGTAAGTAATGAGCGCTGGGATGGAGCAGGAGGATGAAGATGACCTGAACAGTGGGATAAGAGGCTGCCGTGGCTCGGAAGCTGAGGTCAGAAATCAGTGAAGGGTCTGACCAGCTGGAGCGCCGGAGGGAGGACATCCAGGGCCAGTGAGTGGCATTGCCGAGCAGACCCGCAGCACCCTTCATGGCCCGCTTGGGACACTAGGGGTGGGCTCCAGCTGCTGCTATGTGTGGCGTGTGGCAGGACTGAGCTGTCAGTTCCTGAAGCTCGAGAATGGTGGAGCTTGCACGAACACTCAGTGTCACCCCTGCCAGCCCTGTTCCTGTTCATGTCTGCTTCCATCCAGTATCACGGTGCACCGCTGCGCACACACTCGCAGCATCTATGGGGTCGCCTGGGCAGCAGCGGTGCCAACTCCACCGTCGCCAACAGTTGGACACCAGGCAGTGGATTACTTCCTCCCAGGTTTTTTTTTAAAAACACACTTGTCAGATTCATGTAAATGTCCTTGGTAATCTATACATGTGGTTCCATTTTATCGGTCCTGTCCTACAACAGGTTTGCTTTGCTTTGTAAAGGTTATTTTCATCCCCTTCACAGAGCGACCCAGGTTATCAGAGCATCATCCTGACTGAGACATTTCCTGCCCTTCTCCATGCGGGCGGTAGCTACAGGTGCAGCAAAGCGCAGTGGTCAAGCTCTGGATTCTGGTGCTAGGACTCGATCCCTGATGCACGTCTGACCACTGCAGTCACTGCCCTCTTCATATTATGCCCCATGCAGAGCAGAGTCCTCATGAAGGTTAAAAGAGCTCACGGAAACCAAACTCCTCAGGTCCACCGAGACTCATTATTACTCGTGATACCATTATTTTCAATGGACCCAGGGTGATAAAAGGGATTGCTTTGTAAAAATGATATCTTCTGCTGCTCTAGAACCTTCTCCAGCTCTTTCTAATGTGCAATTTTTGTATGTGGATAGAGAGGATTTGATAAGAAAGGTTAAAGAACATGAGTTTTGGCAAGCAGATATTCACGGGTATGGAATATTTTTCTCTTCTTTGTATTAACTGCTATGTGTAAGTCTAGGATTTGTCTTCAAATTGGTCAGAATAGGTTTCCTGTCTAGATTGAAGTAATCATAATCTCATTTGCCCCTACTCCAAAGCCCTTTGAAGTCAAACATTGAGAGAAAGAATGGCGCGGCCACTCAGCAGAGATTAGATCTTGTTTTAAACACTAGCTGCTCTGAGAATAATTTGCTTAATTAATATTCACAGACATCATACACTTGAGAGTGTGTTTGCGTGTAACCTACTTGCATGTAATTGTCTGCCACGGCTCTTCTCGGCACTCGCACTTTCTTTTTGTGTCAGTGCTCAATGAGATGATTTCCATCTAAAAGCAGCGCTGGGCCGGAGGTGCACAGGTCTCGCCTTCAGTGCGAGGCTTGCCCGCGCGGCTTTCATCTCGTTTCTACAGTTAATATTGCTCCGCGCTCATTCCACTTCTTTACCGGCCACACATGGCTCCCAGACTTCCTCTCCTTCTGGAGCTTGGCCCAGGATCCATTCTGAGCCTGCCTTCTTGCGCTCCTGGCTTCATGCAAAGCATTTACCAAAGCTCCTTGGAGCTCTGCCTGGCCAAAGGAGCCGCGTTTGCCATCAGTACCAGACACTCAGAGCAAGGCTGTCGCAGGACACACAGTCAAGAGAAGGGTGACATCAGTGGCTCTCGGTTAATGGTTCTGCCACCTTGTAGGACACTAGGATTTGTACTCTTGGTTAAAAACATTAAGCTAAGCTTTAAAAGAAAATCCAACTAATCTTGCTTTACAATACTAACTCAAATATTAAACTTATATTTAATCTCCTCAGACTCTATAATTTTGAGCCTCCAGTTCCCAGGCATGATTTTGTTTTCCCTGTTATGTATGAAAATGGGCCTGACACTATGGTTTTATTTAGCTAATTTCAAAATTAAAGATTTCTTTAATTGTAGTCTTCTGTTAATTCTTTGTAGTTACTGAAACTGTAGGCTTCACTGCCCAAAGGAAACCTTGTACTGTCTGCACCCTTAGCAAAGGCTAAGTAAACAGTGGCTCTGCTTGCAGGAGAGTAGAGCAGATGTCCTTTCTGTCCCTCCTGCTGAGCACAGCTGACAACCCTGGCTAGATGTCCTAGATGCTTTCTTGTTACTGATGCACAATACCTGACACTCACAAGTTAAAGGAGGAAACGTTTACTTGGGCTCACAGTTTGCAGAGGTTTCAGTCCATAGTCACCTGGCTCCCAGGCAGAGTGACATGGCAGTGGGGCCTAGTGGAGGAGAGCTGCTTATTGCATGGAGGATAGGAAGCAGGGAGAGTGAAGTGTGGATCCAGGGAAGTGGGATGTACCCTTCCAAACCACGCCCCCATGTGCCTCTTCTGACCAGACCCCACCTCCTAACAGCAAGTCAGCCCTAAGTCCCCATAGTGTAATCACTTTCCAAAAGCCCCGTCTGTGAGGCTCTTGGGAGAACATCTGAATGTGAACCACAACTCAAACCAAGCAAACAGAAGAAGCCAAGAGAGGAGGACAGAGACCAACTAGGGAAGAAGCTAGGACAATGCCCCCAAACTATGTAGTAGTGAGTTCCTTTCCTCGTCTATCCTAGGCTTGGCATTGAAGAAATTGGCCACTCTTCGTGCCCAGATGGGCCCAGACTGAGGGGGCTCCCAGAAAGATGGCTCTCTCCCAGTGGCCCAGGAAGGAGCATAGGGCACCAGACACACTGAAGTCAGCAACTGCAAAATAAATCTGAACTTTTGATCCCACCTCATAAAGACATTCAGGAAAGCAGACTTACAGAACAGCTTCAGAAACAGACCCCAAAACAATAAGATTCCTGTGTTAAAAATGGGGAGGAGGGTTGGGGAGGAAGCGCAGCAGCTTAAGCCCCTCCCTGCCTGGCAAGCACAAGGTCCTGGGCTTGATCCCCAGTACCACATGCCATGCTGCCCCCAGAACTTCAGGTGCACTGTGCCGGCCACCTAAACCAGGTGTTGTGGTGCATGCTTGTAATCCCAGTGCTGGGGAGGCTGAGACAGGAGGATCACTATGAGTTGGAGCGGCATAGCAAGACCCTGTACTAAATAAATAAATTAGTGATTTTTTTAAAAATTACAAGCAAAGGAGGATATTTTTTAGTGAGATTCAGAGCAATATGCCTCTTATTTGTAAAAATTTTCAAAAAATTTACATAGTTGCCGTGTTATCCAGTCACCTCTCCTGGGCATCTACAGAGGCCAAGAGGAAACCTGGCTGTCTATCCCACCTGGCGAAAATAAGCCTATGCTCTAGTTCCCTGTCAGAATGTGGCCAGAGGAGGCCAAAATAAGGATTAAATAAGGCTTAACACTCATAAGAAAAGACCCTAGTTGTCTAGGTATCTATCAAAAATCACTCCTTGTGCTGGGCATGTTGGCACACATCTATAATCCCAGCACTCAGGAGGCTGAGGCAGGAGGATCACTGAGTTTAAGACCAGCTGTGGCTACCTATATAAGCAAGTTCAAAGCCAGCCTGGACTATACTGTGAGATCCAGTCTCAAAAAACAAAAACAAGACCACACTTTGTACCAAGACAGAGGAAGATCTCTGGCAGCACGAGCTAAACACATTCTAAAAATAGGAAGTCTCAGTAAATGAAATAAAACCTATGAAGAACCAAATGGAGATTTAGAACTAAAAAGTATAATAGCCCCAAACAATCCAGAACCCTCCCAGTGGATGGCTCAGCAACAGGCCTGAGGAGGGAACGACACATACCCAGTGGGAGCCACAGGGGGAGTGAACAGCAGGGCTGCTATCTTCCCTGGGAGAGGAGGAGGGTGGGGCTGAGAAAGACTAAAAGAAGCTGAATATTCCTCAAATTGCGTAAAAGAACAACCTATCTATATATTTGAGAAGCTGAGTAAACCCCAATAAAATCTGCCAAAGCAACCTACTCCAAAGCGCATGGTGGAAGGCGGGTCAGATAGCTCAGAGGACTAAAGCGCCTGGTTAGGCAGAACGCAGTGGGGTTCAATCCCAGGCCTGCCATGCTGGCCCCGCCCCTGGAGCATGCTGAGATGTGGATTGAGACTGGGCGTGGTGGCACGCGCCAGTAATCCCAGCGCTTGGAAGGCTGAACACAGGAGAATCATTATGAGTCTGATCTATGTAGTGAGACCCTGTAGACCCTGTACTAAACAAAAAACAAAACAAACAAACAACAATAACAACAAAAACCCCACAGCACATAGTGGGCCCAGCTATACAGACAAAGCAAAAGTGAAAGGTGGAGTATGGAGTCTGGGGGTGCAGGAGGACCGAGGGGCCCAGGCTGCAGGGGCTGGGGCTTCTCCCCGTGAGGTTTTGGAATCATGTTCCGCAGTCGTGGTGGACTGGATAACACTCAGATAGGGCTGTACTCGTAGGCGAGGGTAAATCTGTTAGAAATATGGGAAGAAAGGGCCTAAAAATGATCAAATACTTTGAAAATATAAAAACAGTATCAGAAATAAACATAGGATATCTTTTTCATCTGTACACATCAAAAATAGTAAAACAATACTATAAATACCTCTACACAATAATTTGACAAGTCATGAAATGGGCCAATTCCTCAAAAATTATTAGCAACCACCACTCTCTAATTATGAAATAGAGACTTTAAGCAGCCTCTGTTAAGAAAATTAAATTTGTCATTTAAAAACTTCTAACAAGGAAATCTCTAGATCTAGGTGCTTTCACTGGAGAATTCCATCAAATGTTAAACAAATTTTTTTAAAAAAGAAATTAAGATAAATTCAATACGCTCTCTTCCAGAAAACAGAACAGGAAAGACGTCCAACCCATTGCACAAGCAATGTTACCCTGATATCAAAACTAGATGAAATTAGTGCAAAAAAAAAAAAAAAAAAAAAAAAAAAGAAAAGAAAAAAAATCTCTAGACCAATATCCCTCACATACAAAAATGCAAAAGTGCTCCACAAAAATATTAGTAAATTGGGAATCAGGGAGATCTGAGGTCATTCATGTGCTTTGTTTTAAGCCACTACAATTGTGATTATTTGCTAGACCGAAAGAGTTGACTAAGCCACCTCCCTGCCCTGACACCAGTGAGCTTATATGACTCGGATTTTTACGCTCAAGTCTGTCCCAGCCTGGCCTTAAGCCCCCTCCAAGGTACAAGGTGTAATCAAATAGACTGAAGAAGTCTAAGTAAAAATTTATTACAGTAAAAGACACATTGCCACCAATCCCCCTCAGAACTCTGCCTCTTATTTCAAACACCCTTATCCTGTCTTTTTTGCCACTTTCCAGACAGCTTACAGATGGCATTTCATCTCGGTGCCTCGTCCTCACCCTCCTTACTCACTGGATTTGTACTGGGTGACTTCTGGGTTGACCCAAAGTCAAAATGACCATGTACGGTCCACACTTTGAATTGATTCAGGGCATTGAGGTAGCTATGACAACTCAGGCAAAGAGGCTCGGGAAAGAGGAGCTTCACAGCTGCTTCAGAAAGTGGCAAGGTGGCCGGGTTGGTGGCCCACGCCTGTGATCCCAGCATTCTCAGAGCTGAGGCAGGATTGCCAAAAGCTCAAAGCCAGCCTGGACTGCGAAGTGAGTTGAGAGGCAGCCTCAACTGCATAGCCAAATCCTGCCAAAAAAAAAAAAAAAAAGACAGAAGAAAAAAAGAAAGAAAGAAAGAAAGAAAGGAAGAAAGAAAGAAAGAAAGAAAGAATAAAGAAAGAAAGAAAGAAAGAAAGAAAGAAAGAAAGAAAGAAAGAAAGAAAGAAAATAGCAAGAACAATGGGATAAGTGTGTTGGAAAAGAGGGGACTAGTGGCAACGCATCCTACCGAAACTAAAACAGAAGGAACCGTTCACTGGGCTTTTCAATCACACCTCGAAACCCCCCACATGGAGCTCTTCCTGTCTCATCTGAGGCTTGGTGCTCCATCACCCTCGGGAGTCCCTGCACCCAACACTCTGCTCTGAATGAGAGGTGCTCACCCTGGGGTGGGTGCTGTCCAACTCTGCTTTATATTGCCTTCCGGCTGCCATGGTGGGGAGCTGGCTAGAACCTGGAGGGTAGACAGGGCCCAGGTCTCTCTTTGGTGGCCCTGATCTGAGGCCCCTCCACCTCCTAGGTGGCCTCTGTTCTTGGGCTCTGGTGCTCCCCCTTCTGCCCAGCCCCCCAGCTGGTCCTAGCTCGCAGGTGCTGGTACTGTGCTTCTTTCTTCTAGCCGGCAGCTTGGTCCTCCAACACCTAAGAAACCAAGCCTCTGTAGTAAATCCCCTACACTGCAGTTGCTCGGGGACAGTAGATATCCTTTTTGTCCTCAGTCCCAATGCCTCTTGCTGTGCACCAGGGACTTCCAACATGGGCAAAGCCAGTGTTCCCCACACCACTGTGTGCACAGTGTCAGCGAAGGATCAGGGCAGCCAGTGTTGGGCAGATGACAGCAGGTGGGCCAGGGCACCTGCCTGTGGAATGCACAGCCCGTTGTGGGGACAGGTCTGAAAGCACATAAGTGTGATGAGTGTGAGGAAAGCAATCTGACACGGAGCTGGGTGACAGCGAAGCCCTGAGGTGCAGGTGGTGACGAGGGAAGAGGTGTGTCATCCTATGAAAAGGGACACCAGCAAAGGCACAGCAGCTTGGGAGAGCACAGTGGCTATGCCATCAGCATCACAGAGTCACAGGAGCCAGCTGCCTAGTTCATTGTTTTTTAATGAATGTGTATATTTGCATTACTCCGCGTGTGCATTGTATAAGGTCTGCAATCCTGTGTGGAGTTCAGGTGCGCACACTGCGCATCCTCATTGCTTTCCTTGACCGCTTCCCTCCCCACTTTCCTCTGTCTCTCAACCCTTTCCCATTGAGAAAGATCTCTTGGCCCACTTCCAATTAACTGGACTTTATTTTATTCACCCTTTGGGTTTCTTCTATATGGGAAACGTTGTGAGAGTTAAACCCATACATCTGATTTAACTTTATGGTCTCAAGGTGTGTCCATTTGCCCCCAAAGACTTGAATCCTGAAGCATGACAGAACATCAGCCCTGTGTCCCCTGCTGGGGTCTGCAGCCCGACCAGTGAATATGCTGACCCTTCCAGACACTCATGCCTGGACACTGCAGCAAGGAAAGAGCCTATCCACCCTGTATTACTCACCACTTAAAGGTGTTTTAGGGTCTGGTATGACCCAAACCTTCAAAGCTGCAGGGAGCCACAGAACCCTGATTCTGAGTAGCGCAGCTGACTACCAAGGCAGTATCACCCTAGGATGCTATTGCTGGGGGGGGGTCACCTCTACAGTCAGTCTTAGCATCCTGCCAGCTTGTGCCTGTCCCGAGGGTGTCCAACTGACCAGGGAACCTAATGAGGGAAGATGGACTGCCCTCCTTTTCCACGGGGGGCTCAGGAGTGCACCATGTCCAGAGCAGAAGGGCAGCAGTGTCTCCAGTGGACAGGAAGGATCCACCTGGGGTTTCACCTGCTCTTGGTCCCCCAGGAGCACTGGATTATTGGGACCACTTTCTTCTGCCTTTCTGGGCTGTTTCTGCTCTAGTGCAGGCTGGAGGGGCCACTCTTGGTAGGGGTCATGTCTCATTAATGGGTCTTTGTCAGTTTGGAGGGCCTCCTCTTTCCCCCCAGCTGTGCCTGGAATCGGGCCTCACTCTGGGGAACTTCAGTCTAGATGACATGAGCCTGTGCTCTGATAGACCCAGTAGGCCCCAGGCAGTTAGACCAAAATGATGGACAACATGTGTGCTGCTCCCATCCACAGAGTGTGGTACCCAGAGGGGGACAGGCCTTCCTGGGACAGCCCTGTCGGGTTCCTGGGCATCCTGCTTTCCTATGGGCCTGGGTCTGATTTGGTCCTCAGAATGGGCACAGCAGGGAGTGGACCCCTTTAGCTGAAGCTGCTGCCCAAGGACATGGAGATATCTGGTGTAGCCGTGTGACTTTTGTCCAGTGCTTCAAAGGCCACAAGCTTTCCTTGGGGCCTAGTAGAGGCTGCCTCAGCAGCCACAGCAATGCTTACAGCAGCTACTTGGAGACAGCCACTAGTGAGCTTCAAGGGTCACAGCCACCTCTAGGATGTGGGGGGAAAAGGCAGGGCCAAGGTGCAGACATCTGAGCGCAGCATTTCATGTCCCCAAGGCCCACAAGGGACAAAGGACTGCTGTGTGTGAAGGTGGTCTGCTTAAAACTAAGGTCTGCTGCCAGTCACCCCAGCATTTGGGGAGGCAACTGAAGCAGGAGGATCCCAAGTTCCAGCTCAGTTTGCACAACTTAGTGTTTTAATGAGTCTTAAATATAAAAAAAGTAAACACAAAGGACTGGGGCAGTAGCTCAGTGTGCAGGTGCTGGGTTCAATACGCAGTGCCAAAAAAAAAGAAAGAAAAAAAAGGAAGGAAGGAAGGAAGGAAGGAAGGAAGGAA
>NW_004524592.1:22140648-22198148 GCF_000260255.1 Octodon degus | reverse complement strand
CATAATACCTTCTCACCCAACTGTGACCCTGGGTGGGGGCAGTAAACCCGCAGCCTACATGGCACCGTGCTGTCTTCGATGCCCATTGGTTCTCCCTTCAAATGGCAGCTTGTGATTGTTGATAGGAGTGTAAACTAACACAACCACTGTGGGATTCAATGTGGAGGTTCTCCAGAAAAGCAAAGCTTGGAATTCCATTTGCCCCAGGTGTTCCCCTTCCAGGTGTCTTCCCAGAAGAGTTAAGGACCTTTTATTACAGTGATCTATTCGCACCCACGTTCAGAGCAGCACGACTCGTAAGAGGGAAGACTTGGAAACAGCCTGTCCATCCATCAGCAGATGAATGGGTAAAGAAAATGTATATACATACCATGGAGCACTCCTGTGGTGAAGAAAGAAAAACCTGAGTCATTTGTAGGAAAGTGGATGTACCTTGAGACCGTAATAGTAAGTGAAACAAGTCGGACACACAGGCTTAACTATCACATGGCTTCTTCTATATGAGAAACCCAAAATATAGTATAAATAAATAAGAGATGATATAGGAAACAGGGATAACCTTTTGCAACTGGGAAGGGACTTGGTGGGGGGGGGCAGGAAATGTGGAAAAAAATTAAGTTGTGTTTTTACATGCACCCACTCCACTCAAGGAATGCAATCATTAGGCACTGCAAAGACGTGCTAATAAAAATAAATTTTAAAAAGAAGCAGAGATGGGACACACATTCCCACAAGTGTGGGGCTTCCAGGAACAAAGTGCCCAGTGAGAGGCATAGGTCTGAGCAGGCTGGCCACCGGCCCTGCAGGAAAGGCTGTGTGGCTTGCTGCTGTCAGGTGGCCTGGTGTTCACAGACCGCCTGCCCATGTTTCTTCTTACACTTATGGTAGAGATACACAAGAGTTATCACAAAACATGTTGATTATAGTATGTGCTTAGATTTTTTTTTTAAAGCACAGCAAATTAAGACAGAATGCCATTAATCTCCCACCCAAAGTTGTCCTGCTCAGTTTGAACAAACTCATCCATCGTCCTTGCCACTTGCTGAAGCAGCTCTCAGAGCCCTCTTTCCTGAGGCTTTTATGAGCTGTGATCATCAACACGGTGAGTATTGCTGCTGCTGCTGCTGTCCCAGGGAAAGGCAGGCTCATGAAAGCATGGCGCGGCCCTCGCCCACCGTGTTCACTGGATCTGACACCAGGCGACTCCTGGCTTCCCCAAAGTCAAGAGGACCTGGCAAGGTCAGCATTTTGAATTGGTTCAAGAAAGTGAAGGAAGGCCCAGCAGCACAACCAAAGGAAAGAGGAAAGAGGACTTGCAGAGCTACTGCAGAAAGAGGCCAGGGTGACGGGTAAGCATGTCTGAGGCCAGGAGGAGGATTCGGAGGAGCACTCATCTGCAACGAATTACAAGAACCAACTCCCTAAATGAATACAGTAAAATTCAAGGTCAAAATCCCAGCAGAGTTTAGTAGTATAATCAAAAGCTGATTATAGTACAGAGAGAAAAAGAAAGAGAAGAGAGAGGGAGAGGGAGGGAAAGAAAAAGAAAGAGAGAAGAGAAGAGAAGAGAAGAGAAGAGAAGAGAAGAGAAGAGAAGAGAAGGGAAGGGAAGGGAAGGGAAGGGAAGGGAAGGGAAGGGAAGGGAAGGGACGGGACGGGACGGGACAGGACGAGGGGAGGGGAGGGGAGAGGAGGGGAGAGGAGAGGAGGAAAGGAAAAATATAGATGCACATAACCATGTATGAAGAGACTCACTACTATTTGTCATTAGGAAAACACAACATAGAACAATGAGCACTATTGTGGCTCTGTTAGGACTAACATGCCTGCAAGTGGAAGTCTAAAGAGCAGGAGGCTTGCAGCAGCAGGAATTCCCATTCTCCTCTGGAAGGAACACAAGCTGGCACAGCCTTACTTGAAAAGACAGCTTGGCAGTTTCAGCTGTCGTCAAGCGCACGCACATGCACACACACACACAGCATGACTCAACACACACTCTTCCAGGCACTGATC
Organism: Octodon degus; assembly: GCF_000260255.1. Lineage (NCBI taxonomy): Eukaryota > Metazoa > Chordata > Mammalia > Rodentia > Octodontidae > Octodon > Octodon degus. Next base: position 22,196,135 of record NW_004524592.1, on the reverse strand, counting down.
TAACCAATTTAAAAGCTTATGTCTGCATATACATATACAAGTTTATAGTAGCTTTATTCAGAGTGGCCAAAGAGCCAGCTGTAACCACCATGTGTCCCAGTGGCAGCACGGATGCCCTGACTCAGGCGTGCTGCGGGGCCGGGCCGCAGTCCCCAGTGATGCACGTTCTGCCTTCCGCAGCCTGGTGAAGTACGGCTGCATCGGACAAGCGAGAGGCTGGAGCAGGGGGGCTCCACATGGGGTGATTCGATTCTTAAGGTATCCTGGGAAAGGTCAAAATGGCAGGGTGAGGAAGGCTGGTCTGAGTTTGCCAAGAGGCAGGGGGAGAAAGAAGTGTTTAATTAGCAGGAGCGCAGGGGAGTTTGGGGGATGATGGAACTAATCTCTGTGGTTCTGGGTCGGAGGACACATGATGTGTGTTCGTCAAAGCCCAGGGAACTGCAGCAGAAGGAGTGACCTACACATGCAAATTTAAAAGTCAACAAGAGGCCAAGGGTCTCGGTAGAACACAGGCTCTGGCGCAAGAACATTGTAGTGTTGGATCTACAATCTGAGGTACAGGGTCTCACGATAAATCCTGAGGGGATTTGACTGACCTTATCAGACCCAAAAGCTACAATTCTTGTTATATAGGTCTTGCTTTATCTTGGTCTTAACCATCCAGCAGAAAAGTATAAAAACGAAGAATAAGAAGTAAAGTTATGGTGTTATGTTGAACTGTAGGGGATTCAGGTCAACAATTTCTGACACTGCCAGTCAAGTGGAAGACCCAATACTATTATGGACTACTGGACTGTTTTGGAATATTTTGCTGAGTTCACATACCTATAATATTTAAATGACAGAACTAAACAGAAAAAGGGGATACAGATGAATGACCATTTTGTATCTGTGTATTCAAAATGGTTAGGATAGATATATAGCTGCAATGTCTTAATTCATTGATAGAGGGATTTGTTCTACTAGTGTCTGTAAATAGAATATCATGTCCTCATCTTGTACAGCAATTAACCACTAGGAAGAGAGTATGCAATGTGTTAATTATTGAAACTGTCCTACCAATTTGATTTGAAACTGTCTCATTGCTATTTGTTTCTCCATAAAATTATGGAAAAACCCAATATTCAGAACAAACAAATAGTCAAAGGAAAATAAATAAATAAATAAATAAATAAATAAATAAATAAAATTTTGTTGACTTTGGGGCCCACTATGCAGCTAGGACCCATCGTGGTCCTCCTGTCTCAGTCTTCCATGCACTGGAATTACAGGTGCACGCCACTACACCCAGACTCAGTTTAAGGCTCAGCGTGCCTGGGGGAGGATCCAGAGCAGCAGGGGGGACTGGAAATGGAACCCTTGTCCTGTGCTTGCCAAAGCAGGGGCTTAGCCCAATGAGCCATACTGCTGGCCCTTGTGAAGTTTCTTGTTAACCTATATTTCAATATAAAACTTGTACAAATTTCAATAAAATAGATTATTGTAGTGTTGGAAATATATGCTATGACCTTACCACGGGGCCTGGGGACAGAGAGACATTGTCCTGTGTTGCTTTGGAAAGTGATACTTTAACTGGAAACAATAAAAGAAAAAAGAAAGTGAACATAAGCACTTTAACCAATAAAGTTGTGTTTCATAGGGTAAGGTTCAAAGATTCTGAAGCTATTATAGTGTTTCTTAGTGTTGAACAAATAAATAAGAGACATGACTGAAAAGTATGAGAAATATTTAAATTTAAATGTGTTTTGCAATAAAAGGCACTTGCCATTAGTCACCTGCAGAATACTCCCCTCCGCTTTGAATACACTCATCCTACTATTCTTGGCAGTGTGTCTTTTACTGTAATAAGTTTTTTCTTTCTTAAATTTAAGAGTTCATTTTCTTAATCATCTCTTATACCTAACAGATTCAGGAAGCCAAGTTTCTAGTGGCTGAAGATGGGGAGAGATATACAAGGGAGGAAGAAGAATGAGCCAGAGGGAAGGGGAGGAGAAAAGAAGAGGGAAAGGGATAAAGAAAGGAAGAGTGGAGGTGTGCTCTGCACATGGACCGACTCCCAGGAGCTGCTGGTATCAATATGATGCCGCCCTCTAATACATGGAGCCACGAGCAATGCTGATTCTGGGGTGAGGATGGGGCATACACAGACCAGTTCATAAGGAAGGACTCAGTGCACAGTGATGTCAAGGGAACCCAGCTGCCAACCCAAAAGTGCTCCTACAACCTCCACTTGGGACAATTTGGGTAATTAATAAATAACATGGTATTAGATTATAACCGAAGTTTAAAAGTAATAGTTGTGGCTCCTTATGATATAAACAAATGGCACAACCTTGAAGTGAGTGAAGAAGAGACTGCTCCCATTAGGAAGACTTCCAGTGCTTCCTGTAGATTCTTCTCGCTCTAGGAGGAGGAGCTGACTTCCAGGTCCTTTTGAAGGAGCTTGCTCAGAGAGTTGTGTGGAAAGGTGGAGAATGGGACCCTGCAGCGGCGAAATCAGCGTGGCATCTGCCTTCAGGTGCTGGGAGCTTGGTTGTCACAGGCAAGTCATATTGGCAGCAGGGGCTCCTGGAGGACTGAGGAGAGGAAATTTTGTCTTCCTGTCTTCCTGTCTTCCCTTCACCTAATCCCTTCATCCCTGCCTAACTACGAAAGAACACCAGACAAATGTAAACACAGGGGTGTTCTATAAAACAGCTGGCCACTACTGCTTTGATGTTTAGTGCATCAAAAGTAAGAAAAATCCTAGAGACAAGCACAGCCAAGGACAGAGTTAGAGACAGAACACCTAAAGAATGGAATGACACCCACGGGATGGAAACTCGGGAGAGAAAATGGGGGTGCCAGGAGAAAAAAGTAAAAGCTAAGTGCATGTGGTTGAGCTGATAATTGTGCGTCACTGTTGATTCCTTACAGTGACACATACTCCCCAGGGATAGAAGGAAAACACCTGGTACAAAGTCTGTGGAAACTCTGTTCCATCTTGGAGCTTACTTCATTCATGTCTTTTTGCAGTGGGGATGTGTGTGGCACCTAGAAAGTGCTCTATCATGGAGTACATCCCCAGCACCACAGTGAAACAATTATTTAATTTTTTAATGGATTGGAGGAAAATGTCAATCACAGAGGATGCATTATAAAGGTACAGGGACAGATGACCTCAATTTTGTACAGCTAATAAGGAGTACGGACCAATGAAAACCAAATGTGTGTGTGTGTGTGTGTGTGTGTGTATGTGTGTACAAAACAATTTTGTGTGTGTCCACAGACACGTAACTAGGTAACTTGCATTTCTTTTTTCTGCTTTTCTGTATGTTCACGGTATTGTATATTTCACACAAACAGATATTTGGTAAAGCACTGTAATGCTAAAGTCAATGGTGGCGACACCCGTAATCTTAGCACTTGGGAGGCTAAAAACAGATGGATCACTAGGAGTTTGATCTGTATAGTGATACCCTGTAGACACTGTGCTAAATACACAAAAAAAGAAAAAAAAATAAAATAAAGCTATACTCAACTAAATAGGAGATGATGCCAAGTCATGGGGTGAGGGACAGTCACTGCTACAGAGTCATGGAAAGAGGTTGAGCCTTTCCAGACTCTGTCTGCAGCCTGCCCTGGGGGACCTTTATCTCCAAGGACAGACTGCAATGGTGCAGTGAGGATGATCTGTGGCTGACATTCCTGAGTCCCAGCAAGGGATGTAAACTGAGATGCGGTGATCCAGGCATGGCTGCACAGAGGGCTGGCCCACTGCACCATCCATCCAGGTGTGTTTGAGATGGGCCACGCAGTGCTCCTTGGTTTTTTAATTTTTTAAAGCTATTATGTTTTGTATTAGCCCATGATTGCTGTATGTGATGTACATAACATTTAAGGCATCATATTACAGCGATCCATGAGCACCCATGTTCCCAACAGGACCATTCACAACAACCCCCTCTCTGCCCATCCCCAGGTGAATGGGTACAGAAATGCATGCACCACAGAGCTGTACTGTGTCACAAGGGAGAAATTCGCATCATTTGTAGGAAAATGGGTGCACCGTGGGGGTCACGATGTGAAGTGAGGTAAATCAGGCACACGAGTTTCAATATCACATCATAGGACAAATCCAAGGTATAAATAAAGAGCAAAAAAAAAAAAGGTAATAGAAAGTTGGAAGATAGGTCTTTCTCACATGGGAAGGGAATCAAGAGCTCAATGGAGGGAAGATTAAAGAAGGGATCACGGTAAGTCAAGTCACGTGCACCATCAGCTCCACAGGAGAAGCGTCGGCATGCATGTTTGGAAACTGTCTGAGTATGGCTTCTTCAGGTGGGGACTGTCACTTAACACAGTGTTCAACTGCCAGCTTGTGGAGGCATTTATTTGAGACCCTTGTTTCAGGTACAATATAAAAAAAGAGAAACTAACCTGTGTATGGTTCAGGCCCTCTGAGGTGAGATGAGGAAGGGCAGCTTCTGCATTGAGTCATGGAAGGAAGAAAAGTTCTTGCCCTTGGGGGCTAATTTCTTGTGGGGAGCTAGCACCTCAGTGCTGCATAAACTCAGCAGGCTCTGTGCGTTATCAGCTCTGTGGCTAGAGCTGCTGGAATAGGGCAGCACACAGAGCAGGAAGCCACGGGCAGCAGCTCTGCTTCTCCTTCTGTGCAGACGGCAAGATCAGACTCCTGTGGGATGGGGCATGGTGGTGTCCTGTTTGAACAACGCGTGCTCTCAAGTCCCATCGCTGGCCAAAGCTCTTCTCGGTCTTGGTCATCAGCACCATGTTCTTCATCTCTGTTGAGTACTTACTGCATACCAAGCTCTGTGTCACCTCGTGCATTCCTCGCAATGGTCTAAGTAGAAGTGCTAGGACAGCACTATTCATAAGAAGTGAGGAAACTCGCTTTGAGAAATTAAAGAATTGCATACAATCTTGTTCTCTCAAGACTGGATGTGGGTCAGAAACCTAGACAGTAGAAAAACACATTCCGAGAGGCAATGCCTTTATAATGATATAGAGTTAATGGTTTTATTTTGAAGCAATTGCTATCTTAAATCTCATTACTCATTGATTTTTCTACTGCACTGGTCAGTCTATGTATATTTGAATATTAATAAATTTTTCTTCATTCGTTTACCAATATATATGTAAATATAATCTCTCCTGTCAACTTTGTGTCAATTTTAATGTTCACATTGTATTATTTTCTTGGTATTTCCCAGTAAATACAGTATTTTAGTATTTTCCATACATACTTTTTGCATAAGGTCTCTCTAAGGAAGTCAGAGTTTAGAATTTCCTATCATCATAGTTCTCTCTTCTGTTACAAAAGCAGATGCAAATATTTTTAAGCTGTGAGGAATCTGGCAAAACTTAGGCTGTTTGGATACCAACTATCTGCAAATCTATTAGGTAATCTTGCTGCTTAATCTCCTCCTGCCAAGGCAGCAGAGTCCTGGATTCCCAAGGAGGACATACCACAGCCCAGATGGCTTCTGGTCTCTTGTGGGGAAGGCAAGAGTACAGGGAAACCCAGAGAACTAGCACGGCAAGAGGGCTGCATCCTGGACAAAAACAGTGAGATAGCCAAATCTGCAGCCTGAAGCGTAGAAGCTGCAAATACTTCTGCCAGCAAAGTCAGTTCTGCAGGTTTTGCTGGTGGCTGTGTTTAGAACAATTTTTGAATGTGCAAAGCAGAAGCCTTGCACAAAACTGAAAATACAGCTTTGTTCATCAAGTAACTAAAAACGAAATTCTTTCCTGTCTCCAGCAAGTATACCTCCTATGGACATCCACAACCTGTAGCAACTCTCCTGAGCCACAGGCCTGGGCCCAGCTGTCTGCAGCATGCTTTGCTGCAGGGCTGACAGGGCCTTGGCTTCTCCGGCCCTGAGCTGTTCATCCTACCTTTCCTGCTGCTCCCATGCAGATAACTGGGAAATCAAGTTCAGGAGCCCAGATTTGCTGCTTTGCTCAATCTGCATTTGATTACTAGCTCTGAAAAATTCCATCTCCTCAATCTCTCTTGCACCGATCTCTACACCCTGCTTCCAGGGCCAACACTTGTGAGCTGGACCTCTTTCCAGCACTCTGAACACTGGGCCATCCGAGTGTCTGATTTGTAGCTGATGTTGTTGGAAGTTGTGGAATCTATTCAGGTCATTCACAGAGGCTGTGCTTACTCATACATATACTCAGGCAAGGCCCCCCAACAGTCTCATCCAGACAGCACCTGATGAAATGTCTGTTTGCTATTGGGAAGAAGGAAAAACTAATGAAATGCTACTGCGCTAGTATTTGGGGGAAATGAGCTAATTTTAGTCACTTGAATCCAAAGTGGAGGGTCTTTTTTTTTTTTTTTTTGTTCTGACTTTCCATCTAAAGGTTTAAAAGATATCTAATAAGGTGGACCAGATAGCTCAGTGGGCTAAAGCACATGCTTAGGCAGAGTGTAGGGACCGGAGTGTGATCCCTGAGATGTGATTGAGACTGGGTGTGGTAGTGCGTGCTTGTAATCCCAGCGCTTGGAAGGCTGAAAACAAGAGGATCACTACAAGTGCGATCTGTGTAGTGAGACCCTGTAGGCCCTGTAATATGTTTAAAAAAAAAAAAAAACTTCTGAAAAATCTCTAAGATTCATTGCAAATAGTTTTCCCTGAGCTCTGTGAGTCCGTGAAAATTTCAAGCGCACACTATTATCTTTCATCCTGAAGCGCCCGTGCCTCCTGGGCAGGGGACCTGTCTTCTCCCGTGCTCTCCAGGGGCCTGAGGGAAGCCCCTGTTTCAGTGCAGGGGCAGGAAGCCCACCTGCTCTAAGGCAGCCCTGCGGATCTTGCTTCTCCTCCACTCACCTGGACGGCCTAGCTCTCTCCACCCTTGAACAGTGTCTTCAATCATTTTTTGTATTGTACTTTACTTAAGCGGTGTGAGCTCTCCAAAGAGCATCTTGGGACACATTTGTCACAGTTCAGCACCCCTACCCCATTCGCTGCTTTTTGTCCCGGGAAGCAAGAAAACCCCAATAGCTCTGGGTCTGAAGCACTCTCTTCACTAACGCCTAGCCTCTGGGCTGGAAATAAAAACAAACAAGTGAACCTGCAACTTTGGCTTCATTTGGACAGTTTGTGCTTGGAACAAGGCCTACATAAGAGGTATCAGTCCTTCGCTTTTCTTTGGGGAGCAATGGTTAAAAGCTGAAATGGCAGGCAGGAAAGGAAGCCCAGCCCCTTGCGGTAGGCCTCCTTTGAAAGTTCCCCCTTGACCTTTATTCCCCAGGAAGAGGAAGTCAGCGCAGAAACATCACAGCGCCCATTGATGAAATGTCTCTCAACAGGTCCGCATCTCCCCACCACACCATAGATGATGACAACAGGGTAGAAAAACTCTCCCCCACATCAGGACTGGCTGTCGCCCTCCGAAATGCGTCTCTGGATGCCAGAGGTTATCTGTGAGGAGCGAGGGAAGGAAGCGTATTTGAAAACATCACTGGAACTGTGTACAACATCTTAAAGTATTTGATCCTTTTATGAGCTGTTGACAGCTATTTGCCATTGAAGTCAATGTGCGAGTTGCCAGCCAAGCCAAAGGAGGAAGCCAGGCCAAAGCGCCTGACCAGAGCCCTGAGCACTGCTTAGATCGCAGGACACGCAGGGGCGTGGGGGGAGTGGCCTGGGCACCGTGAAGAGCTCTGGCCACCCTGTGGGTGGTTTCGACCAAGCCCACTCTCGCCGTGGACTGTGGTGTCTTTCCACTTCTAGCTCAGCTTCATCCAAATAAATCAAATTCCCAGCAAAGACAGGGAAGCCCACAGTAGCTGGGAATTATTAATAATCACTGTAGCACCCTTGCGAAGTCAGCAGATCCTCATGCTCATGCCGTTGCCCAGCGAGCTCCTTTTACTGTCTTAAAAGCCATGAGAGTTGCATAATTAGGACAATGCATTTGGAACATTTTTTAAGACCACTATGGCTAGGGAGATTTTTTCCTAGCTCCTGCTGGATCAGTCTTTCCGTGTTTCATAAAGTTCTCATACTTTCGTGGCAGCGCCTGATGCCAGCTACCTGCGTTCTCCTTCTCCTGCTGGGATGCATCCTGGTTTGTGGCTCCTGGTTGACCCTCTGCCACTGGTATTAGATTGGAAAAAAATGCAAGGTCAGTTCTGAGCTTATACTGAGTCCCTGGAGTGTGGGTCAATAGCAATGTGACACTGTGCTCTGTAGTGTGAGGAACAGACCTCGCTCCTGCCCAAGGCCTCGAGCCCTCTCCTCCCTTGCACTGCCTTGCCTCACCAGCTTAGCCTTCCCAGTAGACTTCGTGCTCCTCCCACAACTCAGCTCCCAGCCTAGGCTCCATGTAGTTACGCACTCTGCCCACACGTCCCTCCTCGGCCCCCTCCACAACCTGATGCGGTGCCCTCATGCTTGCCTGAGCCACACAACCCTTATAGACTCACTGTTTGTGGCTTTGTGGGCGCTGATTAAACACACATCTCCTTTCGCTGTTGTCTCCTGGTCACTACATTCATCACACATTGACCTTCTGCCAGCCAGGCCGCGGCTGGGCAGGGTGATGACACACATGCTGCCCATTCCTCGTGCTCTATGAGGATCAATAGCTTAACAATCAGACAGCACAAGGTCAATAGGCAGCCCTCTGGGGAGGCCTGCAGTCTGTCAGACAAGCACAGTTTGAAATGGGGACTGTGAACCCGTGTTGCAACCACCTGACCAGACTCAACAAGCATAGGATGTTTTACAAAAGCTTGATTTCCTTCCAAAACAATCTGCTTGGAAAAAAAAAAAAAAAAAAAAAAAAAGCTTAATTATTTCTTTTGCTTCATTCAATAGACCTCAAATTATGTTTGTTTTTTAAAATAAGTTTGACTCATTTTCATATTAAACTGCTTGATCATTTCTTTCAAGTTAGTGTGGCATTTCTGTGCTTTGAAGTACAGATTTTGGCTTTTTTGTTCCCCTTTAGGGTATGACGGACTAGTAGATTGTCTTGAGAATTGGGGTGAAGTGGATCAGAGCACCAAGAAAAGCAGGGCTCAAGACATGCTTTCTGAAGAGCAATTCCCACATGGTGCTTCTGCAGCGACTCCCTTCTGCTCTTGCTGTTGTGTTTCTGTTTTGGTAGAGGTCTGGACTCGGGCAGAAAATGAAATAGTAGATCCAGATGTGAAATATGTCTTTTGAGACTGATGCAGGAGTGTGTGTATGTGTGTGCGTGTGTGTGTGTGTGTGTGTGTGTGTGTATGAGAGTGAGAGAGATGGAGAGGGAGAGACAGAGAGATCACAGAAGATAACAGAGCTCAAATGTTTCTGTGAAGAATCCCAAATAAAAAGAAGAGAGGTAAGAGGAATAATAGTTTATTACTGAAATCCATTCTTATGGCTGTGAGAGTCAAAGGTTTGTTCAGGCAAGCCTCTCTTTTGTATTACCAGATAATGACTGGCAACATGTGGCATGAAAGAGATTATGTCACGGTCTTTTAAAAGCAAGAATTTTGGAGATGTCTCAGTTAACTTTTCTCTCCTTGCTGAGACAAGATGCCCAACCTCCCCAAGAAGGCAAGGTTTACTATTTGCAGAGGTTTCAGTCCTTGTCAGCTACCTAAGGCAGAGGGGCAATTGTTCATGGCAGTGGAAGATAGCAAAAGCAAGAGGAGCAAACAGGGAGAACAAGCCTCTTTCTGTCTCTTTCACTCTACAGAGTGTTGAGATTAGGGTGGTGTCAGTCCAATCAGTGGACTGATCTGGCGGTAACCCACCCTTAATCCCAGCACCCTTAATCCCAGCATTGCACTGTGAATTAATTACACACTTTAGATTCAGCCCCCTCCCCGATGACTGCATGTGGTCTGGGGGGGACACCTCGACAAAAACCGTAACATGAGGCAAAAGACTGAGCTCAGACATGGCATTTGCTGTTGACTATAAACAAGTAATTTTCCCATCCTGACTGGCAGTTTCTCTCTAAAGCAGAAAAGGCCAGGCTCACATCCAGATGAGCTACGAATATTCAGTGAAACTATTCAACGTGTGCATAGCACAGAACTCTGGTTCCACTTGGGATATGCCACAGCTCACATGCAGAAGCGAGCCTCCTCCCAGTCACCTCATTCCTAGAGAGGATCCTCCAAGGCAACTTTGCAGGTGTGGCTGCCCATGCGCTCCACAGCGCCCCCTGCTGGTAAGGCAGATACCTAAAAGGCAGGACAGGTCACAGCTCTCAGACTAAGGCTTGTTAGCAAACATCTCAACCACAAATGATTCTACATCCTTATATAATACTCTCTGCTCCGTGAATATTTAATTTCTAAAAATGTCAAATGATTCACCTAGCCTACTGGGGTGCTAGGCAATCAGTGCGTGGTCAGCTTCTGGTGTGAACACTTTCTGAAACTAATACCACACAGCTTTTGCTCACTGCTGCATCTCCAACACTCATTGCCATAGACCTGGCTGGCTGTCAGTAATTATTTCTGTTGAATAACTGAATTAATGAGTCTAGCCACAGCCTAAGAAGATGGCCTAGTAACTCGATCTTTTAAAGTGTTTTCCTATGGAAGGATGAATGAGTCTCTGGGAAACTCACTTTCCATCCTTTCACAGGTTCAGAGAAGGATGCTGATGATGACTTTGCTGCCCTCCCAGTACAACTGGTGCTATTTTTTCCCCATAGTGGCACCAGGCACACACATTTCTATCTTGAATTTGAGGCAAGATACGCATCCTGACCTCGTTGGGTTTTATTTTCTTTCTACATGGAAAGTCATCGCCTTATTTCCTGACTCCTGGCCACTAGGGACAAGAGCAGTGGTCCCCACCAGAGAATCTTTGCCAAAATGCTCCCCCCAAAGGGGCAGTCATGAGGAGCACTGTGACTCTTGGGCTACTGAGTGGAATATTTTCTCTCCTGCACAGAGAACCACGTCAGAAGGCACTGGCAAGGGCTTATATTAAAAATGTTCCCTACTGCGCCACCAGCCAGGATGGGCGTAACTGAGTCAGAGGCCAGGAGAGCCAGAGGAAAGGAAGGAAACAGGGTGTGTTAGCCATGTGACTCCAGAGCCAAGGCATATGGTTCCTATGCAGGAAAAGACGTGTAGGCTGAACGAAAATGTAAACACTGGTGGTGCTGGACACACTCAGGAGCATTGGGAATAAACAGGTCTAAGAGGCTGCTTGAGGAAAGACTGGCTTTGATGTGACACAGATTTTCAACTGTAGCAGGCTTGTCATCTCTTGCGGTTGCCAAGAGTATTTAAAAGACGAAAAAGTGGGTGCTCTTGACTGAGAACAGATTGGCAGGAAAGGAATCCTCAGCATTTTTCAGTAGGAGAAGATACCATGATGAATCTTTACTGGAACTGGGAAGTCTGACCTGTTGCCCAGGCTGCCCTTGAACTCACAAACTGCCTGCCTCAGCTTCCCAAATTGCTGGGATTACTGACACAACCCCTGTGCTGTGGTCAAGTATCATTCTTGCTCCTCTTTGTAAACTCAGGTGAATTTTTATTCTACCTGGTGCTGCCTCAGTTGCTCACTACTTCTATAAAGTTTGACAACATACAGGTGAAAGGTATTATGCAAATGTTGGCTATTATGGAAGCCCAAAGGGCCAATTACCACAGTTTCAATTTTCAACATCTCATCTGAGATTGAAATTGAGTCCTGGTACTCTTCACTCATGCAAATCCATTCTGGCAGCGTGGAATTGGTGCGCTGCCCCTTACACTGCCTCTTGTCAACTCCTGTGTACAGTGATGGCCATCCAGAGAGGAGCTTGTGGAGGAGTGCTTTGAGAGGACACATGACATTCCCCAGACCCAGCTTAAAAATGGGACTTTAGAAAAGTAGCAGAATGCCCCTGCGTGTGGTGCCAGCCCCGCCCCCAGGGGCAATTAAGACTGGGCGTGATGGCAAGCATCTGTAATCCCAGCACTTGGGAGGCTGAAAATATGAGGATTACTACAAGTCAAATCTGTGTGGTGAGACCCTGTAGACCCTGTACTAAAAGATACACAAAAATAAAGAAAAAGGAAAAAAAGAAGACTAGAAAAATAGTTGTGGCATTGGAGAGAGATGAAAGCCCAGTGTCATGGTTTGTGTCTAGGTGTCCCCCCCAAGGCCTCACGCAGTCATGGGGCAGCCTCTAGAGTTTGTGCTTGATTATTGTGAGTGTGGATGCTGCACCTGCCCTGGGGCAGGGAATTTGCAGTACAGTGTAGGAAGGATGAGAGTCTGCTGGCTGCCTGGGCTGCTGCCACTCCTCCCTTGCTCTCTGCTCCTTGCCACTGCCAGGCAAAGGTGGTTCTGTGCCATGTCCATTCTGCCTTGTAGCCAGCTAAGTGTGGACTTCAGTAACTGTGGGCTAAATAAGCTTTTCCTTCCTTCATTCTGGGTATCGGGTATCTTCTCTCATTGTCTCAGCAATGAGAGAAGAGTAACTGAGACGCCCAGGTAGTGACATGAATGCATGATCTTAGACCCTGTCAGGTGGAATCTACAATGACCCACAGTGCTGGCCTGGGAGCTTTGGTACTGTCTTGCCGTGGCGATTGTATTTCTGTGCACCTAATTCCAACTAGGGGACTACGCAGGGCTCCCACTGTGGGAATGGTGAGAAACCGTGGGGTTGTCAGGAGTCGTCCTGCAGGTGGGCTCAGTGTCCTTGTAGTCCTACGTAAAGTGGGAGAGGACCTTGGTGGTCTCATGTGTCTGGTGGAAGCAGCTCTGACTGGTTTTATCCTAGGAATGTCTTCGTTTGAGAAGCTGCTGCTCTGTTCTCAGCCTCCGGCTGGCACAAGAGACTTCCGTAACTTCTGCCATAGGCAGGAGATGCTGCAGCAAGTTCCTTAGGGTTTCCCAGAGTTTCTCTTAGGGGCAAAGCAGAGACTCTGTCTTCCCAGTCAGCCCTGGTGTCACTGTGTGTTTTTCCTCTTTTGCCGCAGGATGAAGCGCATCTGCTACTCACTCTCTACTCTCTGGACTGCACCCTCAAACCTTGGGCTTCCCTGCAGCAGGGAAGCAGGGCTGCTGGGGCTGCGTCCAAACGCGGAGCTCTGCGATCTCTCTGGAGTGGAGCAGAGACGCTCCCTGACACCAGCTCTGTTTCCGGAGGGATCAGCTACTATGGCTCCCTCCTCTTCCTCTCTTCCTGCCACCTCGAGTGAAACACCAGGGAAGGACTTCTCACCTGGAGAGGCAAATACCAGCACCAGACCCCACATGACACAGGAGGCCACCAACCCCATGACTTCACTCTAGTTCTGCCCAGAGGCCAGGGTTGGCTTGTGGTTGACTTCTCGCTGAGTTTCCTCTTGAAATCAAAACACTGACGAAGGCCTCAGATGTTCCCGAAGAGATTCTTTTGGTTCCTGATGAAAGCCATCCATTGCTTAGGCCTCAGGCCCCGAATCGCACTAGTGTTTTATGGTGCTGATGTAAGTCTCCCGTTGGATTGCATCGCCTCCACGACAGGACATGGGGAGCTGTGTGTCAAGCTGGAATCATAAAAGCCACTTGCATTAGACTGACTGACTTGGCTTGTGCAGCGTCAGCAGGTAGAAGAAGGAGAAAGCTGAATGCTCTGGACTCTTGGTTGTAGGCAACAGTGATTCTGAAAGGAATCATCTAGGAAACGGTTTTATAGCCAGATCACACAGAGGCAGCCACACCGCTGGTCTCCCTGGCAACCACATCAGGAATGCGAAGGCTACCGGGTAAACACTTCTCCTCTTCCCTTCTCTCATTGTGGTCCCCACCTGGGCCTGGCTATCCCTCACCTATTGGCTTGCTTAGGTTGGGGTCATGAGAATAGGCAGCTCTGAGGCCTACCCTTAGGGGTCCACAGGGAAATGGTGATGTCCCTTGTACCTCCTGCACGAGGAGCCCAGGGAAGCTTCTGACTGACCCTGCTTAGTCACTGGCTTGCAGCTGGCTTCGTCCTGTGGGCAAGTGTGCCCTGGGCTCAGTGGCTGATGAATCGCAATTACATGATGCAGGGCCTGGCAGCCCCAAGTATAGTCATACAGAGAAACAAGTGAGGAACCATAGACCATCAGTGGTTATTTTGCTTTTTTTGGTTTTAGTTTTGCAGTGCAGGTGGCTGAGCTCAGGGGAACTCTACCACTGAGCTGCATTCCCAGCCCTTTTATTTTATTTTTGCTTTGAGACAGAGTCTAGTTTAGTTATCCAGAATGGCTGCACACTTGTGGTCCTCCTGCCCCAGCTTCTAAGGTAGCTAGGATTACAGGTGTGCATTCCTGCAGAGAGTTTTAGAAGCATATGAGAAACCAAAAGTGTAAATAAGGACCAACATGTATTTTGTTAGAGGAGAAAATGTTCAAATATGGGGGAAAGCAAGAGAGAGAGAGAAAGAGAGAGAGAGAGAGAGAGAGAGAGAGAGAGAGAGAGAGAGAGAGAGAACATGGAAACCAAGCTTTGTAAATGGGGAAGAGAAAGGGTTGCAGGGAGGTTAGGTGATGGGAGAGAGCAAGTTATCTCTTGTACAGGTACAAAGTCTCTAATGCTGAATGTGATTATTATGTATATCTAAAATGTACCAATAAAATATAATGTTAAAAAATAAAAGAGCTTCAGAAGTTTGAAGTGTACGAGACCCTAGAGATGACCAGATTCCATACCCCAAGGTAGGAGCTGAGGTGTCGAAGGCCTCACCCCCCCCTCTGGGGTGCCCACCCCAGCGTACATGAACATGGGGTCGAAGCAGCTCTGAGCATTGGCTTCTTGCTTGGGCTTCATTTCCGGTACCTCTTCCCTACCAATGCATACGTGGTAGATCAGGAGCTAGCGGTGTCCAGGGTGGCATGAGTATAACAAGACCCAATAGAGGGCATTTGCCCCACTTACCTCATCTGCAGAAGATGGGGTGGCAGCAGGAACGGCTTCACTAATGTAACTCTCAGACCCTGCCTTTCCAAAACACAGGAGCAATTTAGGGGAACCATTTAAAGTATGCAAATTAAAATAAGTAATATGATAAAAACCTTTTAACTGTGACAGGGCCAGGGGGATAGCTCAGTAAAATAAGCGCTTGCCTGTCAAGTGCAAGGGCCTGAGGTCAAGCCCCAGTACTGCAAAAAAAGAGAAAAAATCCCCAAAAAACAGAGTTTAACTCTGACATTGCTTCAATAAATTCAGATTTATTTCTTAGCTAACTTTCACGTGTATCATTGAAAAATCAAATGTCACTAAGAAACCACTAAGGTTACAAGGTGTGTGTCACATGTAGTCTGTACTTAAAGCTTACTGCTTTATAACCAGATTTCAGCTCATTTATAGTCAACCTTCCAAACCCATGGGTTCAACCAATCACAGATTTAGAATATTTGAAAAAAAATGAGTCTGTGCCGAATATGACAAATACAACTTGAAGAACGATTTCTTTTTCTTGTTGTTATTCCTCAAACAATACAGCATAATAACAGCTTGCATACATAAAGTGTATATTGTATTAGGTATCAGAAGCAATTTAACAGTGGCTTGGAGTACAGGGAGGGTGTGTGCCATTGCTGGGTCAATGTCTCAACAGCTTATCTAAGTGGCTTAAGCATCGGTACATTATGGCATCTGCAGGGAGTCGTGGAAAAAATCCCCAAGGAAACCAAAGGGCTACTCTATTTGATTTTGTCAAATAAGTTAAAATGCTGTATACTTACTGTTTTGAGATTTTTTTTTAATGTCTTGCATTTCCCATCAGAAATCCAGGCCTGTTGTTAGAATACTTTGAGCCACAGAAAACTGAATCTAAACTCTGGATCTACCACATCTTAGCTCTGTGACCCTGGGCATGATCACCCATTTCTCATCTCTATGAAGGCCTTGGAAGAGCTGTCTAGTAGGATCAGTAGCAGAGACTGTGAGACCAGTTATAAAAAGGAGGCTTCGTAAATGTTAGGGTTTTTTCCTCTTTTCTCTTAATCAAGACAAAAGCTTTTAGCTAAGCAAAGATTTGTTTTTGAGGGGGAAACAGTGCTCTTCGGTCAAGTTGCTAACTGAAGTTCGAGTTAATGCGTGAAGCCAGAATCTAACAGCTTTTCTATGAAAGCAGTGATTGTAGTCCATACTCTTTTACAGTGACATGAGGATGGTTCTCTTTCATAGTACACTGAACTTGCTCTAAAGAAGCCAACTGTCTAAAGTCATCATAAGATAACAATGAGATGATCTGCAAAATCTAGTGACCCTTTGAAAAAGTGACAAGCATGGGGAACATAGGTGCTGTGATGAGTGTTATTATTAATGATGTTCATACCAATAAAAGGGAAAACAGTCAAGTAGGATTAAGGGGAAGCAGGTTGCAGGTTGTAAATTATCCCAGTTCCAGAAGCAGGAAATGAAAGGGAGACTCACACATAGGGTCAAAATCAGAACGGGTAGGCCTGGAATTTGTGGTCACTGGTCAGGAAAGCCTTGGGGACTATCTTTGCCAGGGTGACAACAATAAAATGTTCTTTGGGTGTTGGCAGGCATTGGGTGAGGCCATCTGGTTGGGAGAATGAAACAAGCTGGTACAGGGTGTGGTGACACACGCCTGTAGTCCTAGCACCCAGGAGGCAGAGGCAGAAGAATCTCTGCGAGTTCAAAGCTATGCTAAATTACATCATAAGATGCTGTCCCAAGAAACAAATACAAAACAAGAAAAGAAAGAAAGACCCCACAGGGCAGAGAAAAGCCTGGTGTGGGCAGACGGTGAAGGCAGGCATGGTGGGCTAACATTTCCAGGGGGAAGCCAGCCCTGAACAGTGCCATGGGGCCCATGGGATTCCAGGGAGCAGCTGGTGGTGATCAGCCCAGGCCCAGGACAGCAAGAAAGGGGAAGATCTCCTTTAGCAGTAAAGGACATGCACACAGAGGCTGCTGGAAGGTCACAGGGTTGCAGGGAGGGTGCAGGCAGTGAGGGCAGCAGCTTCCTGCAAAAGAGGCTGCAATGCTCCAGCTTATTCTTCCGCTTCTAGGTCCCTCGTGTCTAATTCTTTGCTTCTAGAGGGCAGAGATCCGCAGCATGGAGCTGCCCTTGCTGTGTATCCCATTACTGGAGCTGTTCATACCTTTGTAAGTGACCTCTCCTCCCAGCCTTTTATGTCTCCTCCAGGGCCTCACCATGGCATGGGTAATCACACACCTCTCACCTGTCACAGGTCACTACCACAGCTTGCACCCTCTTTGTACACGGTCACAGGCCTTCCTCCAGTAGCTTGGGCCGCCCCTGCCTTTGTGCTGGTCTGGTGCCTAGAACCAGGGTACCGTCACTGTCCCTGTGCCCTTTCCTGAACAGCCCATACTCACCGTGCTGCCTGCCACCTCCTGCCATCCCCTGAAGGGGCTGAGGAGGAGGAGGGCCAGCCGGAGCCAGCGCGTCCCTTGGCTTCAGCACCCCATTCACAAGTTTTATTACACAAGAATGCTGTGGCCCAGGGTTTGGGACAAAGGGCAAAGGGTGCCCCATGCCTGGGAGTCTCCCCATGGTGGTCAGATGTCAGTCACCTAGGAAAAGCCTGATGTAGGAGCAGTTGCAGGAGGCATGAGAAGGGTGGTGACAGGCTCTTTGTAGATCCAATGCTGAGTGTCCTGCTCAATAATGTCTGCACATGCCAAGCACAGCTGAGAGGGTGAGAACCAAATTGCTGTAAAAACTGTAGGTCTTCTCCCAGGGTAGAGATGGTGTTGTGGGGAGGAAATGAACACTCGCGTGTCCCCAGGCAAGAACTGAAGCAGCTCAGTGCAAGGGTCTGCCGGTCCTGGAAAGCAAGTGCAAATCGCCTGGCAACAGGACTGATTTTGAGGCCTGCTTGGTATCGTTGTCCAGACTTCACTAATCACTAGTTTGGTTATGGAAAACTGTAGAAGGTCCTGAAAGCTGCTGTGTTCCTGGTGTTGTTTGGTCTCTACACACTGACCAGGTGTGTTTGTCCATGTGTCCGTGTGTCCGTGAGTCCGTGCATGTGTGGTCCGGCAGGCTTTTCCTCACCATGCTCACTGTGCCCATAAAGTCCACTTCTGAGTTCCTTTTATAAAAGAACTTCTAATCTCGCCATATTGCTCCCAGGCAGCTTCTACTGAGACAACCTAAAACGTGCAAGCGTGTCCCCTGCAGCCTCAGGCCAAGCCGATGGCACTGTGGCCGAGGTTGCCTTAGAGGGGACATCAGCGTTTCAGTGCTTATTTTTATTTGTTCTGCAGGAATGCCTTTTACTGAAGAAGAACCACAGCTGGAGAAAGTGTTGAAAAGCATTTGATAAATGCCCACTGAATTTACCTCTGGGCTGGGCTGGAGATTAGGGTTGACTTCTATTTTCTTTTGTCTTCCCATCCCTGTGTTCCAAATATCTCACGAAAAGAATTCGTGTTTTCGCATGCTTCCCACACGTCAGGTTCCGTGCTGTCTTTGAGGTTCACTCTTGCACAATGTCTTCATAATAATCATGCGCCAACCTTATGCTACCCAGAAAACAAAGGCACTTCAGAATTGAGATGAATTTGCTCAACAATTCACATGGCAGGGCCCGAGTTCAAACCTGTTTCAATCCCAATTCGAAATTTTTGGCTGTTAGCCATACGCTGAACTTCTTTTCTTTCACAGTCAGAAACACGTACACCCACACACTTTTATTCTAAACATAAACAAGACACCCCAATACTGGATTTAGATGTGACTTGTATAATCCATGTTAAATGTGCACCCACATTTCCAGGTGCAGGCATTAAGGATAAAGTCTAACAGAGAATTAAAGTGGAGAGAGATTTATTTAAATTGTGTCTTACCATTTTTAGTCAGTTTTAAAGTGTTATTTCATCATGATATCCATCTTTATGAGCTTTAGAGATATGTTAGAAAGAAAAAAGAAAAGGGCATGGAAATTATTCAAATAATTAAAAATAGATCTTTAGAAAATGGCAGTGTAAATTGCATTGCTTTTGTTTGTTTCAGGGATTTTTGTTTCATTTTGCCTTTGCTTGTTTGTCTTTGGGACTTTTTGCCTGAAGAAGGAAAATCTGCAGGGAGATGAAGGCACAGTTTGGGATGAAGGAAGAACGAGGGTGCACCCAGTGGGAGCGGCTGTTGTGCATCTCAAAGCTCACCCAGAGCAGTATGTTCAGGTCTGGGCATTGTGTTGCAGGAGAGACCTGGGTCAGCTTGGGTGTGCCAGATATGGGTGACCCAGGTGGGTGTGCTTAGGGATGCAGACCCCCATGTCCTACTTGCACCAGGACAAAACGATGGGGGAAGATCAACGATCTACATCCAAAACCATGCAGGGCTGTCATGTGGAAGAGGGATTGGACTTGTTCCATGCGTGCCAGAGGGCAGAATGAATATCCAGGAGGCCAGGCGTTAGCTTATCTTGAAGTGCAGTGCCTAATCAAGTGGCAGTGAGAGGACAAGTGTGGGTCCCTGAGGTGCATCGAGTAGAGGGAAGGAAGCCTGGGTCATAGCTCTGGAGATACAGCTTTCCCACTTGACTTTAAAGAAATGGAACCAACATATTTAAGGGGATGATTTGAGGGTTTCTCATCAAACCATGGTGATACATCTGATATTTTTATTCTCTTCTGCCACAGAAATCTACTCTCTTAGGATACCAATAATCATGTCTCCAAAGGCATAAACCATCACTCTGCCCTCTGGAAATTTAGCGCTGAAGCATTGCAAATTTCCCTTTCTACATTGGCTAGCAAAGACAACTGACTAGAAAAAAAAAATAGAGTTTTAAAAATGACATGGAGCCAGGCATATGCCTGTAATCCCAGCACTCAGAAGACTGAGGCAGGAGGATCATTTGCAAGTTTGAGACCAGCCTGGGCTACAAAGTGAGCTGAAGGCCACTCTGAACTGTATAGAGAGACCCTGTCACAAAAAGACCAAAAAAAAAGAAGGAAAGAAAGAAAGAAAGAAGGAAGAAAGAAAGGAAGAAAAACAGGGAAGAAAGAAGAAAGAAAGAAAGAAAGAAAGAAAGAAAGAAAGAAAGAAAGAAAGAAAGAAAGAAAAAAGAAAGAAAGAAAGAAAGAAAGAAAGAAAGAAAGAAAGAAAAAAGAAAGAAAGAAAGAAAGAGAAAGGAGAGGAAAAGAAAAGAAAAGAAAAAGGGCAATTTCTTAGATAAACTTGAAGAGGTGTTGTAAAAGCCAGACCTGCTTACCATAAACATCTTAGCCTCCTATGTAACCTTGAGTAAGTAAAGTTCCCGCAGTTCCCTCATCAGAAGAAAGGGATGCAATAACTCTTTCTTCATGGCTCTTGTGGGATGTAATGAATTAATGTGTGTTTGGTTCTTTGAGGTTCTTGGATGAAAGGTGCTATATAAACACTGGGTATCACAATTAACATTAATAACCATATCTATACTTAGGATACCCGGTGTCTTAGGAGACAAAAGCTGTTCCTGGCCACAGAGAAGCCACAAAAGCAGCTTCACAAGTGTCTGTGAAGACACAAGCTAGAATTACCCAGACACCTTTGTGTGTGTTTTTTTTTTCCTTTGGCAGAACATGGGATTGAACAACTTTGTGTCTTAACTGTTAGCTTTAAAACTTGCAGTTCTATGGATTGCGATTGATATTTAGCTATGATCCAAAGGGTGGCATTAAAGCATTTTTGTTGCCAATCTAGTTTTCATTAGCACATTTAGGTTTTAGAGTCTTCGAATTATTTCATTTTTCTCTTCTTATATTCTTAGCTCATCTTCTTAATACTTGTCCACACGATAAATGGGCTGGTCTCTCTTTTTGCCTCTGTGAACAGCAGCTTTTACCTTGAACCCAAGAAGAACACAAGAATGTTTGTCAACTGTGGTGAGGAAGTGGTGGTTGCTATGTTTCTTCTGGTGCTCACAGCTCTGGGATTCAACTTCCTTCCTGTTGCTTCTTCTTTTTTTGTTCTTTGCCCCACTGTGTGATCAAAATGCACAGTGGTGGCTTAAAGGTTAAGAAATATGGTAGCAAAGACACGTTGCCATGAATCCCCCTCAAAATCTTCCTCCCACTTTAAACATGCTTCTCCCATCATCTTTACTACTTTCTGAAAGGTTGTGGAAGTCCTGTTTGGTGAGTGTCTTTACAAAGTGTGATGAAAAATCCAACGAGTGCTCCCGCTGAGTGCTGTCCAGCGCCGAGGTGGACACTAACAACATGACCCTGTGTCCTCATCCACCTTGGTTACCAACCAGGCACCATGCAAACCTCTGGGTCTGCCTGAAAGTCCATTGACCATGAAAGAGAAACATTTTGCATCAATTCAGGACATCAAGGCAGCCACAAAAGAGGACTCCAGAACTAAGCAGAAAGTGGCAAGAATGATGGGATGACTGCACTCAAAGCAAGGGGGAGGACCGAGGGGAATCCATGGCAATGTGTCTTCTACTGTAATAAAGTTTAAATATTCACAGTCTATTTTGATCACTCTTAATAGCTATCAAAAAAAGGCAGACATTGATGAGTGGAAGAACATAGGTCTTTCTTTGATCTCAGGTGATAAACTTAAAAGATAAACACTTAGACAGAATGCAAAATAAATGCCTATGGAAAGGAGCAGCAGTGTGTTATTTATCCGCCCAACTGCCACCTACACATCTGTTCTCCACAACACATACAACTGTCCTTTGTAAGAAAAAGCTAGGTACTCAGTACCAAAATGGGCAGTAGTCGTGAACAGCCGTGTCACAAAAGTGGCCTGACCAGTAAACATGAAGGATGTTTATGGAACGCAAATATTTTTAAAGAAAAAGAGACATGGTTTCACATTTTAGATTTTTATGGACAAATACCACACAGAGAAGATAAGTAAAGGACACGACCAGTGAGAGCGCGCATCAGTACAACTCCTGGGGAATTAGTTATTATTTTCTAGCTAGGTTCGGGATGCCTGTCCAGGAAGAGTTTCCATGGCTGTGGATAGCCAAGGGAGCCTCCTCCCCACATATAAAGGGAACATGCAGGAGGGCATCCCTTGCGGCATTTATGAGTAGCAGCAAAAAACAATCTACCCTCTTTCCTCCAAAACTGAGACCGAGCCAGTACATAACCCACCTTAGCAACTGGAGATAAAATGCCAGTTCCAGCCATCCTGTCCTCACCTTAGCTGCTGTCACTGTCCTCTAGCTCAGGGCCTACTCTGTGAGCAGGGAAAGGGAGGGGAGGCTGACTGGAGCTGGCACTTTCCGTCTCTAGTTTTCAAGACTGAGTATTTCCTGGCTAGGTTTTGTTTTCCAGGAAACACAGCATGTGGTGGTCTCTAAATATGCATCAAAAGGAGGCCAATAAATGAACTGTGGCATATCTATATGACACAATATCTTTCACTGTACAGGGATAAACCTAATTCACTACAACTACAAATATCACTCTGGGCCATTCTGGAAAGCACTCAAAAAGCATGCTGTTCCCCACAAAAATAAAGTTATGGAAGCATACAGGAAAATACTGCTTGTGTAATGTTTAAAAATCTTCAAGGAAGAAACACTGGTGGTTCATAATGGAAAAACATTCAAACTCTTTGTGTGCACAGTCTAAATGTCTAGTCTTGCAAACTTCTCTTAAATTAGTAGTTCACTGTTTGTTTGTTTGTTCTAAAATGTTCACTCTACTGGCACCAAGATTGGCATAATTGAGATTTCTATAGAATGCTGTAGGAATGGGCTCAGGGTCCCCTCATCCTTCCAAGAAGTGCTTGTTCTGACACAAAGCTGTCTGACGGAAACTTAATGTGAGCCACATGTATCAGTTATTTTCATAGCAACCACATTTTTAAAAAATGAATGGGTAATATTAAGTGCAATAACAGGATTTATTTAACTAGGCCTATTCAAAGCATTCAACATATAATCAATAAAAATTAAAATATTTGAACTCGTTTTGTATTAACTCTTTGAAATCTGGTATGTATTTTATACCTGGAGATAGTATGCATCTGGATGCTAAATTTCATTGGTAATATTTGATACGTACTTAAATTTCATAAAATTATAGTTGCCGGGGCTGGAAATATAGCTCAGTGGAACAAGCACCTGCCTGGAGAGCATAAGGTCCTGAGTTCAATTCCTGGTACAAAAAAAAAAAAAAAAAGAAATAAATAAAATTATAGTTGCCAACATAGATTCACATGCCCAATGCATTCCAAACATACTCAGAAGCTTTCCAGTAACTGAATGGAGCACTGGGTCTCTAAAGTAAACATCGGTTCATTAAAATCAGCTCATTTCTGTACTACTTATCCCATCTCACACTTTGTCATTCTACTACACAGACCAGGCCTGATCTGTGCTCTTCCCTGTCACCTTTAGCTTTCCTGTCTGAGTTCCCTATCTTCACCTGACAGAGCTCAGTCTCAGAGCACAGAGAGTGAGCTCTCGGGACAAGGTCTGCCATGCAGGGCCACCCACTGCCAGGAGAGCCCTGATCTCCAGGGTTGGCCTCCCGCTTGCTTGACCACTCTGCCTCCTTTTGAGGTGGCTCTGCTGTCCGAGTCTATGGTGTGGGGCGAGTATCCCAAGGCTGCTGGCCAGGGTTTGTCTGAGCGTGGATGTCCACTTACTAAGTTTCTAAGGGATGTGTGTGAACCATAGAGAACTTTCTAGGCATGGCCCTTGGCAGCCTCTGAGGCTATGGTGGTGATTTCCCAATTGGATCATTTGACCCCAAGAGGTGTGAAGGAACTAATCAGAGAAGAGACCAACAGAAGTCACTGAGGAGAGGCATTTGGGACTCCAAGACCATGGGAAAGGAGCAGCACTGAAGGTGGCAGAGGAAGAGGACTCCAGCTCCATGCTGGCAGGGAGCCTGCGGAAGTCAGTGGATGCTACCTAGGCAACCTGGCAGCAAAGGTCAGAATCATGGGGATAGAGCTGTAGAACCAGGAGCTCAAGTGGATCATAAACCAAAACGATTCCCAGCACTCCAGAAGACTGAGACAGGAGGTTCACAAGTTCGAGCCCAGCCTGGGAAATTTAGCAACTTAGCAAGACACTAGCTTAAAATCAAAATAAAAAGGGCTGGGTATGTAGCTGAGTATAAAGGCTTTGGATTCAACTGCTAGTGCTGAGGGAAAAGAAACTGAAATAAAAACATTGTGTACTGCCCCAAGCCTTGGCTTTGGCCTTGGAGTCCCAAGTCGTGAGCAGAACTTCTCATCAGCAATTTGCAGCTGGAGGGCCAGGAGCTAAAACAGAGGCATATTAGATTTTAAATGAAAGGCTATCAGCCTCTACAGTAGCAAAAATATCCTCACAGTTTATTATGCATGATGCCAGCTTGTGCACACAACACATGTGTACACACATACACACACACACACACACACACACACACACCAGGCCCTAAGAAGGACATAGAATGGCTCTTTAAGAAAATGACAGCAACCAAGTCTTTGAAAGTATTGATAATTAATAAGCCAGGCAGTAGCAATTAATGTATGTGGAGATGGGAGCCTACTGTTCTCAGAGCCATAGCTCATTTAAAATACTCACCCTGTAATTTATGAGTGATATTTAATACCTCAGTGACCATAAACCTCAATGTTTTATTACTGCTGCTTAGCATACCTTTGATGTGCTGCCCGGCACTGCACAATCCAAAACAAATTACTTTCAGGAAGCTGGATATTATATAAATGCAAGAAAGTCATAAATAATGTACAGGAGGACTATTTTCTGTGGGCCCAGGCCCACCACAATGGGGCTCTGTGCTGCAGCTTCTCCACCACTCCTGGACTGGCAGAGGAAAGGCGGCCACCTGGCTACCTGAGGGGTGCTGTCTCACAGGGTGGCAGTGGGCACTTCCAGACACAGCTGAACACCGTGGCACAATCCTACAGCACAGGCAAATATAAATCAAATGTGGCCCGTAGGAAGCTGGGCCTGTAATGAGCTGCACATGGCAGGAACAGGCCTCCCATTCATGTCTGTGGTGGGCTCTTCGCAGCCCTCCTCCCACATCACATGGGCGTCTCTGACTTCCGCTCCCATCTTCAGAAGTGGATGTCCAGGCCCTGCATCTCTCTGGGACCCTGGGTCCCTGGCTTCTGTCTTAGAGATGAGAGAAATTGAGAGCATCGTGCAAGGACTCCTCCAAATCTGTCCCCCGACACCCAGCAGCCTCCCCTCCTCCCCGATTCTGCAGCTATCTGGAAGGACACCACCCTTTCCCGAGGTACAGATGACAGGCTGCTCCTCTCCTCTAACATGATGGCAGGCAGTCCCCTCACTCCCGTGGTCCTCTGCCTCTTCCTCATATACTCTGTGCACCCTGCACCCTGCACACAACCAGTAAGTGCAGCCTCACCTTTCCCACCACCACCTTGATTACTTCTGCAAATGCACTCCTTCTTTGCCTTCAGCAAGCAAATCTTATCCCTATGCTGTGATGACTTTTCTGGTGGCTTCTCAGGTCTCATGGCGTCCTTCCCACATCATGAGATGGGCTGGATGCTGCTGCCTGACCCTTTCCCAAACTGACAGTGTTCAGCCTGGCCTTGCATGCTTCCATCTTCTCTCTCACTGGCCCTGAGGCCTCTGCCCATCTCTCTGTATGCTCCTCCCAGATGGTCTCAGCTTCCTCACCAGCTTCAGCCAGTGGATCCCAGTCCTGTCTTGGAACTCTCCCTCTCTAAGCTCCCCATCTGCCCACTGCATCCATAGGTCAGCTTTCAAACTGTTGGCTACAGTGAACCAGAGAATATGCAGGATGCCAAAATACCACCATGAACATGCTCCCTGAAGAGAGAAAAGCATCTTTATAATCCAGAGGTCTGACGGTCAGCAACTAAACAGTAAGCAAGAGCTGTGTCATTCACTGTGGGACATCCTGACCTTCCATACCTCTGATGAGATGAAGTGGTGACTCCATGGCATTGACTAGAAGTTATTCTTTCCCAAAAATGTTTCACCTGAGTACAGTCAAGGCTAGTGGTCCATCTTATTGTCTACATAAAAGACAAAAGAGATAGAGGGGCACATTAGGTGATGTCTCAAGGCACATCTAGTGTGTGATTTCTGTGAGATAGTGATGTCTGATCTCCTCAAAAAATATAAGAAGTCATGATTTTAAAGTGGGGAAATTTCTAGAATAAAAATAACAAACTGCAGCACATAGTTTGCTTTTGACAACCAGCTGTATGAGATTTTGTATATACAACACAGGAAATTTGAATACAAGTTTTAAGGTAGATAACATTGGACAAATAATACAAATTTTCTTAAGTGTAATGGTACAGTATTTTGAGGAAGGGTGTAAAATTCTTGAGTGATGCATGATATAGAATTACTTACCTGACATCTACAATTTACTTCCAAATGCTTCTACCAAAACATCAGTGCTTGTATAAATCAGTATTATAAAGTACTAACAATTTTAAAAATCTAAGCACTAAATGTAAAAGTGATCAGCATACTTTTATTCAACATCCTTGCATGTTTTAAAAATAAAAAATTAGAAAAAGGAGGGCCAAAAAAATAAATTTAAGAGACTTTGATTGTTTACCTACTGCTTCTTTCCTATTCACTGTCTACCACATGGTTCAACTAAAATCCTGTCATTGCCTGTGCCTCCCCTTCCTCCTCCACTCTGCTGTCTCTTCTCATCTTCATTCACCTTTCCTAGAGTCTCTGTTCCTGACCCCACTGCTGCCACATTGCCCTGCGGTTCCACTGTGAATCACACACCTCCCCAACTCCCCACAGGCACACTCTTGGTGAAGGCTTCTGAACAGGTTGTCACTGCCCCCAAAATAAGATCAAATTCTTAAAAAAAAATACTTCTGGATTTCATCCCAGTATAAATGGGACGTAGGTGACCTCTGGCTGTTGAGTTCAAACCCAGAATCCAGGCTATGAGCCTCTCTCTAGGCTCTGTCTCTGTGCTAAGACAGCAAAGATGATGGCCAATAAGAAACCAAGAGCTCCTGTCTGGAAAAAGCCACCACAGTGGCTCAGATGAGAGCATTCTTGATGTCTCCTGTCAACCATGGTCTCAGAAGCTCAATGAAAGGACTCATTATTGACTCCAATAAGCACTTCGTGACACTGTCAGCAAAACCCAGGGAAGCACATCCTCGGGTGTGTTGTCACTAAGCATGCGTTGGGACAGTCCCAGTGAAAGACAATTTGACAACATCTAAATGGATGCACCATAGTATGATGTATATGATTGTACTATGTCATTAGTAGAAGTATTGTTTGACCTTAAGATATAAATATCCATCAACACAGGAATAGTTAAATAGATTAAGCAGCAGCATCTATTGGTTAACACAAAGAATGAGGAAGCTCTCTACACAAAAATCTATAAGGTGCCTTGTGGCAGGATGGGCAAAATAGTGTCTATAGGTGGGCTGGTGAACTGATGCTGTGTGTGCTGCAGGGGGTATTTGAATCATTAAAAACTCTTTCAAGGATTTTTTTTTTTTTGCTCCGAATGCCTTCAGGGCGGGTTTGGCTGGCTTGAGTTGTGGGGATTGAACCACAGCAACCTGAGCCTGACTGCTTTGTTGAAGTAACCACTTAAAGAACTGAGCTAAGGGGCAGGCCCCCTAAAAACTCTTTTAAAAAAAGCTTTGTAATCACTGTTTGTAGTGCTCAAAGGTCCATGTTAACATGTGACCATACCAAGCAACTCTGGGACAAAATACCAGACAAGTGCAACTTAAAGGAAGGCAGCTTTGTTGGCTCACAGTTCAGAGGATTCAGTCCCTAGTTAGCTGGCTCCAAGGCAGCAATGGTGTGGTGGAAAGTCATGGTAGTGGAAGTGCTCGCCTCAGGGTAGCAGGAAGAGAAAGAAAAGGGAGTGGGAATGGGAAGGATAAGAATGAACCCTTCCAGGTGACCCATGCTGTCCAGGCTGGCCCCACTTCCTACCTGCCCAGAACATTTAACTATGAACTCACTGATGGATGAGTCCACTGAAGGGCATGAGGCTTCATGAGCCACTCACTCTTGAAAACTGAAGACATGTGACTCTTAGGGAATATTTTAGATCATAACAATGAGAAAAGAAAAAAAACAGGTATCTCAGAAAAGAAAAGTAAAAAATGTAACATGAGCTGGGCATAGTGGTATTTATCTGTAATCTCAGTCCTCAGGGAGCCGAGGCACAAGAACTTCAAGGGTTAGGTCAACCTGAGCTCCATAGCAAGTTTGCAGCCATCCTAGACTACAGACTGAGACCCTGTCTCAAAAAAACAAACCAATCTCTCCAAAAAAAAGCCGAATAATAATATGCAAAATAATAATAATAATAATCCACTACCCTGAAAGTTAGGAAAATATAGGGAAAGTGTTTAGATTTCAAATTCTAGAAATGAGATCTGGGGCTCAGACCCCCAAGAAGGGGCTTCACATGGCTGGTGCTGGTGTCCCTAGTGGGGTTAATAAGCCTCATTTGTGAATGTAGAGATGAGCAGCAAACAGGAGCCAGTTGTGCTGGTGTGTTCCAGGCTGGGTCTTGCCCAGGGATGGTTGGACTTGGAGCATCTGTGAGCGATGGTTGATTCTGGGCTATGGCCCAGAGCCCGAGGCCAGTGCTCGCTGCAAGAACACAAGTCAGGTTCTCACCAGAAAAGGTTGTGAGCTGGAGCCGCCATGGGCTTTTCTACCCATGTTATCTTTGTTTATCCTTCCAAAGCCACTTGCAATTGGTGATACTGTCAGCAGTGCAGAATGGGCAAGTTGGGTCAGAAAAACAGACACTTCTAAGTAAAGGATCGCTCTCTTCTCCCTGTGGGGGTTGATCACAGGACAGTCATAGTTTACATTTTAAAAATGTGTTACAGTAGAAGACACATTGCTATCAACCTCCCTCAGAATATTCACTCCAGAGTAATATTCACACACTTATCCCAGAGTCCTTGCCACTTTCTGCAGCAGCTCCGGAGTCCTCTTTCCTGGGGGTCTTTAGCTAGGCTGCCTCTGTGTCCTGAATGGATTCAAAACATTGACCTTTCATGGTCATTTTGACTTGGAGGAAGATCCAGAAGTCACACAGGGTCCTGTCTGGTGAACAAGCTGGATGAGGATACTGAATCATGTTTTTTGAGCCCTCCTTTCTGGTTGGTTGAGACATTCACAGTATTTTTTTTTTATCATACCTCAGTAAACAGGACTTCCAGAATTGAAAGTGACAAGCACAATGGGACAAGTGTGGTTAAAAGGAGAGGGATGATTTTGAGGGGAATTAATGGCAATGTATCTTTTACTGCAGTAAGTTTTTAAATATAGCTAACTATATTTTTTGATCAGTTCTTATATTTCTCCCTCATATTCACTCTCCGATATAAAGAAAGATTGCCTGGACTTGAAATAAGTAACTTCAACAACTGTCCAAGGCTCACCCTGATCTCACTGCGGAGGGTCAAGGTGGTGACTGTGCTGTGGCTGGGAGTGGGACTTGGTAGAGGGGAAGCAGGTGGTCCGCTCCTTGACCCCAGGAGGCCTGACCTCTGGCTTCAAGAGCCTGACTTGTCCAATACCCGCCTGTTTCCATTCCCCAGGGTCTTCTCTCTGTCCTCCATCTCTAAGCAGCAAATCCTGCAGGCTAAAGGAGCTTCCCAACAGGGAAAACAGTGGACCACCTCATCTTAAATCAACAGCTATGGCTGAGAGCAAATCGGAAGAGCCCTGTGGTGGAATTCCAGAGCAATGCCTGGGAGGTGGCTGCCCATGTTCCTGTGAGGCAGAATCTGTCTCTCCCTGCCAGTTCTTCGAGCATGTTGGTTAATTGCCTCACTGCCTGGTCCGCTCCTTCCTGACCCCCAGTATTTTCCATACCTCTCTGTTCATGCACATGTCTCCCAGTGACTTGGTGACTGGGGGTTAATGCTTGTCCTTTTATCCTGAGGCACACTGCACAGAGGAAATCTTTAAAATCAAAGATAAACTCAACTTACGCAACAGCTATGATGCCACAAGGACTACAAGCGGCACCACCCTCCACGAAATGTTACGAACACGGTGAGATGTCTTCACACCATAGACAAACACAGACCCTGCCACTCAAGTGCCTCAATTGGATGCACATGCAACAGTTGTGCCCTCATTAAGAAACCTCATTGTAAGAAAATTCAGACTTAACTAAATAACCAAATGAGCAAATTAGCTGTGTTACAATGGAATCTCTACAAAATAACCCTAAAGGAGCCTTTCATTTGTTTTTCCATGTAAATCACTTCCCAGGATTTCATTTCCATGTGAGATCTGAGAAGCAAGGCCATTGTGGACAGGGAAGGGCACTGTACTAAGGGCAGAAGGCTTTGCATTCCTGGTGGCGGCTCTGAGTACCTTCACACTGATCCTGTCTCTTAGGGTTCTGACTTTTTCTTTCACTTTGGTTTTCCTCTCTGTTTCCTGTGGAGGCCTATAGTAAACCAGGCCTGGATGATTTCTGGTAAATTTTCCAAGCCTCTCTTCCATGATCCACTGTCCTGTAGTGGTCTTCTTAGTTTTGTCATGCTTGTAAATTCTCTCAGTGACCATAATCAGAGTGGACATGAAAATCTACACCCTTTGGGATGGTTTATGTCCAGATGTCCTCATAGAGCCTTATGCTGTCAAGATGGAGCCTTTGGAAGATGATTGGATTACAGGGACATCATAACCAGCTTTCTACTAGGAGATGAGGCCTGGTTGTGAGAAGCAAATCCCTGTGGTGAGACCCAGAAGGTTACATCTCCCTCCCTGGCTCCACCCTTGACTCTCTGCTTCCTGTTCTCCATGCTGAGAGCTGCTCTCCTCCCCCAGGACCTCTCTCCTGTGCCATTCTGCTAAGGAGCCAGCCGATTATGGGCTGAAACTTAAACCAAAATAAGCCTCTCTTCATTTAAATTGTGGGTGTTGGTATTGTGTCCCATTGCTGAGACAGTGGCTGAGACACCTTGTCTACACAAATCAACCTTTACCTACTCCACATACCCCCTAGCATGTCCAAGACACACTGGATTCTTACACTTTAAATTGTAATGTCCCTTTGGATGACAACTAAAGTCATTTCACCTTGTGAAAGACTGGGATCACTTTTGAAAAATTCGTTTATAACCCCATTCCATTTTTCCAGTATTATTTTTCTATCAAAATGTGTGAAATGATCGGACTTTATCCAAATCCATAAAAATCTAGCAAAATTCAGTAGACTTGTTAGATTTCTAAAGCTTCCAGTTTCTAACCAGGTCAGTAAAATTGTCAGCAAAAGTGCTTTTATGTGATATGATTTACAAGCCAGCCTTTAATAGAGTTAAGGTTTGAAAAAACCACAGTTAAAAATGCTAACTAAATAGATTAGACTTTCAGAAACAAGTGGGACTTGAATTGCGTTAAAAACTGGAGTTATTTTACTTGAAACAGTTTCCCTTCCCCCAATAATAATGGATGTACCCGGCAGATGGAGGAGCTTCCTGCCAATGTCTGCTGATGTGAAACAGCTGGAGACCCAAGGTGACCCAGGGGACACCCCAACTTCTACTTGGGCAAACTCTCAGTATGGTGGTCAAGAGCCTACTCCCTGCTTCTGCTGTGACTAGTACAGGCTATGATGTAGTCCAAGCTGCTTCAGAGCCATCTATTCCACATTTGTGGTCCCCTTCCTCTTCTCTTTTTCTATGTGTGCATGTATGTAGGTGTGAGTGGGTGTGACTGTGTATGAAAATATACACATATATATTTAATAAAGTTGAAATTTCCTGAGAAGTCCAGTTAAAGGGAGCTCTACCATTATTAATCTGTAAGTGTAAATCTGATCATTTAAGAAGAAGAAGAAAAATCTGTCTCCTAACAGCTGGGTGGGCCCACTCCAAGTTGGAGGAGGCGTTTAGACCACCCAAAAGCAACTGTAAGGCCAATATATTTTGAATATGAATGTAAAGTCAATGTTAGCTTTCCCATGATTTCAGCTAAGCATAATACACAACAAGGAGTCCAGAAAAAGCATTAGAGCTGTAAGAAATTTGCTTCGATGACATTAAAAATCAGACAAAGATGTCTGGCTCAGTTCCCACATGGACAACAATGTGGTCTGCTTCTCTTAAGCGAAGTCTGGAGTGCAGAATGTTGGAAAGGTCCTTGGTGTCCCCTCAGTATCTGTGGGTCCAGCCAGCTATTGACAGTTAAGGTGACTGTATACATAGCCAGGATTCCACAGCTGGGCCAGAGACATTGTCCTGATCTGTCGGCCACCTTACGTTACTGGGCCTCAACTACCTACTGTTCCATGTTGCCCACACTGAAAGAGCAGGTATCTCTTTCAATACAGAAACCATATTCTTCCCTTGTTCCTGCTCCATCCATAGGACTGATTAAAAAACAGCCAACCCACTGAGTGCCTGTGGCATATGAAAGTCAAATGATCTAGAGCAAGCACAAGTTTGTGAGCCACCGAACAGAAGAGTGAAGAAGACATAAACCAAAGCAGGAAGGCAAGGACTAAAGCTAGGCTGTGCTCTCCTTTTTGAAAAACATGGACATTCTTATTGCTCAACTTTGAGTTGCTTTCTCACAGAGTTACGCCAGCCAGTTCAAGGGCTTGTGGGACAGACGTCAGATATCCAAAGGCCAACAGCAGTTGGGGAAGCAGAAGGTGTGTATTTGCCTAAATGCAGGAGTGGCCAGAAGGCTTCAGGCTATTGTTGCTGCAAGAGAACAACATGTCTGTTTTTAACAGGTTTTCAAGAGAAGCCAGAGTTCTCAGAATCCATGAGGACACTCCAATTTTTAAATCTTAACAGCTAAGTTTATAAAATTATACTCTTGGAAGCCAAGCACAACTGTTCTGTGGGTTCCATTTGTAGTCTCTTTTCTAAGAGATGGAAAGTCTTAGGGAGCAGAGGCTCAGGTTCAGTGCCTCCCTGAGGGGCTGCGAGCACAGCAGTGGCCAATGCTTAAGGCCATCCCAGCTTGGAGGCACCGAGCTAGGGCTCCTGGGCCCAGACTTAGGCCAGCTTTGCTGATGGCTAGCGATCCATGGCTTCAGCCCAATTTTGGCATTTCAGAAATTCAGGCATTGCCCACTGGTCTGAAAGCCCAAAAGAGCATATGTAAAAGTAAGCCACATGCTCTTGATGAGCAAATGTCTTTGTCACTTTCTTATTGCGGAGACACAATACCCCATACCTACACATTAAAGGAAGAGTAGTTTATTTTGTTCCCAGTGGGCAGAGATTTTAGTATGTAATTAGCTGGCTCCAAGGCAGGGTGGCTTGGCAGGGGGCCTGGTGGAGGAGACCTGCCCTAGGCATGCTGGACAGGAAGCAGAGTGAAGGAAGAAGCTGGGGAGGGACAGTCACTCTCCCAGGCCACACCCCAGTGAGCCACCTCCTCTGGCCAAACCCCACCCACAGCAGCAAGTCAGCTTTGAGCCTCTGTAGTCTGATCACCTCCCCACACGTCCTGCCTGGGATCACATGAGGCCTTGGGGGCACAAAGAGCTATAACAGTGGGTGATGTACTTGCTCAGGTCGTTTATCACCTTGTGTGCATCAATCAGCCTTAGCTTCCAGTGCAGGCGACATATTCAAATTATCAAATACCAGAGCTACATTGTTGTTTTCCATAGAAGGAGTTCAGAAGAAAATATCCTGGGCTTTCTACAATGGTAGTCATTCATTCAGAAAGATCTTCCTGTGGTGCAAAGGGGAAAGCTGTGATCTCTCATATCTTGTATAACTTTCCTTCTTAATACATCACCTTCTAGTTCTCTGTCATTCAAAATCCCCCTCCCCCAGTAACACCAGAGGGTGGGTACCTCTGCCCTTTCTCTCTCTGAATCAGAGTCTCACTAAGTTGCTCATTTGCCCAGGCTGAATTGGAATGTATGATTCTCCTGCCTCAGCCTTCCAGAGTGCCAAGATTGCCTGCATATGCTTCTATGTCTGACTTCTCTCTTTCTCTTTATCGCACGTGCCTGATGTGGATCTCATGAAAATGGACTGAAACACAGCATTTGCCTAGAGTTATAAGTAAGAGCGGTAGGGAGCTGCAGAGAGAATTTCAAAGTAGGGGACCTGGGACATTGGTCTTGACCTGTCCTAAGGCCACATAGATGTACTTTGTGTGTAGGTAGTTCTAATTCATATATTGAGAAATAGGTTCTTTTTTTTTTTTTAGAGAAGTACTTTTTCCTGTTCTTGCTTTTAGTTTTAATGTCTTAGTTATTCTTGGATGTGAGACAGTGTTTAATGATCTCATTGTGTTATGGAATGTGTTGGCCGCTGGAAATGCATACGGGCTGAACTGGCCTGGTGAAGCCACTGCTGGCAAGTGCCACAGTGCCACTAATTGCTGTGTCTCAGAGGGTGACACAGGCAGCTAGTTTTAAACTGGGAACATCAGTGGACTATTTCATGATGTTGATTCTATTCTAACAAGCAAAGAAAACCATGGAGCAAGCCTTCATGCTGGTGCTGAGAGACAACGGGTCCTCAAGGGAAGTCAGATTTTTAAGGGACAAGTTCAGATGCTTGAAATCTTGACAAGACGAGTGATTGCCTCTCACAAGCTTCTATGTGGGAGGTAGAGGGCTGGATGGAACGGGAATCTGGCAAACCTCGGCTATCTTCTGAGTTGATTAAAATTTGTAGCAAGCCCTTCCATGTAGATTTTCATGGTTTCTTTGTGGTAATTAGTTTCATGGATTGTTGCCAAATGGCATATTTTCCCCTCTCTGAGCCCTTTGCCGAGCACTCCTGGGACTGTCTGAAACCCGAGATAAGCACTCTTAACCCAAAGTTTTATTAAAAAGTTTAATTAACATAAATGCCAAATGACACACTCATTGCCATTAAGTGGGGAGACTGCATGTAAATCTGTGAACTGCAGAGTGACGGGGAAGCCCATTTCCCTCAGCAACCTCAGCTTGTTTTCTCTTCCTGAGCAGGCAAAAGGCCTTGAGCACACCAGTCGCCATCTGCAGCCTCCAAGGTTCACAGCCTCTGCGACAGGCACAGGAGTGGCTGGGGCACACGATTCCCTCTTGATCTTCTCAGGCTGAGGCAGGAGGGTCAACTTACATACAAGTTGGACCCCAACTGGGCAGATTACCAACTTAGTGAGACCCTGTCTCAAAAATAAAATGTTTTGGGTTTTTTTGAGAGAGGATTTCACTATGTAGTTCAGACTGATCTTGAACTCACTATTGTAGCTCAGGCTGGCCCTCAACTCCCAGTGATCCTACTATCTCAGCCTCCTGAGTGTTAGAATTACAGGCATGTACCACCACACCCTGACAAAATTTAAAAAAAAAATTAAAAGCCAGGGACAGAGCTCAGTGTAGAGCACTCAATTCAATACCCAGTGCCAACAGAC
Organism: Octodon degus; assembly: GCF_000260255.1. Classification (NCBI taxonomy): domain Eukaryota; kingdom Metazoa; phylum Chordata; class Mammalia; order Rodentia; family Octodontidae; genus Octodon; species Octodon degus. Next base: position 22,160,845 of record NW_004524592.1, on the reverse strand, counting down.
AGACGGACAGACAGACAGACGAAAAACTCTCCCTCCTCTCCTTTGCCCTGGCTTCATCCTGTAGTCCCTCAGGATTTTACCTCCTTCGCAGTGCCTTCTGGGAAACCACAGGCCAAAGAGGAACTCAGTCCTTGCCTTAGGGACACACTTACCAAATGTGCCCCTGAGCTTCCAGAAATTGGAGAATTCACTCTGTTCCCAGCACAATTACTGAACCCTGGGGGTTGAACCCAGGGCCTTCACAGTGACCTACATCCCCAACCCTCTTTTAGAAATGTTTTTAACTTTTATTTTGAGATAGGGGTTGCTAATTTGCTAAGTTACCCAGGCAGGGCTTGAACTTATGATCCTCCTGCCTCAGCCTCACGGAGTGATAAGATTGCAGGTGTGTGCTTCTGGCACAAGCTGTTTTTGCACACTCTTGCACCTTTAGCACCTGGCACCAGAGCTTCCACACAAGAGGAGCTCAGTTCTTTGAAGAATGATGGAATGAAGCCATCATCCTGTTTTCCATCTTCTCTTTGCTGTCCTTTAAATCTTTCCTGAATCTTGTGTCCTTCCACATTCCCCCTTGTATCTCTGAGGATCCCCACATCCCCTCAGCCTGCTTCTCTCTCTTTCTTTCTCCCTCTCTCTTTATCTCTCTCTCCCTCCCCCACCTTAAATCACAAGCATGTTGAATGAACCCACAATGTGCAGAGTAAGTGAAAGAAAGGATAAAAAAAAGCTGTTGTAGAGATTTTTTTAGGTGATAGGAATTTGTAGCAGAGGTGTGCCAGCTTGCCAAGTAGGAAATATTGACATTTTTGCAAATACTGGCAGAGGGAAATAGAGAAAGTGAGTGTGCACAAGCACAGCAGGAGGAAGGAAGTGGTAGGACAGAACTCGGCAGAGTGCAGAGTAGCTGCAGCCGTTATCTGCTGCTGCAAGAGGGCTGCACGACAGGGTGCAGTGGGGTACAAGGAAGAACTTGTGTCTTGCCCACAAGTCTGTGCCAGCTAGGTTGCTGCGCTGGCCTATTTATCTGAGTGGCTGGATTCTTGGGAGTGTTGGATGGCAGCCTCTGAGGAGTAGCAGAGTAACCAAGCCCGTTTTTTCTCTGGTTTGACCTTGGACTAGACCCACCAGAACCAATAAACCTGTTATATTTGTAAATTAATCACCTCAGGTATTTTGTTGTAGCAGGAAGAAGCTGGGTTTTTTGTTTGTTTGTTTGTTTGTTTGTTTGTTGTATTTTAAGTAAGGGTCTACAGAGTATTCAGGGTCTCACTACTAGATCGGACTCGCAGTGATCCACCTGTTTACAGCCTCCTAAAAGCTGGGATTACAGGCGTGCACCACCACACCCAGTCTCCATCACCGTCTTAGCATGCCCCGGGGTGGTGCCCGCACAACAGGCCCAGGGTTCAAACCCATGACCCCTGCACCTGCTTGCTTTAATCTGCTGAGCTATTTGGCCGGCCCAAGAAGCTGACTAATACAACCTCTAAAACAGAAAGCACCAAGGTGAGATTGTAAATTTACTAGTAAATTCTACCAACATTTAAAGAAATTTAAAAAAAATTAAAGAAGTTATACCAACCTAGCACAGTCTGTTTTAAAAAGCAGAAATAAAGAGGATACTTCCTAACTTATTCTAGGAGGCCCTAATACCAACCAGCATTGCCTTAATGCCAATATCAAACACAGGCGTCACAAGAAAACTACAGACTAATCTTTCTCATCAACATAAATGTAAAATGCCTCAACAAAATATTAGCAAATTAATTACAAAAAAAGTATACAAGAAATTAATCATCATGACCAAGTGAGATTTATCGCAGGTATGCAAGACTGATGTCATGGTAGAAAGTCTATTACTGTAATCCATCTCATCAACAGTCTAAAAACACAAAAACCATATGATCACGTTACAAGATACAGAGAAAAAATACCTGACAGTATCCACTCATAATGGAAATTCTTGGTAAATTAAAGCTATAGGGGAAATTCCTCAACCTGTAAAATAGCTACGAAAACCCTAAAGCTAACAGGACTTAGTGGTGACAAACTCAGAGACTTCCCACTAAGCCCAGGAACAAGGCTGGGATGTTTCACCTATTTCTCCTTTCACCATGGTACTAGACATTCTGGCTGGTGCAATACAGCAAGAAAGGGAAGTTAAGGAAGAGAACATGGATTAGGAAGAGAGAAACAAGTAACTATTTTTGTTCATAGGTAGTAAGATTATATAGAAAATCTGAAATAATTAACAAGCAAAAACCTCCTAAAACTAATCAGAGAATGTAGTAAATTTGCAGGATATGAAATTAATATGCAATAGTTGGTTGCTTTCTTTATAGTAGTAATGAACAATTAACATTTGAAATTAAAAACAAAATACATTTATATATTAGCACTTCCTCAAAATGAAATACTTAGGCGTAAATGTAACAAAATATGTTCAATATCTCTATAAGGAAGACTATAAAACTGATGCACAAAAGCAAAGAAGAATGGAGTGAAGATACGTTTGATACTCCTGGGTAGGAAAGCTCAGTATTGTCAAGATGTCAGATCTCCCTAGACCAACCCGAGGATTCCACGCAATCCCAGTCAAAACCCCAGGAAGCTAGTTTGTGGCTATTGACAAACTGCCTTTAAAGTCTACGTGGAGACATCAAAGCCCCGAGAGAGCCAATACACAACCCAAGGAGGAGAACACTGCAGCTGCAACGACAAGCAGTGTGGTGTTGGCAAAAGGCCAGAGCTCGACCACTGGAGCACACAAAAGAGCCCATAAGCAGAAGATCTGGTTTTGGTCCTGGACCAGCACCAGCAGAACCACCTTTCTGTTTTTAAGTTTATCACCTCAGGAGAACACGGGTGTCCATGGGTGCTGTTCTCCTACCCACTCCTTCATTGGCCTCCCGGACACCATCCAAACCAATGCACTTCATATTTGTTCTTTCCTGTTGACCTTCCATGGTGGGCAACAGTTTATTGAAATCACAGTACTAAAATAGAATTTGTCTTTGAGATTTGCATCTCAGACTTTGGGCATTTTTTCAAAAGGTGAAGAGAAGACAGGATGGTGTGGCCAGGTCATGAGACAGGTTCAGGTCATGAGACGGGTTCAGGTCATGAGAAGGGTTCTTGGATGTGGGCCTATGGGCTGGTGTCACCACCTACCTGAGACCTCCTTGGCTCCTAGCCTTAGTTGGACCCATTTGAAGATTCACTGGCTTCCACAGGAGGACTGGAAAAAGCTTCTCACAACAGCAGAACCTGCAGGAGTCTCCCAGAGATTAGTTAGGCCACTCTGTTGCCTGTAGGGAAATCCTCCTGGAAGTGATCACCTGAGATGAGGCTCATCTTTCCTGAAGGCCAGGGGATCACTTGGACCCCAGAGCAGCTCTCTAAATAGAATCTCCCCTGTGGGTTTGTGATAATAATCTCAAACACTGCTTTGTTCTGTCTCTGACAGAGAACCAACCTTTCTGTAAAATCTATTATATTTAAAAATTATCCTTTACATTTTCCCAGCAGTTATTTTGCCAATAGCTCCCTATTGCTCTACTTATCTATTAGTATTCAAAAGCAGCTCTTTTAGAATTTGCTAGAGTGCTCTGTAAGCTTTTTTTATTGTGAAGTCCAACTCCAGACCCCAGGAAAGTAGGTGGGGTCCCAGGCAGCTCTCCTGGGGGTGGTGACTGGGCGTGCAGGAAGCTGCACTCTTCCTCTTTATATGCCCATTTGTAGTCCTCTCCTCACAGCACATCTGCTGAGGGGGAGTGTCTAGTGATGCATCAAGTCCTCCTCTGGTGTACAAATGAGAGACAGTGTGGGAATCTACAGTTCTCAGAGGCCTACAAGTGGGGCACAGAGGTCTTTTCCAGGAAGGTTTCGTTGGGCTGAGTGCACAGCATACCTCTAGCAAGGAAAAAGGAAAGAGCGTGAAGAACATGTTTGCCATCCTTCAGGACCACTCTAGGCCATTTAGGCAGCCTTCTTTCAGGTTAGGAATTTCCCACCACACCTGCCTTGCTTCCTCAGTGTTGTGGGCAGGTTCCTTTCCACAGAAATCTTTGAGGCGCCGCACCATCTTGCACACTGTGGCGTGTGCGTGGACGAGATTTCCACTTGGAGACAAGCACCTGGAGAAGAGAGGTCATTTGGCCACCTTTGTGATGTGGCATCTGTTGGGGTGGGCATGGCTCTGAGTGTAACATTCTCACACCCCAGACCCTATAGAAGAGACCCTAGGGCTACAGTCTACCCCTCAATGATTCCATTTTCAACTTAGCCTGGCCACTGAGTCCTGTTGTTTGTGTGGGGAGAGGTCAACAATGTAACCCTGTTTCAGCAGGACTGTTTCAGTCCACTGTGGACTTGCTTTGATTCTGCTAGTGCTCATCCGACCTTTCACTCTGTTGAAATTCCTCCCCGGCTCTGCAAAAATACTGCAGCCATCTATCTCTCTGTGGAGACAAGCCCATGGGTTCTGGGCATTGATGTGGTCCTTTTAAAAATTATAAATAATTCTCTCTGATACATCGCTTTCTGGGTTCAGAGGATTGATGCAACAGAGAAAGGACAAAAATAACCCCCAGTTTGGAATGCTAAGTTGGATTGCCTGACCTAATTCACAGACTGGTCTCCATAAGTTTCCCATAACTTGAAGAGAAACAGGATTTGGTGATGATGGAATATGAAGTGGAAAAACTGGTGCCACTGAATGTTCTGCCAAAGCAATGCAGTCCCAGCAGCATGTTAGGGTCACCTGAGAAGTGAAAGCCAAGCCTGGGTCCCTCCTTAGAAACCCTGTTTTTAGTATTGGTCTGGAATGGGCTCTGGACGTGGTCGTTGTTCACAAGTTTGCCAGGTTAGTCTGAGACCACGACTGAGACCTCCATGTGAGGGTCAGTTTGGGTCACAAGCACAGCTGCTATTCTTTTGTAACATTGCTAGCAACTGGCCATATCCCTGGGCAGAAGTGTTTCCACTTATGCAACAGGCATTATGTGCAGGAGACTATGCGGCAGATAATATGTTAACTCACTTGGAATAGAAAAGCAAACAGCCCAGACCCACTCAGTTAGTGTGCAACTTCGTCTATGGGATGTGGGTCACCTTGGGATGCAGAGACAGAGGTTCCTAGGGAATACGAGGTAGCCTGAACAGCAAGCAGATTACCTAGGAATGGAAAACCACAGGGCAAGTGGCCCGGATGTAAATAATTCCTACAGGAAAGTGAGAGAAGTTAAGAGACCAAATCAGGTGGTTAAAGACCACTGTGTCTGCTGAACAAGACCTGAGGCCAGTTAGGCAGAATGGGAAGTGGACATCTGGACAGAGGGAAACAGAGGAAGGATCATTGCATCCAACCATGAATTCAGAGCTGGTGCCACCTGGAAGGAAGGTGCAGCCCGCCCGTCCATCCTGCCTCCCAGGGCAGCCCTGACAGCTTTGGACACTTCTTCCTGAGATGAGGCACACAAGCAAGCATGCTGTGGAATTGTCTGGGCTTTGTCTCCTTCCTGACCCCATCTACTCTGCATTTCTTCTTTGGCACACACCAGTCTTTCACTGCCGGTGCTGAGGAGGACACAGAAATGACACAGCACTCTCAGGCTGGCCATCTGCAGATGCTTAACGTTCAGTCTTTTGTGAAGACTTCAGCTCCATGTATTCCTGTTTGCCATTCTAGACATCAATGCGCTGTAAAAGCAATTACAAAAATGTGCCAGACAGATGAAGAAAGTTGTGAATTTTTATCTAAAGGCCTAAAAGAAAGCCTGAATCATGGCTTCTCCTGGTCAGAAGGAGACAACTTGATGAAGATGGATTCACAGAGAAGTAGACAGATGAATGAAACAGAAGTGAAAACCTTCTGATAGAGATGCACTCGTGCACATATGGAAATGTCATAGAGGATAGATGCGGCATTTCTAATTGGTGCCAAAAAACAGGTTCCTTTAAGAGTTAGGGCAACCAGTTGTCCAGCTGCAGAGAAGTAGTTAGGGTCCTACCTTAAGCTCAGGCCAGCTTTGGCTGATGTCCCGCAACACCTGCAAGGTCACTGTGTCCTGAGACCACAAAGCATTGCACTAACATCCACTGTGGGAAGCAAAGGAGAAGAGGATTCTGTGGATCTGACACATGGGCTTCAGCTGTTGTAGTACCAGGGCGGGGCCTTGGCTCACTGAGGGCAGCCTAAAATAAAACACACACACTTGTCCAAGGGGATTGGCTAGTTTGCCCATGATGCACGCCTTTGGGTACCTGGATGCATTGGTTTAGCTTATTTTAAAGGCTCTTCAATGATTTCTGAAAAAAAAAATACATATGTAGACCAAATGTTGGCAAATGACTCCTCAGTGGTCCAGCCTGGGCTTCAGCCCATCTTGGTCAAGCTGGCCAGCGTAGACTCACCCGTGTGTGATCTGGGCTGTTTTTACTCTACCACAGCAGGATTTAGCAGTGGCAACGAAGACTTTATAACACATAAAGCCAAAATCCTCTTGGTATCCGCCTCTTCCAGAAAGTTCCCCGACCCCTGTTACAGAACAAATCTTTCAAGCACTAGCTTGGAAAGAGCTCTGAGTCAGGATAAAGAGTAGGGGAGATCTGGTCCCTAGCGCATTGGCCAAGTGCATGCCGGGTTTCCACCTCCTGATTCTCTCCAATGGCCTAAGAACCAGATTGTTCTGACCTCCAAGGACTGTAACGCCAACATGGTCCCAGTAATCGACACAGTGGAAATCGACATAAAATGTGTCACAGGCTGTTCTGTTTCATTTTAAAGGGTGTATCTTCTTATTTTCCAAGAAAGAACTGTTTTGTGAGGCTTACTGTGAAGGAAAGAAAGATAAGAACTTCCAAGGCAGAGATCCTCAAATCTGCTGATGAAAAATAAAATTGCACTTAATGTTTTTTGAGGCTTTTAAGTCTTCACACAATCAGTAATTTAATTGTTTGCCATGGAGAGACAATTGCATATATTTGCATTTTTTTCTGTGTGTGAGAATTTAATTTTTTACAACCTGCTGTGTTTTTCAGGCCCTTTAACTAATAGGCTTTTATCACCTTATGATTGCCTAATTTTCTCTTAATTGCTTTATGACAATACAATTTATTTTGATCACTCCCACCCTGTGGTTTTACTTTCTAATGAAGGACTTACAAATTTCTGGGTGCCACTGTGTGTCAGCTTAAATTTTCAATCCTTGTTCTTCCTCTCAAGTGGGGGAGAAACTGAAGGAAAGGAGCCACGGGGTGTCACGCTCCCCTGTGTGGGTAACATCTGCCTGTGATAGTGTGTTCCCCGGCTGTGTGCACAATCTGCTACCCAGGTCTTCCTGGTGGCCTCTGAGTGGCTCTTGGCAACCTGCACAAGTGTGCACATGCTGTACAGGAGGCAGCCAAGCTGGCCAACACCACTGAGAAGTACAGAGAGCCCCTAGGTCTGTGATTTCTATATTCCTTTCTGTATGTAGTGTTTAATAGAGTTGTAATTTTCATTCAGTGGAAAAGTTCATTGTTTTGAAAATAAGCCGAGTAAGTCGAGAAATGATTTTTGAAATGAGCATTATTTTTCTTCACTGAATTCTAACAGGTAAAGTTTGTGACAAGAATAATCCAAGAATAAATAAGAGCTGAAGATGGAGCTGAGTGGAGGAGCATTTGCCCCCCACAGCAAAGCCTGGGGTTGAATCCCAGATTTAACAAGAAGCAAAGCTTTGTTCCCATTGAAAGACTGTACTGGTTAGGGTCACATAAATGATACATGGTAAAGCTGAGACTTGTGAGCAGGACATTATGACCCCAAAGGCCTGAGCTTAGAAGGGTCATATGGTCTTTTAAAAGGCTTTTCTCCTTTATTAGCCCATCTGATCCCATGATCCTACAGCAACCCTGTGAAGGGGCCAGAGCTCTCCCCATATCTCATTCTTTAAAAAAAATGATGAAGTCTGAGGCATAAACATTGTTCTGGTTCCCAACATTACAGCCAATAGAGTCAGGAAAGCCTGGCTGACTCCTGACCCTGTGTTCTTTCGATAAATACAGTTTTCATTGAAACCTGTATCCCAACTGGAAAATCTCACAGAGGGCATGCATACAGATATATTCAAACTCCTTGCTTCCCCAACCTGTGCTCAGCAGCTGGGGTGGGGGGGGGGGTAGTGGGAAGGCTCTTTTTTGGTCTTATGGCTGGTAACTAGTCCTATAGATCCATAACTCTTGAGATCTATAACATAGATTTAAAATAGATCCTCTTTAGAGCTATAAATTATTGGAGTCAAAGGAAGGAGTCCTTGTGTTTCCTTCCAGGTCCAGGGAGTATAACTCTATGATCTATGACCTGGGGCAGCTCAATCACAACCCGGAAAGGCCCCCAGACAAAACCTCCATTTGTCCAGACTATATCATGAAACAGAGAGAACACAGGAAGTAATTTTACTTTCATTTATTCATATTATTTATTATGATTTATCTTATTAATAAACTTATCTAGTAGATTTATTAAATGTACCATCAGAATGGTGCTCGGAGCCATTGGGTCTATTCCTGCAGTTATCTAGTGAATTTGAGTGTTGTGAACAAATTCTTCAGATAAATCAGGTCACAGTGAATCTTAATGCAAGGATAAAATGAGACAACAGTTGCCTTTTTGGAAATGAGACAAGCTGCGTTAAGAGTTAAAGGATTATATTTAGTTTTGCTCTGAATGAGCAGAATAGCTATTTAAATCCCTGACTTGTCACATCTGTAATGCATAACGTGACATCAAAAACTCCTGTTCTCTTGAGTATATTGGAATTTCCTGCATTTCTTGCCAGTACAAGACAAAGATGCTGGGTCACCTCAGCTCAGTCATGATCAGAGTAACTACTGACTTGTGTCGAGTGCTCACAAGCTCACAGTTCCACCTGGCTCACTCCTCTAGTCTCCATGCCAATCCTGGGGAGTCAGTTTTGTGACCGTCTATCCTAGTGCTTCAAGTGTGAGTTCTGAGAGAAGACAGAAGATGTCCCATTGGCTTACTGGTGGTGGGCTGAGGGCAGGAGCTCCTGCTGGCTTGGGGCTACAAAAGTGTCTCCCCAGCAAAGGAGGTTGGATCCCCAGGACCACTGGGATGTCACTGTGTAATCCGTGAAGCCCCAAAGGATGACCTTGAGCACAGTAGAATGCTAAGTCATGCTTAATGGATGGATGAAAGAAGCAAAATAATGGCAGGAGACATTTACTAAGACAAGGCACCAGGTCTGAGTGAGCAGGCTGTGACCCCGCAGGCGACACCTGAGACCCAGGAGCTTGGGGAAAGGACTTGATTGCTTCCTTGCTGGCCAGGGCTGAGGTTGGGTACGAACTCGGGCAGCCTGACGGCCAGTCAGCTCTGTGAAGCACGGCTTCCTGTGGGCTGTCATCCCCAAAGGCTGTCCTTAACCCCATGTCAACCTTGCCAAGCCACCCAGCCATCCATTGTATTAATACCTCAGATTATGATTTTGAAACCCTGTTTACAAAACTGTCGGGTCACATAACTGCTGAAATTGCATCTGACTTCATCCAGGGCAACACTGGCAAAGTCCCTTCCGCTTTCGCCACTTAGTTCCACCAGACTTGGGGGGCACTCACACAGTAACATAGTGACGATGCTGAAGAGGCACTAAAGCTGGTGGAGTGCTGAAAAGCGGTGAGAGGTCTACTTCCTGTGAAACACATATCCTTTAATAGAGTCTTATATTACAAATCTGCGGTTAAAGAGCAGTGAAATACAATACCAAATACCACATTAAAACAACACCAAAATGACAATGCTTGCTTCCTGGAAAAAGTGGCGCTGTTATCAGCCAGAAGCAATAAATAATGCAAAGTGAGAGCCTTCGGACGCTAGCCCTTCAGTCACAGGCGCGGATCTGAAGCCAGGAGAGGCCCCGGATGGCCCTGCGGAGGCCTGGGTTAATGAGCCTGGCTGGTAGCCACTGCTGTGGGCTCGCGGTCCCCAAACCCACAGCCACCACCAACCGAGCCTTCCCTCCCCGCCTCAGGCAACCTTCAATTTCAGAAGGGCACAGAATCAAACAAAAAGCAATTAGTGTGGCAGAACCTTGAAAAGAAACCAATAGCCAGAATCTAGAGGTTTTTATTTTTTTTTTTTTTCCAGAAAGCCAGGATTTCCTTATTTGCAGAGAGAAACAAGAAGAACAATTAAAAGTTTCAAATCATGTGTAATTACTTTCAAGTTGGGTTCAGTGAAACATAAATAAATTTCCTATCAGAGCTGTAGCCCTAGTCCGGTGCTGTTTGTTTGTTTTAGAGAACATGGCTTTCATCTTTGTGGAGGATGTCATAAAAGCACATTTCAAAAAATTACCATTGGCACCCAGTTTCCTATTTGATTACACGCTGGCGCCCAGCCCAAGCTCGGCTACAGAGCCCTATCTTGGTCGCACTGAGATAATCGCGTGTACCAACCCCCTCTCCCCACGCCCGTCCCCCGCCTGCAAGCCTTAGATCTCGGAAGCCACAGAAGAGCTCAAATTATGTAAGAAGGAAAGGTACTTTCCATTTCAGCTCACCCCAGGCAAATACAGCAGGGCCCCTTGAATCAGCGATAGCAGTGCTAGGAGGCAGAAGCAGGGGCTACCAATTAGGAGCTGAGAACTAAATGCCGTAATTAACAAGATGCCTGCTTTAAAACGAGTCAAAAATGTTGTTGGATAAAGAAAAAAGTAAAGTGAAACTCAGTAATTATGATAAATTGGGGTGCAGCAGATAGGTTTCTTCACCTATCAAAGATAGCTGCATCGGAGGGGTAGGAGTTTGCAGTTACCGCGCAGCTCCGAAGGAAGGTCTCCCTCTCGTGAAGCAGTCAGTGGCACATACACATCAGAGGTGACATGATGTGTGCTGATCTCACACCAATCGCAAATGGATTCCTAAAAACAAGACTCAAGCAGGGTGTGGTGGTGCTGAGAAAGAAGGATCGCCGAGAGTCCTAGAGCCTGGACTGCGTAATGAGTTCAAGGCCAGACTGAATCGCAGAGCAGGAGGCTGTCAGGGCCAAGCCTGATTTTCTTAGGGACAGCTTCCATGGGTGTGAGTTCCTGGCTGCGTGATGGGTATCTTCCCAACGTAGACTTCTGTGCCTTTCCTGTGAATCTCTGATTTTCAGTCTATTTCTGTTTTTCTTTCTTGGAAGGAATCAATACTGTGTGCTTTGACTGCCCGTGAAGGACAATGTCCCTGTGCCCCTCAGTCAGCCTTCAGAATGCACATGATCGCTTTTGTCACGCTGGCAGGCTGGAGCGTTTGTTTGCCTTTGTCCTAGAGAGATGTGTGGACACCCTGGAAGGAGATGGGAGGAGAAGGGACAGCAGACCCATCTCTGGTTATTTTAGAAGCTTCTGCCAGGATCAGGGCAGCATGAAAAGGGAAAGAAAGTGAAATAGACTTCTAGACGGGCCCTCGTCCAGTGCCCCCTCCCCGCACCCTCTAGGGGTGTTCCCGGGGACATCGGGCCTGCAGGCACCTTTCTCTCCACTGCAATTCCAGAAGTAAGTGGTCCAAAAAGAAGGACCCTGAGAGCTGTTTCTGCTCCTTCACCTTTAAGCTGCTACCTGCCCTTCCCTGTGTGCTTCACAAGGCCAGCAGCCCCAGCACCTGCAGAGTTACAGCAGAGTCACAGCCATGGCCTTGACGCAGCACTGTCTGCATCACCCACATAGCAATGAAGCCCCCTTGGGGTCCAAGCGCCAAGGGTGAGATGTCCTTCAATCACAAATGCAGCCAGGAAAAAGGAAGTCAGTCATTCTTACTACTCGAGGGATGATGACAGTGATGGTGATGAGGTGACTAACATGGGAGCTGCCCTTGTCTCATGCCCCCCCCCCGCAGCCCCTAGGGGTGTTCCCGGGGACATTGAGCCTGCAAGCACCTTTCCCTCTACTGCACTGTCAGAAAAGCACAAAGCCAAGGGCAAGAGGTCGAAAGCAGCTCTGCCTCACACTGGCGAGCCTCACCTGGTGGCCTGCAGGCCAAACCACAGGCCCCTGCTCTCTCCTGCTATGCCCTCTCCCTGTGCTGCCATGACCAGCACAACAGCTGCCTGCCTGCCTGCCTGCCTGCTGAGGCCCCAATGTACCACCCCATCCTTCACTGCCACAGCTTTGTGCACATGCCCAAGCAAGCCCATCCTGCAACCAGAGGGATTTCACCCACTTGGGACCTCCAAACCCCCTCAGTGTCCTTCCAGGCCCTTCTGCTCCCAGGAGCCATCTTCTGCTCCCACAGGCAGGTATGCATGGGACTAAAGAACTGTGCCCTCAGGCATCATAGCTGGTGAGACCATTATGTCTCCTTACAGGCAGGTACTTACTCCAACAACCTGAATTGGGGTGGCAGGGGCAGCAGGCATCTCTGGTCCCTGAGACCCACCCTGGCACTGCTGCTGTCCTTGAAGCAAGTTAGAAGCCACTGTAGGCCTCTGTTCTGAGATGCAGGCTCCTCAGCCCCTGCTACTATCAGGGACAGGGACAGCACCCAGGAGGCACAGGGGTCCACAGGAGCATCAGTGCCATTTGAGGACATCCAGGGCACTGCAATGCCACTGAGGCACCAGCCAGCTGCTCCACACAGCTGGAGCTGGTTTCCAGTAAACCAGGCTACTTCTTGAGGCAGAGATTGTGGGAGCTGGGGACGTCACAGCCTTCAACCCCTCCAAGCTCTGCAGCAGCTGAGTGGGACTGGTGTGGGCCTTAGGGGCTCACCCATGCGGGTGACTGGGAACTTCAGTGGCCTGGACTGTGTAGCCAGCAGATGGATAAACAGGAAGCTGGAAGTCCCCTCACTCTGCCAACCTTCATTCTATGCCCAGCTTAAACTGTGTCCTTGGGTGGCCCCAGAGCAGACAGCAAGTCAGTCTTCGTGCGTGGGAATGGTCACATCCTAAATCCAGATGGCTGTGCCTGTAGTCCCAAGTACTCAGAAGCCTCGGCCAAAGGATCTCAGGTTTTAGGCCAGCCTGAGCAACCTAGCAAGATACTGATTCTTCAAGAGACAAGAAAAAAAAAAAGTCATTGGACTATCCTGCTACGATGCTATATATGGTTAGATTTCTAAATTTCTGTGTAAAAATATGTAATTGTTTTTTCCTACATTTTTAAAATATTTTTTCTCCACATTCTCTAAGAATTTAAAGTTTAACATATCAACGCTTGATGGAAAATACCTGTTTCATGCTATGTCTAAGATGTTCGACATTCAGACAGATAGTGAGGTTAAGGTCAACTGCCCATGTTATAGGGTAATAATATCATTAAGCTTCTCTTCTGGAAGGTTAACAACCTAAGTTTGCAGAACAAAAATTAGAGAAAAAGAAGGGCTACAAGGACAGCCAACATTTTGGCCCTAACCTTTCAAGGTTAGTGAAGACTCAGGACATAGGAGAACCTATACTGTAACATCCTGTAACTCAGTGGTGTCCCAAATTTTCTGACCAAGGAGATTATGGGGCCACAGAGGAAAGTGATCGACGATGTAGAATGTGCCTAAGGACAGTCATATGGAGAGAAAACATTCTCTCAGGCTTTCACAGAGAGCACATTGGCCAAGCAACAGCCATGACTCATCCACATGGCTGACACTGAAAAGGATCTACAAACTGCTGCACAGCATTTCAGGGTAAATCCTGAGGGGATTTGATTGACCTTGTCAGATACAAAAGTTACATTTCTTGTTATATAGGTCTTGTTTTATCTTGGTCTTAACCATCCAGCAGAAAAGTATAAAAACACGGTATAAAAAGTAAAGCCATATTAATATGCTGAGCTGTAAAAGGCTCGAGTCAACAACTTCTGACATTGTCAGTACTGCGGATAACCCACTACTAGTATGGACTACTGGACTATATTGGGATATTTTGCTGAATTCACATAACCTACAGTATTTAAATAACAATGGAATACCCATGTCTGACAATACTAAACAAAAAAGGGGATACAAATGAAGGACTATTTTGTAACTGTATACACAAAATAGGATACATATACACCTACTTTCTCTTAATTCAATGAGAAGAAAGATTTGTACTAAAAGTGTTTGGACAGGATATTACATCTGCATCTTGTACTATGAATAACCACTATGAAGACAACAATATGCAATGCATTAATGATTGTAAATGTCCTACTAACCCATTTTGAAACTGCCTCATTGCTATTTGTTTCTCAATAAAATTAATTTTAAAAAGACTTTAAAAAGATACTGTTTCTTAGGGGGAAGGGGAGGAGGGGAGGAAAGGGGAGAAGGACAGGAAGGCAGGAAAGGAATGGGGAGGGGTGCAGGAGGAAGAGGCACTCAGGCAGGAAGCAGGCCTGGGGATGGACATGGTCTAACAGAGCTCTTACTTAGTGCCACCCTGAGCCCCTGGGTTCAATCCCCACTACTGCAAAGTAATAATAACAATAATAACCCTAAAGTGAGACATCAGGTGCTGGCTGGGTTGTCCTGTCGTTTGCTGGTCAGGGTTCCATTCGTGCATCATGAGTTCTGCCTGTGCTCGTGGCTGAGGCAGGAGGCTTGTGCGGTGGGGCTGAAATGGTGCTGATGCCCCGGCAGTGGAGCAAAGACCCTGTGCGGTCTTACTGGCTGGTGTCACCTTGTTCACCGCGGTTAGCCCTGGGAAAGTCTCCTTTCCTTTCCTGGCCCCTTGTCTTCCAATACAGGATTGGAGACGCCCTGCATGTGACACCAGCATTTGACGCCTATGTGGGACACCTGCTTGCTATTACGGGTGTGAACAGTTTGCCTAGCACACCACTGTGATTGAATGGTTTGCTGCCCATGTTGTGGGGTTCTGGCAGTGCCTCAATGCTTCTGTTCCACTCCACAAGCAAAAGCCCTACCAGTTCCACTGCTCTTCTGTGGGGTTTTCAACCTGCTTATGTCTAAAACAGAGACACTGGCTTGCTGTCGTGTTGTGCCCTGGGCTTAGGGACAGTGGCTTTCCATGTGAGGATGTTGCAGTCAGCTGCCTTCCCAAGAGGGCTCCAGAGAGCACCCGGGGTTCACAGAGGTGGCAGCACCCCTCTTCTGCCCCCAGAGACTTCTAAACAAGCAAGAGTTAAAGGAGTTTTGTTGCAGACTTCGTAGGAGTACAGCTATCACAAGGTCTAACCCCAACACATAAAATTTAATGAGTAAAAAAGATAAAATAAATAAACATGTTGTAATTATATTGGGGTGTATGGTATTATGCATACGATTTTTCTGTTTTCCTTTTTATTCCTTTTTCCCTCTAAATATCCACATGATTACTGTATAATTAGGACCAGCACAGTTTATATGGAATAAGATTAAAGCCAACCCTAGATCACCCAGCATGTGGGCGCAAAGCTGGCTTTGGGGTTGTGGCTGCTGCTGCCCTTCACACCATCCTCAGTCTCCAGTTCATCTGTTCATCCCTCCCCTCCTTCACCCATTTTCTGTCACTTCCTCCAACATCTGTGGCTAATTCTGTTCATGTTCTCTTAAATATTCACAACTCTAGGGCAGGCCAAAAAGCTCAGCGGATTAAAGTGCCTGCAAGCAGGCACAGGGACTGGGGCTTCAATACCCAGGGCCTGCAGGTCTGGCCCTGCCCCCAGCATGCACTGAGATGGCAATTGAGATGGGGTGTGGTGGCCACACACCTGTAATTCCAGCTCTTGGGAGGCTGTAAACAGATGGATCACTATGAGTCTGATCTAGTAGTGAGACCCTGAACACCCTGTGGATACTTCCCTAAAAAAATTAAAATAAATAAATAAATAAATAAATAAATAAATATTCACAACTTTGCCTCACTTTCCAGACCCAGGGGTGAACTGGGGTGGTATGACCATGAGCAGAAATAATAGCTGTCTTGATGGAGTTGGGGTACCTTGTTTGGGGCAGTGGTCACCAGAAAAACAGAGCCTCTGGCAGGTGAGGACCTTTCCACCAGAAAGAGAAGCACAAATGTGAATCTGAGTCCAATGGGCAGGATTGGGTAGGGACCTGGACAACGGCGAGTCCCCACCCAAGGGTCTGGGACCCCAGATGTTCTAGGCCCAGGGGATGGATGTTCCTGCTCAATCAGAGGGTACAGAGCTCCCTCTTCAATAGATTAGATTATGCCCACCATGGAGAAGGCTGTTGCTTTATTCACTGTAACAATTTCAATGCTGATCTCTTAGGAAAAGAAGGAGAAAGAGAAGGAGGAGAAAGACAAGAGGAAGGAGGAGGAGGAGGAGAAAGGGAGATAATCTTAATGTTTTACCATCTACCTGGGCATCCTTTAGACCACTCTAGCTGACACATAATGGTAACTATCAAACTGTCTCCATCTCTTTCATTTCCAGCAATCTTAAAAGCCACCATAAAGAAGCACCAGACCTGTGCCTCCTGATTCTGGGAATTGGGTTCTGAAAGAGTGAGAGACTGAGTTTCCCTGTGTGGAGCCCTGAGGTTTGGGGCTAAGACTGTTACCACTGCATCATTTTAGCCTGGCTAATCCTAACTTGGTCAGTGTCTGTCCCCTACATTCCTAGGTCACAGCCTTGGGAAACATTTTGTAGGATGATCTGGCTAAGACACACATTATTCCTCCCAGCCTTCCCTTCCCGCTGCATTCTCTTACTCTTTGTCTATTTAGATTGGTTGGAGAGTTCATTATTCCTACCCAGTAAGCCAGTCAACCAAGACACAGATGTGCAAAATGTGTGGCCTAAAGTATGTCCCCACCTAGAGGTATACCTCTGGGCAGAAGCATCACAAAGATCCTGGGGCTGAACTACCTCTGCCCATGTGGACCCAAAGCCCAGCAAGGCATGGCTCCTTCTGCCCTACTCACCTGAGAAGCCCCTAGCATTCCCCCGAAATGCCTTGAAGCCCAGTGAAACACTGTGACAGTCTCTATCAGCAGGGAGAGTCCAAGGCCATAGTTTCCCAACTCACCTTTTCGTCATGCATCTTTTCATATTTGTATACATGTGTCTAGTACATATATTTATATATCAATGTACACCCACAGATATATGTAGAATACTTTTTATAGTAAGTTTCCTTGTCACAAAAAAGGTAAATCAACACTGATCCTGCTAAATTATCAGTGTTGCAGGATTTGTCTATGTACTATTGCCAGCACCTGAGAACCTGCCCACTTCACACACTTGGAGTTTACTTTAAGAAATGCTTTCCTTGTCTTTACCTTTTTTTTTGGTATTTAGTACAGGGTCTATAGAGTTTCATTACACAGATCGGACTCATAGTGATCCTCTTGTTTTCAGCCTCCCAAGCACTGAGATTACAGGCACCCATCGCCCATCACCACGCCCCATCTCATTCATGGTCTCAGTGCATCTCACCACGTCCCAGCGGGGGAAGGGCAGGCAGCATGGCATGCTGGGGGATGGAACCCTGGTCATAGCACCTGCTTACTCCGCTGAGCTATCTGGCTGGCCCTGCCTTTACCTTACCAGTTCTAACATCGCAACAAAATTAAAAACTTCCTGTTGCTTAACTAAAGAGTCACGTCTTCCATTTCACTGGGTCCTGCTCATTTCAGGGTGATCTGATATGTTAAAACTCAAAGAAAGGGCCAGGGATGTAGCTCAGCAGCACAAGCACCTGCCTGGTGAGCACAATGTCCTGAGTTCAATTCCCCACACTGAAAAAAAAAGCCTCAAAGGAAAGGCAGTTCAGGACTGCTAACTCACAGCAGTGCCACGAACCATGCCTTGGAGATCAGTCCTCCAGTCGCAAGCCGCCTGGATGCAGAGAAAGTGTGCGACAAACTCCTCTCATGTTTTTTTTTTTTTTTTTAGGAAAAAAAATGCATATTTTTTATTTAAGGATGAATAACAAATAGTGACATATTACAGGAATTAAAGAAAGAGGCTTATGATAAGAAGTCACATTGTGACGATTATTATGGGGGATTCGTGCATTTACTCTATGTTGTATGCTCAGTGACCCATGTGTATGTGGTGGGTGGGAAGAATGAGCTCTGACACCTCTCCCTCAAGAGCTTACAGTCAAGTAGAGATTAACAGGGGCCAAGATAATTAGAATATAATGAAATAGGGCAATAGTACAAGTGCTCATGGGAAGAGCCCAGAGGAGGCCTGTATTTATTCTAAGTTGGAGGGATGATGAATTAACAGAAGAGATGCTGCAAGTGTGCCCCTCCCTTGCTATAAACTCCGCTTTTACTTCCAACAACCATCACATGTATTTACCTTCCTACCAGATCATACATACTTCAATACAATAAAGACCATGACCCTACTCTCTGACCAAACCCGCTATGCCCACTTTGTTTATTTAGCTATTGCATCTGCAGCTATTTCTTCAAACTGATTGAGATTTTCCTTTTCAAATCCCCTTCTTTTAAACTTTTCCTCTCTCAACATAGAGTACCACTATGCTGTTATCCTTAATTTCTTCACTCTTTTATTGTCCTTCTGTGATTTTATATGGAAAAATCACACCTTCAGTACAACTGTTCGTAGCCTCCATGTATATATTTAACTACTACAGAAAGCAACAGGCAATTTGGGGGCATTTAAAAGTCATCATTCTTGACTTAACTGGGGCCCCAACATTTCCAAGTAATTCTTTCATACTTTTTTTCCTCACTTCTATTTCTAGTCCTTTATGATGAGAATTTCAAAACTCCTTTTTCCCAATATTCTCTAACTCTACCACCTCTTACCACATATTAAACAGATGTCTTTGCCTGTTACTTTTTAGAGGAAATACAAACCATCAGGTTGGCACTCTTTTAATTTCCTACAATCAAACCTAAGAAATTGCTGATGGCTGTTATCATCCATTTCTTTTGTTTTGTTAAAGCGAAAGAGTTGGGCTTTATCTTAGGCTAACTACGTGGGCATGGATTAAAATACTAGGTTAGAGGAAGAAAAAAAAAACTTGTCTGTACAACAAAAGGTGGTGGTGGAGCTGAGGAAGAAAGCTGAAGAATAGTAGTTAGTATCAAGGAGAGTAAAAGCCAGAGGAAGAAGACACCACCAACATGACTGACAAGGAGCAGACAGTGGAGATGAGAAGCTAGGAAAGTGACCGCTGGAGCCCGAGGAAGAGTGCGTTTCAGAGAAGAGCAAATGTGGACATATCCTACCTACTTGGAGAAGTAAGAAAAAACAAGATCTCCCTTTTCGTTTATTTTTAGCAACAAACAGACACTGAATAGTTTAAGTTATTTGAAAAACTACTTTGGCACCGAGTGAGAATTTTTGCTGTGGTTCCAGGAACCCCCAGATCCAGTCCTAGCCCAGGCCTGGTGAGTGTGTAGGAGAGCTTCCGGCTACCCTGCGCTGGCAGGACCTACTGGTCCCAGCAGAGGCGCAGCGTGGGTGAGACCCTCTTCCACCCCCTTGGGACGCCCCCCACCACTCCGCAGCACCTCCTCTACCCCGCCTGCCCAGTAGGAATTTCTGCCGCGATCCGGAAATCCCCAGATCCAGTCCTAGCCCAGGCCCGGTGAGTGTGTGGGAGAGCTGCCTCTCTCCCCTACTCCACCTTGTCCTCTCCAGACTCAGCTTAGGCTTGGCACACAGGCCTGGGGTGGAACCCTGAAGCTGTAATCCCTGCAGAGAGAGTAGTGGACAAAACCACCCAGCTAGTCCAGGAGCAGAACATCTTGCCAGAGGGGTACAACAGGTTCACCCCCAAGGGCAGCAACAGGAAGGAGCTGAGCACAGCAGCCAGACCCAAGACAGACACAGCTGGATAAAACCAAACTTTGTAGATCTGCACCTGAATTTCAGTAGGTGCTAAGGTTATAACTGCACCAAAGCTCTACAACAAAGGTCAGAAGACAGTGCTACACAAAATGACAACAAGAAGGAGCAAAATGTAATCTCAGACCCCAAGCCCACCCATAACAAGTGCAGAGGATGCTAACACAGAACAAATTGGGAATCATACAGCTGAAATCAATGAATCAACAGCTTCTAAAATAAAGAAACAACTGCAGAAAGGTATAGAGGAACTCAGATTGGAAATGAAAAAAAAAAAAAATCCCTGAATTAATAGCATCTGCAGTAAAAAATCAAATGAAAAACTACTTTGTTTTAACTTTAAAACAATCCGAAGATTTTTTTTGTATTTAACCTGCATGTGGCAGTAAACCTAATTAGCTACAACATAACTCTTATACTATTTATTT
>NW_004524592.1:22113854-22140133 GCF_000260255.1 Octodon degus | reverse complement strand
AATCCTACCAATTAACTGCTACTTTCAAAAACCTGCTGATGTTTCTTTGGATCACTGCCTTGCCCATCTTGTGCATATAAATGTATGGCTTTGTCCCTGTCCTATTTCCCCACTTTTCTCCTTCCTCTCTCCTTGTTGTCCAATCCTCAAATTCTCACTTTCCTTTTAATTCTGTTATACCTTTCTATTTGTATTTCTCCTTTTGAGTTCTTATATTAGGGAGACTATATAATATTTACACATGTGGGTCTAGTTTATTTCACTTATGAGTATATCTTCAAGTGGATCCACTTAAATATAAATGTTTCAAGTTTATCATTATTTATAGCTGAGTAATACTCCATTGTATAAAAATACCACATCTTTTTCAACCATTCCTCATGTGATGGGCATCGTGGTTGTTTCCAACATTTGGCTATCACAAATTGTGCTGCTATAAACATAGGTACACATATATCACTATGATATGATGTTTTCAGATCCTCCAGGAAAATTCCCAGTAGAGGGACAGCTGGCTTGAATGGGATTTCCAGTCCTAGTTTTCTAAAGAGTCTCCTCACTGATTTCCATAATGGTTGCAGCAATCTGCATTCCCACCAGCAGTGGAAAAGGGTTCCCTTTTCCCTACAGCCTCTCCAATATTTGTTGTTGCTTGATTTCTTTATGATAGCCATTCTTTCTGGGGTGAGATGGCATCTCAGTGTTGTTTTGATTTGCATTTCACAGATGGCTAGTGATTTGGAGCATTTTTTCATATATTTATTTGCTTCTTTAATTTCTTCCTCTGAGAAGTGTGTGTTCATCTCAGATGACCATTTCTGGATTGGGTCTTTAAATTTAGGAGCCCTAATGTTTTTTAAGTCTTTATAAATTCTAGAGAGCAGGCCTTTGTCTGAGTGCTTCTTAGTTAAGATTTTTTTGAAATTTGTAGGTTGTTTTTTAACTTTGTTGGTAATTTCTTTTGACATGCAAAAACTTCTCAGTAAGAGTTGGTCCAAGCTGTTAATTCTTTCAAGTACTACCTGTGCAATTCAATTTTTGTTCATGAACTCTTTGCCTACCCCTATTTCTTCAAGAGTTCCTCCTACTCTCTCTTTCAGGAGATTTAGTGTTTATGTTTTAATGTTTAGATCTTTAATCCATTTTGCCTTTAGCTTAGTGCATGGTGATAGACCTGGGTCAAGTTTTAGTTTTCAGCATGTAGAGAGCCAATTTTTTCAGCACATTTGTTAAAGAGGCTATCTTCCTTCCAGTAAGCATGTTTGGCCTCTTTGTCAAAGATCAGGTGGCTGAGTGTGTTCGTAGAGGCCTCTGCATCTTCTAATCTATTCCGTTGATCCTCAGGTCTATTTCGTTGCCAGTACCATGCTGATTTCATCACAGTAGCTTTGCAGTATAATTTCAAGTCAGGAATTGTAATGCCTCTTGTCTTGTCTTTGTTGCCTAGGATTGCCTTTCCTATTCTAAGTCTTGTCTGGTTCCAAATACATTTTAGGAATGATTACTCTAGGTCTGTGAGGTATATTGGTGGTACATTGATAGGGATTGTATTAAATCGGTACAAAAATTTTGGGAGTATGGCTATCTTCACAATGTTGGTTCTTCCTATCTAGGAGCATGGAATATCTTTCCATTTTCTGAAATCCTCTATGATCATTTTTTTTTCAGAGTACTGTAATTTTCCGTGAAAAGATCTTTGACTTCTTTAGTTAAGTAAATTCCAAGGTATTTCATTTTCCATGGTGCTATTATAAAAGGTATTGTTTCTCTAATTTCCCTCTCAGTGTGTTTGTTATCTGTGTAGAGGAATGCTATTGACTTTTGGGTATTGACTTTGTATCCTGCTATGCTACTGAATTTATGTATCAATTCTAGTAGCTTCTTGGTGGAGTTTTTTCAGTCTTCCAAGTAAAGTATCATGTCATCTGTGAATAATGATAATTTAACTTCTTCTTTACCTATTCTTATTCCTTTTATTTCTCCCTCTTGTATAATGGCTCTAGCTAATGATTCCAAAACTATATTGAATAGGAGTGGTGATAAGGACATCCTTGTCTTGTATCAGATCTAAGAGTAAAAGATTTCAGTTTTTCCCCATTTAGAATTATATTACCCATTGGGTTGTAATAGATGGCTTTTACCAAATTGAAGTAGAGGCCTTCTATTCCAATTTTCTGTAGGACTTTGAACATGAATGAGTGTTGGATTTTGTCAAAAACCTTTTTGCATGAATTGAGATGATCATGTGGTTTTTAGATTTCACTCTATTGATATAATGCATTACATTTATAGATTTTTTTAATATTGAATCATATTTGCATTCCTGGGATGAATCCTACATGGTTATGGTTTATGATCTTCTTGATGATTTGCTGTATTCTATTTTCTAGGATTTTATTGAGGATTTTTGCATCTATCTTCATGAGGGAAATTAGCCTGTAGTTATCTTTTTTAGTTGTGTCTTTCTCTGGTTTTGGTACCACTATAATACTTGCCTCCGGGAATGATTTTGGGAGAACTGTTTCCTTTTCAATTTCATTGAAGAGTTTAAGTAGTGTAGGGATTACATATGCTATAAATTTCTTGTAGAATTCAGCTGTGAATCCAGCAGGACCTGGACTTTTCTTTGTCGGCAGGCTTTTTATTACATTTTGTATTTCATTGGCTGCTATTGGGTTATTGAGAGTTGTTATATATTCTTGATTCAGTTGTGGTAATTTGTACCTTTCTAGGAATCTGTACATTTCATCTGTGTCTTCTATTCTGTGAACGTAAAGATTCTCAAACTAGCTATTGATAATCTTCTTGGGTCTGTGAATTTCCATTGGGTCTGTGGTAATTACACCCTTTTCATTCCTTATTGCATGTATTTGAACTTTTTCTTTCCTCTTGTTGATGAGGTTAGCTAGGGGCTTATCAATTTTATTTAGTCTTTCAAAGAACCATCTTTTTGATTAGTTAATTCTTTGAACTGTTTTCTTCATCTCAATTGAATTAATTTCTGTTCTAATCTTTATGATTTCTTCCCATCTTTGGACTCTGGGTTTGGTTTGCTCTTCCTTTTCTAGATGTCCAAGGTGCAGCATTAGGGTGTTCATTTGTTCCCATTCTGTTTTCTTAATGTGTGAGTTCACAGTTATGAATTTCCCTCTAAGAACTGCTTTCATCATATCCCATAAATTCCAATAAGTTGTGATTGAATTTTCATTGAATTGTAGATGCTGTTGAATTTCTTGTTTAATTTCATCTGTAACCCATTGGTTGCTGAGTAGGGTGTTGTTTAATTTCCAAGTATTTAGGGATTTTTTTCTGGTTTCGTTTGTCATTTATTTCCAATTTCATTGCACTGTGGTCAGATAATATGCATTGGATAATTTCTGTTTTCTTGCATATACTTAAGCATGACCTATGAACTAGTATGTGGTGTATTTTAGAAAATGACCTATGTACAGCTGAAAAAAATGTGTATTCAGCTGTGGTTAGGTGGAACACTGTGCCTGTGTTCTCCAAGTCTATTTGCTCCAAGCTCTGGTTCAGTTCTGCTAACTTTTTTTCTTATTGACCTATCTTTTTGGGATAAGGGTGTGTTAAGTTCTCCTGTTAAGATTGTGGTGTTGGACATTAGATTTTTCATGTCCATTAAGATTTGTCTTATATAGTTGGGTGCTCCCATATTTGGTGCATAGATATTTATGACTATTACCTCTTCCTCTTGTATTTTTCCCCTAGCCAGTATATAGTGGCCTTCTTTATTTCATTTGATCATTCTTGCTTTGAAGTTGAAACTGTCTGAAAATAAGATTTCTACCCCTGCTTTTTTCTGACGTGCTGGGGCATGTAGTATTGTTTTCCATCCTTTGATTTTCAGCCTATTAATTTCTTTATGAGTTAAGTGTGTTTCTTGTATACAGCATATTGTTTGATTTTGTTTCCTAATCCACTGTGCCAGTCTATTTCTCTTAATTAGTGAATTGAGTCCATTTACATTGATGGCTATAATTGAGATGTTTTGACTTATGACTGACATGTTATTTACCTGCTGTTGTGTACTTCTTTTTGTCCTGTGTTTAATTGTTTGCCCTATTTAGTGGGTTCCTTCTATTCTCATTGGTGGAGTTCTGATCATTTTTGTTCCTCTCTAGAACATCTTTCAGTATTCTGTTTAGGGTTGGCTTTGTTATCATGAAATTCTTTAGTTGTTCTTTGTCATGGAAGCATTTCACTTCTCCACCAAACTTGAAAGAGAGTTTTTCAGGGTATAGTATTCTGGGCTGGAATTTGTTTTCATAGAGGACTTGAAGTACTCTGCTCCATGCTCTTCTTGCCTTCATGGTTTGTGAAGAGAAGTCAGCCATAATTCTGATGGGTTTTCCTTCGAATGTGATCTGTTTCTTTTCTCTAGTGGCTTTCAGTATATTATTCTTGTGCTGGATTTCTGGGATCTTGACTATTATATGTCTCGGTGTGTTTTTAATTGGGTCGAAGTTATTTGGTGTTCTGTATGCTTCAGTTACCTGAACGTGAGATTGTTTCCTCATATTTGGGAAGTTTTCTGCTATTACTTTTGCCCATATTGTTTTTTTGTGTGTGTGTGTTGGGGTGGTGTCTCAGCCCACACTGGGGGTGAGGCTGGCATGACATGTGGTGGCAGGGATTGATCTGGGGTCCCTGTACACTTGCCTAAGCTTGCCTAAGAAGGAGCTTTAGGCTGCTTAGCTATCTGGCCAGCCCCCCCCCCATTGGTTTTACATCATTTGTATTGACTCTATCTTTCTCATTGATGGCTATTAGTCTCACATTGTTCATCTTTGCATCATCTTGCAGGTGATGAATTATTTTCTCCTGCATCCTAGTTGTTTTTAAGAGATTCTTTCTTACCTTTTCACTAGCTGTACCAGCGTCTTCAAGATCTAAAACTCTGTCTTCACTTTCACTCAAATGGTTTTGTAGGCTTGTGATTGAGATTTTAAGTTCCTCTATATCTCTTTGACTCTGCTTCATGTGATCAGTTTCTTTCCTGTATTTCTCAGTCAAGGAATCCATCATATTTCTAAGCTCTTCTTCTTTTTTTAAAAAAATCATTGTCTTATTTGGAAGCAGTTATTAATTCTTTTACTGCAGTTTTTTCAGATTGGGTTTCCTCTATGTGTTTCTGTATTTGATTCTTTACTTTAGATGCTATGAATTCAGAGATTTCTTTTTTTATTTCAGAAAAGAATTTCACTCTGAGTTCCTCTATACCTTTCTGCTGTTGTTTCTTTACTTCCAATGCTGTTAATTCATATATTTCAGCTGAGTTAGTGTCCTCTCCACTTGCTCTGGGTGGGCATTAAGTTCCCCCCCCCATGTGTTTCTATATTTGATTCTTTGCTTCAGATGCAATGAATTCAGAGATTTATTTTTTTTTTATTTCAGGAATTAATTCTGCTCTGAGTTCCTCTATACTTTTCTGCTATTGTTATTTTACTTCTGATGCTGTTAATTCATTCATTTCAGCTGAGCTAGTGTCCTCTGCACTTGTTCTAGGAGGGCTTGAGGTCTAAGATTGCGTTTTGCTCCTTGTCTTTGTCATTTCATATAGCACTGACATCTGACCTTTGGTGTAGAGCTTTGGGGCAGTTATAACCTTAGCACCTACTGAAATTCGGGTGCAGGTCTATTAAGGTTGAGTTTATCCAGTTATGCCTAGCTTGGGTCTAGCTGTTGTGTTCACCTCCTTCCTGCTACAACCCTTGGAAGTGAACCTGTGGTGCCCCTCTGGCACAACAGTGAACCTGTCATGCCCCTCTGTTGAGTCCCTGGCCCAGGGGACACAGGGGAATACAGAAGCTCTCCCACACACTAGCTGGGCCTGGGTTTGGGCTGGATCTGGGGATCCCGAGAGCTTCGCAGGAGTTCTCACTCATTTGGCGGCTTGGGGGCAGGGGCTCCAGAGGGTTGGAGGGGTCCCGAGGGCGTGGCAGAGGGTCTCACTCATACGGTGTTTCTGAGTTTTGGTCAGGAGAGGTCCCGCAGGCACAGGGAAGCTGCAAGCTCTCCCACACACTCACCGGGCCTGGGCTAGGCTGGATCTCCTCTCATGGGTTTGATTGTCTCGCAGCTTTCTGATTTTGTGCACTTAGGGCCATTCAGTTTTCTTCTACTCTTTTCTTTAAAAATACATTAGTTTCTATGGAAACACTAATTATGGAAAAGCTTAGTGGTGTCCAAGAGTGAGCATGACATACCAAGAACCGCTGTGAGGCTTTGCCATGTGTTTTCTCACTTGGTTTCAAAAATCAAAGGATTTCTGTGACCACCCTTCTGGTATCAGTTTGACAGATTATACCTGATATTTGGGCTTGTCTCTAAATTATTTTACATAATTCCCACAAAATAGTTGCTAAGAGTCCAAACTTCCTTAAATTTTGCTACCAGCCTTATTTTTCTAAATAGGTATCAATCACCTTGAAAGAGCCAAATGAGTCACTAACCCAACCTCTATCAGGAAGAGACCCTGTCCCATATTCATGCCTGCTTGTTACATAACTCACTTCATAATTTGGTACTGGATTTAATCAGTTTTACTTGAACAATGGTGCTTGTAATCTCATTGGTTAACCATAGTTTTGTCCCACCTCATGCCCACCTAAGCAACTTCCCAAGTTCTCCACCACCTTAGACCTGCCTCACCATATGGTTTCACTCTATAAAAGTCTCTGGAAGAGATAGCTTCCTGGGGACAGCCTGCTTGGGGACCCCTTCTGTCCTTCTCTCAGACAGAAGCTTTCTTTCCCCTGATAAATATATTCCCATAAAAAAAGAAAAAAATGGCAGCTAAACTTTAAGAAATTATCTATTCTTGCAGCAAACTGTAGCAATCAGAATTCCAAATTCGAGTGCTTGCTTCTGTAGTCCTGAAGCGTGCGTGTTCCTTAGAGTCATGAAGACTGACTGAGCAGTCTCAGACCAGGCAGCAGAGACAAAGTAACAAAACTAGATGTGAGGCCACAGAACTCTCTCAAGCACCTGTGTCTTCCTTTGGTTTTCAAAGAAAATAAGAGGGATGCTCTCACCCAATCTGCAGTGGGGTGAAATTCCCACTCCTGGGCCCGGACTGTGCCCCCAGGAAAGCTCCTCTGTGAACCGGAAGACGGCCCTCTGCTGCTCCACATGATTCCTTATGTGCCACCACCTGTCTTAAGGTGGTTGCTAAGGAAGGACGCAGTTTACTCGGTCCCTGGTCAGATATTGGCCTGCTGGGTACTGCACATCAGCACCTGGCCTCCGGGGGGTGGCGCTACAGCAACACATAACAGACGTCAAATCCCCAAGTCCGTGGGGCCTACTTTAGGGTGTGCGCAAGAGTAAACTAAGGCAAAGAAGGTGTGCCATGTGTTGGGTGGTGCTGCCTGCTGCAAAGGATAGCGAAGGGTGCTGAAATGGCGACTGCTGCCAGGCGTGGTGGCGCACGCCTGTAATCCAGCACTCGGGAGGCTGAAGCAGAAGGATCCCTTCAAGTCTGAGGCCAGCCTGGGCTACAAGGTGAGTTCAAGGCCAAACTCGGCTGCATTGTGAAACCCTGTCTCAAAAGGACAAAAAAAAAAAAAAGAAAGAAAGAAAGAAAGAAAGAAAGAAAGAAAGAAAGAAAGAAAGGAAGGAAGGAAGAAAGAAAGGTTGTGACTGCTGAGTGGATGGCTGGGTGCTGAGCTCCACTGTGGAGCAGCCTCCTGGGCTAAAAAGTGAGATGGGTGTGCCTCAGAAAGACCTTCCTAGACACAGCCAGTCAGGGCTCACCAAGCCTCCTGCACCGTAACTTCATCCACAATGATCACTTTCTCTAGCTGTGACTCTATGATTGTCAGGTTTTCATTATTTCTGAAGTATAGATAAAACAAAGACATATAGTCCCTATTTTTCTTTTTCATTTTGTGTATTTGGTACAGGGTCTCACTATGCAGCTCAAACTCATAGTGATCCTCCTGCTCTCAGCCTCTCCAGCACTGTGATTACAGGCCTGTGCCACCATGCCTGGACTCGGTGGCCTGCTCAGCATGCTTGGGGAGGGGCTGGCATGGCACAAGGTACTGAGGCTCTAACCCAGGTCCTGTGCCTGCCTAGGCAGTGCTTAGACTGATGAGCTATCTCTGCAGCCCATATAGTCCCTCCTGAAGATTCAATGTGGCATGGTTCAATCCTTTACTCATTTTATAATTACTTTTTTTAATCATCACTTTAAAAAGTGTTTACAAACCTTGTGTCAAGGGAAGACTTTCCAGAGACCACAGTGAGGAAGCTGCTTTGCAGAGACCAAGGCTCTGGCCCAGAAGCAGGTCTTCTGTGGATGGTTTCGCACCAGGTTCCCATGATCATCCCTGCCATGGTGGGCAGGAGGGTGCAATTGTCTCTAGTACTTACCCGCAGAGGGCTTCCCTCACACACGTTGGTAAGGACACTTTTAGTCGGATGGAGAGACGTGGATGGATCAAAATAGCTTAAGAAAAGAGGAAATGTTCCAGCTCAAGGGACGGAAAAGTGCAGAGATAGTCTGCTTCTCCCACCGGTTCAGCATGTGAAACCGAGAAGCTATTTTCTGGCTGTCTGTTGCCTTGCTCTGCTTCCTATGGTTTCCACCTCACACCCCCTATCCCCAGGTGCCTTCCCCCAGCTCCCAGACTGAGCTCCTGTGCCCCTGATTTTCTCAAGCACCTGCACTTCACTGTGACTGGGCCACTGTGAGCCAGAGGCACACTTCTGGGCTGACACTGTTTATTGTGAGCAGGAACCCAGGAGCTGACAGCCTGGGGCCTGGGGCCTGAGGTCTCCCCAGAGCCACGGTGGTGACTGGCTTCCAGAGCAACAGAAGGACTTGCTGCCCAGTGGAGGATGGGCAGTGTGAAGACAGGAGACTTTGGGGTGGATACCTAGGATGCAGCACAGTTGCGTCTGAACCCAGGAACTAAAGGTGGACTGTTAGCAGAAGGCAGCCCCTCCAGCCAGTACACTTCAGCTTGTTAGTTGCCTGGGTAACAGTTCCTGTTCCAGTTCTGGTTGCTTCTGTCCCATAGAAATGGCTGCTCACTGTGATGCATATTGTAGGAACCAGTCCCCAGCTGACAAGCCACTCTGCCTCTGTACTTCCTGCTTGCTTACCCCATAAACTCTGGACCACCAGAGACCAGGACCCGGTATTTTGGGAATGACCCTGATCAGTGCCCATCGACATAAATAAATCTGCCTCCAAAACCTGGATGTTGTTTTGCTGCTTCTGCTTGCTGTTGCCGAATGAGACTGGTATAACTCTCAATGGTTTTTGTAATTTTTCTAACTTTCCCCAAACCATAATTTATACTGCTGTTTTGATTATACTTGTTCATTTTTTAATTTAATGAATTTGGCTGGCTAAACTTAGGTATGCATAATGTGCACCCTCATCATAGGGAATTTGCTCTTATATATCATCAATTTATCTTTTTTTTCATCATCAATTTATCTTGATTCCTCTTTTTTCTATTCCCCTCCCTTCTCTTCAAACTCCCTTCTCCTCCCCATTCACAAAGCTCTGTTTCCATTTTATCTTTCTTTTCTTATTTTTTCTTTTTCCTTCCTTCTTGCCTTCTTACACCCCTCCCCATGCCCTACTTCCCTTTTCCTTTTCAATAGTTTCTTACTATTTCACAATAAGTCTTGTACATTTTGGTTCTTTTTTATGTATTTTTAGAACAGGTCTACAGGATCTACAGGGTCTCACTACATAGCTTGGACTCGTAGTGATTCTCCTGTTTTCATCCTCCTAAATGCTGGGATTACAGGTGTGTGCCACCACGCCCAGTCTCAGTCACCATCTCATCATGCCCCACGGTTGGGATGGGCACAACAGCGGGGATCGAACCCTGGCCACTGTGCTCTGCCTAAGCAGGGACTTTAGTCCGTACATTTTGGTTCTTGTGTACACTTTCATTTTCTCACAACAGAGAAATAATGTTGTATTTACACATGTGTGTCTGATTTATTTCAGTTTCAATTATGGTCTCAAGATCCATTCATTTAGCTACAAATGTCTCAATTCTATCCTTCCTTATGACTAATTCCATTTTACTAAAAACATCTTCTTTTGTCCATTCATCAATTGATGGGCATTTTGGCTTCCTCCAAGGTTTAACTATTACAAACCATGCTGCTATAGACATGAGAATGCACATATTACTGTTGCATGGTGCTTAAATTATTTTGGGCATCTACTAAGAAGGGCAATGGCTGGGTCAAATGGGACCTACACTTTTGAGGACCCTCTATGCTGATTTCCACAGTAGCTGCACCAGTCTGCACTCCCATCAACAATGGAGAAGGGTTTCTTTTGCCCTACAGCCCCTCCAGTATCTGCTACTGGTTGAGAAAATCAGTAGAATTCTTGAAGATATAGGTGTAAGCAAACACTTCATGAGCAAAACGCTGATCACACAGAAATTATCACAAAGAATCAACAACTGGATTCTCATCTTATTAAAAAGCTTTTGCATAGCAAAAGAAATCATCAACAAAGTGAATTCCCACAGAGTAGAAAAAAAAATTTTGCCAGAGTAGAAAAAAAAATTCCTCAGACAGAGGACTAATATCTAGAATACATAAAGAACTGAAAATAATCAGACTTCCCCCACCAAATTCAAAGGCCCAATCACAAAAGGGACCTCTGAGATGAATACATACTTCTTACAAGTGGAAATGGCAAATAAATACATGAAAAAATGTTCAGTATCACTGGTCATTTCAGAGATGCAAATTAAAGCAATGCCAAGATTCCATCTCACTCCAGGAAGAATGGCTATGATCAAAATATTTGTGTATTTTTGTTGAATACAGCAAAAATATAATTCAGAATGAGGAATATATAATATATCAATAGAAACATGCATGTGGTGTGCCTTTCTCCCTGGAATCTACAGTCTATACAGTTTATGTTATTAGACACAGTTTCCCTAAGCCTGTATCACATGCACGGGCACATTTATGGTCAACGGTCCTTTACCATGTCATTCCTCAGTGATGCAGGAAGACCTTTTCGAGCTAGGAACACACAGTGGAGATTGAGAGCACAGATTCTGGACCCTTTAGCACTGTTTTAGAAGTGAAGAAAGGGGAGGCACCCCTCCCTCATGTGCTGCCAGGAACCACCAAGAATTCCCAGCACTGCATGTTCTTGAACCTGTAGTATTAGCCTCACAGAGAAAGTCTGGACACTTCGTTGGGTTGTAGCCCAAAGAGAATCAGAGCAACTCAGAGTGGTGGCACTTGGGGGCACAGCTGGCTGGAAGCAAGTCAGCAGCTGCACATACTGCTCCACAACAGAAGAGACAGAGAAACTGCGGGAAGTGGTGCAAAGGCAGTGACAGTGGATCTCATGGGGTGTCCCAGATCACTACAGGGAGCTGTGTTTCCAACAGACCCTGAGAGCCCAACATAGTGACACTACCTATGGTGGCCACAAAGCCCATGTAGCAGGAATAACTTAGATTGATGTAACGATTTGTTTATTGTTATTTAGAGAGTAGATGTCAAAACCCGTGATTGGTTGCTCAATCTAAAAAAAAATAAAAATAAAAACATTACCTCCTGCTATTCCACAAATAATCACCACCCACATGAAACTAAACAGGAAATTAAAAGCTTGGTTCATGGTTGGAGGGAAGCCACAGATGTGTATTGTTGGAGCCGCCGTTACAACAGGGATTGTTGACTCACTGCCAGGTGCCCCTGTTGGTTTACATGCCTTGGAGACAAAGATCAGGTACAGTACCTGACTACAATCTGACTTGCAGGGCTTCCAGAGCTCAGTGGAAGCCACGTGGGAGGTTAACCATTGTCTCTGAGCAAGATTCCTTGAACCCTATCTGATGTCTGCTTTAGTCTCATATCATGTTTTCAAAGCTGAACATTGTTTTAGTGGGAATCCATCCCCACTAAACCCTGGGCCAAGTTTACCTCCTACAGGTACATCCTTTGACTTTGATATAAAGGGGAAAATACTTGTCTTGTATGAAATGCTGTACAGATTTGATAAGTTCCTCTTTCTTCTTAGATCCCCTCTGGAGAGCATCAGCAGCTACCAGGTGTCAGGAGTTCTCTTCGATGTGTAAGATCCTGTTGGAACATTGTTGTGGGGACTCTCTTGTTTTGCCCTAACACTTACTCTATGATCTAAGTACTATAGTCCCTATTTTTCAAATTGAATCTGAAATTTTCCAGCTGATTGTGAGAGATGAAATGACTTGAGCAGAGCCATGTCTCTAAGGAGTATTTGCTTTGAGGCCTTTGTAATTTAACATTTACAAGATTGGGGAAACCATCAAAGCCCTGAATCTAATCCATGTGGACTCTAAGACAGCCTCCTGGGGGACTGCACCCTGGCCGTACTGTTGGCCATGTTTGACCACTGCTCAGTCTGCAGGCAGACATGGTGAGGCTGGTGACTTGGAGGACTGGGAGTGCCTGTGCTACTTCATCTCTAACCCCTACCCCTGCAGGCCACATTAGGTGTCTGGAAATGCAACTTCCCAAATGATGTCATCCTCAACACCCTGTGAGCACATAGCTCATGAGCTTTGATTGAACTTTCCTACATTCTTTCTCTCTCTCTCTCTCTCTCTCTCTCTCTCTCTCTCTCTCTCTCTCTCTCTCTTTTTTCAGAACCCGGGATTGAACTCAAGCCCTTGCACTTGTCAGGGAAGTGCTCATTCCACTGAGCCATCTCCCTGGCCCTTTTTCTACATTCTTTATTTTATGAGTACATGTTTGTAGCACATAATGCTTCCATTCTGAGTATGGAGCTGGTACCTGGACATCACACATCTTCACTCCTTTTCTCATCCTCTTCCTTCCATCTCTTGATCCTCTTCCCCTCTGAGAAAGAGCCAGCTCCCTACTTTCTACTATCTATCTTTTTTATTTACATGCACATTGGGTTTCTCATATAAGAAGCAGCCTGTGATCCTGAAGCCCAAGCACTTATCATTATGGTCTCAGGGTGCATCCATTTTCCTACACATGGCTCGAGTTTATCTTTCATTATAGCAGAGTAGTGCTCCGTCATGTATAAATATCATATTTTCTCTATCCATTCATCTGTGGATGGATATTAGGCCACTTCCAAGATTTAGCTATCCTGAGTTGTGCTGCTGTTACGGGTGTGCATGGATCACTGGAAAGCAATGTCTTTTACTCTTTTCAGAAGATATCTAGGAGAATAGCCAGAGCAAATGGAATTTCTAGTCTTAGATTTTTAAGGAATCTACATACCGATTTCTTAAGTGGTAGTTTACACTCCCAACAGTGTGAAAGGGTTTCTCTTTTTTCTGTAGTCTCACTATTCAGTCCTTCATTTGCGGGTGTTAGCTACTCACTGTGTGTCTCCAGCTCCTTTTTACTTTATTGTACAAGCATGTTTAGTGTAATATCCATAATGATGATGAGACCACATTTCCCAGAAGTTTTGTGCTCCCATCTGAAAAGGATGAGGCAAGTTAAAGTGAAAAGTCATGAAAATATTGTCGCAATGTGTACTTAACCTTTTTAAAGTAACAAAGAGAATAGAGTCCCACTTTAAAAAATGCATTTATATGCCATGCCAGCCCCGCCCCCAGGGCACACTGAGACAGGGCACAGTGGCACACACCTGTAATCTCAGCATTTAGGAGGCTGAAAACAGGGGGATCACTACGAGTCCGATCTGTGTAGTGAGACTCTGTAGGCCCTGTACTAAATACATTAAAAATGTATGTACACATTTATAAATGCATTTATACATAAGCAAATAAGAAAAACAGGAAGCAAACAGGAAGACTTTGAAAAGCTGACATTTATTTATTTATTTATTTATTTATTTATTTATTTATTTAGTGGTGCTAGGGATTGAACTCAGGACCTTGTACATGCAAGGCAAGCACTTATTCTACTGAGCTATCCCCTCAGCCTTGAAAATGCTGACTTTTATGTGCTTCCCTACATAGTTTTCTGAAGCCTGGTGCTCAGGTTTATTGTTTTAAAGCATCACATTTACAATTTCAAACAAAAACAAGCCTTCAAATTTCTAATTGAAAAGAACTGCAGCTCTCGGTTCTGGGTATTATTTTTAAAATATCTTCAAGCTTGTTGAAGTTGTGCTCTGCAAGGGTTGTTTCTTTGGCATCACCAGACTGCTTTCAATCTTGCTAAGAAACTCTTTCAATTTTGAAAATCTGGCTTGCCTTCTGGAATCATCTGCGAGCTTCTCCCATGTGCAAAACACTAGGTTTGAAACAGGCTAGATACTCGAGGAAATGCGCACAGAGCCCAGCCTCTGGCCTGGGGCTCGTCAGGGGTCCAAGAGTCCCTCCTAGATGGACCCCTCCGAACCGATGTGACCAGGAGCTGAGGGTGGGGTGTGAAAGACCAGAGGGGGCGTAGGGTACAGGGTGGTCACAGGCCACAATTTGCACTTTAAAACATGAGGGGCTCCTGGCAGTCAGCTCATGTGCATAGAGGATGGAGACTGTGAGGTGCTTTCAGACTGAGAGGTGAAAACAAGCAGCCCAGCTCCAAAAATGTTTCTGATGAAGAATCTCAGCACTGCATATAAAAGCTTCATCCTTTTTTCTAAAAAGAAATCATGGAAATTTACTATGTGTGTAAATAACAGATATTTTATAATAGGCCCTTAATTTCCTATCAGTGCATTATTAGTATGATCAATACATAGTTCTTGAGTACATCTGTGAGCCCAGCTCTGCGCAACGCAAAGAACAAACAGAGAAGTGCCCTATGCTCCCAAGCCTGCCAGTCTCGACCCTCACTGATCAGCAAATCCATTGCAATTGAGCCCTTCAGATGTGGCCACTCCCAGTTGAAATGTGCTTAAGTATAAAATGCTGAATTTCTGATACATAGGATGAAAAAGTAAGGTAAACATCGGATTAATCATTTTCTCATTGATTGCATCTGGAAGTATTTCAGTCACTTAAGTAAAAAAATTATTATTAAAATTTGCCTCCCCTATTTCTCTCTCTGCATTTAAACCAGATATGGTGACACACACCTGAAATCCCAGCACTTTGGAGGCTGAGACAGGCAGACTGATACGTGTTCAGGGCCAGCATACATAATGAGGCATATCATGAAACCCTGGATTAACAGAGGACAATCTCTTTATGCTTTTAATATGGCTACTAGAAAATTGTGAATTACATATTTGGACTATAGTACATTTTATGGTGTAGACTACATGTTTCCATGCCTCTTTGCACTCAGAATTGCATGGGAGGCATTGAAAATACAGATTTCCAGTTTCCTCTCCAAGGATTTTAAAGTCTGGTGCTGGAATTTCTCTCTAAATCACCCAAATGAGACAATATCCAGATGTTCCAGAGATTAAGAGGCATAGATTTGCCCAGCATCTGGAAGATTTCCATTTTGCCACTCTCTGATGCCCATCCCCTCTTTAGTGGTTTTCAGTTGATTGCTGTTTGAGCCAGGTCATACCATGTTGCCTAGACTAGCACCAATTCCTAGAACTTGGGTGACTCACCTGCCTCAGCCTCCCAAGTAGCTGGGCCTACAGTATTGTACCTGGCTTGTATTGGTCTTAAACTGCAATCTTAAATTGCTTAGTATTTCTTCCTTCAAGAAATAGAGCTTAATTTCTTGTGCTTGTAGACAGGCATGAATGATTGGTGGCAGTGTGTGGCTTCTGGGATAGGTCATAAAAGGTGTGTGGCTTGGAAAGGCCAGCGAGTAGGTAAACATCCTTGGACAGGGCCGCCAGATTGTCATGGTCTTGATCTAGATATCACCCTAAAGTGTCATGTGCTCACAGGCCAGGCTCTGGGAGGTGACTGGACCACGAGGGTGAGAGCTGACTTGCTGGTGGGAGCTGGAGCCTGGTGGGAAGACGTGGGTCACCTTGGGCTGGACCAGAGGGGTGTATCTCCCTCATCTCCCTTCTGGGCTCCTCCCTTGACCTCTCTCTCTCTGCTGCTGGTCCACCATACCAGGTCCCTCTGCCATACTGCTCTGCCTTGGAGCCAGCCGACTACAGACCTCTACAAAATGTGAGCCAAAATGAACCTCTCTCCCTGTATGTTGTGGGTGTTGGGCATTGTGTCCCAGCAACAAGAAGATTGCCCAAGACACAGGCTCTGGAGCTACAGAAACCAGATGAGTTGATAGATGGGCCTTGATTTCTTTTAATTTTTTTTTAAAAACAATTGTTATTAGCACATGCTTGCTGTACCCAACGATGCCATTCCTGTGGGGAGTTGGTCCATAGACATCACAAAGATTGGGGCTGGCCAAATAGCTCAGCGGATTAAAACGCCTGCAAGCAGGTGCAAGGGCCCGGGATTCAAACCCTGGGCCTGCTGTGCTGGCCTGCCCCCCCAGGGCGCACTGAGATGGCAATTGAGACTGGCAGTGGTAGTACGCACCTGTAATCCCAGGGAGAGTGTAAATAGATGGATCACTACAAGTCTGATCTAGTAGTAAGACCCTGAACACCTTGTAGACCCTTCCCTAAAAAAAAAAATAATAATAATAATAATAATAATAATAATATAAAATTTTTAAAAAGACATCACAAAGTTCAATTCTCTTTCCAGCCTTTTCCTTCTCTCCCTCATCTCTGGTTCCTGTGGTCTCATTTCAGGTTGCTGAGTCTTAGGATAACTGGTCCGCAGCAATCGGCGCCCCCTTGCTGTTGTCCTGGCCTCCCTTCTCCTCACGGTCACTTCCTCAAGGCCACTTGGCCGTGGTGAAGCAGCCCAGCAGCGATGAGCACTCAGGAAGGTGAATTCACTTGCCCCTTCCACGGGGATGGCCCAGCCCACTGACAACTTGCAGCTCTGTCCTCTGCCCACCATGGGCACCTGAGGGGAGGCGGCTCTGGGGGGCCCTGCACCCTGCCATGGGATTCTGTGAAATAACAGGGACAGGGAGCCCTAGGCCGGGTCCCCTAGATTCTGCACACAAAGAACTCCTGTAGATTTGATGGCCATGGTCAAGAAATTCTGCTCTAGGTGGTGTGACAAAAATACTAACGGTAGAATAATAATGTGATTCTGTTGCTTGACGTTGTTTGAAGTTCCCACACCTTGAAATTCTTCAAGATTTATAAAGTAAGGAGCTGCTTTCCACAACAGGAACGCCCCTCCCCCAATGCTCTAAAATGAACGCTGAGGTATTGATATGAATCGGAGGCTCCGTGATTTTTTGTTTTCCAATGCAAAAGTGGAAAAAAAGATTACTCCTGAAGGGTCTTTTCCCCCTGCCTCATGCTTTTGCCTGTGTTAAAGTCAGACTCATGTTCTAAAAAGAGCGACGAAGGGGTGGATGGCTTTGGCTTTAGCAGGCTGCATTCCGGCCAGCCACGCACACACCTTCTCCCTGGGTTATCAGGTTGAAAGGTCTTAATCGAAAAGAAGACTTTTGCACTGCTGCTCCGAGGAGCTGCGCGTGTGACCTGCGGCGCTCCAGCTCTGAGGACATGACTCCGCGTTTTTCACACACAACAGCATGCAGCTCCAGGCTGCTTGGAGCTGCCCTGTGGTGCTTGCGCATTTCTCGCAGAGCAGACACCGCAAAAGCCCCCGCCCCCGCATCCCCTGGATAGTCCACGCACCCACTCTGCTGAGCGCCACACTGCAGGCTGCTGCGCTGCGCTCCTCTTAATGATACACAAAGGTCCAGTGATCGCTTGGCTGGCGCCTGGGCCGCGCGTTTTGCTACCAGGCTCTCCCCAGAATCAGGCCGGGTGGTGGGCGGGACGCTGAGGCTGCGGTGCGGCCTTCCTGTCGCCCAGCGCCACCTAGCGGCAGGTGTCTGCACGACTGCGGGCGCCGAGTGAGGGCCCCAAGTCGCACTCCTCCCAGGTGGCCGTAACCACGCATTCCCCGGTGTGCAGCGCACACTTGCGCGCTGTGAACGGCCACGGCAGGTATTGAATCTCACTGTTTCATCGCGCATGGTCTCTAAACGGAGATATTTCCCTCCTCTCTCCTTCCTCCTCATGCGGGCAGAAAACTCAAATAACTTTAATGTCCAATTTTGATATCCTCAGAGATGCTTACTCTTTGTTACATGAAAAGGATAAAAAATAGTTTTAAAAAGAGTGCTATTCTTTATCATGGCTCTTTATTATATTGTGTTATCTCTCAAACCCCATTATAATAGAATAAACATAGACATGTCAGATGTGATCGAAATGTATGAAGAATGTTCACATTTGAAAATCACCGTAAGGCCGGGGAGATGGCTCAGTGGAATAAGCGCTACCCTGGCAAGCGCAAGGGCCTGAGCTCAATCTTCGGTTCAGAAAAAAAGAAAGAAAAAAAAAAGGAAAGAAAATCACAGTAAGACACACTGGCATGAGGCCCCCTCAAAATATTTTTCCTTGCTGGAAACATGCGCCCCATCATCGCTGGCCCTTTCTGGAGCACCTTTGGAGTCCTGGTTCCTGAACCTCTAAACAGCTGTGCTCTCCTGCCCCTTTAATATCCCTAATTGAGTCCCGGTGTTTGGGGAGGAGCCAGAAGTCTCAGGGTGCCAGGTCTAGGGAATAAGACGGGTGGGGACACAGCGTCGTGGGGCCACCAGCCTGCCTCTCCGTGGGTGGTGTCTGGAGGTGTTTCCGCCGTGTATTTTATGCAGTGATAGACTCTTGGGAAAGGTGGCAGAAGGATAGGATGCGTGCGCTGGAAGACAGAGAGGACGTGGAGGGGGATTCACCGGGAGGCGTCTCTTACTGTGATATATTTTTTTAAAAAAACTTTAAACATTCATTGTATATTGTGATCATACCTTATATCTGTGTATGTAAATTTTTAAATAATAAAAACTTGAAACCCCACACTGTCCACCATCATTCCCAGAAGAATCCTGAGGCAAACTTTCACGTGACTTGGAGCAGGTGGTGCTGGGTGCGCTCACTGTGCTGGGTCCTGGGGCAGCTCTGTTAAGTGAGCCCTCGACCCCTGCAGGGTCCTGACCAGTTAAGCTCCTGCTCTCTCCTCGTGGCTTTGCCTCCTCCTTCTGCTCAAAGCAGTTCCGCCTCTGGTAGCGCCCTGCCTCACCTCCTTTCTTACCATCCAGCTTCCTTGTCTGTCAGCACAGGCAATCACATCCTAAGTTTAACAGCAGAGGGAGACCCTCCATGGCTCTTTGGGGGTGAGCATCTTTGCTCCCAGGTGGAGTGATGGGACTCCTTCTCCTGCCTTTCTCTACATCAGCCTGAGCTTATAGGGGTCTTCCAGGAAATCGAACAGGGAACTGAAGTTAAATGCAATAGATTTGGTCTTCAACTGCTTAAGGGACATTGACCAAAGCATAGGTTCCTAGAGAAAAAAATAGCAAAGGTCTAGTTCGACCAGCACAGAAATCTAAATCAGATCCCATAGTAAGTGCTCCTAATAGCGCTGTTCATGACTAATTTATAGACTGCTTCCTTTTTGAAACCACGTAAATAAAACAACACTCACCAGATATTCTGTGTGATCTAGTCAGATGCCTTCTTTGTGTGGTACTGAGGACTGTACCCAGATGTTGGCACTGAGTTACCTCCCCTGCCCTTTTTTTATTTTGAGACAAGTTCTCACTAAGTCACCAAGTGGCCCAGGCTCAGATTAAACCTGCAATCTAGGTAGAGTGTGCCTAAGGAGGGTCACATGGAAAGAAAACATTCTCTCAGGCTTTCATAGAGACCAAATTAGTCAAGCAATGGCCGTGACTCATCCACATGGCTGACACTGACAAAGGTTCTACAGTCTGAGGTACAGGGTTTCAGGTTAAATCCTGAGGGGATCTGACTGACCTTATCAGATACAAAAGTTACATTTCTTGTTATATAGGTCTTGCTCTTTCTTGGTCTTACCCATCTAGCAGAAAAGTATGAAAATGAAGTATAAAAACTAAAGTCATATTAATATGATGAGCTGTAAAAGGGTCAAGTCAACAGCTTTGGACATTGACAGTCTTATGGAAAGCCCACTACTATTATGGACTATTGGACTATATTGGGATATTTTGCTGAATTCATGAACCTACAATATTTAAATGACGGTAGAATGCTCTTCTCTGACAAAACTAACCAAAAAAGGGGGATACAAATGAACAACCATTTTGTATCTTTATACTCAAAATAGTTAGGATAGATACACAGCTCCATTCTCCTAATTCAATGAACAGAGAGGTTTGTTCTAATAGTGTTTGAGACAGGATATCAGGTCTGCATCTTGTACAATGAATAACCATTAAGATAACAATATGCAATGTATTAATTATTGAAAATGTACTAGTAATCGGTTGTGAAACTGTCTCACTGCTATTTGTTTCTCAATAAAAATATTTTTTTTTAAAGCTGCAATCTTCCTGCATCATCTCCCAGTGAGCTGGGAGTACAAGTGTGAGCCACCTGCCAAGCTACAAATTCCTTTTGATGGGACAGTTTTTGCAGCTGCTATAGACAGAAAAGATACTTCCTTGTGACCCAGGACTTTCTGATCGAGTTCTAGGGGAGCAAGCAGAGTCCGGCAGGTGCAATGGCTATGCAGCCTGCACCTTGGGTTAGATCCCCAGAGAAGCCTGAGGTCAGGATTCCAGTGTCACAGGTGTGATGCCCCCTTCCCCTTCCTAGGGACAGTGCTCATCCTGGGCGTCTGCCATTCTCCAGAAACAGAACCCAAAAATGCAGCTTGGTATCAAAGTGAGCTTTTAACAATAATGTTGAAAGGAAACAAATATTGAAAACATCACAAAGTTCAGAATAACTGACTTTTGTTTGGCTGGTTTTTGAATCAAGATGTCACTATGTAGCTCAGGCTGGCCTTGAATTTGTGATCCTCCTGCTTCAGCCTCTGGAGTGCTAGGATTGCAGCATTCATCTCCATGCCTAGACAAGAAGATTTTTAACTGCTGCCTTGTTTGCAATATTTTCCTACTGTGTTTGTTTGGTTTGGTTTTTGTTTTGTTTTGTTTTGTTTTTGAGACAGGGTCTTGCTATGTAGCCCACGCTGGGCTTAAGCTTAGGAATTGTCCTGCCTCAGCCTCTTGAATGCTTGGATTCCAGGTATGCACACCAACCACACCTGGATTATCCATACCCACATACTTTTTGATTGCTTCTTTAAATTACAGTTTTGTTGTCTAATTATCTATAGTAACAACAAAGACTTCTTTTAGTCTTTTCTCTGGCACTGAAGCTTTTGGTTTGGCAAAAATTTAGCAACAAGGAGAACAAGGACACCATCTCTGAAGTGTGGAATCTCAGCCTAACACCTGAGCTCAGTCATCTAAAGAGGAAGCCAAGAAAATATTATTCAATGCAGGAGGATCCGGATGGGGCTGTGCTGCAGACCGCCTTCATGCCTTCGATGGAAGGTAACTGTGCAGTCCTGTCCGAGAGTTCAGTCACTCAACTGGGTGACTTGGGTAAGTAGTCAAGTGGCTTCGGTAAGCAGCGAGCTCTCCATCTGTTGCAGTGAGGGCGGGTTCTGAAGGGAGGAGCCAGGTGAGCCAGTGGTCGACCAGCAACCTCCGCCCTGCGTGCGCTGTTGCCCCGGCAGCACTGCTGAACCACAGAAACAAACGCAAAACTAAAACTTCAGAAGATCCCGAGCAAGGCTGATGCATGGCCAGGATTAAAAACAAGAAGCTTACTTACCGTGAAGGGGCACTGGGGCGATGCCTGGGCAGGAGAGAAAGCGCGATTCCTCGTATAGTGAAGAAGAGGTAGAGGAACTTCAGGCAGCTCTGCTGCTGCAAGACCAGTAGGCTTGAAGACTTGTTTGGCTGTACTTCTCCATCTCAGAAACATGTCTGAAGGGACTTTTTTAAAAAATTTATTTTAGGGAAGGGTTTACAGGCTGTTCTGAGTCTCACTACTAGATCGGACTCATAGTGATCCGCCTGTTTACAGCCTCCCAGGAGCTGGGGTTACAGGTGCGCACCACCATACCCAGTCTCAACTGCCAGCTCAGTGCATCCCGGGGCTGGGGCTGGCACAGCAGGCCCGGGATGGAAGCCCTGGCCCCTGAGCCTGCGGGCAGGTGTTTTAATCTGCTGAGCTATGTGGCCGGCCCTCTGAAGGGACTTTAGAGTAATAATATGAAAGTCACACTGCCAGTGTGCTGAGGCCAGGGCTGGGGATGCGATGTGCTCCAGCGCTTTGCTCTGGCCAAGAATGGCGTCGGGAGCCCCACTAGAGTCTGCATGTTGTCCCTTGCTGTCCTTGTGACGTGGTGAAATCTGGGAACCTCACCAACACAGTCATTTCACCATCAAATATGAATATTGGTGCTGTCCACCGTGCGTTCTGCCACAGGTTGGGGCGGGGGCCTTCAGTGCACCCCCATGGCCCGCCAACCCTTCTGCAAAAATTAGCAGTTATGGCACTTATCATTTTTATTATCCTTGTTTGGCTGGCAGGATTTTGTTGTTGTTGTTGGCTTTCGTTTCCTTGTTTTGTGATCATTTTCTGTTCCCTTGAGCCAGCTGTGTGCCTTATTGGAGTTTCCTGTGGATAGCTCAGCTCTCCAGGGCAGCCACAGAGCCTAGAACTTAGAGCGCTTCCTGAGGAGTTGGTGCACAGCACGGTGTGTGTGTGTGTGTGTGTGTGTGTGTGTGTGTGTGTGCGTGTGTGTGTGTGTGTGTGTGTGTGTTCTGATTTCTGATGTTCCAGAATACATATGTATACATCTGCACTGGGGGGAGGAACAGTCCTGGGATTGAACTTGTGGCCTTCACGCACGCAGCTTTCTCCCCTGCTGGATTGTTGGGGTTTTTTTTTTTGGCTTTGTCTTTATGTTGAGCCAGGGTCTTGCTAAATTGTTAAATTGCCCAGGCTGGGCTCAAATTTTATAATCTGCTGGTCTCAGCCTCCCAGAGTCCTGAGATTACAAGAGTCTGCTACCACTCTGGGTTTGTGTGTAATATATTTTTAAGATCAGAAAGGGGCAAGAGAAAGGGAATGGGACAAAAAGAATTAAGACATATTGTGTATGGGGAAAAATCCCCTGTGATGAATGGGACTATGATGCATGGTAAATTTGCATGAATAAAAATGAAGTTTTTAAAAAAAGCTCTGAAGGAAAAAAAGGTGGCGAGAATGATGGGATGAGTGTTTGTGAAGGAAGGAGGCACTCGGGTGCGAGTGTAACAGCCACATATCTTTCACTATAATGATTTTTCCTAACAGTCTCGTGTGTTTCAGTCATATCATGTACACACTGTGGAATATTACTAAGCAATAAAAATGAGTCAGCATGCACACATGGGCTGAGTCTTGAGGGAACTCTGATGAATGACTAAAGCCCACATAGTTGTAATTATAACTATAAATGGCTGGAAACTTTGCCCCACCGGAAAGTAGCTAAGACCCTCCACAGGCTGGTAGAAGCTTCTCTCTGACCACCTAGGGGCCGAAACAGGAGCAAAACACAGAGAAAGAAATATGAATCCTGGCTTATTTAATACTTCGGTTTTGTGAGCAAATAAATTGTTAGTTGTTTAAACCAGTTTGGCTTGTGT
This sequence comes from Octodon degus, assembly GCF_000260255.1. NCBI lineage: Eukaryota > Metazoa > Chordata > Mammalia > Rodentia > Octodontidae > Octodon > Octodon degus. The sequence goes on along the minus strand of NW_004524592.1, from coordinate 22,116,610 downwards.
TTCTCATCACTCGTCACCAGCAGGATCCTGCAGATGCATGAAAGATGGAAGAAAAAGAAATCTGTTCTGTTACTAAATAAACCTATTGAGAGGCACTGCTTTCATTACTGCCAGAGCCACTGAAAATGCATCATGGGCCAAGTTCCACGGAGAAAATAGAATCTGAAGAACCTTCTATTTTTTAAGCCTGGCTCTTCCTTTTCCAAAATGATCCATGTTTTCAAAGACAGCAAAAACACAAGGGCTAAGTTTTTACTCTTAGATATTGAAGTGTACAGTGAGAAATAGTTGTTATTTTATGAAGCTGTTGTGACACCAGCTGGCTCTGGAGGACAGGGTTATTTCCAAGTGGCAGAAGCAGTGTGCAGAGGGGCAGAACTCCCAGATGCCTCGGCGGTCCCCAGCCGCCCCACCTGCCACGCAGCCTCAGCCGTGGACTCACCATGAGCCACTTCCAGATGCGGAAGGCTCTGGGCGCCTTCACACCCACTCTTGGCACACAGCCTCTCATGCAGTAGGAAAGCGCCGTGCTCTCCCCGCATCCCCGCTCAGGCCCTCAGCGCCACTGCCTCGGCCACATCTCTCCATGCCCCTGAGTGGCTCTGTCCACTCCCAGATCACTGCCCAGCCCTGTGGGACCACTCGGGAACAGAGACGCCTGGGGATGGCACGCAGGCAAGAGCTCCTGGTCCTTCCTGCTTTGAACTCGGTGTTTGGCTTCCCCTTTGTCTGCAGTGCTTCCTGTCCACAGATGGAGCCCAGGATGCTGTGACAGCTGTGGGGCTAAGGATAGCCAACTGTCCAGCCATAGCCATTGACTGTGCTAAACATGTAGCAAGCACCTTGTTTGACAGAGCACCAGTGGAGCTATTACAGAGTCATATGCCGTAAATCCAGATCAACCACAAAATCTTGGGTGTGCTGGTGCATGCCTGTAATGCCAGCACTCGGGAGACTGAGGCAGGAGGATCACAGTGAGCTCCCAGCAGGCCTGGGCTACACAGAGAGACCCTGTGTCTTAGTTATTTTTTACTCGTTGCTGGGACAAATACCCAACACTCAAAATGAAGGAAGGAAAGGTTTATTTAGCTCACAGTCACGGGAGGTTTTAGTTTACACTTAGCTGACTCCAAGGCAGAGTGGCACACAGCAGAGAGCAACCTTTTATGGTGGTGGCAAAAAGCAAGAGCACAAAGAGAGGGGTAGCAGCCAAGCAGCTAGCTTCTCTTCCCACCTTACATTGTAATGCAAATTACCTGCCCCAGGGCAGGTACAGCAGCTGCACCCACAGTAATCAATCACAAACTGCAGAGGCTGCCCCAAGCCTGCATGAGGCTTTGGGGGGACACCTAGACACAAACTATAACACCCTGTCTTGAAGAAAAAAGGATCCACCACAAGACTGAAGGTCCACTTTATGCCTCAGGTTGCACCTAGGAGTGTGTCATGCCGCTGCTGTTGCAGTGTAGGTTTACCTCTTTACCAGAGGAGGGGAACACGGGATTGTGAACCAACCCATGGGGGATTTTCTGTCATGCAGCAAACCCTGAAGCCTCTCCTCCAACTCCTTGTGCACTTCCTCTTCCTGAGCTCTGCACTAGGCTCCAAGGTTTCTTCTATGTGATTGATTCTCTATGAGCCTGTTCTCTCCATCTCTGCCTCTGTCTCTCTCCTCTCTCTGTCTGTTTCTCTCCCTCTTTCTATCCCCCTCCCCAAGGGAAATCCTTGTCAAATGGATAGGAAACAAGAGGTGGAGGGAGACAGGAAGAGAAAGAAGAAGGAAAAAAAAAAAAGAATGGAAGGGAAAGTGATGGAGGAAGCAGGGTGAGACGGAGGGGAAGAAGGGGGGATGAAAGAACCAAAGAAGCCAGATGTGTTCTGGGCCTGGACTGACGCCTTCCACGAGTGTCGGCAGAGATGGAGGGACAGAGACAGAGAAGGGAAGAGAGACAAAGACAGAGACAGAGGGGGGAGAGAGGCAGAGGCAGGGACAGAGACCACGCACACTGTGATATATAAGCCTGTGTATCTGGCTCATCACTATCATCAAAAAAATCCAATAATAACAAATGTTGGTGAGGAGGTAGCAAACGAACCCTTCCGTGTTGGTGGAGGGAAAGTAAAACAGTACAACTACTATCCAACTCCAGGTGGAGATTTCTCAAAACACTAAAAACGCAAATTCCACTTCACCCAGCTCTTCCCTTTCTCGGGATCTTCCTAAAGCAGTTCAGGATATTGTATTATAGTGGTGCATGCCCACCCATGTGTATAGCAGCACAATCTGTAATAGCTGAATCTTGCAAACAGTGTGTCTGTGCATTCACAGGTGAATGGCTAAAGAAAACATGGCATTTACACACAACTAAGTCTTATTCTGCCAGAAAGAAAGGTAAACTTGAGGCGATTATGAGTAAGTAGATGACATGAGACCAGAATGTTGAGGGAACTAAGTTTTTCAAATTACTGTACATCTTCATTCATAATGCTGCTTGTAGGGCTGGCCAAATAGCTCAGTGGATTAAAGTGCCTGCAAGCAGAGGTCCGGGTTCCGATCCCCGGGCCTGCCGTGCTGGCCTCGCCCCTGGGGCGTGCTGAGATGGCAACTGAGGCCAGGCGTGGTGGCGCGCACCTGTAATTCCAGCCCTTGGGAGGCTGCAAACAGGCGGATCGCTATGAGTCCGATCTAGTAGTGAGACCCTGAACACCCTGTACACTCTTCCCTAAAATATAAAATAATAATAATAATAATAATA
>NW_004524592.1:22095984-22113754 GCF_000260255.1 Octodon degus | reverse complement strand
TAAAATACTGGCATTGTGATTTGAAAGTTAAAGCTACCTAGCACAGACAACTGAATGATATTATTTGTCAAATACTGAAAATACATTTTTATGGTCATAGAAATAGATGAGGTGCTTGGCCTCTTATATGAGATGGTACCTAGCCACAGACTTTTGCATTTAAACTCTAGAAACTGTGGTTGGCTTTGTGAGATTTTCTGAGTATCAACAAATCTTAAATAAAAGACCCAGTTCTAAATTTTCTCTTCTGATGGGTGGCAAAAGTGTTAGGTATTTTTGTTTGTTTGGACAAAGTCATTTCTTATTGCTATTATTCTGGCTTTTGAGTGGTAAATTACAATATAATTTTCAAGGTTACAAATAAAAACCTGTCACTGAAATACAGAATGAACACATTAAAATTGTTTTATTCATAACTGACACTTTAAGGATTAAGAAAGTGCCAGAACACTACTGTGTAATATCAGCAGGAGAGTTTATTTTCCTATATTTTATACATTAATATTCTATAGGACAAGAAATTGTAACCTTAGTTTTTTGCTATCAGAGACATTTATCTCTTTACTGACAAACACCTACAATTTAACAGTTAACTTTAAATATCTGGGATTTTAATTAACAATAAATTGCAAGTCAAAGAAACATTCCCTTGGAAATTAAATTATCCTTGAGTACATTTTAAATCTGTCACTGCTGCTTTGGTGGATAGACTTTTTAAAATGTTGTTTGATAAAAATAAATGTTGAAAATGCTGCACATTAGTCCTAGACTATATTAGGACACTGGTGTGTGCTTCTTGCCAAGTTGTTTCTTCCATAAACTTCTGGGCTGGCAATATCTAAGAGAAAATAAAAAATTTCAAAATGCCTCTTTCATTTATTTGGAGATAGCACTTGGATTATATTAACTTGAATTAAAATCTATGAATCATAAGATTTATAAAGTTAGCATAACCACTCACAGGCATATTTTCTATCTTTAATAATAATATGTGTGGGGCCGGGGAGATGGCTCAGTGTAATAAGCGTTTCCATGGCAAATGCGAGGCCCTGAGTTCAATCCCCAGTTCCACCAAAAAAAAAAAAATAATAATAATAATAATACTTGTAAAAAATGTCCTTTCCGGATCCACTCCTACACCAGGAAAAATCTTAATCATCAGTTCTCGATCCACATGGCCTTCATGGAGCAGTGTAATAAGCGTTTCCATGGCAAATGCGAGGCCCTGAGTTCAATCCCCAGTTCCACCAAAAAAAAAAAAATAATAATAATAATAATACTTGTCCAAAATGTCCTTTCCGGATCCACTCCTACACCAGGAAAAATCTTAATCATCAGTTCTCGATCCACATGGCCTTCATGGAGACAAGAAAGGCCTGGGTAAGGGTGACAGGAGGGAAAGGGAAAGAAGTTGAAAGGATCAAGATGTGATATTCAGCATACTGAGTCCCCACCATGAGTATATTTATTACATGTCACAGATATAGACTAATATTTTTTAAATTTTTGTTTGTTTGTTCTATTGGGTTTTTTTCCATGTATGTATTTGGTACAGGGTCTCACTGTGCAGCTTGGACTCATAGTGATCCTCCTGTTTTTAGTTTTCCCAGTGCTGGGATTACAGGCATATGCCACCATGCCAGGACTCACTTGCTGGCTGCGTGTGCCCTGGAGGTGGGGCCGGCATAGCGTATAAGACCAGGGATTGTACCTTGGTCCCTGTGCTTGCCAAAGCAGGCACTTAGTCCACAATATTTTTTAAATTTTAAAATATATATTATAAATATTAATATATATTATATATTATAAATGTTTATATATATTATAAATATATATTATAAATATTAATATATATTATATATTATAAATATTAATATATATTATAAATATAATTTAGGCTGGCTTTAAGTTTGAGATCCTCCTGCCTCCTCCACCCAAGTAGCTGGGATTCCAGGTACACACCACTAAACCAAAGAGCACTGAATCTATGCAACCCATTAGGCATCGTGGCTCAGCCCAGCTGAGCTTCAATGGGCCCAGAACATTCACACCAGCTTATAGTAGGACAAAAGTTCTGAGAAATTTTATAATAAAATGTTAAAGAGCTTGTGTGACTTATTGAATCACTGTACTCCAAACGTGTTGGACACACAGGGCCCTGTACTGTACAAGTTGTTGGCCTTCACATTGATGCGGCAGTTGGGACCTGGGCCTGATGTGGAAGCCAAGCTCAGGAGAAAACCACACCAGGGAAGAATCCCAACCCAAAACTCAGAGCACCATGCCTGCTGAATGTAGAGCCTGACTGCATGGTCACAGAGGGGGTCGTTGTTACGTCGGAGACTATCACACACTGAGCTTAGGTTTGAAGGGGGCGCCCGTCTCTTCCCATCAGACTCTGGTGATAACTCTGGCATCTAGCTCATGGCTGGGGAGCAATAGACATTGGCTGGCCAATTGAGCACACATTGACTGAATTGATACTAAATGGAAAATTTCCCACATTTAATGCTGAAATTCAGGGAACAGAAAAAAGAACAGGCAATGGAGGAGCATGAGCAGGGATGTCCATCCAGGAGTCCTTGAACCTCAGGGACAAGGAGACCACACACAGGGCCCTTTTCTCTACAACCCAAACCCCACAGAGCTATGGATGACTGACAAGAGAACCAAGCCACAGTGCAGTGGCCTCAGGTTAGTGAGGATGCCTTTGGTTTCAAGAAGCAGACATCTTAATTAATTAATTTGCCTCTTTTTGAGACAGGGTCTCACTTCATGGTTCAGACCGGCCTTGAACCCACTATGTAACCCAAGCACTTGAGCTGATGCCCCTGCCACTGCCTCTCAAGTGCTGGGATTACAGGTGTGCACCACCACAGATTTTTTTTAATTAAAAAAATATGTATTCATCATTTATTGAATACAGGGTCTCACCACACAGCTCAGGCTTATAGTGATCCTCCTATCTCAGCCTCCCCAGTGCTGGGATTATAGACGTAGGTGTATACCACCACACTTGGCTTTGGGGCTGGCACAGAGCGCCTGGGGTTCTGGGGCCAGCATGGCATCCGGTATTGGGAATCAAACTTAGGTCTTTGTGCTTTCCAGGCAAGTGCTTAGAATGCTGAGCTATCTCCCCAGCCCCGGCTTCTTAATTTAAGTAAAGTGACTATTTAATTAGGGTGTTAAATAAAGTACAAACATCAAGGACATGCTGTAGATTTTATTTCCACCCTTCCCTCCTGCCAACCTGCTCTCCACTGGCTAACTGTCTTTCTGGTCTCACTATGGCTTTCAGGGTTTGAGTTTTAGGGTTCAGTCCTACAAGCACAGACATCTGGTGGAGGAAGGGGCCTGTTTGCCTCATCGTTCTTTTCACAATAAAGAACTTTCTCTTCTTACACTTCAGTGGATAGAACTTAGCTCCCTGCCTACAAGCCCAAATGGGCCACCAGGACAGGTCATATCCAGCTGCTGCGAGTCCAGATAGGGTCCCATGAAGGCTGTAAAAGCTCTGCAAGGGTGGGACTGGGGTGTCCCAGGTGGGGAGGAGCTAGGTGCAGAGCCACCGAGCAGCAGGACTTCCGTGGATGTTCTTGTCATCGGCAGGCAGAGAGAGAGTAAGTTGTGGCGCGAGAGAGCGGCTACCCACATGCAGGCAAGAGCATGCTGGGCAGGATTTCCAGCTCAGCCGGGAACTCACCCACATTTTCAAAATTATAACTTAATGATCTGTGGAGAAAGCACATTTGTTCACTTTATAGGCTTTTTAATTTGTCTAGGGAAAAACCATTGGAAAGAGATTACAGTAGTGATTGTGTTGGGTGGTTTGATATGGGATGATTCTTTCCTCCTCTTTGTTTTTCAAAGTTTTGTACTGTGATTATATTATTTCATACTGATACATAATTTTTTAAAAGCATAAACTCATTTATGTCTTTGATTTTTTTATAATTGTAACCCCACTGAACAGAATGCAATTCTTATATATCTAGCGCCACAGTGATGTCTCAGAGATAGGCAGTTTTAAAAATACTTTATTTCTGAATGTTTAACCTCATCAGACACCCCTTCCTGTCCCTCCTCTAATAATGGCAGTCTATTTCATTGTCCTGTACCTCTTTCTTATCACTCATTTATTTAAAGCTATATCCCAGCATAAAAGTATGACACAACACATTCTTCACAGTCTGGCAAAACCTCCTGAGATCAGTAATGACAGGTGAGGTTGCTGGCCCAGTTCTTGCGGGTGGCCAGCGTCTCACTAAATCCACGATGATATTTCCATGTAAGTTTTGTTTGTTGTTTCAGGTTTTATTTGGAAGAAAGCAAACGCCTTAATATGGGCTGAAATAACAAAACGCCACCGACGAGAACAGTTTCACAACATTTACTCGTTCTGGCTCAGGGAACTGCAAAGCCTAAGGTCCAGGTGCTGCGGGCTCAGCGCTGGTCTGGGTTCAGCTTCTGGGTCTCTTCTTCCGGGGACCCCATCCTACAAGATCCTGCAACCTTGCCTTCAAATACCGCAGTGTGGGGTCAGGGCTTCCAAACACAAATATCAGGGGCTGGACACAGACATTTAGGGTGTAGCGCTGAGTCTCTTTGCTTCTGCTTGACTTGACTTTCGTCTCTGAGGTCTGAGCCATCTTCTCCCTTTCCTGAGCGCAACAAGTCTACCAGTTCAACAGCTCAGTCCTTCCCACTGCTGCCACGTGCACCTGCTTCCTGCCCTGCCCTCTGTCCCCTCCGGGGTTTCAGTCAAACTCAAGAAGATGCGCCTCCTCCAGCGCAACAGAAGAGAGGTCCCCAGAGAGGCCTATCCTACCAGCACGGCCTCCCATACTTCGCGGGCTCATCTTGCCCTCTTTGGCCTGTTTATGACTTCACTCAACCATACAAGATTCTTTCCATTTCTTTCTCAGTCCGGTGGAGGAGCGAGGGAATGGGCCTTCGGTTCATTTTCCATTCCGTTTCTGGCCGTGGGTGTTTGGCTTCCTCCGCAGGCAGGCAGGAAGTTTGTGGGTGAACCAGAATTTCATGTGCCGTTAAGTAGGCAGAGATGGCCCAAGTCTGAAAGCAGCTGCTCGCCCCGGCCTGCGAGTTTCTCCTACAGAGTGTCTGCCTCTTATTCCCAGCCCTGAGATGCGGCCGTGGGGCTGTTCTCCCGAGTCTGTGCTGTTTCTGCTCGGACACTGACCACTCCGCTGGCTGTCCACATCACACACAGAGGCGCCCGCTTCTACCTCAAGCCTAAACCACTTTCTGAGTCCCACACGCCCAGCGCCTCTTGCATGCCTGCCAAGTACCTAAAACTTCGCATGTCCAAAGCCAGACATGATGGCCCACGCCTGTGATCCCAGCACTCCGGGAGGCTGAGGCAGGAAAATCTTAGTGAGATCCTGTCTTGAAAGAAATACAAAGGGCTGGGGAGGTAGCCCACTGTGAGGACTGCGGACTCACCCCGAGCCCTTACCCCCAAATGTGCAGAGTGAAACGCGGCTGGTCCGTGCTCCTTCCATCGCGTCCAGGAACTTCAGCGTCCAAGCCATCCCTGGCCCTCCTCGCCTTTACCGTTAATACCTTCAGAATCTGACCACTTTTCACCACGTCTCCACTGTTTGGGACAAGTGCACGCTCTCCTTGTCCTCCTCACCGCCCACAGCTCCTGCTGCCCACAGGGTCACGGCACATCACAGCCCTCAGGTGCATCTCATCCCAGCCCACCGAAGAAAGCACACTCCAGCGTCCTTTCCAGGGCGCCGGAGCCTCGGGCCCCTGTGTGACTGTCCCTGCCATCACGGTGACTTTTCTTCAAGTTCCGTCCTGCACAACTGACCAAGATCTGGAGCAGCTGCTACAGTGCCCAAGGCCTGGCCATATACTTAGAACAGAAGGAAAAAATGTCTAAGTTAAAGAAGATAGCTTAACCTTGAACATGAATATATTTGCATTGACACAGTCATAAATAAAATTTGTAGTATCTTTTTATGAAGGAAGGGACCCATAAAGGCAGCACTGAAGATCTCTGGTAATCCTGCTGCTGTCCTGCAGGAAGTCCAGGTTGAGTCTGTCTGAGTTTGCAGTCTCGCTACTTCATGAGGCACAGACACAAAGTCACAGCCCCCTGCTTCTTGGTTTTCTGTCCTGTCAGATCCCATCCACTGGTGTTCAGTGACCACTTTTCTGTGCCAAGCACTGGGGACCTGGCTTCACACAGGCGCCAGGGGCTGCTACCAGCTACATCCAGCCTGCATGTAGGTACCAGATACAGCCAGCTGCACCTTCCTGAAGGGTCTCCACTCTCCTGCTGGGTACAGTATGACAAAAGGATATTGCCCTAGGGAAGTGGTGGTGAATGCATGGCACCTGGCTGCAGGGGACACACGAGCCAAGTCTCCATAAGCCACTTGGTAGCCGGGCATGGGCAAGTCAGGCGTAAATGCAGTGTGGGCACCTGGTGGCGAGTAGTGCATTTGGGGATACAATTTGGGCCCTCGTCTCTAAAACATTCACATCACTGCTTTAGGGGAGCCAGGAGTGAGACTGTCACTCGGGCTTCAACATAGTAGCTCATGAGAGAAAAAATTCAAACTGTTTATTGTGTGCAGCCTCATTTCTTTCATTATAAAAACAGAACTTTAGGTCCAGCAATCCTGTATTGCTGAGAGATCTACACTTTCATATTGTTTAATTGCCCTACTGTTCACAAGAGCTAAGATATGGAACCAAGTGACATGACCATACATGGGTGCTGCATAAGAGAATGTGGCACATGTGTGTGATGAGCTATTATTCATCTATTTTTTTTTTAAAAAAACCTGTCATTTACCACATTGTGTTAAGTGAGACAAACCAGGTACAGGAAGACAAATGCTCATCTAATTCACGTGGAATCTTAAACAATTTATCTTGGCCTGGGAGATGGCTTAGTGGTCTAAGTGCCTGCTTGGCAAGCGCAAGGATCTGGGTTCAGTCCCTGGTACTGAATGCTGTGCCACCCCAGGTATGGCATGCGGGCCACCAAGACCAGGCATGGTGGCACATACCTGTAATCCCAGCACTGGGGAGGCTGAGATAGGAGGATCACTGAGCTGCATAGCGAGGCCCTTTACTAAATAAATAAATAAATAAATAAATAAATAAATAAATACATACATACATTTTTTTTAAAAGTTGATCTGATGGCAACAGAGAAGAATAGTGGTTAGCAGCATCTGTGCAGCTGGGGAAAGGGCAGGGCTGGGAAGATAGAAAATGGCCCGCTCTACAGAACAATGATTAGAGTTAGTCACAATAGATTTCATCCTTGAAAAATGCTAAGAAAGTGGACGTGAGAGGTTCTCACTCCAAAATAGTACTGTGTATCGGGAGCACAGCTCCTAAACCGAGCCTGGGGGTGTTGGAAGCTCTCCTGGTCCTGCCCTCGGAGTCAGACTGGAACGTGGCAACACCCTCCCAGTCACCGCCTACCAGCTGTCCCCACTGCCCTCATCAATATAAAGACCTTGTTAGCATAAGGCCACCACTGCCCTCCGAATCGTCTCATAATCCTCTCACCGTTTTCCCCAATCAATAAGTCCCGAGCTTCTGGTGGCTTCGTGGCCTTTCGCTCCTGTGAACACCTGGCCACCCGGAGCCCCACGGCACTGCCCCTGTGCCTTCACTGTTTCTTCTCCCTGTGCACTGTGGTGACACCTGGCAGGAGACTGGAGCCCACTCCAGGGGTCCCTAATAACTATGTGGGATAATGCATTTGTTCTTTAGACTTAATGGTCCCACAACATTTTTTAAATACTAAAAATGCATGCATTTTGTCTCCATTAATTTAAAAATAAATAAACCTGAACATTGTAAGAAAAGAAGAAACTAGAAATGGAAACTGAGTGTCAGCCCCTGGATTCGGTTCCTACATGAGGCCTGAGCGCACGAATGAAACTCTCGAAGCATTATGTCCAGGTTTGATCGTCACTCAGAAACTGCACATCTCAGGGGGCTGCGGAGATAGCTCGGTGGTCTAAGTGCCAGCCTGGCAAGGGCAAGGACCTGGGTTCAATTCCCAGTACCATGTGCTGACCCTGGAACCCCAGGCTCTGGGCTGGCCACTGAAACCAGGCATGGTAGTGCATGCCTGTAATCCCAATGCTGGTGAGGCTAAGACAGGAGGCTCACAATGAGTCCTAGCTGTGTTACAAGACCCTGTACCAAATAAATAAATAAATAAATAAATAAATAAATTAAAAATTTTTAAATGCACACCTCACAGTCTGTGCATACTTGGTGATCAAATACATGGTGAATGTTTAAATTGTCTACAATTTATTATGGTTAAAGCCACGTTGCTGTGAAGCCCCTTCACAATATTCCTCCATTTCAGACTTCCTTCTCCTGACCTTGTCACTTTTGGAAGCCTCTCAGGAAGTCCTCTCTCATACCTTCACAAGATGTGATCAAAAATGTGGTGAATGCTGCTGTACCAGCAAAAGGACAGGCTTGCTTTTAAAAAATAAATAAAAAAAGTCACAGTGTGTCCTCCCCTACCATGTGCACCACATCCGGCTCTTCCCCAAAGGTTAAGAATGGAAGGTCAACGTTTTGAACCCTCAGGACACTAAGGCAGCCACAACAGTGCAAGCAAAGCCACTCAAGTGCAGGGCCTTCACCAGTGCTTCATAGTGGGGTCACCCAGGACTTCACAAAGGCCAGAAGCCAAACCTCTCCCTGGAGACCCAACTCAGTACTCAGAGTCTTCATGGATAGCTTGGTTGTTGGGTTACCACATGGTTGGAGCAAATTTTAAAAGAGAGGAAAAGACCTTTTTTCTTCTTCTTCTGTATGTCTCTCTTGACAGCTAACAAGTTATTTTTACCCCCAGAAGACCACTGGGATCTTAGTAATTTTCTCTTTTGGTAGCTAACCATGCCAACTCTCAGACGGGGCTCGCAGCTTCAGACCTCGAAGCAGAGCTCAAAAGCTCTGTGGGCAAGGTTGCCTGCCCTTCCCATAAATTCAGAACCCACGTTGGGTCTCAAAATATTTTTAATATTGTCTTGTTCCAGTCTGTGGTAAGGTGTACTGCGTCAGCTCGTCTGCATATCCAAATGCAGTAGCATGACTGTTTCCAGCAACTTGCTCTCTGTGTTCTTTCCCCAGATATTAATTCCTTGGTATGTGCATCCACCCTGAAACCACACCAGGAAGACTGGGGGCTGTCATGCTGCCCGCACAGAGGGCACTGGCCCAGCCTTGTCCCCCGGCTTCCTTGTGATCTCCAACAGCAAGGGCGGGTGTGATGTACCCACTGCCCTTGCTGAGCAATCAGTGGCACTGATGGATGTGGCCGTTCTCCTATTTTTCTGGAAGAAGTAGACAGGGCAGAGCGATTGGGGGCTGAAGCAGGGGCTCTTTCCTGTTCCTTCTGATCCCATCCTGCCAATAGGAAGCATGAAAGTAGCCCAATTCCCACCCCAAAACTTTGCTTCCAGCCCTTCTGGGGTCAAGCCTAAGAATCCATTATGTTAGTGCCACTAGCCCCACCCATGCCACCTCTGGCCAAGTCTTCTTCCCGGGCTTCTGCAGGATTTGGTAGGAGAAAGTCTTCCTTACCTGAATAAGGACATTTTGAGGAATAGTTTTGGCACGATGGAAAGGAAAGAGGAAAAAATGGAATTAGAAATAAGAACGCTGTTAAATCTTTTCCTACGAATTTGGATTTTTAAAACTGTCCCACAGCATTTCTCTCCCTTTGCCAGTCTCTTCTGCAAGCTGGAATAAAAAAAATAAGCAATAATATCCTCCTTTGTAGTCTCTGTGTGTAGCCCTGGGCTGGGGAAAAGGAAGCTTTAAGCTTCTGTGAGGTAAATGCCGGGAACCGTCTTAGGTGACTTACCAGAAGACAGCAGGAAGTGATGTGTGTATGTTTGTGAAGGAAGAGGCACAGAGCCAGGGCCTTCCGTCAGTGACAATGTCACACTTCCAGTTGAGGAGTTTGATGTTACCTTTGACCTCTCTTGGGTCCCTCATGAACACAATAAAAAACCAAATCAGTGCAGTACAGAACCACCAACTCCTAAGATTCTGAAGGCACTGCCCTTGATCCCGCCTTTCTGCGGGTCCCGGGAGACAAGGCTCAGAACCAAGTTTCTTCTTTGGTCATCTCAGTGCTCACTCATTCAATAAACTACTCATTTTTTCTGAGAAATAGACATATTCAAGTAGCTGAAGACAGAGACCATGTGTCTTTAATCCTACTGGCCAATGCCCAACACAAAGCAATGGAAAAAACCAACCTGGGAAACAGGAGCTCTGGAATCTACTCCTGGCCATGTCCCTGACCTCATGAGTTCTATAAAATGACAGGACCAGGTTTTATGACATCTATAGAGATGTCACTGCTGGAGACAGCAGTGGTAGGGCTGTGCACTGAGAAACATTGATTGATAAGTGTGCACTGTTGGCACCACAGCCAAGCCTTCCCACAAGGGACCAGAACCTGGTATTCCTCCCCTACTGACATGCAGAGACAGCAACTGTTCTATCTGTCCCCACCTCCCTCAAGGCTGTGGAACTTCATCACTGCTGTGTGCTTTGGTTACGTCTTCTGACTTTTGAAAGTTCAGAACAACTGTCATCTCCTACTCTGACATGCTTGGCCATGGCTTTGGTCCTGGGGAAGAAATCTTTCTGGAGAAAGAGCTAAATGACACTGTCAGGTCTCTCCTCCCTGTTCTGAGTCCTTAAAGGAGAGTGTGCTTGCTATTTAAACGTCATGACATTCATAGAAGCAGCACAGATCGTCAGGGTCCAGTAGCTGCGCTGTGCTGTGCTGCTGAGGCAGTACACCAAAGTATCCTACTTGGCCAGTGTGAGGGTTGAACCGGGGCTGAGCCTGATAGCCGCCCGGCAGGCATAGTGCTGCATGTATAATATGAACACGCTGATGCTTGTTCTTTTTCCAGAGACTTTCCCCCTCCCCATTTTTTTTTCTATTTTATTAATCCCACATAAATATTCCTAAGAAGTTTATGCTATGATTTTTGAACCACCCTTTCTCCTTGTTTTTGAATTTATCTCCCCGGCAGACCCTGCCCACTTACACCCCCAGCTTTCTGATGCCTGAGGAACCCACTGTCTCCAGAGAGCAGGCAAAGTAGGTCACTTTCCTGTCTGGTTTCACTGCAAAATCCCTGCATACATTTTCCCCTCTATTCTATTCTCAAAACAGCGGCCACCACTATCCCGTGAGGCCTTGGCCACCCCCTATGAAGGTCTTGGTCATACTTGAAAGCAGTGGGCTTTTCCCCCAAAGCCTAATGTTTAATCTCTCTATCCCTCTACTTTTCTCTCCCTTTTTTCTGCAATAGCACAGTGTTAGAAGGGCCTGGCCACACATGGAGGAGATTACAGGAATAGGGCCGGGCAAAGCGTGCCCAGCTGTGAAACATTGCATTTAAACTACTTTAGTTTGCTTACTGAGCAACTCCTCCCCCTGCCAAGAAACCGTGAGCCTTGGCAGATTTGTGGTTCATGTTATCTTCAGGTGGAAAAGTCAGCTGAGCCACCAGAGATGCCCTTCTCCCTCTCCAAAGGAGCTACTGGAAGGGACAGCTACCCTTTGGCCTCTAGACTGAGTTTTTAGAGGAAACGGATTAAGCTACAATCACCAGGCTAGGATCTCTGCACTGGACAGCTCTGTGCAGATGAACTCAATGACTCTAGCTCTCCCATGCAATCTGAAAAAGGAACCAGAAGGTGGAAACAAGTGCATGAGCCTCAGTATGGCCTGAGTGTTGCTTTTTTAAAGCGTGATTACATTTTTTTCAAAAATTGAAAGATCTATTCCTTTTCTTCCCTCCTCCCAGACCTAAGACCTCCAGTGGGAATTTGACCTGAGGATAGATTCCCACACCAGACATTGATTCCTTGAAAGCCAACCCATTTCAAGGTGTCCCCCATTAATTTATTGACTGAAAACAGAAATTTTGCCCAAGGCCAGAACTCACAATTGGTCCCAGTTGACCTGAAATGGATTTCCACAAGTGGCCTGGGAGCCAGTCTCCTTTAGCAGGACCCTTCCTTGGGCCACGCTTTCCTGATCCCCTCTCCCGCCTCCACTCTTCACATTAATAATTGAGCACTCAGCAAGCTTCATTAGTTGATGGCACACAAACAGCTGCTCAAAGGATTTGCAACTGGATTGACCCGCAGCTACCTACCAGTGTAGACATCACGTGTGAGAAACAGCTGTGGGCTGAGTAGCCACTTCTCAATTCTGATATTATTCTCTTGTTTTTCTTTTCCATCTTATGTGATTAAGTAAAAGAAAAGGCAGTGTTCTCACAGCGGCTCTTTGCATTATGTTGAAAATCTCCGTTTCTATTTGCTTTCACATAAATACAAAATAGCTGTTTTTTCATTCCTGAAAAGTATCTCTAACACGTAAGCTACCAAAGAGCAAAGGAATAGGAGAGTCCTGCACTGTTCTTCTGGGTAATAATACTATGGGTAGCATGCTCATGCAACAGTCTTACTGAGACAGGAAAACTCAATGTTATTTTTTATAGCTGGGAAATGGGCTGATGTTTTGCAAGATTAAAGCATGACTCCTCTTTTCTCTCCAATTATGGGACATGTGTTGACTTCCTCAGTGGCATGAAGCCAAATTCAAGATGCCCCTGTTGGACCAGCAGGCCCATAGGCTAGAAATCAAATTATTTTTCTTTAGAGAAGCAAAATAAAATCCTAAGACCAACTCACTGCAGATCCCAGGGAATGTGACCTATCTGTGTCACAGGCTGGCAAGGGACAGGTCAAAGGAACAAGGTAAGACTCACATACACTCTCATGCTCATCTCTCAAGTGACAGCAATTGCTTTTAAAATTACAAATTGTATGAGAAACACACAGAACAATGCTGTACAGTTTCTCCCTCAACAAAGGGTACACCCGGCTAAGTGGTTGTTTGAAAGCATTGATTTCTTATATTGCTATACAGAGCTGAAGCCCAGCACTGTCCTGAATGGCTGCTGTTGTCCTCCCTGCTGGCTATGACCTCCGAGGTGCTGTCTTAGGCAGGCACAGGAAGAGAGAGGGTCAGCAAACTGGAGCTGGAATCAAATGCTGACTCCCACTCTCTGCACCCTGCCTTGGAGTGAAGCCACACCACCCACGGGGAGAGACACAGACTGCAGAACCACAAAGCACTCTGGACACTCCACCGACCCCCCCCCTCCCTTGGCAGACTCCTTGGGGGATGTGGAGATGGACACGGTCCTCCCTTCCCAAGGGCCCAGGTCCTCCTTCAATTTCAACAGCAAAGAGCCCTTGCTTTCCTGCATTGTTCTTCTCCATTCTTTGGAGGAATTGCTCTTCAGCTATGCCATCAGTATCCTTCTAGGGAAGGTGGGTCCTCTGGGTCTCTCCTCCCCCTCATCTTTGTCTCTGCCTGTAACTTTTCCCTTCTTTGCCTCTGCCCTTTCCAAGCTCATTACACTCTTACTGTTCTCTTCCTTTTCTGGAAAGATCTGCAAGGGAAATTTTTGTGATGATAAATTTCAGTAATACTAATTAAAGAAAAAAAAGCCTTCAAATAAAAGCTAAGACCAGAAGGTAGATTCAGTTTTAATGAAGAATTCTTCTCCTACCTTGCTTTTATGTTGCTGCTTTTTATCTCTTCATCAAGGAAACTGTATTCCATCAAGCCCGGGGCTATGATAAATAACTTACAAGGATGCGGATTGTACATTACTCTCCTGACAGAATGACTCAACTCTGGTAGGTATTATCTGCATTCTTTAAATGGTTTCCTGTAGGGGTAAATCCTAGCTGGCCCAGAAATACAAAACCATTGGAGGATAAAATGGCTAGAGGCGACTTGTTTGGCCCAACCTGACTTCCTTGCAAGACGTTGCTTATAAAATACAGCTACCTTCAAAAAGGCATCAGCAGGTGAGGAACAGCTGGCGAGCTCAAGTAGGCTTTAGGCTGGTAGCCCGTGGGATGTTGCAAGGAGAAAGGGCAAGGTGGGACAGACTAGGAAAAGTGTGAACGTCCTTGGAACTGATTCTCAGCCTGCTTCAGAAATATTCCTGCCAAGTGCCTTGCCAAAGAAGTAGGATTCCACACAGGACGGCTCAGGGGCTGAGCCCCCACTTTGAACTCGAGCCTTTTGGCATGCTCCTCTGCATCTGCTTAAACAGACTCGGAGCAGCTTGTATCAGTCCAGTGCTGGCCAAGGTCTTGTCTCTTCTACAGAATGAAAGGGAGATCTGATAAAATGATGACTCTTGGTATCTGACAGGCCGTGACCCACAGAAAACTCTGAGCTCAGACAGAAATACAAAATCAATCGGGTTTCATCTGAGCCGTTCTCTGGCTGGCCAGACCTTTTGATGATGGAAATTCTGCAGTCCCACAAAGGCTTAGAAGGGCAACTGTAGGCTTTGATTTTTTACTTTATCGTGTAATTGGGATGGCAATTTTATTGATGAGTTCTGCACTGGATCAACGGGCTTATTAATCTGCTTTTTTAGTCAAGTAACTTGACAGGACTTCATTGAAAAATGATTGTGGTATCTGTAACAAGGCTCCCGGGGGGCACAAAACATAGGTTACTGATGTCAACATTTTATTACAAAGACACCCAGACAAGTGGGGGAAAGACCCTATCAAGTCAGGGTAATGAGGAAGACCTGACGGGGCTGACACCTTCTTCTTCCTGAATTACTGCAGTTGGCTTCTTTGCTTGTGATAAAGTGAATCCACATCCACACTCCAGCTGAAATGATCTTACTGAGGTGCAAACCCTGCCCAGCCTGTACCTGCAGAGAGCCGAGGAGGTCTGCCCATTGCTCTTGGCATAGAGGCCAGAAGGCTCATTTGGCACAGCACCCTGAGCATCCTGTAGGCCCAGCTCCTGCCACCTGCCTGAGCCCCAGCAGGTGAATCTGGCAAGTCCACTGCTGGGAAAATGAGGCTGGAAATTCCTTTTTAGCCCCTCACGACAGTTCATCTATCACTTCCTAGAGACTTTTTAAAGGCATTTATGGCATTTAACCCCACCATCCTTAAATACTAGACTGTATATTGCTAGGAACAGGGACTGTATCATTATACCCATGTTTGGCTCTGTTGCACTAAACATCATACTACATCTCATGGGCTTTCTTTTCTCTGCCGTATTCCCCCATCTGTGGACTCTGGTTTGGCATCTGTCTTCCCAGCCAGGCTCATACCTCTGGGAGTTTGTTTGATGCATTCACAGCCCCTAGCACAGTTCTGGGCATGTGGTGCAGCTTCAATAGATATTTGCAAAGTGACACCTGTTTGCAAAGCTGGACACAAGGGCCAGGACATTGCCCCATCTAGAGCATCAGTCAGATCCTTTCAGTCCTAGTGAGAATGGGACAAAACCTCCCAAATGACAACATGATGCTTAATGAAATAATGACACCATGCTTTCCTCTTAGACACCTTTCTGTGTGGTGTAAGAGGCATAGTCACTGACCTTTGGCATCTCTTTCTCTTACATACACCCATATACAAAGGAAAATATAGGATTGGGGATATAGCTCAGTGGCAGAGTGCCTGCTTGGCAAGCACAAGTCCTAAGTTTGACTCTTTTTTTGCCTAAGTGTTTGATTCTTGCTCCCAAAACACACACACACACACACACACACACACACGCACATATATGAAAACTTAAGCTAAAAACATTATCCCAGTTTTCTAAACTTCTTCATATTGACTTTACCTCTGCTGACTTGCCCCCAATATTCAGGGTGGTCAGTGTCTCCAGCTTCCTGCAGTATGGTCATCTATGCCATATGGAATGTCGGTGTGATGCTCTTTCTTAAAAGGATGAACTGGTCTCTAATTGGGATTTTTTTTCCACAACCTGGATACTACCATTTTGCAAGTTTGGGGATTAGTGCTTTGTAGCTCTTACTGGGTGAAAGGCATTAACAACAGGCCCAATGTATGTGTCTTCCTCCAGTGGGACAGAAATGGAAAGGCTCCATCCCCTAGTATGCCACCAAGAATAACAGCCAACTCTCACGACTCAGTTGTTTCTGCTGAAAGAGACTCTAAGCCATCATCAGTGTTGATACTGATCATGATTTCAGAGTTAATGAAACGTCATTAAATGTCTTGCTTAGAATTGGTGCAACAGCTAGGTGTTATGGCGTATCTGTAATCCCAGAAATTGGGAGGCTGAGGCAGGAGGAGTGCTGTGAGTTCGAGGCCAGCTTAGGCTACAAAGTAAGTGCAAGGACAGCTCAAACTGCATTGTGAAACTGTCTCAAAAAGACAAAAAAAAAAAAAAAAGTGAGTTACTCTTCAAATTACAAATAATTTCATATGCAAAGTCTACTTTAACTAACTGAAAACATGCTATGTGCCAAGACTGTATTTGGTTCATTAACACACAATTGAAGCAAAATTTCCATGTGTGATGGTCATATCCTAATATAAAACAGAGCTATTGTAGTTCCTACTGTCTCCAGAACTCTGCATTGACCTAGATATTATTCACAATGAATAATTCAATATCCCAAAGAAATTGACTTCCATAATTTTCTAATCAGAAATTATCTTCATAATCACTAAGGAAGTATTGAGTTCAGTATAGTTTCATTAATCAGCGACAGTCAACAATAAATCTTGAAGGCTGGTCATCTGTGAATTGTGTATATTTTTTAAAATTAAAATTTTTGATTAATCTGAAATTTTCTATATGGTTGTTAAAGCCAGCTATTAAAAATTAAAATGCAAAGACCCATGTGATTAACTCAAAGGTGGGCTATGTAACTAGCAAAGTTAATCTTTTTGGGCCTCGGATTCTGCTTATGGAGTGGCATATAATGAAACACAAAGAAGTCTTCTTCTTAAGACCTTGTTGCTTAAATTTTTTGAGGAAGTTTATATAAATTTTATGCAAAAATACAATAGATTTTTGGCATAAATGAGTTAATCTCAGTCTTTGTTTTGAAAAAACTGGGACACTACAAATAATTTCAAAAAGTATCTTAAAATTGTCAAGTTAGTTAAGAAAGAAAATCACATTTAATTATCTCTGGTTGAAAAATATAGGCATGGCATTAAAGTAGGAACTAGAAGACTGTGATTTGTCCTCCAAAGGCTAAAAATTACTCAGTTGAATAAATCCCCCACCTATCAATTTAGCAATAAATTGGATAAATCCACCATCAATTTAGCAATTTTCAGGAAACCAGTAGTGTGTGGGTGTGTGGGTGTGTGAGTGTGGGTGTGTCCACAAATAACCAATCAGTGCAAGTCTAAGCTCATCTGCAGATTTATCTAGAAAAAGTTACCTGTTAAGCCCAACTTCCTTCCGGGCACTGAGCCCACCTGCAGGCAGCTCCAACGGACACGTGGCAACATCAACATGCTCCCCTTCTGCCATGTGATCTGACATGTGACTGGTGTCTGAGTGGGGAGAGTCATCCTGGGTGGAGCAGTAAGATGTTGCTCAGTCTCAGGAGCGCCAGTGTCTTCTACACAGTGAGAAGGGCAGTTAGCAGGGGAACAAACACAGGTATGCAGGAGGATGGGACTGTGCGTAAGACCAGGCTCAGCCCTGCCCAGGCAGAGATGAGGCCCATGGTAGTGCCCACATGATGAGGGGTACTTAGGGTTGCTAAGTACCTTTTTATTTTCATTCATTCATTCATTCATTCATTCATATTGTGTGTGTGTGTGTGTGTGAGAGAGAGAGAGAGAGAGAGAGAGAGAGAGAGAGAGAGAGAGA
>NW_004524592.1:22049224-22095884 GCF_000260255.1 Octodon degus | reverse complement strand
GAGAGAGAGAGAGAGAGAGAGAGAGAGAGAGAGAGAGAGAGAGAGACAGAGAGAAAGGGTTTCACCCTATGTAGTCCAGATGACTTCAAACTCACAGCTGTCCTGCTTCAGCCTCCCAAGTGCTATGGTTACAGGCCTGCGCCACCATTCCTGGTGATTTGTTCCTTTTTAATATTAGAACAGGCAGCACTCCACCTGGGAGCCAGTCCTGTTTCCATGTAGCACAAAAGCCAGCCCTTGCAATTAGTTTTCAGGTGAGATATCCCAGCTGACTCTGGGGCGGGCTCCTAACAGGGGCTGTGTTTAGGGTGAAGGCAAGGGTAGGGGGTCAGGATAAGGGTCAGGGTCAAGGTCAGAGCAGAAGGGAATGTGTTCATGGGTGGAGGTTGTGGCAGACACTGATCACCTCCAACCCAGCAAAAGGATCCATGATACTCAGGAGAGGAAGGGACCAGAACCTTGGGCCCTGACCCTCCTCCTCCCAAAATCAGGGCCAGTGCCCAACAGGCTTTCCAGGTTAGCAGGCTGTACCCATGGACCCCACAGTGCATCCTCAGGGCTCCTCAGAAAGGTCTTCATTTACAGGCCAGAAGGAAGAAATGAACTGTAGGCAGAAGAGTACCTTACTATGTAACGTGAACATAGTCACCTTGTTGCAGTAGAGACACAAGACAGACTGAAACCTCAGGGCTGCGCTGCTCAATAGGTCAGACAGCAGCACTGCTGGCACCTGCCACCTCAGGCCAGCAAGAGTGTCTTCACTGGTGTGTGCCTCCCATGGGGCCTGTCCTGGCTTGTAGAAAAGAGACTTGAGCTGAGGCGGAAAAGCAATCTGTTTTATTTCCTCTCCTCCCTCCTTCTTCCTCTTCTTTCCTCTTGACTCCCTCTAGTGGCTGGTTGGCCAGTCCTCAGGCCCCTACCCTTTGTTCTCTAAACCCTCTCCCTCCCTTCCTCCTAACTTCCAAGATTTTTCTTACCAGAGGCAGGTCTGGGTCTTCGGTCCTCCAGGTCTGCGAATGACCTTGAACTGGCCTGGGCCATGGTTTGGCTCCTTCTACCCTCCCAACCATCCTCTAGGATACAGATGGGATCCCCGGGTGTCAGCAGAGCCCGGACACACAGAGCAGAGACTTCTGAACCTTTTCGGGGGTGAGGCAGCAGGCAAGGTCCAGAAACAGACTCATTTCTCCAGCGCTCCTGCTCCTCCCAGTCAGAGTTCCCGGGTTCTTTACCTGGAAGGGAGGGTGGAGAAGGAGAAAAACAAATGGCCCAGGTGGGCCTTGAGCTTGCCATCTTCCTGCCTCTGCTTCTCAAGCAGCTGGGTTTATGGCTGTGCACCGCTGTGCCTGGCTATTTGCGTATCTTTTACATTTTTTTCTCATATTCAAGACAAAGACGTTTGCTATCAAAAGCTAAGGATTGGCGCATCCTCTCCTGATTCCATCATTGATTACCCCTGCAGGCACAGATGCCCTCTGTTTGAGTAGCCAAAGTGGGGAGTCACCAGGTAAATATGGCACACAGGTTAACAAGGACCAGGCCTAGAGGACTGCTGTGATAATGTCACCTGTCACTTGCTAGAAATGGTGATCAAGCCAGTAGGGCCAGATTGCAGAAGGAGCTCTCATTTGAGACGAAGCCTAGTGGATAGGGCTGTGCCCACAGGCATAGCTTAGAGGAACAAAGATATGAGCATAGATGGCACCTGAAAATGAGCATAAATAAGCAGGGAGAACGTGCCCAGTGAGGCCAACGGAGAAATAGCCAATGGCCAGCTCCTTGTGTGAACGCAGCTGCAGGGTGCACCACAGTCACAGCGGGGTGCGTTACCATCGATCGGTGGCTGGGGAGGGCCAGATGACATCTGCTGAGACCTAGCCCAGAGATAGAATTAAAAATTTGGACGTCGAAGAGTCCTATGGGAAGGATGGCAAGAAGAAGGGACAATGAGGGGCTGTGTGGGAAAAGAAAGGAATGCCGCCACTGGGCTCGGTTCAGGGCTTCATCTAGCCACAGATGTCACAGAGCTTTTGTTATGTTGGAGACTGAGAAATTTGGGGAGAAGCCCATGGAGGAAGCCATTCTCGAAAGCAACGTGGCTTGCCGCTTGGCGTGACTGTGATTGGACCAGGACGGCTGAGTTGTTTGCACAGCTTTCTCCGGGCTTCACGGAGGGTGTGGATAGAGCTTGGGAGCAAGGGGCGGGGGTGTTGAGGAATGGAAGAAGGTCCGTGACTAACGGCTGAGTGGAGCCTAAACAAACACACTCGGCAAACATAGCCGTCATCACAACGTGGATGCTGGGCTCCGAGCTGCTGCGTGTCCCAACGCGTAACTCCAGATCCGAGCTTTGTCTTGCGGGCGAGCGTGATCAGCTCTGTCTCTGGTGTATGTAGGCTTTGGGACGGTTGGATGACAGGGAATGGCAGCCCTGGGGGATTTCGGTTTGGATGAAAGCTGGAGAGGAAAAGCGTTTTATTTGCTGTGTTGTTAAAGGTGAATTTGTGTCGTTAAAGGGGGTTTTATTGCTATTGTTGTTAATTTAAAGAACATGCTGCGGCAGAATCTGGCTACCTTTTAGAGCAGATAGGAATCCTTACCCTAGCTCTCCAAGGAGCTCACTGCAACAGGTGTTATTGCTAGATCCTAAAACAGGTCTTCTATAGTCCAAGAGGGCTGTAGTTACCCTGTTTGGGTACTGAGATGAACCTGGGGTCCACTTTGCTCTGAGAAATTGGGGCAGCAGCTGAGACGAAATCAATTCCAGCTACCATTGTAGGTGGGAAAAATAATAAACTAAGCAGGGATTCTGTGAATTTTTTTTTTCCTTCACACTTTGCTTTCTCCACTAACCCTAGCCTTCGAAAAACACATGTGAATATATTAAATATAAAATACACTACTAGAGGGCCAGGGACATAGCTCAGCAGCGCAGCACTTGCTTGCCAAGTGCAAGGTCATGAGTTTGATTCCTGGTACCAGCACTAAAATAAAATAAAACTAAACAAGCTACTAGAAAGGGTGAGCCATGGGGCAGTCCAGCTCAGGGCTTCTCCAGGGAGCTCATACACTAGGGAGGCACTGTGTATACTGCATTTGGGAGATGGGCTGTGGGCTGAAAAGTCTAAGCCATGTTTACTCTCTACATGGTAAAGCTGGTCAAGGCTAGGACTTCTCAGCATCAGCCTTATTGATGCTAAACTGGTGTTGGACAGTTTCCTACTCTGGGATGTTCAGCAGAACCGATGGCTACTCCGCACTAGTGGCCAACAGCACATTGAGCCGCTCTCACAGGACTATCTTAGTGGGGTGTGGCAGCACAAGCCTAGAATTGTTATCCTCTGGGAGGCTGAGGCAGGAGGTTCACAAGCTAGCAAACACTCTCTGGAAGAGAAAGACAAGGCTACACCAAGACTTAGTGGTCTATAACAAATAGATCCCATGAAATCATGAATCTGGACAGAGGACTGAGAAGACCATCATCTCTGTTTTGATGTCTAGGATCTCAGATAAGATGATGGGAACAGGGACAGGCTGGCATTTCTCTCTGTCCACATGTTCTGCTTGAGCCTCCAACCCAGAGGACAACTTCAGACTCTTCCAAACTGTTCTATAGCTCTAAAGTTATAAGACAGAAGCTGCCAGTCCTCTTAAAGGCTGGGACTGGAATTGACACATGTCATTTCTGTAGTATTCTATTAGTCAGAATAGTCTCAGGCCAGTTTAGAGTCAAGGAACAAGAAAATAGTCTTGTTAATGGTACGAGTGCTACAGTATCTGCTACTTTATGTAGCCTTTCTCTGGAAAGTATAATCTGCTAAAATGACCAAGAAAGAGGAAGGCAGGGAGCTTAGCCCAGGGAATCCCACATAGAAAAGAGTGAAGGGAATGCCTAATGATCTGAGGAAACCAAGCACAGAGATCAAATTCAAAACTCAGACATAAAGGAGTCCTACAGGGCCAGGAAGAAGGGACAAGTGGAGGCCATGTGAGCAAAGAAAGGAATAAAGATGGGAAGAAAACTGAAGCAGCTTTACAAAGCAGGGCCCAAGGGTCCTCGGAGATGTGCTCATAATAAAAATAGAAAAGATGAACTTGGTCAAATAGTTAGTGGGGTGTGGCAGCACAAGCCTAGAATCATTACCCTCTGGGAGGCTGAGGCAGGATGTTCACTCATGTGTTAGGATGTATTGTGAGGAGATTCACAATGAAGGAGAATTTGGTAGTGAGCTATTGATAAGTAATTTAAAATGTGAAAAAGATGTTTGGAATCAATTGGCTAAATAGACACTTGTAGATGGCAAGGAAGACTTCATTCATGAATTTTTTTTTTTTTTTTTCAGAACCAGGGATTGAACTCCGGCCCTTGCACTTGCCAGGGAAGCGCTTATTCCACTGAGCTGTCTCCCTGGCCTCAACTCATGAATATTGCAAAGGATAAAATAGGGATCAAGACTGTTGCCATGGGGAATCGTCTGTGTAGACAATGGAAGTAGACTGGCATTGGTAGCCATGGGCATAGCAATGAGCTGGTGAATGCTAAGTACTAGAAGTAGCTTAGGACTCTGTGAGGAGAGGGGCTTGAGTAGATGTCAAGGCCGGGGGACGAAGAGTGTAACTGGCTGCAAAGTTTCTAAACCTGCAAGGCGAGTACACTCAGGCTTTGAAAGAAACAGTGCTCAGAGCCCTAATGAAGCATGGTCAAGGAGGAAGTCCTTGTCAAGTGAAATACGGTGTTTCTTTTAAAAACGGAGGTAAAATATTTGTTTCATTGTTCTCATGCATTTTTGCAAAGTTCTTCATATATACAAACTGAAAATAAATACATTTTGATGGAAGCACAATTAAAGGAAGCACTATAAATAAATATAGAGTGAGTGCAGGAGATACAGTAAAGAAAAGACGGAGTAACAGTGGTGGGGGTTAAGGCTAGGTTTCAGGATCAGGGTTAGGGTTAGGGGGTTGGGTTAGGGTAGGGTAGGGTTAGGAATTAAGCCTAGGTTTAGGGATTAGGGTGAGGATTTGGGGTAAGTGCTAGGAATTAGGACTAGGGTTAGGGATTATGGTTAGGTTTAGTAGTTAAGGCTAGGGTTAAGTTTAGGATTAGGTTTAGGGATTAGGATTAGAGATCAGGGTTAGGACTAAGGCTACATGGACCACAAAGGAAGTTTCTTCTCTTTCCATCTTCACCCAGTGAAGTTTGGTGTTTGGTAGTCGTGGTAGGGTTCTCTTCTATGGGTACAGCTGTCTTTCATGCTCCTTACCTTGCCCCAACCAGTTCTTGAAAAGTCTGAAAGGTGTTCTGTTGGCGACCAGGTTGGGGTTGACTTGAGGGGTAAATGGCCTACATGAAACGGTGGCTTTAAAGAGCAAAAGGTTTTGCTTGTACACCTGATTAAAACTCACCCAGATAATATTTGTGTGAGAAGTGTCAATCAAGGTGAGTAGAGAGTTTAGAGCTTGTCTGAGAAAGTAGAGGAGAATCATGCTCCAAGTTACGTTTTTTAATGTTCTTGCTGGCTGCTGTGTAAAGGTGTTCCAAGAGAGTAGGCTAATCTGAGAAGGCTAGAAATGGCTTCTTCTGTTAGTGACTTAGATTTGGAGGGTAAAGGATTAAGAGAAAAAGAAAATTGAGGAGATTTGAGACTGATTTTGGAGGGCACACTGTCTAGATCTATTGATGGGCAGATGCAGGGCTGCAAGGAAGAAATTAAGGATGTCTTTTGTGTTTGAACTGGAATAACCAGGTGAATGTGGATGTCACTCCTTGAAATAGTGAAGACAGGACCAGCTTTGGGTGGGAAATCGAGAACCCTAGTGTGACACGATTATTGATGACAAAATGTACATGCCAAGGAAGAGGCTAAACATATAATTGTGAAGTTCAGTGTAGCTGGTGCAATGAGTGGAAATTATCATTGATCCCAGTGAGGGGAGTGGATGAGGTTGCCTGGAATGAGGATCTAGGTAGAAAAGAACAAAGACAGCAGGAGTGGACCTCGGGGTGTGCTCAAAATGTGGGGGCTGAGCCACGAAAGGACTCTTCAAAGACAGCAACCAAAATCTTCAAGTGCACGGGAGCAAGAACAGAGGAGAGTGCCACAGGAGCATGAGTTCTGTGGAATGCAGGAGGTGGCCACAAGACGTATTTGGCTGGCTGACGTCTAAGGGCTCCTGGTGAAAGTGGAGGCAGCAGTAGTGGAGGCTGAAGGATGGAGCGGGCAGGGAGTGGGGTGCGGCACGTGAGTAAGTGGGGGGAGACAGAACTAGGCGCCAGGGTTTCTTTGGAAAAGAGGATGCACTAGGCACTTTCTCCAAGAAATGAAGGATTAGGAACTTGCTGGTGGCCAAGAAGCAGTCTCTGGCTGTGAAGAGAAGACAGCAGCATGAGCCCAACCCATCCTACCTGGGCTGTGAACAGCAGTGTACACGTGAGCAAAGAGATCTGCGTGCCAGGAACTGGAATGGGGAATGACTCAGATTTAGCTCTGAAAGCCTGAGTACAACCCAGGAAAAGTTATCTTTCCTTGGAAAATACCTGCAAAAGGGAAAAGCTTTGTCCTGGACACAGAACTTAGCCCTGCCTGGCTGGGGTCTCACCTACTCTGCAGAAACAGTAACTGAGAGGCCTCCTGGGTGCTTAGCGGTCCTAAGCCAGCCTGGCCTCTGTGATCATGGATGGCCTGGTGCTAATCAATAAAACCAAGCCACATCTCCATTCTTAATACTGCTCAGCCTCCTGGGAAGCAGCTTTAACCTGGAGGGCCCTGACCTCGTGGGCTGGGACCCTGCTTCACTGATCTTACGGCAGAGGGTAGAGCAGTCTATATTTTACATTTTTTAAGTTTCAGAGTCTCATTAAGTCACTGAGTTGACCAGGCTGGGCTTAAATTTGTAGTCCTCCTGCCTCACCGTCTCAGAATCAGCCTATTCTTTTCTTTCTTTCTTTTTTTTTGTGTATTTATTTATTTGTTTATTATAGGGTCTCACTATGCAGCTTCGACTCATAGTGATCCTCCTGTCTCAGCCTCCCCAGCACTGGATTACAAGCATGTGCCACCTTGACTGTATTCAGTAGCCAGCACAGGACTGAGGTTCTGGGGCTGGCATGGCATGCAGTACTGGGAATCAGAAGCTATCTCCCCAGCCCAATAAGCCTGCTCTTGATAAGTTCCTCTGTTCAGCCTTTCTATGTGGAAAAGGGACTTATCCCAACTTTTGTTCTACAGAGACTGTCCCCAGGGTCTCCAGGTGGCACCCACTGAACTAAATGTCCTTGAGGTATGCAAACTTCGGATTGGACAAAGAAGCAGAGGCTAGACTGGAAGAATAAATATGTCAGTTTGAAGACTTTATTACTAATTCATTGATACATAAAGCCCAAGAGTGGCAGAGCACTTGCCTAGTATTCATGAGGCCCTGGGTTCGATCCCCAGGGGTGAAAAATAAATGGATAAATAGTGCACAAAGATATGGCTCTTACACTTGGTTTATTATGGCTTGATTCACTTTTTCTTTTTTCTTTACCAATGAATGTTTGCTTTTTCTTTGATCTATTTTCAATTCTAAGGATAGATAATATGATTTAAAATGAGATTGTGCTGCACCATTTCAATAAGTTCAATTATTGAAATTAAAGTTGCAATAATGATCTGAAAGTATGTGTCTGAGCAGGATTAGTGGCATTGAGTTACTACTCAGTAGGGTCCCCTGGTTGTTATTTCTTGGAACCCAGCTAAATTGTTAGACAGACCAAGAATAATGGAGTTAGAGCTCAGGGCTGGTTAATGTCACAACAGATGTCTCTCACACACACACACCCTTGTAGGGGATAGGTATAACTTACAATCCGTAAGTCACCCGTCTTCAGTGTACAATTTAATGATGCTTTTTAAAGTACATTTACAGTGTTGATAGCCACAATCATGTATTAAAATATACCCATTTGCATTCGCTAAGGTTCTCTGGAGAAATATACGTAATGTCAGGAGAAGCTGGGCTCACATCATCAGGGAGGATGAGAACCCTTTCAGCCACTGCCTGCAAGCCACAGACCCAAGGAAACCAGTGACATATCTCTTGTGTGAACTTGAACACCCAGGAGTTGGGGGAGCCAGTGGTGTAAACCCCATCAAGAAAACTGATGCCCTGGCTCAAATACAAAGAAAGGCAAGAAGGCATAGCCTCCTCCTTCCTCATCTTGGCCTCACCTTGAAAGATGCCCACTCCCTCCAGGGAACACGCTCTACCCCACTGAGCCCAAAAATCCAATCACTTCCTGTGGAACACCCTCGCAGTGATACCCAGATGTAATGTGACTCGATGTCACAGTATTCCCTCGTCCAGTAAGGTGGGCACATTAAATTGACTATGGCACCATTACCTGTAATGACAGCTCACGTTCCTTCACAGTCCATACCCAGCATAACCCAGGACCTAGACAGGTACTCATCTATTTCCTGTCTCTACAGCTTTACCTTTCCTGGACACTTCAGATAAATGGAATCATAAAATCTATAGTCCTTTCTTTACATTTGGCTTTGTTCCCTTAAAAAAAAAATTCATCTATGCTGTAACAAGTTTTCTTTTAGGATGGAATAGCATTCCCTTGCATGGATCTACCACTCTCTGCTTATCCAGTCACCGCCTCATGACTGTGGGATATTGTTTTTGAAAATCCTTTCCTGAATATAGGGGTCCAGTATACTTGAAGATTATCTTGCAGGTGGCTTTGCTTCCTCTTCACCTAAATGAAGCGAGTCTCTTGGAGACACTCAGCATCCCACAAAAACCATGCTGAGGCCTGTGGCCAGTGCTTCAGTGTGATGTTCTGTGAGTTCTCTCTCTGTTTTTTTTTTTTTTCTTCTTACCTCTTTGGGAGGTAAGAATAAGAAAACAGGACTTCATCTGAAAACCCACAAGCAGCTTTCCAGTGTACCAAGGCATAAGGACACTGAATTCTCCTGAGAGAAGAAAATAATAAAAACCAAGAGCAAAGTCTTAACAAAGGGAGAGCTGTCCCTTCTGTCCTTGTGGTAGAGACCTGATGGAAAACAGAGCTCCTGCTCTGAGCCTGTAGAGAGCCAGAAGGTTGGGCCTGGTCTGGAGATACCAAGAGGGCCTTGAGGGAAGGAAGGGGCACACTGTGGTGGGTTTCAACGGTGCCTGAGGACTGGTCCCCCGGGGAAATTGTTCCAAGTTCCTTATACAGCAGAGCCAGTAAAAAGACTACCTCTTGGGCACCTAAAATATCTGTGGCTACTAAACTAAAACATCAGGTCAGACCACCCAAGATCTCCAGAGTGGTGTTCCCTGTGGCTGAGAGGACATGGTGGTGCCAGGCCAGGCCAAGGGAGGGAAGCGGTGGGAGCAGCTGGGACGCCGGCAATGCGGGGAAGCTGCCCGGCCACGAGGACCATGCGGAAAGCAGGACGCCTGCATGGTTTGGAATCCTAAGAAAACCCAACGGAAGCTTGGCGGAACTCCCAAGACAGTTGCTACCACGCCTGTGAAGTACAATTCAAGCACCACAGACATGCTTTCCTGCTGTTCTGAGGCTGCTGCTGCTGCCCGGAATCTTCTTGCTTGAGCTGTGTTAGGACCAACTGTTTTCCGCAGGTCGGAGCTCCTGTGAGTCGGCCTTTCATCGCTGGGATAAAACACCTGACTTAAAGGCGGAAAAGATTAACTTGGGCTGACGGATTCACACATTTAGGGCTATTACAGTTGGCTGGCTCCATTGCTTTGAGGCTATGGTGAGACAGAAACACGGTGAAAGAAAGCTGCTCCGCTCGAGGCAGCCAGGAAGCGGAGAGGGGGAAGAGCTGGAGAGGCAAAGACGCACCCTGCCAGGCTCTGCCCCCAGTGACTGGTCCCCCAAGCCACCCGTCCTCTGCAGGAACGCAGCTGTGACTCACCAAGGGATGGACGCGGATGAGCACGATGTCCTGGGACCCAAACGCCTTCCCAAAGCCCCATCTCTAGCATGTAAGCCTTTGGGGAAAGCATTTTTTTATCCAAACCGTAAGAGCTAAAATATATCTCGCCCGAGGGGCCATCCCTATTTAAAGATCCCACAACAGTTTAACCAAACCACCTAAATTTTCCTGAACGACATTGTATTTCCTTCATTCGTTTTTTCATTTCCTTTAACCTTTTAACATCTCTGATACTGAAATGACTATTACAATAATAGTATGTCATAGTTTAATTTGTGGATTTTTTGAAATGATTAAAAATAATGGCCAGGGATATAGCTCAGCAGCAAGCATGAGATTGTGAGTTTCCTGATCCTAAGTGATGGTGGTGATGATGACGATGACGATGACGATGACGATGATGATGATGATGATGACATGAGCTAGGCATGGTGATGCATGACCATAATCCCAGCACTTGGGATGCTGAGGCAGGCAGAACGCTACGAGTTCAAGGCCAGCCTCAGCTACATAGACACTTTCAAAAAAAAAAAAGGAATAGTAATAATAACGGTGCACCTTATAGCCAGTGCCATTTCTCTTCAATAAAATGGAGTATTTATCATGCTCTGTAGGTGCTATTTGTTTATTGCTTGTCTCCCCAATAAAACAACAAGCTTAGGGTTGGGGAGATAGCTCTGTGGCAAGCACAAAGATCCGGGCTTGATCTCTGGTACCACAAGGTGTGCTGGCCCTGGAACCCTGGGAGCCATTGACAGCCACTGAAGCCAGGCACGGTGATGCATGCCTTAATCCCAGAGCTGAGGAGGCTGAGACAGGAGGATCACTATGAGTCCATGCTACAGAGTGAAACCCTGTACCAAATAAGTATAACAACAACAACAACTACAACCTTCCTTAGGGAAGGTCCAAGTCGAAGTCCCACTCCCAGCCTGGGATACAAGGCCAGGTGTGGCATATGCTCTTAGCTAAGATTAATTGAATAACTAAATTTCCTCCCTTTAGAATAGGGTTGCTTGGGTCTCAACCACAGAATGCCACATATAAATCTGCTGTGGATAATTTGGTGGCTTTGGGTATTTTGTTTTTTGTTTTTGTTCTTTTACAAAAGTAAATACACATTCTCACTGTCAGATTCAGACAGACCCATATCTTATCCTCAAATATTGGCTTGAATAGAAAGTTCTATACACATAGCTGTCTGAAAACTAGGGCTACCCACACCCATCCAAGCACAGCTGAGGCTTGCATTACGCATTTCTTAGAAAATCACCCTTAAAGGAAGATATTAACAGAAAGTATTTTCACACCGTCTCAGTGTAATGCTTGAGTGCTCTGACAAATACCTATTTTTGCACATGGAAAAACTCATTGCCACCCATTACAACCAATTTCTCCTGCTTAATACTGTAGTTAACTCTAATCCTATGTTTATAACCTCTTAATCTGTTTTCATGGAGGGACTAGATTTGGTCTTATGTAGTCATTTGTTTCTGACTCATGTAAGTAGAAAAACCAGGGGATTCAATCTTGGCTAAAATAATTTAGTAATTAGCAAATATTTTACGAAATGCCAGTTAGATGCATAAATGGATTTCAAGGCATGGTTGATCTTTGTGAAAACTTTCCTCTGAATGAAAGACCCTCTTTAAAAACTGATGCAAGGCTCTGAATAAATCTCATTATTAGAAACATCCTCAATAGTGAAAATTTAAATGCAACATTATACAAAGGGAGAGAAATGGGTCATTTCTGTCACTGCCTCATTTCTAGGATTTTTGAGTAAAAGAGTGCTGAAAATAAAATCATCTCAAATGCACACTATTTCTTGTCGTCCTGGTGGCATTCAGACAGGCTGAATGGGGTCGGCTGAGTAGATAGGGATGTGGGCTCTGTTGTGGCTGGGCACGTCACCCTGGCTGGACTCTGCTTCATGAGTCTGGTCTCCTAGGGAAGCCTTCAGACTCCTTGGCCAGAGCCGGTGTCCTCTCCTTTCCTAGACAGCCTCCATCCCCAGTCCTTCCACCGCAGCAGCGCCACATAGTTTTACCATGGTACGGATGGGTGTGGGATTCTGGAGGGGCACAACTATTTCTGTGTACCTTTCAGGTGCTGTTACCCTGTGACTCGGGGTGAGGGCCGTGGGGCAGGAATGAACTGAGAAGAGAATTAAAGTGAGAAATCAAGCCAAGCATGGTGGGGCATGCCTGTAATCCCAGCTCTCTGGAGGCAGAAGCAGGATTGCTTTGAGTTCAAAGCTAGGCTGGAATACACACTGAGATTCTATCTCAAAAAAGGAAAATATAAATTAAATTCATCTTACACCATGGGATGATGTAAGACAAAGCATTCTCTAGTACAGTGAGCTTTCAGTCCTAAAATGAAAACAACCCTGGGTGAAGCCTGGTGGTTCCCCGGCTCCTGTCTCCTGCCCTGCTCCCAGTTGGTGGAGTGTGGCTGGAGATTCACACCAGAGACCCCAGGAAGCCACCAGCATGGCCTGGCACAGGCTAAGAAAACCCCTAGGGAAATTGAACCAGCACAGGGACATTGCCCTGGCATTCTGCAAACAAGCTCACAGGCTTTTCCAGCTCAAAGCACTGCCCCGTCTTTGTAGTGCATCCAACCCACAGACTTGTGATATGGAACTCTGAAAATAAAGTGCTTCTTATGTTAGCAAGGTCTTGGTTGCGAGGCACCCGGCGGCAGGCAGGATTTCAATCTCCTGACTGCATATAATGCCCACACTGTTGACCAGCTGAGGTATTTCCTGGGAAAACCAACGCAACAGAGGAATTTGAGGTTGCTGGGCTGCACCCATTGACTGCGCTTTCTCTTTCGACCCCTCGGCGTTGCTTACACGAAGCCCAAATTCAGTATTTTTTTCTTGGTCACTTTTCATAATATCTGAAAGTTCAGCCCTGACTACCTCACAGAATGGGCAGCCTTGTTCTTGGCCTCACTAACAAAGGACTCTCCCTCCAACTCCACTAGCCCCGGGGAGGAAATCCACCAGACAGCCGGGTGACGACAGAGAGGGAAGGGGTGACCCCTCCCTGGGACAATGCCTTTTCCTGTGGCTGGAGGCTCCTTCTATTCCCACACTGCTGTTGGCCTCCGTTCCTCAACTGCGACCCTCTCTTCCATCACAGTGCCCCTCTTGGGCCTCACAGGAGCAGCATCATCTCTGTTCCTATAGGAAAGCACTCCCTTCTCAAAGCAAAGGGGAAGCCATGCATTCTGGTGCTGCAAAATCACCAGCCACTTGCCTTGCTTTGCATTTGTACCCATAGGCAGGCTTGTGGCTACCGTGGGCCAAGCACTTGACTCCTGTAGCTCAAGCTAAAAACATTCCCAAAAAATAAATAAATACAGCATAGTCATTCAGTATTCATTAACAATACTGAACGCTTGAGTCAGGAAAAGTTTTGGTAGTGAGTGCAATTCTTTTTCTTTAACTTCAAAAACACATAAAAGAGCATACACTGGACAGACATTCCAGGGAGAAAAGTTGAATAATACCAGGCATTCCATCTCACACAAGGCCACAGGGACCCTTCTTGGGAGGTCTGGATGAAAATCCAGTTTTGAATGTCTTAATGTAATTGGTGATGGTAGAGCAAGAAAACTTTTCCAAAACTGTCTTTTGTGTCCCTATCGAAAGCTCTTCCTTGGTACCTAACACTTCCTCTGCACAGCAGATGTTTGGAGACAGGCATGCCCTTGCCACCCTAGGCCTGAGATCCCATGCCCTGGGGAACCTGGGATAAACGTCAGAGACTTGGGTGAGAAAGAGAATACATCTGGTGGTATTGGGTAAGACTAGATACTAGAAAACTCAATAATGTTTTCACCAGTAGAATGTGCAGATAATATAGTTAATTATCTGTGGCATGGACCTGTTTAAAGAATATCACATTTTCGGGAGGTAGGTGTAGATAAAAGGAGAACATAGGTTTCAAAAAATGAAAAAAAAAATACTATTTTACACGATTTTTCCTTCAGGTTTTTTCAAGTCCTTCCCAGGTGCCCAGGTGGGTGGCTGGCACACTGAAGGGCATATGACATCCTTCACCCAAGATGCTGAGACTCTCAGACCTCCATGGGGGTATAAAGTCAAAGCAATGTGGGAGTACACAGTCCCAACTCAGAAAATCACAACTGGTCATGTGGAGTGAGAACCCATATGACACTCCGTCACTTTGGGATAGACCAGGGTTATGGCTTGAGTTGGAAGTGTCCTCCTCACATTGTATGCATTGAGAGCTGGATCCCAACACATCCCATGTTCACAGATGGGGCTAGAGATGATGCTATCATGGCAGTGCTGGTCTCACCAATGGATTCATTCACTGATGATTTCATAGCTAAATAGGCTCCTAGGGGGTGGGAGGAAGTGGCTCCTGGTGGCATGACCTGAACAAGTCCATCTTGCGACTGGCTCCCTCACTCCTTTTGTTCTCTGACTGCCATGAGGTGAGCACATTCCTCTACCACACCTTTCCACTACAGTTTCTGTCCCACCATGGGCCTAAAGGCAATGGGACCACCCAACCCTGGACTAATCCCTCTGAAACCATGAGCCAAGGTAAGCCTTTCCTCCCTTATCTCAGGCATTTTGTGATGAAAGAAAGAAAGAAAAGGGGGGGGGGGGAGAGAGAGAGAGAGAGAGAGAGAGAGAGAGAGAGAGAGAGAGAGCTAGGACCTAGTGCAGTCAGGGTGGCAATCCAACCATTCATTCCCAATGTACCCTAAATAAGATCAAGATAGGCCTACCTCAAGCTCCTCCTACCTGCTCTGAAGGAGATAGAGAAATCAGATCCCTTAGGGTTGCATGGTGAATTTCCTCCAGCAACTAGGAAAGCATTCCTTCACCAAGGTGAGTGTTTTGAGGCTTTCCTTGGAGGTGAAAGAAAAAGAACATTGTAAGTGAATCACATGCTCATGAGGGCTGCATACTCCTACTTTTATTAGGAACTTAAAAATAAAGGAAGAGAAGAAAGGGAAGGGAGTGCAAAACAGCTACAGAAGCTACCACCTCGATGGCACATGGAGACACTGGGAAGGGTGGGGAGTGACATGGGAACCTGAGCTGTAGATGTGCGTTTGTACTGTTCCTTTGCCATGGTCACAATAGCTTGGGCTGGCCAAAAAGCTCAGTGGATTAAAGTGCCTGTAAGCACAGGCACAGGGGCTGGGGGGTTCGGTCCCCAGGCCTGCTGGGCTGGCCCCGCCCCCAGGGCACACTGAGATGGCAATTGAGACTGGGTATGGTGGCGCATGGCTGTAATCCCAGCTCTTGGGAGGCTGTAAAAAGGAGGATTATTATGAGTCCAATCTAGTAGTGAGACCCTGAACACCCTGTAGACCCTTCCCTAAAAATAGAAAAATAATAAAAATAAAAAAATCTACAATGGCTTGCAGGAAAAATGTTAGCTGCCCTCACATCATAGATGAGGAAACTAAAGCTCCACAAGTGAAAGGAGCCTGTCCTGAACCTTCTAGCGACCCAGAAGCAGAGCCAGGAGCCCCGCGCAGGTGTTTTCATGCCAGAGCCCTATACTCTCTCCATTCTGCCGAAAACTCCAGGGAAAAGTGCGGTGCGAGACCCGGGCAACTGCGGATCCAACATCCACCTGGGACCTCTGGTCAGCTCACTCAGGGCCAAGCAGAGTATCCATCAGCGCCATCTCCCCACTTCCCTAGCTCACCCAAATACTTTACTATTTCTGTAGCATTGTTAGAGCAGCCATGGTTTACCTAGGAAATTGAGTGTTTGTTATCTGAAGTGCTTTCGTAGGACCATGCTACGTAAATCCTAATGTCACCATGAATAAAACTAAAGGTGTTTATATGCCCATAAAATTTGGCAAAAAAAAAATTGAGATAAGCACCTATTTTTATCATTTGGATGCAAAACATGACTGTATTTGACTATTTATAAAGTGATTTCCTTACATATTTTCTTTTTTTTTTCTTACATATTTTCTATTTTTTTTCCATCCTGTCATTCTTATTTCCTCAGTAATCTCTATGTATCTAAGGAAGAGGAAGCAAGAAGAGGTCCACCTGCACTCACTAATTATAGCGCTAGCTTTGGTACTTGGTGAGAATGTAGCCTATTTAATTCTAAGGCGTTAACTCTGCCTTTTCCGTAGAACCAACAACACCTAAACTCAGACAGCTTCATGACGAGCAATTTTATTTTATGTGGCATGCCAGAGAAGTGAGTTGGTTGGAGTGTGTTTGATTAGGGGCTTGTGTTTGTTCCCAGTAGAGCTTAAGCTTCAGAAAAGTGTGTTTGGTTGGCTGTATCACTGGAAATTCTCTTGAGTGTTCTGACCCATCTGCCACAAGCCTGGGCCCAGCAGACATCAGCTCCAAGAAAAAGCATTTTCACTTTCATTTTCCACCCTCTGTTGAGTCTGCCAGGGAGGTCTGTCAGGTCTGGGTGGAGTGGCTCCTCTGATGTGAATTACCTGTTGGTGGCCTAGGCCCCCTCAACTAGCAGATGGCTGTGATTCTGGCCCCCACTGGTGTTGGCTGGATTCAACTTAGCTTAGGAGATGCTTAGAAAAAGCCATAATACTCTCAACAGTTTCCTTTACTCCACCCAGCTCTGCTATTAAAGAAAAGATTTGAAAAGTTGAGACTCCAAGGCCACATGTGCCGCATTAACATCTGGACAAGGGCTTGGCGGAATTTCCCTCGAAATAGAAGAGAAAAAGCCCTCTGGGTAATTGCTGCTCCTGCCTCCGCTGGGCATCAGGCCATAGTCAGGGCAGGGTGGGTGAAGGAGCCAGATGGTGTGAGTGGCCAGCTATGGCCTGGCTGGCTGGTTCCACAGGGTAACCCAGTTTGCATTCATCTAAGAAACTGATAAACACAAGGTGCTACACACACACACACACACACACACACACACACATCATTAAAAGATTATGTGTGTATAACAAGCTGTTAAGATACATAACATTTACCATGACTAAAAAAAAAAAAAATAAAAAAATAAAAAAGTCTGGAAAAGATCTCTGTATTCCAGATTTCAGTTCCTTGGGGAAAAACAGCTGAAGAAGCCTAAAGCATGATGTCCTATCAGGACTCCACACTATGAAGGTCAACTCACTGGTCACAGTGCAGTAACACACTTAAATGCTGGTCTTCCTAAGATCCTTCAGAAGCCCAGCACGGTGGTATACTCCTGTAATCCCAGCCCTGGGGAGGCTGAGACAGGACAATTGTCTGGTGTTAGAGGCCAGCCTGGGCAACACAGTGAGTTCCAGTTTAGCCTGAACTACATAGTAAGCCCCTGTCTCCAATGTTAATAATTAATTAAATAAATGTAATTGAATGTATAATGTTAACAATTAATGAAATTTATAATATTAGTTATTTATTATCAAGTTAATAATTATTGGTTATGATTAATAATTAATAATTTGATGTTTAAAAGTTAAGATCTTTCATATGAAGGGAACAGAAGCATACCTCTACATCCTTTCATGCTTGCTTTTCGAAATTCTGTCTTCTCTTTGGCAAGTAACTGTTCATATTAATGAATGCTGTGACAGATTAATTAGTGTCATATTAACTGACTTCAGCAGGTTCAAATACAGTGCGGACCTTCAGTAGACATCAGACTCCTCAAAGTTTCCAAGCCCTATAGGTAGAGAAGAGCGCTGGTTCTGCAGTCTGCGACGCCCTGTCGCGGTAGCACCCACACATTTACTGTCCCTGTGGAGGGAATCGCAGCACCCCTTGGGCTCCTGCTGCCCTATGGGCAACCTCCTGGATGCTGCACTTAGGGAGCCCACAGTTCCCATGTCCCAACCCTGCTGCTCTTCCTCTGTCTGTGACCCTTTGGTCAAGGAAACACGACTTCACCACCGTTCCCTCCCTCTCTGACAGGAGCCAGCATGATGCCCCTTGGCAGAGTGCTGCGCCCTGAGCAGGTGAGTGAGCAGCAGGGCCATGAGGGAAACAACTGTGCTGAGGAAACGGCCACACCAGCCAGCACAGGAGGCTCTGGGGCCCTCCCTTGTTCAGTAGTCTTCCTTCACACCGGTCACTGTGGTGGGCCACAACCTTGTGGAGTCAGGACCTGCACAGTGGTTTGCAGAGTCACGGTTTGCCCAGGTGCTGAGTACATCACTGGGTACAAAGGGCTCAGGCGCTCTCTCCTGCTGGTACTAATGTGCTTCATAACCCCACCTCCACCAGCGATGTCTTGCCTTACGCCTCCAACCAGGTATGTCCCGTTCCATCCTACCTGCCACCCACCTCTTCCTCCATCTCCCAGCACAGCTGAGCCTCTTCAGCCAGCAGGG
This sequence comes from Octodon degus, assembly GCF_000260255.1. Lineage (NCBI taxonomy): Eukaryota > Metazoa > Chordata > Mammalia > Rodentia > Octodontidae > Octodon > Octodon degus. The sequence continues at coordinate 22,077,619 of NW_004524592.1, read as the reverse complement.
ACCCCAGCAGAGGGAGGCCTCAACTGTCAGGATCCATGCAGGTGGGTCCTGGTGCTCCCATCCTTCTCGCCCTGGCTGACCACAATAAGGGCACACAGAGTGCTGACCAATTAGATGTGAGTTCAGCCCTGTCATCTCAGCACTGGCAAGCTGAGGCAGAAGGATCACCTCGAATTTGAGGCCAGCCTGGACTACATAGTGAGTCCAAGGCCAACCTGGACTACACAGCAAGACCCTGTCTGAAAAACAAACAAAAATAAAATCAAAAAGTAAATGAATAAGTTCTAAGTAGCCACAGATGCCCAAGAAATCTCTTGCAAAGGCCAGTACGTTTTACTTAGTGCATGTATCATACATATACAGCTCGTTGAATTTTCAAAAACTAAATACATCCATGTCATCGGCAGTGCAGTAAAAATTAAGCCTCATTAATAGTGAAGAAATGAAAGTCAAAGCTCTTGTACACAACAAATTGGTAAAAAAGATAAAAGATTCATATTCTTTCTCTTGAATTGGATGTAGAAAAGCATACTCTCATAGACCTTTCTTTTATTCCTTTGTAGTGCTAGAGATTGAACCTAGGGCCCAGTACTACTGAGCTACATCCTCAACTATTTTTAATTTTTATTTTGAGACAGGTTCTTACTAAGTTGCTCAGGCTGGACTCAAACTTAAAATTCTGTCTCAGCTTCCTGAGTAGCCAGTATCACAGGCACGCACCACTCTGCCCAGCCCATGTACTCTGATGAGAGTGTAATTTGGCAAAAGGTACCAAATTTCTGAACCTGCTTACTTTTTGACCTGAAAGTGTAGCCTCTCGGGACTTGGCCTAGGGAGCTAATCAACCAGTTATGCAAAGACGCTCGTCAAATTTGATTGCTAGTTTTCCACAGAGAGCACAGCCATCAATAGGAGAGTAAAGACATTTCTGTGTAGCTTTCCAAGGTGAGGCACTAATCAATTGACACTGCGATGCACTGTTCAATAAAATCAGCAAGCGCCAGCACAGTAAGTATAGAATGAACTCTCTAATGTTGTGCCAGGGTCTACACAAAGCACGGACCGTGGTCATCACTGGGGGAGAGAGGTATGCGCATGCTTGGCCCTGTGCATTGTCCTGCTCTGTTACTTCCCAGTCAATAGGTCTGTGTGGCGCTGTTCATCAGAAATCACACAGAGGGAACAAACACCCCACTCTCCGCCCTGTGCCCCATTCCCACTGTCTGGGAAGACGTAGTCTGGGTGCTGCATGGGGTCTGAGCTCTTGGCTCACCGGGGTTGCATGGACTGAAGAGGAGTAAGCTTGGGCTACACTCAAATGTATCATAGAACGAATGCATATATGTAACAGAGCTTCTTTTTTAAAAAAGGAAGGCGTAGAGTCTGTGAGCTTCAGGTTTCTGACTGGGTTCTCTTGCCCATTGAAAAGAATTCATCACAAAGACAGCAACCAGTTACAGCTTCCTAAAATGTACTGTGAGAGAAATCATTTAAGATGTGTGATAAAGATTCCAACTCTTTAACACTCTAGAAAAGGGAAAATTACAGAGCTGATAAAAAGCCCAATGATTACCAAGAGCTGGGGGAGAGAGGGCTGAGTGCACAGGCATGGAGGGTGCTCAGAGCACAGACACTGTGTTGGAGGGGCCACACGGTAAAGGAGGGGGTCCTAGCACGTGTGCCAAAGCCCCAGAGTGCACGGTACCCAGCCTGAAGCTCAGTGTACTCCAGCAGCTCTGGGCCGCACTGATGTGTTCGTGTGGGCTTCTGGGCAGCAGCAGCAGAACTCTCTAAAGCTATGCATGTGTAATCCCAGCCCTCTGGGAGGCTAAGGCAGGAGGACTGCAAGTTCAAGCCTGGCCTGAGAAATTTAGCTAGACCCTGTCTCAAATTTTTAAAAAGCAAATAGAAACATTTGCAACTGTAACCCTGTGTTCAATCTCCAGTACCACATAAAAAGGAGAAGGGGAAGAAGAGAGGTTAAAAAAAAAAAAAGAGGAAGAGGAGGAGAGAAAAAAAGAACTCTTTGTACATGCTGCTTTAATTTGCTGAAACCTCAAAGCTACACAAATAGACAAAATGCGTTTTTAAAAAAGAATTCCTACAAGCATGGAAATGTTGCTAGGAAGCAGGGATCTTCATTCTTCGGTGGTGAGCAGGATGGACGAGTGTGTGCTCCTGCCAGACAGGTCCACAACGGCTTCCAGAGCCCTTTCCAGAGTTCCTGCCACACACAGCAGCTGGGAAGGCCCCCTCGGTGTCCCAGCCCCAGGTGTGTCTGCTCTGGGATGATTCCTACTTGGAGCCAAATTTTCACTCTAAGCATTGCAGGCATGGGTGAAATCAAATAGAGTCGGTTTCAAATACTTGCATCGTTTCAAATATTTATAATCCCTTGGATAGCCAAGGGCAGCAGACTAATTATTTACCAAGCAAGTGGAAATGATACCCAGGATGAGGCCGAGTGGAGATACCGATTGGGCGCGAGGCTGGTTGTCAGCGGGATTTCAAGGCGTCTCAAAAGCATCGTGGAGTGGCTCTATTTTAGCCTCGCAGAAGAAGTGGATCATCAGGCTACAAACGACACAGTTGCTACTGAAAAGATCAAAGGGTGTTGCAAGGGCTTCTGCGGCTTGTCCTTGAGTTGATTTTCTGAGCATCTCTAATGAGCTGCAAAGAGAGAAATCTGTGCTCTCTGGGGCTAGCAGGTCCCCAAATAGCAAGGCTCTGTAAATTCCAGTGCACAGATTTCTAGGAGGTGAGATTATTGTGGCTGCATAAAGACCTTCCAATTTCCCAGCTGAAAAGCATCTATTGGAAATGACGGTGATTTTATGAGTTTTGCTAATTAGAACACCAATTAAGGCTTACTCTAAAATTTTTCAAACAACACAGTAACATGGGGACTTCAAACTCAGCTCAGGTCTCCAGTGTGATGCTTAATGGTTTAATTATGTTGCAGTTTTCTCTATGCGTATCCATCTGTAAACATTAGTATCAGCTATGGATCCACACAGCACATTGCAATGCCGTTGCTAGCCCCAGCTCTTCTTGAGATGTTCGCTTGGTGAGACAGATTTAGAGATTTGATGCCAAGGCCAATAAGGCTGCTAACAAGTTACTATCTAGCATTTAGATGCCTGATTTCCACTTAGGCATAATACTCCCTAAACTGTGTTCCCTCAGCTTAAAAATTTAAGCACTTTGACAAGAAGTCACCCTTAACAAGTCTTTCTCCTGTAGCACCACGTTTGGTCCACAGAGCAGTTGGAGGAGCCTTTCTAAAGCCCTAAGCTTAGCCCTATTGCCTATAGATCCAGGGCTTCCCACACTCACTAGTTTCTGAATCCAAACGCTTTCCCCACCCCGCCCCATTCTTGGTTGGTGTCCGGCCAGACCCCACTTTTGTTGAGGTGCTGGGGACTGCGAGGCTGTGGGGTGCACTCCCTGTTGCATGCATGCAGGCTGACAGCAGGCCTGTGTTAGCACCTGGGTCTGCACAAACTGGCCCTGGGCACCTCACCGGGCAAAACCTGAATAGCTGCTGCATCAATTTCTTTCCCAGGGAAGAAACTTCACCTGCCAGCAGTGACAAAGGCAGGCTGCTGCTGGGCAGAGTTCTGGAGGGAGAGGGAGAGGTGGACTCTGCTTTGTGGTGAGGAGAAGAGAGTAGGATTGGGAGAATTTTTTTTTAACCTCGACTTGGGAGACCACACAAACACCAAACCCTGGCTTAGGCTCTGCCATGGCTGAAACAACATTTACGTAGGTGGACAAAAGGACTGATCCTCCCTCTCCAAGATGAAAAGATGGCTTTGCAACGGTTAACAACAACAACAAAGTAAATCGCGACTTTGAAACTAAGCCAAATAAGCCAAAGCCATCAATAATTACTTTCCCATCCTTTGGTGCCCTCTATCGAAGGTCAAGTCAACTGCAAGGGAATTCTAGCGGCTCTTCCCTACACAGCACGATGACTCAGTGAGTGGAGAAACCCGATCTCCTGCGCAAAGTGGTGTGTATGAGGTCACGTCACCTCTTCAGCGTGCGCGTGCGGCCAGCGTCTGGACTCAGCGCAGAAGTACGTCAAATCTGCACCTTTCTAAGGGCAGCCTGTGGCCCGTGGGCCGGACGCAGCGCTGCCTGAAGCTGCTAGGTCAGCTTTGCTTTCCAGTCCAGGAGAGAAACAAACCTGTGCCAGAAACAAGGGCACAGTGAATTGCAAAACACGATCCTCTGTACGTGTTTAGCACTTTCCAGGTATCTTAGTTCCAAACTAATGTTAGTCCTTTTCAAACACATGTTTTTCATAGAAAAATTAATGAATCCTTTTTAAAAAAGATAAACAGTGCATATATTTTTAATCAGAACACAATTTTTGGCCTAGAAACTTATTTTTTAAAAGATATATTAGAAATCAAAGCAGATAAAAGTCCCCAGATGGGTTAGTTGGATGTGCTCAGTGTCAGAATTTTTTGAAGAAGACCCATGCAGAATAGAATGCAAGGCTATGAAGGTCGGCCGCCACCCCATTTTCAGTGGTCAGCCACAAGCACCCTATGCTGCACCATGCTTTCAGATCTGTAACTCGGTTTCATAAACCTGAAGCACAGCAGATTGTGAGCAGGTTCCCCTGTCAAGAAGGGCTGGGCAGCTGGAGCCAGACGTCTCCAGGAAGACCTCACGCTAAGAGCCAATGAGCTCTAAGGCCCTCTGAACCCGCCATCTCTTTGTGGCTTGGCTTCCTACAAACCCGTTATCCCCTCTGTATCTTCGTTTCTTCACCTGTAAATTGGAGAAAGTAAAACAGAGATAAGATGTGGAGGATCAAACGCAATATTGCCTCTCAGCTGTCTAGTCCTGCACGGCTCACCAGAAGTATAACGCAAGCCACATGTGCTGCTGGAAATTCTCTAGTAGCCAGGCTAACAACAGTAAAAAGAAACAGGTGAGTGTGGTTTTAACATTGCATTTTACTTAACCCTCTTTATCCCGAATATAGTTTCAACATGGAATCAGTACAAAAATTAACTTTGATATTTTATACTTTTTATCCTAAGTCCTCAAAATCTATTGTGTGTGTTATACAACTGCACGTCCCAACCCAGCCACTAAACGTAATGATTGGTGGTTTTTCTACCAAGAAATACATTTGTCTTACTAAATTTCCCAGGTTGGCTTTGAACCTGAGATCCTCCTGCCTCAGCGTTAGAGGAAGCTGGGATTGCAAGCATGCACCATCAAGGCCAATTTCCTTCAGTTTTCAAATGAAAGTGGAGTAAAATTCATGATTCAGTTCGTTAGTGTCTCTGGTCGCACTTCCACTCTCCCCAGCCTGGTAGCTGGTCTACTGGACAACACAGATCTAGCCCAGTGCCTGCCCCTTAGCCATTCTGGTAAATTCCCATTCCAATGTTGTGTCTACCTAGCTCTGTCACCCATTAAATGACCCTGAAAAGTCATTCACCTCTATGGAGGTCCCTTTCCTCATCTGTGAAACAATGAACTGCATAATCTCTGAGTACTTTTCACCTACAATTTTTTGAAGGTAGTGAGGTTCTGTATTTGTTAAAGGAAAGAAGTCCATTCCATGAGAGCAGGCCACAGAGAGGGCTCCAAGCAGCCTTCACTGTCATTTTTTCTTTCTCTCTTTCTTTCTTTCTTTCTTTCTTTCTTTCTTTCTTTCTTTCTTTCTTTCTTTCTTTCTTTCTTTCTTTCTTTCTTTCGTGGTATGAGATTGAACTCAGGATCCTGTGCTTGCCAGGCAGGCACTTATTCTACTGAGCTATCTCCTCGGCCCTTCATTTTATATTTCTAAACCTTGTCCTCATTCCCTTGCCCCAATTTCTAGACTGGAAAGCAGAAATTCTCTCTGCTTACTTTTTTTTTTTTTTTTTTTTTTTTTTCGGAACCAGGGATTGAACTCAGGCCCTTGTGCTTGCCAGGCAAGCACTTATTCTACTGAGCTATCTCCCCAACCCCTCTCTACTTATTTTGCCACTAAGATTTTTCTTCTGTACCCAGGTGAGACTTGTAGTGATCCTCCTATTTTCAGCCTCCTAAGTGCTGGGATTACAGGCATGCACTGCCACACCCAGTCTTAATCACCATCTCAGCGTGCCCCAGGGGTAGAACAGGCAGGCACGCCAGGGATGTCTCTGTGGTCTGCCTCAGCAGGCACTTTAGTCTGCTAAACTATTTGGCTGGACCTTCTTGTGCACTCTTTTGGGGGAGGAGTTGAAACAGTCTCACAATGCAGTCCAAGCTGCCATTGAACTCACTATGGAGCCCAGCCTGGCCTTGAACTCCCAGCAGTTCTCCTGCCTCAGCCTCCGTAGTTCTGGGATTACAAGTGTGTGTCTGTAATCCACCCTGCCCAGCTAATCCCTGTACTCTTTCATGGAAAATCAACCATGCAGAAAGACTTAGGACCTACAGATGAATGTAAAACTGTCACTGCCCTCCAGGACCTCCCGGACCAATGACATCATCTATTGTCCCACCTTTGGGAGGAGCTGGGTGTGAGTAAGTAAAGCCCTGGAACCACTGGACGGCCGCCACAGAACTCACAACACTGCTGCTTTTATTCTGCAGTTCAGTGACAGATCACCCCAAGAGTATGACCGTGAGTCTGCTTCTTCTCTTCTCGGCTCTGTGCTCCTGCCAGTCCTGCTTGGGCATAACTCGAATGGTCTGGCAAAGTGGAGGAGGGCTGTATCCCATTGCCATCTCTGTCGTTTGTCCAGGACAGGATGCAGCTGTAGGAGTCGCACCCTGCTCTTTCGCTCCTCCCTGTGGACTCCGAGGACCACGCCTGCTGGCGGCCATTCTGGCCGTGCCTGGGGACTGAGTGCTCCTGCAGTCCTTTCCAGGGGAGGCTGAGCCAGAGGGCCTCTCTGAGCAGACCCACTCTTGGTGCCTCCTCTGGTCTACAAAATAACTCCTCTCCCTTCAGCTGCTCAGACTCCGAAGTGCCTACTGCGACTCAACTCTGCAAACTGGATGTCATGCTGGGTGCATTTGCTGATGGTGCCAACAGACCCGTCCTTCTGAATTCCTGTGTGGAAGGACAAAGACATAGCTATAAATTTCACCAAACCCTGAAGCTGTTTAGGATTTCTTATGACTCTGAAGTGCTGATTTCTGCCCCACATAGCGGCTATTCTCTGTGACAGGATGGAAAGATCGCAGAAGAAGGCATTTGATGATCTGGCTGGTAAAAAACATAGAAATGATTAAAACAGAGGCAAAGAATGCACATATTGCTATTACCTTAATGATTAAAACATGCAGCTCATTAATTTAATCTGACAGCGGGCCCTTTGTGGGCAGGCAATTCAGCTGAAATGTCTTAAGCTGCTGAAGAGACTTCTCCCATGCCAAGCCTGGCTCCCCATTTCTTTTATTACCGAGAAGCCATCGGTACAATCCAAAATGATTAAAGCAACAGAGATTGAATTGCAGACAAAGAACTTCAGACTAGATCAGGGATGGGAAAATAAAACTCCAAACAAGTACAGGACTCGGGGGACTAACGATCAAAACATTCAAGTTTCCATTTTTTTTAAAGCTGCAAAATTCAACTTTCTAGTTTATAACATAGTAGGAAAAGAACTGACACCATCTATTAGCACACTAGTGCTTTGTCTCAGGGAGGTGCTTCTCCAGGGTCCCTTAGAGAGAGCCCTTCAAATCATGTGTGTGTTATACACAAATTCTCAGGGGTAAAAGGCAGCTAATGAAACAAAGATCCCAAGCTCAACTCTCCTGCCATAGCTGCTCGCCGTAGAAGAAGAGAGAAACCCTTGGACTTCATCACTGGCCTGATTATTATGAGCAGACAGCATGTAAGCATTCAATCAGGAGAGGCAGAAGACCGGCAAAATTGTCCTCCCACAGAAATTATGGAAAAGTCAAGGAAAATCATCTTCAGCTTGATTGGCTCTGCCCGTCCTAACCCAACAAAAATTTTTCAGTGTAACTAATCCCTTGTACAAAGCAAAGCAAATAACCCAGAACTCCTTATCACCCTAAAAGCAAAGAAAGTCCTGTCTACCACTTGTATTCTGCGTCTGATTCCTAAAACCCACCTGCAGGACTTCTCAGTCATCAGCATGGATCCTTGTTTTTCTTCTAGAGCTGAAGCCAATACATCAATGGAGCTGTGCTGAAGGCAACATGATGTTAGAAGACTCGGGCTCTTCTCTCTTTCACCCACTTGTGATGCAGAAGATGCCAAGATGCCACAAGGTGGGGACCCAAATCTTAGGATACTTTAATGTTTTTTAAAAGTGAAAGTTAGTCTGTTGAGGTTGAGCACATTGTAACCATTCAGGGAAATTTCACTCTGTTAGACAACCAATTCCTCCCATGGAAAGATCAGGAGGAGACTACATGAATTGGTGATAGATGGATTCTTTATAAGTGAAAATAAACTTATCTTGGGTGATAAAGTCATCAGAGAAGCTTTTTGGTAGACTGCCTCTGACACAACCCACTGCACTATGAGTGACCACTGTACCATCTATAAGACAGAGAAAATCAATAAAGGTTGATGGCGCCATTATAAGGTTTTTAATCTGTCAAAGTTTTTAAGGTTTTTTCTTTTCTGTGGTTCTGGTTATGAAACCTGGTGCTAAAGTTTCACTGTAACGTGGAATTATCCCCCATCTGTTGGTGGGAGAGATACAGCGTTTCCAGTTTGTATTTCCTCTGGCTCTTAGGGTCAAGGATGGGTTATTGATGCCTAAGAGTGATGCGTAGGGCAAGAACTTGCTATTTTAGATCAATGTTCTCATTTAAATCTCTCCTTGAGACCTGCTTCTTAACATCTTATAATTATTTGTTGTATCATCCTTTAATACTGGAATTTTTTGTTTGAGACTAACAGAAATAGTTCAGCTAGTGAAAATAATGTATTGCATGGCAATTGAAAGCATTTCAATTAAACAAACTGTCTCATGAAAGCTCTTTGAAGGGCTGGGGATATGGCTCATCAGCCCAAGCACCTGCCTGGCAAGCACAAGGTCCTGAGTTTAATTTCCAGTACCAAAAAAACCCTCCTTAATAATATAGTTCAGTTGCTTTGATATGGTGAGAAACCCCAGGAAAGCTCTTGGGGTACGCTCTAGTGAATACACTTGATTAAGAAGGTTTCCATGCACCAGACACTTGCAGAGCCCACAAATGACCCACTTGAAAAAATGTGTGAAGCCATTTTGTACATTGACCCAGAACAAATTACTCTTATTCAATAAGTACCTCCAATTTGTATTCCAAAATGCATCCAAATCCTATCGCTGAGATGACTTATAAAAGTTATGGCTTTTTGGGAGGTCAGGGAGATAACTCAGTGGTCTAACCATCTGCCTGGCAAGTGCAAGGGCCCAGGTTCCATCCCTAATACCACATGCCTTGCTGGCACCATGCCAAGCTGACTACTGAAACCCGGAATGGAGACACAGGCCTGTAATCCCAGCGCTGGGGAGGCTGAGACAGAAGGATCACTACAAGTCTGAGCTGCATGGTGAGATGCTGTACCAAATATATAAATTAAAGATTTCTTTTTAAAAGTATGGGTTTTTTTTTTCTCCTATCATAGTTTATTATTTGAAACCATATGTGTACTAAAATTTTCATCTTGTTCTGGGTGTGGTGGTGCATACCTGTAATCCCAGGACTGGGGAGGCTGAGAAAAAAATATAAAATAATAATAATAACCTTTCATTTACCCTGACTGCAAAGACCATTTGTCTAGTAGGGCAAGTCATGCTGGCTGCTAGAATAGATCCTAAAATTTAAGTGGCATTAATAGGACACACTTTTACTTCTCCCTCACAGATGACAGCCAATGTGGCCATCCCACTTTATGGCTTCAAAACAACTGAGGTCTTGGTGTCTTTTTTTTTTTTTTTTTTTTTTTTATTTTATAGCCAGATAATGGACACCGGAGGGAGAAGGAAGAAAATTAAGGGAGATTTGGTGTTTTGAAGGGAGGCAGCAGGGCTCAGAAGAATCATACCTCCCACCCCCACCCAGTGATGGGGTCACAGCACGTATGGCATGGCTGGGCAATGGGGACACTGTCCACCCAGCAGGTAAGAAAATGACTTGGATGGACATTTCGATCTTCCACTAAAGCCTCGGTGTGCTAAGTAGGGACTTGCTGGAGAGCACACAGTCTCACAGCTACTCTGACAACCAAAGACATCATCATCTGGGTTTCAGACTGAATCATAAAAATGGAATCTATGTAATAAAACAGAATTCTGCCCAACCAAATGACATTAAGTCAATGGTGACTGTCTGTGCAGCGCACATTGCATCACCGTGTCTCAGGCATCCCTTCAAGGGACTTGGATTCCGTGGTTACAGCTGATTCTCTGAGCTCTGAAATTGCTTTCCTGTCCCCGTGCCCAGCTGTTAAAAATGGCCAATGCTGTAATGTTAACTTTAATCCTGCAAGCTGGAGTGAATTGAACAAGACACAGCCCAGTGTTTTGTTTTGTTTTGTTTTTTAACCTCCTGACCTGTGTGACCCAAGCCAATGTTTTCAAAAGGACACCTATGAGCCGCTGAAAAGCCAAAACCATGTTGTTGTTTTAAACAAATGTATTTTTGAACACTGAATCATACAAAGGCCCAACAGAACATCTAAATAGTCCCTGAACTGATATCTTATTGGGCTTCAATTGCTGGCACGGGTGGGATTTCATGAGCTCTTGCTAATTACCAAGGCTTTCCCACTTCTCTGGAGACCTCAGGTGCGCAAGGAAATCCACCCATTGTACTACTTGTCTCCAAAGCAAAAACGAAGTGGAAAATTGAGACAAATACCCAGAAAACCCAGGAAAAACCTCACAGCTTGACTCATCCCTTCTATTAAATGTCACAACCCCAGAGCAAGATAGCACTTAATTGGTCGGCAACATAGAGAAGAGTAACGGATAGGATTGAGCCCCTGCAGAGAATGACCTAGAAAGAGAGATGAAAGGAGCCCAGGACTGGTCGCTGCATCTGAACAGGACCCCAGGGGGTGGGTGTTCTGTGATCTGGCCCTGTAATCCCTTGACAACTTCAAATACATTGCTCAACAGTTCTACCACACACAGTGGCTCTTCCTCTCTGAAATGAGGACAATGTAGAACAGGTTTGATTTCATCTCCAGGCTGAAGGTGACATTCAGAAGGTGTCTATCTGACCCATTTCCTGTCCAGAGGGTGACCCTCATTGGTTCTTCACAAAATGCCTCTGGGACCACTTCAAGCATCCCTGGCCTGACATCCTGCTTGCTTTGTGCAAGTCAAGTGACCTCAGTCTTCTCTTTTCCAAAAGAGGAGCTTAAAATACCTACCTTTTAGGCTAGGACAAGAGTTAAATAAATTCAGTGCCTGGGTTTTGGTTTATTTTGTGGTGCTGGTGGTTGGCCATAGGGCCTTTTGCATGCGAGGCAATCGCTCCACCACTGAGTTACAGCCTCAGCTCAAGTTCAGTGTTTAAAGTCAGCTCATAGAAGATTTTACAGATAAAAAGAATCCAAGAAGCTGTGGTTTTACATATGAAAGTTGAAACCAGGGATGGAATTGTGGCTCAGCAGGCAGAGTACTTGTCTAGCAGGGCTTGATGCCCTGGGTGTGCCCCCCACCAAGGCACACCCTCCCCGCAATTAGAATCCAGCTCAAAATAACTTTTGGATTGTCTAATAATCCTTCAGGTTGTGAATATTATTTAAAGTCCAAATCATTTACTTAACTTCATCCTAATTCCATTCATTTTATCCTGCGTTTTAGAAAATCACACAATATCCTCAATGGGGTTTTATGTAGTTTGAAATTATTTATTCATAACAACTTCTAAGAGGCAGAAAAACGATGACTTTGGGACAGCCAGCGCCACCCAGGCCTTCCCCTCACATGAGCACGCAGCTGCTGAGGCAGCACTTGCCTCACTATGCTGCTGTGTGGCGGCTGTGCCACTGGCTCCCCATCAGTATCAGCTATGGTGATTAGTGAGCATCTGCATGTGCTCCTCAGAGCCAAGATGCAGCCACAAAGTCCTTTGCAAAAATCCGCTCAACAGTCCCTGCTCATCTGTCAACCACTACTAGTCCTTTCCTACTCCTGGAAAACAGTGGAGATGAAGCGTCTCTATTTTGTTGCTGTTGATACAGAGTCTTGTTATGCAGCTCAAACTCAGAGTAATCCTCCTGTCTCATCCTCCTCAGCGCTGGGATTGCAGGCATGCACCACCACATCCAGTTTTGGGGCTGGCACAGCACACCCAGGGTTCTAGGGTGGCACAGCATGCAGTACTGGGTATCAAATTCAGGACTTTGCACTTTCCAGGCAGGCACTCAGACCTCCAAGCTATCTCTCCAGCCTGAAGCATCTCTTGATGGGAAAGAAGGTAGGAGGATGAGCCAGCTGCTTTTGGCTCTTGATCAGGGCTGTCTATGTAGAGAGACTGAAACAAAACTCAATTACTGGTTCTTTGTGATTAGCATAAATGAGTCACATTAATAAATCTCAAAAACCCATGTTAGAAATGACTGAAAAGAAAGTGACTAAATATAAAACTATGAGAGTATGAGAAGTTTAGGTTGCATTTAAAAATAAAATAGAGGGGGCCAGCCAAATAGCTCAGCAAACTAAAGCACCTGCTTAGGTAGTGTGCAGTGGCCCAGGGTTCAATCCCTGGCGTGCCGTGCCAGCCCCGCCCCCAGCGATTGAGACAGCGTGGTGGTGTGCCTATAATCCCAGTCCTTGGGAGGCTGAAAACAGGAGTATCATTATGAGTTTGATCTACATAACGAGACCCTGTAGACCCTGTACTAAATACATTAAAATAAATAAGAATCCTCCATGGTAGGTCACTATGAGCAAACCTCCTCTATTGTCAGAGCTGTTACCAAGCAGCCAAGGTAACAGACTGCCAGGTGGGGTGCTGGGCAAGAGGTAAGGAGTCCAGAGACTGAGCTGAAAAATCATAGATCCGCTGAGGTTTTGCACAGCTGATATCTGCCAGTTGTGAAACTCTTGTAATTGACACATTAAAAACTGTCAGTGCTCAAAAGAGAGAAAGCTTAAGGACTACTACCAGAAACTCACAGGAAAGGCTAACAATATCTCAAAGGAAAATCTTATGAACTAGAATAAAGACATGTCCATAAGAAATTTAGTTTAGCTCTTGGGTCATAGGCAAGATCGTCTGCACCTGCCTCAGCAAGGATGCTGTGTCTCCGGCCACTGCTGTGTGCAGACTCAGCATAGTATTTGCAGTATACAGATCAGCCCATCCAGGCTCAGCCTCAGCTCTGTAGCTTCCTTGCTCTGTGTTCCTATGTAAGTTGCAAGGTTTCTCTGGGCCCTGAGCGAGGATGGTAATGGAACCTACCTCATAAACGTCCTGATGAGGTTCCATGCCACCATGCCTCTGTCATCGAGAATGACTCGATGCACAGCAGGAATTATGCTTGACCGTTTGCTGCTACAACTTGTTAAAGACCAACCCTAAAGGCTATAGTAGATGCCTTTAAAAATAGTAGGATATATTATTGAGGTTTATTTTCAAACACTTTTTGGAGACGTGCTGGTTCCATTGGTCCTCTCACATATTTCAACAAATGTACTGTCTTCTGGTGCTAGAGGTTAGAAGTCTGAAATAGGTCTCTTTGGGTTCAAATTGGGGTGTTGGTGGGGTCTTCCTTTCCAGAACACTTGGGGAACACTCCCCTCCCTTCCCTTTCCCAGCTTCTCTCGGCTGCCCACACTCCTTGGCACACCCCCAAAGTTCAGGCCTTCTCACAGCACATCCCTCCCACAGCGGCTCCTCTACCTCCTCCTTCCATATGGTGAGACCTTTGGGAGCAAACCTGGTTCCTCTGGGTGTAACGAAACATGTTCACAGGTTCCAGGGGTTGGGGCAGAGACGTTTTGTAGGGTTACTGTTCTGCTACCACAGAGAGGAGGCACTGTCCACCGTAAGAGCCTCAATGACCAGTTGAGGTAGAACAACAGTGAGAGAAGAGTTTAGGAATATGCAGGCAGGATGTGTGAGCTCCAGCCCAGCTTTAGTGATTGGCTAATTTTATGACTTTGATGAATTTTAATTCATTTGATCTCTCTGGACCTCTGTTGTAATAAAAATTGGTGTTATGTGACCTATGACCCTATCTAATTAAAGATAAAAAGCTAAAGTCATAGCTTGCCATACTAGGCATCTGAGATATCCCTCTGCAGATGACAGCTCTAAATTTAGGTTTATTTTATTTTTTATTTTTTTCTACAGTTTTATTGATAAACAGATAGCAACGAGACAGTTTCAAATCAAATCAGAAGTACAGTTTCAACAAATAATACACTAAATTTAGGTTTAAAATGAGCTTAGTCTTAACTGCCCTATTTGGCTTTGAAATTTCCTCCTTTCAGCACGTATGAAAAAACACCCTTCAGCAGGTGTCTCAGTTACTCTTCTCTGGTTGCTGGGACAAAGGCCCGACACTCACAATGAAGGAAGGAAAGATTTAGCTCGCAGTTACTGAAGGTTTCAGTTCATACTCAGCTGGCTTCTAGGCAGACAATTTTGAGAGTGGAGAAATTCTGAGAAAGGTTTCTGTAATCCCTAACCCTCAAGAGCCTGAGGCAGGAGGATCGCCATGAATTTGAGATTAGGCTGGGTTTCATAGTTTAAAACAGCCTAAATTATGTACCAAAACCTCGGAGCCTTATTTGCTCAGAAGAGAGGGTCAGTGGCTCCATCTTCCCCAAACATCTACGCTCTGCCCGAAGCAGCCTCAACCGCAGACGACCGGCCCTACACTACAGGGTCAGAAGGAGTGGCTGGGATGCGCTGCACCCAGGATGACCGGCTCCATACCTCAGAATGGCTGCAGGAAATAGGGGGAACACGCGAACCTCCAGCTTAACAGTTGGTGCCTCTGCGGGCCTCTCAAACCCTGCCCTGCTCCTCTGGCCCCGCCCCCGAGCCCCGCCCAGGTCCTCTGGCCACGCCCCTCGAGCCTCCTTCTGCATAGGCCCTCAGAGCACCTTCAGACGCCTTGAGCACCTTTCAGCCACCTTCACATGTGCCACACGAGATACGTTAGGCTTTGGGAGGACAACTGGACATAAACCATAGCAGCAGGTGTGCCGGGATTGGGAGAGGCAAGGTGTTTCTGGTGGTCAGAGGAAAAGATGGTTAATTTTGATGCCTGGGAAGAAATCAATGAATATCCACTACATTGTTTTTAACCTCCTAATCAAACTTGTTTTCAGGTCTC
Organism: Octodon degus; assembly: GCF_000260255.1. Classification (NCBI taxonomy): domain Eukaryota; kingdom Metazoa; phylum Chordata; class Mammalia; order Rodentia; family Octodontidae; genus Octodon; species Octodon degus. The sequence goes on along the minus strand of NW_004524592.1, from coordinate 22,062,342 downwards.
TGTTAACAAAAAACAAACAAACAAACAAACAAAAAGCCAACCATCCATTTGCTTCTGCTGAGCCTGATGCTGCCCAGCTGTTTTCCAGCCACCTTTCCCACCTTGCAGGGCAACCCACGTCTGGTAAAAAACAGCATGAACACCCCAGCCTGGGTGACAGATTGCGGCCATAAACGCTGTCTCTGTTTCTTTAGTGAAGCCACCCCTTCCTTAAACCTGCGGACAATGCCAATTGGGTTTCAAGTGGGAAACAATGCAGCTCTCAGAGCTTCAAAATCTAGGACGTTCTGAGTTCTTTCAGATGTCCTTAGCTGGTTATTGTTGCCCGAAGGAATTGTCACTTACAGGACCTTGGAAAGCGAGAGTGTCCCCTCTCTCCTCCCAGACAGGAGCTACTGTGTCCTAGGCACAGTGCCTTGGCTCCTGCCTCACGCCTCCTGAGTCTGGCCTTGCTCTCCCCGGCCAGTTCCACCTTTTTCTCCTCTCCATCTTTTGGTTGTCCATCACTTGGGGCCATATCTCAGAGTTCAGTGGTCCAAGAGGAATAGTTTGGGCTAAGAAGAGCAATGGTACTTGAAAACTTGTATCTTTATGGTACCGTGGTAAAGTTCCTGGATAGATCTTGCTTGTCTTTGCCAAAAACATTAACAAACCATTGTTAAGGAGCTAGAGGTTTAAAGGAAGTCAGAGAGTGTGGAGGAGCACAGGAAATCAGTTGTCTTTACCACTGAAAACATGACCTTGAGGGCTGAGGATGTAGCTCAGCGTCATAACACCTGCCTGGCAAGCGTGAGGTGCTGAATTCAATTCCCAGCAATAAAAGAGAAAGAAAATACGACCTTGAAACGATTTGAAGCCAGCGAACAGGAAACGTGTGACATGTACCTGCCCTTTGTTGCCAAACCAAATAAATCTTCCCTCTTGCCTTTTCTTTATCAGAATGATTCACTGCAAAAGCTCTGTTAAGAAAACATGCTTTCTCTGAAGTTTGCCTTGTGAAAAGAAATCCCTTCTATTATTTAGGCCTGACTTTCTAGTGCAGAAATACTCAGGTGTGCCGCAATATGCAAAGTGCACACGCCTACGAGCACCGGTCAGTCTCTGTCTTAACTGATCTAGACGTGACTCTTCGGCCTTCAGAGGCTCAAAATCTGTTTCTGTTTCTTCACTTTATTATACGAACCCAGCAAAGGTTTTCCTTTTCTCTTTGTATTTGAAAACTTTTGGTTTAATTTGATTTGATAGCTCAGTCTCTTTTAATGTTGTATAAAATGTTATTTAATGTTGAGAGACTATTGCTCAGAATGCTAGAGTAATGGATGGAATAGTTATTAACATTTTTAAATCATGAAGATTTAATTAGCCAGAAAATACTTTTTTTTACATCAAACTTTATTTATAGAATCATTTAAAAATACATTGGTTGGCTTGGGTTTTGTTTATTTTTTTTTTCCCCTTGTAAAAAGAAGTACAATATACTGAACTTAATTCTCTCCTTTTTTTAGTGTGGTCCTACCAGATGGAAGATTTCCTAGGGCATGAGAATTGTGAGTTGGACACAGCACAGCCGGTGATTAGAGACTGGGATGAAGGCATACTGACTTTAGAATTTGCTTTTGTAGCTATAACATTTTATTAAGTGACCGGTATTGCATTTTAAAACGATTTTCCCCCTTTCATTTGAAAATCAATAGAAGTTAATTCTGGATAATTGATGGTTTCATTTAACTGGGCTCCACTTTCATTTAAATGAGACTTCTCTACAGCTCAGTCAGTTCTAATATGAAGGATTTATTTGGTGGCCAAGTCAACACTTCCAGCCTGGAAGAAACCTAATGGCTTTTTTTCTTTTTTGGCAGAACTGGGGATTGAACTCAGCCCCTTGCACTTGCCAGGCAAGTGTTTATTCTACTGAACCATCTCCCCAGGCTCAGAGAAGGTGACCATTCTTTGAGGAAAACAATGTGTTTTTTGGTTTTTTTTTTTTTTTTTTTCCAGAACTGGGGATTGAATTCAGGCCCTTGCACTTGCCAGGCAAGTGCTTATTCTACTGAGCTATCTTCCGGGCCCCTCTAATGGCTTTCAAAGGTGAAAGACACGGATCTTCTCAGAACTGATTTTCTGCATGCCACACCAGGGCTGCCTGTTTCCCATGTAACCTGACTCCAACCATGACCTTTTAGCTCTGAAAACTCCAATTCTTTTTTTTTCTTTTTTTGGCAGAACCGGGGATTGAACAGGTCCTTGCCCTTGCCAGGGAAGTGCTTATTCTACTGAGCCATCTGATGGTGTCTGCTTTTTGGTAACATGCGGGTGGCTTCTTTCTGTTGCTCAGAGTTTGTCAAAAGAATGTGGAGCACCCCAAAGAGCTCTGCCACTCCTCCCCATTTTAAGCCAAACAGAATCGTCCTTCTGATTCCTGCTGACAGAGTTGCTGGGTCTGGCACTGGAGCAGGAGTTTTGCCAGGTTCAAAACCATGTGCGCAGTTGATTTCTTTTTCTCATGTAGTAAAAAGCCAGCAATGAATAGCTTAGTACATAAGGAAAAAACAAATTAAGGAAATTATCCATCTGCTTATAAAGAATAGTTTCACATGTGTGAAGTAGCTAATTCTGCACAATTTAGGTGCACCTTCAACAAAAGCAAGAGAAAGAAAAGATCTCAGAAAAGTCTTTGTCATGCTTTCAAAAGCTCCCGCCTCCTGACTCCCTGGCTTTTTAGAAAGAGTATTTGTTCTCTCTTATAATCTGGAAATGCATGTGTATAATTGAAATAAGATGTACTCCTTAAATGATGAAAATAAAAAGTGATCAAAATAGATTTTTGTTATCCTGTGGGCATTGGGAGTTTAAATGCAAACTGCATGGCTTGCAGTGTGGGGAATTAATTATTGGTAATTGAAGTTGTAAGCTTAATTCCCTGCTTGCTTCAATGAAAATGAATCCTTTTATTTAATATTGAAATAAGCACCACTAACCTCATGATCTAGGACAACACATGCATTCAGCTATTGAGCAACAGTGAATGCTTAAAAGAAAAGCTTTATCTTTTAAATACTGCATTGTAATTAAAATAAAATGAAACAAAAACATTGGGGAGAGGCAATAAATACATTATGAAATGACACAATAGCTGGGGCTGGATACTTTTAACAGCTCTTGTTCTTGTCTTCCAGGATCATTAAAAATACATATGTATGTCTTGAAACATGCCCTCAGGACATGTTCTCATTGGAATGTCTGTCATATTGAAGGAGGGTGGCAGGTGGACAGGTAAATCCTTTGGCTAGGTGTTTCTGAGATAAAGTTTCTTTTCCTCCTCGGGGAGTATCATGGTGATCATGGTGTGGAGTCTCTCTCTCTCTCTCTCTCTCTCTCTCTCCTTCTCTTCCTATTCCCCTTCTGCCTCTCCCTTCCTCTCCTTCTTTTCTCCTGTGTTCCTCTCTTCCTATCTCTATCTCTGTCATTTCTATCTCTGTCTCTGTCATGTCTGTCATCTCTAGCTCTGTCTCTATATCATCTCTATCCCTATCATCTCTACCTTTATCTCTATCATCTCTATCTCTGTCTCAATCTCTATCTCTCACCATCCCTCTCTTCTATTCCTCAGAGATCCCTACTCAAACATTGCACCTCAGCTGGATGCAACTACCTCTTTTATATTCTTTTTTCTTTTTTTTGCTCTGAATGCCTTCAAGGCATGACTGGCTGGCTTGTGTTGTGGGGATCGAACCACAGCAACCTGAGCCTGACTGCTTTTTACCTCTTTTATATTCTTACCAAAGCAAATCATGTCATTATCCACTCCATGCTGGTCCCTTTGACACAGTGCAAACTCCAAGATGAAGGACCATGCTTGTCTTAGTCACAGGCAAAGCTCCAGTACCAGTGTGGGGTCCATACCCACCGGGAATCAAGAATCATGACCTGGGGGAGTCAAAGAACAGGTAAATAAATGGTGAATGAATGTTAGTTAGGTTTGCTCTTGGAAACCCTTGCAAATTTCTTCTTGTGTAATTCCAAAGTATCCGTAACTCTTATAATACTATTAGTAATTTATTTCTCTCATTTTAATTGAAAATTGTTTTTCTGTTTATTATTTATCTACTCTTTAGTAATTCCTGAGTGTAGTTTGTGTGTGTGTGTGTGTGTGGCCAGCTTAGCCTGCCCTACGGGTGGGGCTGGTGTGGCTTGTAGTGTCCAGGATCGAACCACAGTCCCTGACCTTGCCTAAGCAGGCACTTTAGACTGCTGAGCTATCTCGCTGGCCCCCTCAGTATAGCTTTCTTATAAGACAATTTATCTACAGTATATTCTAATAAGTAACACATGTATAACTGTGTGTTATGATTTGTGCTAGGTGTCCCCCCAAAACCTTATGCTGTCATGGGGTGGCTTCTAGAGTTTGTGATTAATTCATAATCTAATGCTGAGATTATGGATGTTAGTGCTATTCCTGCCCTGAGGTGGGTAATCTGCATTACAATGTAAGCAGGGGAGAGAGGATTGCTAGGTGCTACAGCTGCTGCCCTGTCTTTGCTTTTTGCTGTTTTCCACTCCTGTGAACTGCTGCCTTCTGCCTTGTGGTACTGTGCCTTGGAGCCAGAAGAGTATGGACTGAAAGCTTTTCTTCCTTAATTGTGGATGTTGAGTATTTTGTCCCAGCAATGAGAGAAAAGTAACTGAGATACCTTTAATAAGAAATATAAGAAAATTTCTTCTTCAGAAATAAAACATGCAGGCACACATCTCAGAACTTGGGAAAATAGGGCAGGAAGATCACTCTGAGGCCAGCCTAGGATGCAGAGCAAGTTCAAAGCTGGTCTGAACTACATGTCAAGACCCTGTCTCAAAGAAAAAGATGGAAAGAAAGAACTTAAGTTGGCTTGTTGTTTGATATGTTTAGTAAGGAAAACTTACTAAAGTTTATAAAGTTATTAAAGTTATAAAGAAGTTTATAAACTTCTCCCGTCTGGGACAATACAGTTTAATAAATTTCTGACCCAGGAGAGGTGATAAAGTGGCTTCTGGTCTTTGTTACCAGCTGCTGTGTCCACAGTTTGTCATGAGTTGTGGAAAAACTGTCAAGGTCCAGTTCAAGGACCAAATTGTGGTTTCCTAAACTTTTCAAACTTTTTAAATGATTTTTTTTCTCAAAAGCGTAGACATGTTTTAAAAGAACACTCACTTGATATCAATATTGTTTCCCATTGTCATGGATAAAGAATAAAGGAGTGCAGTGGCTGGGGTTCGATCCCCAGCATGCTGTGCCGGCCCCACCCCCAGGATGCACTGAGACTTCGATTGAGACTAGGTATATTGGTGCACCCCGTAATACCAGCACTCAGGAGGCTGAAAACAGAAAAATCACTAGGAGTCTGATCTATGTAGACGCTGTACTAAAATACATTAAATAAATAAATAAAGTAGACACAAGAGCCCATCAGTCTGTGTCAGTAGCCCCCTTCATTGTTCATTTCTAAAGGATCAAAGGTAGATTAAATGGTTTTGTGGATTAAGATAGTAGACTAAACCACACATCCAGCTTACTTCTTTGTGAAATACCTCTAAAATCTGACAGAAGAGTTTTTCTGTAAAATAGATAAACCTACATAGATGCAAACACAGTCAAATACATGAGCAGTGAAATTCTGGAATCTGGACAGCAGACTGACATGCAGCGGCCGAGAGACCCAGCTTTGGTGTTCTGGGGAAGCTGCAGTCACAGATGCTAAACTCAGGTGTAGGGATCCATTGGTCTCACTGCAATTAGTTTTACCTGGGAAGAAGTGGTAGCAGGAATGAGAAAAGATAGACAAGAAGGCAAAAGCTGGGCTAGGTGGTTGCTAGCCTACCTGATGGACAAGACTAACTCAAAGCACAATAAAACAATCCTTTACTTATACTTTTTCAAAGTTAGTAACACATGATACAAGGTTGCCTAGTGACTAATAGCTGACCTTAACCTGACAGGAGCTTGTTTGCTTTAGGCACTGAGGCTTAGTCCCACCTACACACATTTGATCAACTACTTAGCTTCCTGTGGTTTCCCAACACTCAGGCAGATTGGGGGCCCCACTGGAGCAGATCCGCATCACACTTCAGGCAGAGTGGCTTCCTCAGAGGAGGGCAGGGCTCTGCCGCAGGAGCCAGGGGCTGCGGGGAGATGTCTGTGTTCACACGCCAATGCCACAGACTCGCATGGAGTGCGTATCGAGTGCAAAGTCCTGACACTTCCATTTCTTTCCTTCCCTTGGCTTCCAGAGGGCCAGCAACCTAACTCCTTCCCTTCATAAAGGTGATGGGAAGATTCCTTTCTGCTAAATGTATCAGTCTGGAGGAAAGACTTTGACATTCTCTCTCCAGAACTTCCCAACAAGCAATGCACCGGGTTTGCTTGATGGTGGCATTCAGAGTCAGCAAGCCCAATGTGCTCAGGGCAGTCACTCATGCCCTCAACCCCTCTTCTTAACTATGAATATATTATAAAAGAGTAACAGGTACTTGAAGAAGACCCCCAGCATTGAAGATAAAAAACAAATCAATAAATAGGAAAAGTAGCTTGGAGGAAACAGAATAAATATAATCAGAAGAAAACTTCAGGAGGTTATTATTAATGTCCTCAGAGAAATTGAAGAAAAAATTCCTGCATAAAAACAGAACATGGTACTCCATAAAAGGAAAACTCAGATTGTAAGAAGAACCCTTAAATAATTTAAAAAAATAGCTGATATGAAAAATTCCACAGAGGAGTTGGAAGATTAAATCCAAGAAAGATCTGAGAAAGTGCAGTGACAAAGACAAAGGAGGAGAAAGATGAAGAAGAAGAGAGGAGGACAGGAAGGGGGCCTGGCAGCCCCAGAGGGGTTCCAAGGAGAGAGACCCAGAGGAAGCAGCAGTGTAGAGAACCATGAATGAGTCAGGAAAAATGGCTCAGCACTACAGGGAACTGTGCAGAGGAAGGAAGGAGCTCCCCAAGTGTCCTGAGAAGGGGATCCTAGTAGATGTGTGTCACGGGCTTCTCTCTGATGTCTTCCAAGGGTGAAGACCAGGACAAAACACCTAGCAGCTTCGTGTGAGAAAAGTAGACTGTATGTGAGGGACAAGAACTCAGAATGCTGTCTTCTGGCTTTTCCCTTAAGAGAGAGAGCTTCAGAATTCTTTAGGAAAATTGCAGCTTCAACTAAACTACCAGATATGTGTGAAAGATGAATGAAGACATCGTCAGACTGGAAGGATCTTGTGAGTTCTCTTTTCTTGCTGTTTTTCAGAGGATATACTTCCACTAAAATGAAAGGAAGAATGAAGACAGAGGAAGTGGCATTACCAGGAGTGCTTCTGCACTCCACTCGGAGGCAAGGGCTTCATGTAGTGCCACAGTCTCACACTCCCAGTAGCTCAGTTTGGCCCAAGAAAGCCATCAGGAAGAGATCAGAGAGTGGGGCAAGGATGGCTGAGGGCAGCACAGGACTGGGAGCTGAACAGGCCAGGCCCAGAGACCCATGCCTACGATCCCAGCCTCTTCTGAAGCAGAAGGACCACAGTTCGAGGCCAGCATTGGCAGTCCAGTGTGATCCTGCTTCAAAATAAAGAGGGCTGAGGAAATAGCTGGGTGTGAAGGCCCTGGGTTCAAACCACAGACTGCAGGCAGGAAAAACTAAGAGCTGTGAAGTAACCACGGCACATTCTGTCACTCATCTCTAGCTTTCTCTTGCTTGACCACTTCATCTTTCCTTTTATTTTCAGAACCAGGGATTGAACTCAGGCCCTTGTGCTTGCCAGGGAAGCACTTATTCTACTGAGCCATTTCCCCAGCCCCTTCATCTTTCCTCATTTGGCACTCTTTCTTCTCCCTCTGTTTCAGTGAGCAGCTTGAAAGGAAGTCTCTCTCAGATGTCTGACCTTGAGAAGGAGACTCTGAGGCCAGAGAGCCAGCATAGTGCCATGGCAGATGGGCCTTGGAGGCAGAAAATGTTGAGTCAAGCTCTCACTCCATGCCTCATGGAGAGGTGGTTCTGAAGGAAGTACTCACCTGCCTACAGAACAAGGAAAATGAAGACTCAAAGAGGCACAAGATGTGAGCTGTGATAATCAATGCAAAACCTTAGATGGACAATGAGTCACAAGTTAAGCTCTCTATAATGACAGCTTTAATGAATGTTAAGGTCCCATTCACCTGGTGAGGGACAGGTGCATAGCTTCCAATTCTCCACTTCATATCTGCCATCAAAAATATTGCATGTGGCTTCTGTGGGAAACCATGTATCCCCTAACTATTCCCAGAGCTGTCCACAACACACACAAGGTTCATTTCTGCTTGGAAGATAGGAATAGTCAAGAGACTCTTTGGACAAGCAAATAGGTTTATATTATTTCTGGGCAAAAGTTTTAAGCAGCAATGTAGAATTATAATTAGCTCTCCATTTACTAGTGGCTGTCTTTTGCTTTGAGTTGCCTAATCATGACTTTTGTCCTGCTCTTTTTTATTAAAAATTGTTTTCACTGTTTTTTCTCTATATAATTTTTGTATGTGGACTAAGGTCTGAAGCTATTGAACATGGAAAATAAGGCTAGTAAGATGAAAAAAATTGCATTTAAACTTAATTTAAAACTGAAGCAATACTTTGGTGAATGTACAAGTCATGGTTTGTGTCTAGATGTTCCTCCAAAGTCTCATGTACTCATTGGTGTGGCTTTTTCAGAGGTGACTGGATCTATAGTATGTGATGCTAGAATTAAGGATGTGTGATTAGGAAAGCAGTGTGTTGATTGGCTTGGCATCTCCACAATCCCAGTATCTCAGATACAATTTAAGGCCTAGAAAGAGGTTTATCGTATCTCTTACTTGTTTTGCTGCCTTCTTCCCATCATGAACTGTTTCTCCGCTGCCACACTTGTCTGCCATTCACCCTGCCTTGGAGCAAGCTGAGTATGGACAGAAACCTTTACACAAAGTGAACAAAATGAACCTCTCCTCTCTTAACTTGTGGATATTGAGTATTTTGTCCCAGCAATGAAAAATGTAGCTCACAGAATTGGGTACCAGAAAAGTGGGGTTGTTGCTGTGACTGTACCTGACCATGTAGTTCAGGAGCCTTTGGGAATGACTTGTGGGAAGAGTTTGGAAAAGTTCTGAGATGCTGGCTGGGAAGGTAGCACTGGAACACCTTAGACTGTACTTGATGGGAGGTTTTGGCCAGAACTCAGAAGACCGGAATGCTGATAGGAGAGTTTCCAGTGAAGACCAGACTTGAGAGGCTTCTGCTGAGAGGAAGCATTGGCTGTAGGATTCTGGATGATGTGCATTAGGGCTTGGAAGGAAGGTCGTCTACATTCTGCTCATGTTCAGAGATTTTGCTTGAGACCAAGATGAAGGGTAGCAGATTAACCTTGTAGAAGAAATTTCAAGGCAGTGTAATTCCGAGGTGGTGGCACGACTACTGCTGGAGGCTTTAGCCAGATTTGTGTTGAGAATCAAGAGCAAGAGCCGAGCAGAATGATTTAAAGTGTGGTGAATTTGTCCAGAAATGAAGCTCCAGTGACTTTTCAGCCTTCAAAGATGGAACAGGGGAATAATTGGAAGTTGAAAAGACTCGCAAGAAAAAGCCAAGTATTTTTAGAAGAAGGCAACAACAACAAAAAAATGGCCAAATAACATTACATGAGCCAGCAGGACTCGAGCCTTTGCAGCCTCAGGGTTGCAAATATGAAAGATCGCTTTGAGAAGAGATCCCTAGAGCACTATGTTCCAGAATCGTGGCAGCCTAGAGAATTTTTTCCTCTGCTGGGTGCAGGGTGCTCAGAGATCCAGGTAGTAGATCCCGACAGCTAAAAGAGGAGGAACTCTGGCTACTGCTCCAGATGGTGGCCGACACTGGTGTTATCCAAGTGGTGCTGACTTCAGGCGCATTTAGAATGCAAGAGTTGTGCAGTCAAGAAGGCTTCCACCTAGATTTCAGAAGTAGGTCTGGGAGATCAGCCACTGTGGCCCTGAGACAGCAGTGTGTTAAGCTGTGAGTGTGAAACTGAAGGTGCAGTGGAGACCTCCGAAGTCTGGAGAAGCCAGGAATGTGTGTCCTCTGAGGAAAACTGCATGCAGGGAGCAGATCTGGCCCAAGAGAAAGGCTGTAGGAGTGACAACCGCTGGCAGAACATAGCAGCAGGGGCACCCAAGGGCTCTGGAGATCACATCTACCACAGACTACATTAGGTGGTAGACATGGAGCTACAGGACTCAATGTTTGCCCTGCTGGACTTTAAAATTTCTGTGGTCTCATTGCTCTGTATCCCTCTACTTGTACCTTTTGGAATGAAAATGTCTATCTTGTACCATTACATTTTGGAAGTATTCAACTTCATTTTCATTTGTACAGGGGCTCATGACTGAGAGTTTGCCTTAAATCTCAGAGGAGACTTTGGACTTGGACTTTTCAGCAATGCTGAAACTCTTAGGACTCTGAGAACTCTCAGAGATGGACTAAATGCTCTTTGCCTAATAAGAGTGTGATGAGTCTTTGGAGGAGCAGGAGCAGAATGTTATGGCTTGTGTCTAGATTTCCGCACAAAGTCTCATGTAGTCACAGGTGGGACTTTCCTAGAGGTGGGTGAATCTAGAGTGTGTGACTGATTCATGATGCAATGTTAGGATTAAAGGTGAGTGATCACTGAATCAGTGCACTGGGTAGTTAGGCATCCCTCTAATCTTGAGAGCCTGAACACAGTACATAAGATAGAAAGAGGCTTGTCTAGTCTCTTGTTTACCTTGTTACTTTCTGCCCATCACTAACTGTTTCTCTTCTGCAATCCCTGCCTGCTGTGTCCCCCTGCCTTGAAGCCAGGGTATTATGGACTAAACCCTCTACACACTGTGATCTCAATAAACCTTTCCCCCTTTAACTTTGGGTGTTGGGTATTTTGTCTCAGAACTGAGAAAAAAATAAGACAGCACATTTTGCTTCAATTATTGTATTATGTAAGATATTATTGTCTTATTACAGAGTGGTCAGGGGCATGCATACTGTCTTATATTTCTTACATTATTTATAAATATATCCAGGAAAACCAATGTCATACAATTGATTCTATTTGAGTTGCCCTTTACTGTGTGCTTATGTTATATTGTAATGATTTTTCTTTTTTTCTGAAAATATGCAAGCAGCATGAGTTATAGTGATAACTATTTAGACCACAATGGACAATTAGATTGATTCTACCAAGTTCTGCCTTCCTATTGGTGTATTTGGATGAGTATAGTTGGAGTAATTATTAACATGGTAGTTTAAGCCTGCTGCTTCCTTGTTAATCAGTTGTTCTCTCTGTTTCTCATTCGTGTTTCCCTTCTCTCACCTTTTTGTGGCTCATTTGACCTTCATTTAGAATGACATCTGCATTTCTTTAAGTTTTGGAGTATATTTCTTTGTTCAGTTTTCTTAATCATTTTTCTAGGTAATAAAATACATGTGCACAATTGATCACAGCCTACCAGTGCTAAACTTTACTGCTTTATGTGAGAAGAATATACCTTACATTTGTGAGATTATTTTATTCTCTTAATTTTACAATTGAATTTTTTATGGAGAAAATTTTAGATTTCAATGCAATTGTAGGAAATACTAGAGAGCGTCTTTGAATGCTGAGTTCAGTTTTCTTCAATGGTAACATTTCACAAAATTATAGCAGGATGTCACAACTAGGACACTGACACTGACACATCGTAGGTTGCGTTCAGATTCCCCCTTGAAATCCTCTGTGCACGCGGATGTATTATGTTCTGTTGAGAAACACGTACCCACTGCACAGTGACGATATCTCGCAAGTCCAGCGCTACGAGGATCCCTCCATACTGTGGCTCTTGTTGCTGTTGCTTGGTGTTTTTGAGATGGATTTTGCTGTGTAGCTTGGACTGGCCTCCACTTTGCAGGCTCCAGTAGCAAATGTTAGATGAACAGAACCTTCTGGGGACAAAGCCCACAGACACAGTCCTTGGGAGCAGCATTTCTTCATTCACTGTGGAAACTTGTCCCCCCCACTTCCAATGCCATTCCTTCTGTTCAGTTTACAGAGCAGGAGGGTTGACCTTGTGTCTCTGTTACTCTTCTCTCTCTGTCAGGACAAAAACCTGACACCCAAAAAGAAGGAAAGGTTTATTTAGCTCACAGTTACTGGAGGTTTCAGTCCATACTTGGCTGGCTCCAAGGCAGAGTGGCACAGGGCAGAGGGCTTCCATTCATGGTACCAGCAACAATGGCAACAGAGAAAGACTCTCTCTCTCTCTCTCTCTCTCTCTCTCTCTCTCTCTCTCTCTCTCTGTCCCCAGGCTGGGTGTAGCACTCACACCCATAATCCCAGTGGATCACGAGTTAATCTCAAACTCTAGAAGTCCCCACCCCATGACTACATGAGGCTTTGGGGGGACAACTAGACACAAACTATAATGCCTTGGCTCACAGCTGTGGAAGTTACATGCTTTGGGAGAGGAAGCACCTTGTGGTGGGAGTGTGGGCAAAATCACTTATGGCTGGGGTCAGGGTCCTCTGGTCCCCTACAAGGGCACAGCAGTGAACTCCAGTCCTCCCATTATCCCCCTTCAAAGTTCTGTGGCTGCCACTGAGCCACACAGGGGCCAAGTCTCTCCCATGCCAGTCTATAGTGACATTTCACAGCCAGAATGCAGCACAGAGTCATACCTTGGGAGAGGTTTTTCTCTGTCTCTTATTTATTTGTTTGTTTGTTTTAATTGAGCACATGCTTCTGAGCTCATCTCTGCTCAAAATCCACTGGTGTCATATCTTCCCTCTTTGTACTGTAAGTGTCCTAGTAGTTTGATATGTGTTCTCGAGTCCCAGCCCAGGTCCGGTGAGTGTGTGGAGAGCTTCCTGCTACCCTGCGCCAGCGGGACCAGTCCTAGCCCAGGCTCAGTGTGGGCCAGACCCTCTCCCACCCCCTTAGGCCACCCCCCACCACTCCGCAGCACATCCCCCACCACGCCCGCCAAGTAGGAATTTCTGCCGCATTCCGGTAACCTCCAGACCCAGTCCTAGCCCAGGTCCTGTGAGTGTGTGGGAGAGCTTCCTCTTCCCCCTACTTCACCTTGCCCCCTCCAGGCACAGCTCAGGCCT
>NW_004524592.1:22036659-22047112 GCF_000260255.1 Octodon degus | reverse complement strand
CCCCCTGGTGGGCTGAGCTGGCCACACACAAAATAAATAAATAAATAAATAAATAAATATTTTTAAAAAATGTAATGTTATAAAAATGTTATGTTTTTAGCTAGGAGTGGTGGTGCACATCTGTAATGCCAGCACTGAGAAGACTGAGGCAAAAGGATTACTGCAAGTTCAAGTCCAGCCTGAACTACATAGTGAGCCTCTGTCTAAAAAAAAAAAAAAAAAAGTTATGTGTCTTTTTGTTGCTGTTGTTGAGTTATAGTGGGCTTTTCTTCTTCCCTGTTCTTTATCATCTCCTTTTATTTTGCTCTTTAAATTGCTTGTATTTTGGGTGTCTTATATTGAAATCATGTGACATTTAAACTCCTCTATGATTTCTTCCACTTAATATTATGATCTCCAGATGCCTCCATTTTCTTACAAGTGGTTCAAATTCTGTCATTCTGAGGGCTGGTGAGATAGCTCAGCAGACTAAGCACCTGCTTAGCAAGTGCAGGGACTAGGGTTCAATCCCTGACACCACATGTACTGAACACATAAAAAAAAATGCTGTTCTTTATGGCTGGGTAGTATTCCATTGTGAATATATACCAATTTTCTTCATCTATGCATCTGTTGGTGGACATGTAGGCCACTTCCGAGGTACAGCTATCATTCACTGTCCCTCTGCAAGCAGTATTCACGGGACACTGCAACAGGATGTCTTGAGCTCCTCCAGGAAGACTCCTAGAAGGTGAAGGGCCAAGCAAGCGGAAGGTCTAGCTGTAGTTTCCCAAGGACTCTTTCCACACTGATTTCCACAGTGGTTGCACCAGTTTACACTCCCAGAGACAGTGTGGAAGGCTTCCTTTGCCCACCCAACCTTGCCAGTGTTTGTTGCTTTTTGAGTCCATGATGGGAGCCATTTCCACTACAGTAAGGGGACCTCTCAGTGTTTGTAATGGTGATGCATGGGTCAACCTGAGAAGTTTACAAGTTCCGCTAAGTGACTCAGCAGTGCTACATCCCTGGGATGGGTAGCCTGCTTACAACACAAGGGAGGAAAAGAGGCTCACACCCTGCGCTACTCCTCGCTCTTGTTGCTTCTCTGTCTTCCACTGCAATGAGCAGTTTCCCCTCAGCCAAGCCACCTTGCCTTGCAGCCAGCTGATTATGGACTGAAATCCCTACAAACTGTGAGCTAAATCAACCTTTCCTGCCTCAATGTTGAACATCAGGTATATTGTCTCAGCAACAAGAGAAAAGTACCAGAGTTGCTTTGACTTACATTTCTCCAATGGCAAAAGACGCTGAACAGTGTGTGTGTGTGTGTGTGTGTGTGTGTGTGTGTGTGTGTATTGGTCATGTGTCCTTCCTCTCCTGAGAAGCGAGCATTCCTTTCACTTGTCAAGTTTTTTGGTTGGGTTTTTTATTTGAATCTGATGAGGGGAGAACAAATTGGTAAAACTCTTGAAGGAAAAGATATAGACAGGGACTTTTTAAATAAAACTCCAGTTGCAGAAGACAATATTAAGTACCAATAAATGGGGTTATGCGGAACGTGAAAGCTTTCACACAGCAGAGTAAACAAGCAATAGAGTGAAGAGACAATCTATAGAATGGGAAAAAAATTGTCATCTTCTCTTCCAAAGGAGGACTAACACCTAGAATATATAATGAACTGAAAAAGTTAGACCTCCAATCAATGTAATATTTTAAGCATTTCCTCTATGTACACCAGATTGGTATTATAATTTTGTAATTCCTGTGGTAGAAAGAATGATGCCTGTCCCAAGAAACATTCACATCCACTTCCCCAGAGCCAGCCAGCATGTTAGGTTGTCAGGCAAAGGGGAAGGAAGGTAGCACATGAGTCCAAGGTGCGAATCATCTGGTTTTAAAATAGGTATTGTGCTAGTCATCTGCGTGAGACTCTAATTCCAGGGTCCTCAGAGATGGGGAATGGAGGGAAGCAACGGCAGCGTGACAAGGAGACACACTCAGCTGCTGGGGCTGGCTCTAAGGTGGAGGTAGCCAGGGCCAGGTTGGCTGCAGCCCCTGGGACAAGTGTACTGAAAGCCAGGGGGTGTGTGGAGGGGATGCGTGGTGTGCACACTGGACTGCAGTACAACACTGTATTTTGACGCCGGTTGTGTATCCTGATCACCCCTTGAATTTATCACGCACAAATTTCCACATCCACACAGCTCTCCTGAAGTTGCTCTCTCGGTACAGCAGAAGCATCCTGGGGTTTGCTTCGTGCTGCTCCTCAATCACTAGTTTGAATTCCCGCTCCTTTGTATGCTGATATGAGCAGATCTACTACATATATCTCACCAAAGGAGTTTCTATGCTGTCCCCTTTCGCAGCTACAGGGTTGGCCTTTTTTTTTTTTAATTTTTACATCTTTTATTTATTTATTTATTTATTTGGAACAGGATCTTGCTATGGCATGGCATGTGGTACTGGGGTTTGAACTCAGGTCCTTACACTTGCCAGGCAGGTACTTAGACCACTGAGCTATCTCCCCAACCCTGAGTTGGCCTTTTAATAAATATTTTGCTACTCACTCAGAATGACTTTCCTTAAGGATTTCCTGATCAGCAAGTTTCTTAGCATTATAACAGGGTAAAAACCAGACTGCCCTTACCTGGATGCTGAGCAAAGCTGGCCAAGCACCAGCTGCTGTGACTTTCTCAGGGAAGTTGGAGGGTATCTCTTCCAGTGATAGAAATCAGGAAAAGAGCTGAATGGCCACCATAGAAAATCGGGGACCAAGACAGCTCTGGGGACAAAGGAATCATCCACAAAAGGATCAGCAGTGATGCTAGCTTCCTCCTGTACTGCACTGTGATCAGCTCTTAGGAGCAGGAAGCTCTAGAGCCAGCAGGTCCTCCTAGCAGGGAGACCCATCTCCCCCAGGTGCCCACCTTCCTAAATTCAGCCTATCACATTACAAACCCGCCTCTTTCCCTTCCCTTTCTTCTTGGTACCCAGAGCTGATCCATCTCCTCTCATCAAAGAAGCATGATGTCATTTCACCTTAATTACTGCAGGGAGCTGGTGCTCTAGGTACTTGCTGACCACACTGTATGGCACGGTTGCTGGGTGTTGCTTGTTTCTTACTGAATCTTTATAGTAAAAATGAAATTAGAAGTTCCTAAAAGTGTTTTTCCCCTCTCCACTTAGCATTCCCCAGGAGTGAAGTCAGAAAAATTAGGGACAGGGTAAAGGGCACGAGACACATAAGAGGAAAGATGGAGAACAAAAGCAAAAGGAGAAAGAACACATAAATGATGTGGAATGGAGTAAGTTCCTATGTTAGCTTTTGATCACTATGACAAAATACCTGAGGAAATCAGTTTAATGGCAGAAAGATTTATTCTGGCTCACGGTTTAGAGGTTTCAGTCCATGGTCCACCGGTTCTCGTGCCCTTAGGCCAAGCATCATGGCAGAGCACAGCCGCTAACCTCATAAGGGGGGGCAGAGAAAGCCAGAGGAAGGGGCTGGGCACAGCATGTCTTTCAAGGACAGCCCTCCAGTGGCTTCCATCTTCCTGCTGGTCCCACCGCCTACCTAAGTTGGTCACCAGCTGAGGGCCACACCTTCAATCCATGAGCATTTGGTGAACATCCCAAGTCCAAACGATAACAACAGAACCCTCCCCAGGGTGCCTAGGACAGGTGGGAGCAACAGTTTGTGATGGAGCATGACGCTGGAAAAGGGGTCTTAGGAAGGTGGACGTGGAGTGGTGATAATTGATGCCAAGGCCTCGTGCATTTTCCAATCTTTTGGAGAGAAGAATAATTTATGCAAAGTTCAGAGACAGCAGAAATCTCTGGGATTCGCAGGGGTCCACTTCTGGGGTAAGGGTGCTTGGGCCTATGAGAATTATCAAGAACCAGTTTTGCTTCTACAAAAGATGAATGAATTATTGTGTAGGTGATTTATATTTGGGAGTTGGAGCAAGGAAATATCAATGTAGCACAGCGCAACATAAAAGCCCAGGTGGGGGCACGAGCCTTGGGGGAAGAGCACTGTTGTTTCATTTGTACATTCCCAGCCCTTCACCCTACCCTGACAATCAGGAGCTGTCCAATACCTTTGCGTCAATGGATAAATGAACGCATAAATAAAAATGAGGTCAGAATCTGTGAGCTACTTTGAGGGATCTCAGAGATGCCAGAGGTCTGCAAGAGCAGGAACTCCAGGCTATTTCCTCCCACATGGCGCTCTCCAGCTGTCTGTCAAACCCACACCCTGCACCCCTCTCCTGCCCTTGGAGGAGTGGCAGAAAGAAAGCAGCCCCGCTCAAGGGGCACTCTGGCCCCGAGGTAAACAGGGAGACTTGAGTACATGAACGAGATTGAGGTTACCAGGTGGCAAAATATGGACAAACGGGTGCGAGGGAAAGAATGTGAAGGAGAACTTACGCCCTGTGGAGTGGGTGAAGGCAAAAGCAGCCAATCTTGGGGCTGTTGTATCTGAAATAGGCCTTGAGACCCTGGCAGAATTTCCAGTCCTGCAGGAAGAAACAGCACATAAATAAAAGCACAGAATGGGCAAGACTGCAGTGTGCCCAGGAGAATAGGGTGTAATTGTATTAGAACAAACTCAGGGCCTCGTGCAGGCCAGCCATTCATTACCACTGAGCCATACCCAGCCCTACGAGCATTGCATTTAAGTTAGTGAATCTGCCAGAAAAAAAAAAAATTGTTTTGATTTTAGCGGTGCTAGGGATTGAACCCAGGGCCTCACCCACATAGGCTAGGCAAATGCTCCATCCCTGAGATATATCCTCAGTCCTTTTTGTCTTAGTTTGATACAAGATCTCACTAGGTAGCCCAGGTTGGCTATAACTTAAACTTCTGATCCTCCTACCTCAGCCTCCCCATAACAGGGATTACAGGATGTCAGACTGACGTCAGAAGGATTGAGGAAGAGCAGGCAGGGCTCCCCCGGGGTCTGTGGAGAAAAGCAGTCTCCCCCATCCCCAGCCAGGTTCTCAGTCAGGGGATGAGGCCAGAACGGAGGACAATGCCACATCAAAGCCACCAAGGGCCTGGACAGGGGAAAGCCATGGATGACCAAGGGCAGCCTTCACCTCGTTCAGTCACCTGGTCGATCAGCCCTCTTTCCTTCTGCACCTATGTTTCCTCTTCTGAGGGGTTGTCTTCCACTGACTCCCTCTGTTCAGTAGCAGGCAAGCCATGAAATAAATAAGACCTTTCCTTAAGGAATGCAGACTTCAGCCCCTGCTGTGTGCCACTGTGTCTACAGGCTGGAGTAAAGAAATTACATAGAGTAGCTGTGCACGGCATGCCTGTAATCCCAGCACTTGGGAGGCTGAGGCAGGAGGACGGTGGTGAGCTCAAGGGCAACCTGAACTCCATATGAGGCCCTGTCTCAAAAAGTAGAAGAAAGGAAAGAAGGAGAGAAAGGAGGAGGGGGAGAGGGAGAAAGAACACAGAGAAAGAAAGAACATAAAGAGATCAAAAGGGAGCAAGAAGAAAAGTAGAAATACCTCCTCTTGGATTTCAGGGCTTTTCTCGCTCCTGAGTTTAAGACGAATCAAACAGGTGTGCGTTCAAAGAGTGCAGGAGCATCTCTCTCAGCTTTTAATCATCGGCTTCAAGAAAATTCCGTTCTTTCAGAAAGGAGAAAAGTAAACAGCTGAGCACTGTGACTCATTTACACTTCAAATATACTTTGAATTGGTTATTCCTCAATTAATCAAATAGCTGGTGTATCCCTAAAGTAGTATAAAGTGACACGCTGTGTGAAATCAATTTTTCTTTCCAAAATCATTAAATCCAGTAGCCTGTGACTATACCCCTGCTAATTCTGGTTCCAGTCCTTTCATCCTCCATTAACTTTGGCACGCCTAACAGGCTGTCAAGAATAATTTCCCAGGATGTAAATAATTCAGAAATTAAAAATTAATAAATAATAACAGAGAACTACTGGGAAATAGGCTGGGTCAATTAGCGCACTCCGCAGTCTGTCTCTTCGCAGCAGGGGGGGCGGCCGCAGTCGGGACTTGAATCTTCCCTCGATTCTAGGGTCTGATTTACAGTTCTTCATTACTGGATGCAGTCAGCCGCAATTACCTCCGTCGCTATCTCGGTTCCTAACTTCAAAGAAACAGCGTTTTCTCGGCTGCTTTTTTTCTCCTTGCAGCGGGCGCAGCTTGACATCCCCGGAATTTCTTCCACGCAGACTAATTAATAAGTCTTCAACTTACCATATTCACGTCGCTTCTTTGATGTGCTACCTTAGTCAATCATCCCATTTAATTAGAATTTCAATGATAACTTTACTTATCTTGTGGCTAGATGTAAATTAAAATAACAGGATTTTAATTCTCTTTCGTGCCGGGCGGGGGGAGTGTTACGGCATTTCGGAAGAAAAAGTTTCAACGCAAACATGATATTATGTACTTTTTAGGGTGGGGGAGGGGAGCGCTCTGCAAAATTCCGCTCCCCTGGCTACGATGGAACAGCGCTGCTGGCTGGCGAACCAACCACAGCGTCACCTCACCAAGCCTTTCCCAAGAAAACAACTGTCTGGATGTGCAGAAATGACTGACAAAGACACAGGTCTGTCTTCTCCAAGGCTAGGACTGTCTTCAGGGAAAATGGCATCTCCCCAAAGTCGAGGCTGGGATAGGCTGACTCTTCTCACTCTTTCCTCCTGTACCCATTCTCCCTGGTTCCCATTTTAATAACTCCCAGAGCACTTTCTTTGGACTTCCCAAAAACATCACAAGGAAATAGCAGGACTCCCCAAGAACACAGCAACATTAGGAAGGGACAAGATGGGACACTGGAAAGCCGGTGAGTGAAGAACAGAAAACAATGTTTCATTTCTAGAAAATAATAATCTAGGGGCCAGGGGTATAGCTCAGTGGAACAGACCCTGTCGGGCAAGCTTGAGGCCCTGAGTTTGATTCCCAGTACCAAAATAATAATGATATAATAGTAATAGTAATAATTATACCAAGGCCAACTGAGCAGGGCTGTGCTCCAGCACCTCTGCACACAGCACCAGTGTTAATCCTCCAGCATACCCACATTCAGGATTACCACCCCTCACCGCAGACAGGGCACCCTAGTGGAATCATGCGCTTTCCAAGGGTCACACAGGCGGCATGTGAGGAGGAAGAGTTCAGATGAAGTGGTATAAGAGAAATGGAGTCTAAGCCCCTACGTACTGCTGTCAGACCTCCGTGGCCCAGCTTCCTGACAGCTCTACTGTGTTAACTCTTCCAAAATAGATCTCCAGCCGGGTGTGGTAATCCACCACATCTTTAATCCCAGCACTCAGGAGACTGAGGCAGGAGGATTGCTGCAAATTGGAGGCCTCCCTGAAGTAGGTAGGGAGACCCTGTCTTAAAACAAAATGCAAATGCCATGTTAATGTCATGTACTTTGTTACCGTAATGTAGTTTTGATGGTTGCTTTAATGTTTAGAGACACTGGGAGAAATGCAGTCATTACGGCTACAGTGTTTGCATCTGAAATAGCACTAGTCTAGTGCTCTCCATTGCCAGGTGGGCAGCCCAGGCCTGCTATCTCAGCACCCGGGAGGCTGAGGCTGGAGGGTCACCTGGGCTACTTTGTAATGTAAATTTAAGGCCAGCTTGGACTACACAGAGAGACCCTGTCTCAAACGAAGAACAGTTATCTCAATCACCCTAAATATAGTATTTTTAAATAGCAAGTAGAAACGGAAAATCACATAAAGGTTTTGGAATAAGACAATATGATTTTCTTAAACTGTTTTTTTCCCAGGAATAAAATTACGGGCCATTTTGTTTCTTGCTTTTAAAAGAACAAGCTGCTGACAATGGGAACAGCAGCGGGAGTTTCCCCAGCGACTTCCCCTTGATTTCTGGAGCATCCTGCTTCTTGGCTGTCAGTAATGACGGCCAGCACCACAGCAAACAAGGGTGACGGTGACCAGCAGATGTGGGCTCCACTAGGGAGACGCAAACCGCCAGTTAATGCCGTTTGGGGACAAATCTTGGGGGATTTAATACAGTTGTTCTCTCACAATAGAACTCGGTTCATTTGCTACTTAAGACATGATTATTTAAATTAAAGTTAATTGGTTTCCTGACTCCCCTTAAGGGCTTTCGGCTCAGAACATTTCTATTAGAAAAATCTAATTTGTTCTCAAGTTCCTCTTTCTGAAATTTAGAATGCTGAAAAATGCTCTGATATTTTTAACTCTTTGTAGCAGCAATCATGGGCAGATTCCAGCCAAAGAGGACAAAGCAATTGCGGTCTCAGCAGCAGCTTTCCAGAGGGGCCCCAGGTCTCTGAGGACAGCAGCCTCCTGAGAGCCTTCTTCAGGTTCCCAGTAAGCCTTCAAGTTCCACCAAGGTCACCCAAACCGTGACGTGGGTGAAACAGTCAGATCACACTAGTGCTGTCAAGGCATAATGTTGGATGGATGTGCACAGCATCCAGCTGCTCCGAATCACAGGGTTAATGAAATGCATCAATTCATGGTGTGCTGCAGGCTGCGGCTCAGGCTGGGGGCCCAGGCCTGGGACAGAGTGCAGAAGTTCCACAGCGGCTGGCTGTGATGGCGCACGCCTGTGATCCCATCACTAGGGAGGCTGAAGTGGGAGAACTGCCACAAGTTCAAGGCCAGCCTGGGCTACACAGTGAGACACTGTCTCAAAAGAAATAGTTCAGCAATGAAAATCTTTCCATCTGTCTCTCTTCTTTTCTCTTCTTTCTTTTTTTTTTTTTTTTTTTTTTTTTTTTTTTTTTTTTTTTTTTTGAGACAGTCGCGTTATGCATTTCAGACTGGACTTGAGTTCACTTTGTCTCCCTGGTTGGTCTCAAATTCATAACGATCCACCTCCCGAGTGTGAGGATTACAGGCCTGCGCCACCATGCCCAGCTTCCTTCTCTTTATTCATCTCAGTCTCTGTAAATATAATCTCCTTTAAAAATAACATGTATAAACTGGGTGCAGTGTAATCCCAGCACTCTAGGAGGCCGAGGCAGGAAGATTCCAAGTTAAATTCCAACACAGGAAATTGAATGACTCAGTGAGACCCTATCTTAAAATAAAAATTAACAAATGACTGAGGATATAGCTGACTTCAAAGACCCTGGGTTCAATTGTTAGTACCAATAAAAAAATAAAAGGAAATAGATATGATGTCACTTTTAAAAACTCCTCTGGTACAGGGCACTCACTCTTACGCTTCCTTCTTGCAGTTCCTCCATGCTCCATTCTCCACTCACCGTTCATATAGAACATGTTTTGGGGTGCTAATTCAGTACTAAGCACTGCTCTGGACTTCGGAAATATGTCAAAAAGAAGAAAGGCGGGCAAAACTCTCCAGCCTCGCGGAGCCTAAGGCAACAGGAGACAGATAGCACGCCCTGTAGGTCCATGTAATGAACACGCAGCACTTCATAGTGTTACCCGTGGGAAAATAGGAATGGGGACCCGGGCTGCCAGCAGGGGGCAGTAGTGTGCAACTGGAATGACTTCAAAGGTGACCTTGAGCAAAGCCTGAGAGGAAGGGAGGGTGCGCCTAGAAGACCTGGGAGATGAGCAGTCTGGGCAGGACGGGAGAGAATAGGAACATCCAGGTCCAGAGAGAACAGGAGTATCCAGGTGCCTCAGCACAAATTAGAGAAGCACCATCACCTTGGGATATAAGCAGTACATTCCCGGACATGGAAAGTCCAAATTAACATCTTCATGAATAGGACAAAGCAATTTACATGCTCAATGTGCACTGCGGGCAGGGAAAGACAATTAGGAAGCAGTAACACTGGCCAGGGAGATGGCTCAGTAGAATAAGTGCTTGCCTGGTAAGCACAAGGGCCTGAGATCAATCCTTGGTTCTGGGAAAAAAAAAAAAAAAGAAGAAGAAGAAGAAGAAGTGGTAACATTGACTTTTCTTGAAAGGTGACTTACTGGGGAAGTGACAGATGCTTTCCTGCTGAGGCAAGGATGAGGCGGAAGTGCCCCTTCCTTACACTACCTCCCCTTCGCTATCGTTTCTGAGGCATCAGCGGGGGCATGGACAAGAGGCCTGAGAACTACAAAGAGGTAAGCCCAGTGGTTTGTGGACGACCTTTCTGGGGAAGCCCTAGCTGGGTAGGGGTGGTGATGCCAGCTCCTCTATGAATGAGACCGGGGACCACAAGTTTAAGGCCAGTTTCAATACCTGTTTCAAAATTTAAAAGAAAAAATATTTAAAGCATCTGCAGGGGGGCGGGGAGATAGGCTCAGTAGAATAAGCACTGGGGCTGGAGAGATGGCTCAGTGGTCTAAAGTGCCTACTTGGAACAAGCTTGGCAAAGCACAGGTACCGTGGTTCGATCCCCCAGCACCACATGCCAGCCAGCTGCGCCCCCTGGTGGGCTGAGCTGGCCACACACACACACACACACACACACACACTAAATAAATGTTAAAAAAAATTTAAAAAATTAAAAA
>NW_004524592.1:22035316-22036559 GCF_000260255.1 Octodon degus | reverse complement strand
GTCTTTTTTTTTAAACATTTGTTTATTTATTTAGTATGTGTGTGTATGTGTGTGTGTGTTTGTGTGGCCAGCTCAGCCCACCAGGGGGCGGGTCTGGCTGGCATGTGGTGCTGGGGATCGAACCGCGGTCCCTGTGCTTTGCCAAGCTTGTTTCAAGTCGGTGCTTTAGACCACTGAGCCATCTCTCCAGCCCAAAAAAAAATGTCTTTGTTATAAAAAAAAAAAGTAGAATAAGCACTTGCCTGGCAAGCTCAGGGTCCTGAGCTCAATCCTCAGTACTGCAAAATAAATAAATAAATAAATAAAGCGTCTGTGGTGCAGCACCACACTTGCTTAGCACATAGGAAGCCCTGGGTTCGATCCCTAGCATCACAAAAAATAGGAATATAATATAATCCTAGAATCACAGACTGTGTCCAAGAATCACACCCCATCCCAGGACCTTGGAATCAGGGGTGCTTGTGGCAGGCTGGGGTAGAAGTAGTGCTCTGTGACTTCCAGGCATGTGCTGGGTCCCTGAGAAAGCTGCCCTCTAGAGGTTCCTTCTCCAGAAACCCACTCAGTACTAAGCCTGGCCACAAGGCTGTGTGTAGATGGTTGACAGTTGAGGCTCTGAACCCAGTCTTTACACTTAAAAAGCATTCAAATGAGCTAGGCATGGTGTCACACTCTGGTCATTCCAGCACTCTGGGAGGCTGAGGCAGGAGGATTACGAATATGAGCCTAGCCTTGGCAATTTAGCAAAATCCTTTCTAAGAAATAAAATAAAATAAAAATTTTAAAAAGGACTGCATTGCAGCTCAGTGGAAAGGCTCTGAACTCTACCCCCAGGCACGCGTGCACGCACACACGCACATGCACACACACACAGTTCATTGATCCTCTGTGCAGGTCACTTTATGTGTCAGTTTGACTGGACTAAAGAGTGCCCAGGTAGCCAGGAAAGTGCCATTTCTGGCTTTATCTTTGAGGGTGTTTCCAGAAGATATTAATGAAATCAGTTTACCAAGCACACACACACACACACAAAAAATAAAAACCAAAAAACCAAAAAAAAAAAAAAAACAACAACAAAAAAAACCCCTAAACCTTTACCAGTACAAGTGAGCACCAGCCAATGGGCCAAGGACCCGGACAGAGAAAAATGTGGTGCAAGGGTGAACTTACCGATTCTTCTGGGATGACCTCCTCCTCCTGCTGCTGGGGCTGCTGCTGCTGCTGCTGCTGCTGATCCTCCTCCTCT
>NW_004524592.1:22015182-22035216 GCF_000260255.1 Octodon degus | reverse complement strand
AGCAATCTGGCTGGCCCAAGAAACTAATTCTTATTAGCTGAGAATGATATTTAGAAACCAAGATTTGAGTGTGAGACAGTATATACTTTTTCTAATATCTTCTATAATTAAATTCTTTCCTGAAACTTGCTAAGGATAAATGTTCAAATATATTGAGAAGATGTGTTAATTTTGAAGATTCTTTCATTTAAAATATATCTTATTTGAATAGCTGTTATTTCGTCTTTAGGATAATATTCACAAAGAAAATGGTACGGGTTTTGGTCAACTTTTCCTGTCTCCTCTTCCTCCTCCCCTCCTCCTCCCCTTCTTCCTTCCCCTCTTCCTTCTCTCCTTCCTCCTCTTCCTCCTCCTGCCCCTCTTCCTCTTCCCCCTCCCTCCCCCTCCTCCTGCTCCTCCTCTCCCACACCCTCCCATCTTCTTCTTCTGCACCTCACTGAGTCACTACGCTGTCCAGTGCTGTTGGATCTTAGCACTATGGACCCAAACTAGACTGACACACTGCTGACTCTCCCGACTCCACTCACAGGCATCCAGGACCTGTCAGCCTCTAGTCGTCACATGAATCAATTCCTATACTGAGTCAATCAAGAAAAAAGATGACTAACTTATTGGTTCTGTGCCTCTGGAGAATCCTAACACACCCCAGGGAGTCAAGTCCCCTCTTCCCATTGGGACTCTTTTCATATGCAGTAAAAACAAATCATTCCACTACACCTTGTAGAAATTCCTGACCGTGGAAGGCAGGGTCTTACTACCCTGGTCAGCCGTGGCTCAGGGTGTCAGAGGATTCAGCCCATGCTCACCTGGTTCCAGGGCGGGACGCCAGGCGGAAGGGTGCAGTGGAGCAAGTCACTTAGTGCCTGACAGCCAGGAAGCAGCGCAGGGGCAGTGGCAGAGAGGAAGGGGCTGGGACCAGAGAGCCAAGGGGAGGCCTCCACGACCTCCAGCGACATCCAGAAGTGTACTATCACTAATTGCCCAGACTGTTACCAAGCCAGTGTAGTTGACAAGATTAACCATCACAATAACAAAAATAGGTGTCATTTAATGCTACTTACACTACTAGTTTGTCATATAGCAATTGATGATCAGAAGAAAGCCCTGGAGATATGGTGATAGGAATATAGTATTCAACTTAAGTCTCAGAGAGAAACTGGACTTGTACCAATAGTGGATGAAAATTTTCTAAAACTCATGGGAGACATCAAGCTAAAATTCCAAAGTCCCTGTGAATGAAATATAATTAAATAAAAAGAGAAGCATCCTTAAATACATTGGAGTAAAACCAAGCGAACCAAAATGAAAGAGAACAGGTTTCAGAAGACTGCTAAAGAAAAAAGATAAATTCCCTCTAAGCATCTAAAAGATAAATTTTTTTACTTCTCATTAGATGATTTAAGATGAGAAAGGAAGGACGGAATACTCAAAGAACTGAAAGAAAAAAACCAGCTGGCAGCAGGAATCTGTACCTAGCAGGAGCCGCTGGTGCCCTGCACCCCTCCCCCACGTCTCTCGGCTTGCAGGTGTGCTCAGCCGTAGCCTTCTCCGCGAAGTCCCTTGCACACGTGCACACGTGGTCCATGCGTTCCACCTTTAGGCACATGCTCTACTGAAGTGTATACATTGTCTTCTCCAAAAGAGCCTGAATTTGGACACCACAATGGCCCTCCAAAGGCCAGCGGGTGTATTTGCTCCACGGGAGTCCCTGGGGCAGGAGGAATGAACAAGGATATAGATGAACCACCTTACAACCGTAAGATCGAACAAAAGAAACCAAGTAAAAAGAATTGTTAGACAATTATAGACAGCACAGCAAAAGGAGAAAAGTACACAGGAGGTTGAAAGTCAGGACTGTGGTTGTCCTCTGGGCAAGAGGAGGGAACAGGTGTCCTGAGAAGCGACGAAAACGGCTTGGGCTAGGTGTGTTCCATCTGGATTATTTATTTATTTATTTATTTATTTATCTATCTATCTATCTATCTATTTATTTATTTATTTTGCCATCTCAGTGCGCTCTGATGGCGGGGCTGGTACAGCCTGTGGTGACGGAATCGAATCTCAGTCCCCTAGCGCCTGCTTAAGCTTGCCTAAGCAAGCTAACTCGCCCGACCTCAACCTGAAAATTTATCAAGCTACACATACTCACTGTTTAGGCAAATATTTTAAATTACTGCATCAAAAGAATTATTAACTTTTTTCTTTTCTTACTAGGTTGTTCAGTCTGGCCTTGATCACTATGTAGTCAGGCTGGCTTCGGACTCTTGGCCATGCTACTGCCTCAGTCTCCCGCGTTCTGAGATTACAGGCATTTACTACCTACTAAAAATTAAAGGCGGGGCTCCACCAGCCCCCAGCCTACGGACGGGTACGACACAAAAAGGATCTCAGACAGCAAAGATCAGAGATCAAACCAGTGCTAGAGCTGGGGCAGGCAGGCGAAAGCCCCGCGGGCCCCCGCGGAAAGGAGGCTGAGGCAGGCAGGTCGCGCCCGGCGCGCTCCACTGTCTCAGCGCAGGAACTCGCGTAAATGCCCGCGGAGAGCAGCCGGCCCAGCCAGGCCTAGCCCCGGCGCAGGTCCAAGCGGCTCGGCGGGCTCGGCTCTCCCGGGTGGACCCTGCACACTACTTCAGGCCAGCACACTGCAGCTTCCGCTGCCATCTGCCTTGTCCAAAAGCAACACAGCCAGTAATTGGCAGGTGCTGGACTGAAACCTCCATTTGATTGTAAAGTTAGTGCTTCGAATAAAAGACAAAAGAGCAGGCAGAGTTAGGAAAGATCCTTGAAGATCACCTAAGGGAGTGTCCTAAGCTTTGGTTCAAAGGCAGCCTTGCCTACAAAAAGAGTTCAAGGCCAGCCTGAAACCCTGTCTCAGAAAGAAAGAAAAGACGAAAAGAGAGAAAAAAGTTTATTTTGTCTTGACTTTGTCCTTTTGGTCTCCTGTGTCACGTGTGTTTGTTTCTACATTGGTCCCCCGAACACCTTTGTGTGCATTCTCCTGCATTTGCTACGGCAGATAGCAGCCCTCGGAAGTTTCCGTACAATATGGCGGTGCCTCGCAAATCCTAAACCTTCCGTACAGCATGGTGGCGCTCTATCCGGCAGACCGCTGGTTATGACGCAATTCCTCTCCTGCGCAGTAGTTTTTGACCTTTGAACTGGCAAGTACTTCTTTTTCCCTCTTCCGGGTACGGCGTCTGGAGGTATGGATGGCTGTTTCTTGTTCTTGTCTTATTCTGTTTACAATCTACCGCCATCCGAATTGTTGCGGGGTCTGGGAGTTCTCGGGGACGGTTTTTCGAGCTAGCGTAAGGCTGAAGGGTGCAGGAGGGAGGCTGTTGGTGAGCAAATTATCGATTTTAGCTTCGGAAGTCGTTTAATGCTGGCAGCCCTTACGAAGCGTTGACGGAACTCGCCACCGCGCTTTGCCACTTTCGCCGTACAGAATCAGGAGGCGGAGGAGCCATGGTTGGGCCGCTGGGACTGGAAGTTCCCTAGCCTTTTCTGATCTTAGCACCCGTGTTTTCACCCCGCGGTCCTGAAAGTCTTCAGGCTGTGGAAGGGCGGGAACCGGCAGGTCCGAGTGGCTGCCTCCCTCAGGGCTTGCGTTTTACGGGTGGTGTCAGAGAAGAGACAACCCGTTCAGGGGGTTTCTCCATTTGGAGATGCCCACGCGCGCTGGCCTCTCGGCTCGTTTGCGCAGGTCTGCGTGTCAGTTCGGGATGTGATAGCTCCGCTTTGATGTAATGTTAGGCGCTTGTGACAAGTTGTTTATGTGCTATGTCGCCGGCTTGCTAAGTGAAGTTATGAACGGGGGAAAACGGTTGCCGTAACGCAGGGGCACTGTCTAGTGTCAGAGCGAGTTGTAGTAAGAGGCAGGTGCCCTGGATTGAAGGCCGCTTGGGAAGACCTAAGACCCCGGCTTAGTTGTGGGGAGACGAGCTTTGTACTTCAGAGCTCAGTGGTTCTCCACCTTGGTAGGAGTCCTTTTTCGGATACCATTGCAAACTTCAATGCTGCCTTTGAGTGTACGAAACTAGCGTTCGTGTCTTCCATTACTCCCTGCCTATTTGGCAAGCTGTCACTGAGCGATGTACATTTCCAACCCCTTTCATTTACTTATTTTGAGACTGGTGGTGCATGTATGATTGTCCCAGTGGGTGGCTTTATATTTTATTCCTTAAGAAAACCTTAAGGGCTGGCCAAATAGCTCAGCGGATTAAAGCGCCAAGCAGACCCAGGGACTGGGGCCCCTGGACCGTGCTGAGAAAGTGATTGAGACTGGGTGACTGGGTGTGGTAGTGCAAGCCTGTAATCCTAGCTCTTGGGAAGCTGTAAACAGGTGGATCACAAGTCCAATCTAGTAGTGAATCCCTGAACACCCTGTAGACCCATCCTAAAAAAATACAAAAAAGACCTTAGAGAAAAGTGATAAAATCTCATTGTACCCCAGGTAGTTTTAGCCAGTGGGACCCTGTTGGATATGGGTTCTGTATAAATTATATGAAGATGCTTTAAATTTTGAATTACATTGTAATGAAAAACTTGACCTGGTTTTCAGTTTAGGCCTTCACAATGGTCCAGCGCCTGACGTACCGTCGTCGGCTTTCCTACAACACTGCTTCCAACAAAACTAGGCTGTAAGTATTTCCACAAATTAAAATTTAAGTATTGTTGTTTACTCTTTGTAGAATGCTGAGACACTCTTATTTTCTTCTAGGTCCCGAACCCCAGGGAATAGAATTGTTTACCTCTATACCAAGAAGGTTGGGAAGGCCCCCAAATCTGCATGTGGTGTATGCCCAGGCAGACTTCGAGGGGTGAGTGATCTCTGTTCATGGCAAGGGGTGGAACTTGTGTGATAGTGGAAAGTGACTTGCTAAGCAGGTCAAGAACGTAGATCTTGCTTGTAAGTTAATACTCGGGTGCAGTATGCTTTAGGTAGTCAGTGTTCCACTTCCCTTTGAAATCTCTACATTTGCGTTACCACTGTAAAATCCAGGAGCATTAGGTTCTGTAAAGCACTGTCAGACGGTTTTATGTTTTCTTTGTGCAGGTTCGAGCTGTGCGGCCTAAAGTTCTTATGAGATTGTCTAAGACGAAGAAGCACGTCAGCAGGGCTTACGGGGGCTCCATGTGTGCCAAGTGTGTCCGTGACAGGTAGGTAGTACATGAGCAAACAGGCTTCCTGAATCCGTGTGGAGGTGTGTGTTGCCCTGTGTGCTGGGCTCTAGGACATCCCTGGAGACTGGAGGAAGTAGTTCCTAAGTTGGCTTGCCTTTGAAAATGCTGGTGACTGAAAATAACTGATCCTGGGCAGAGTAGTCAGGGACAGAGGAGTTATATCAGGCTTTGGGGGCATT
This sequence comes from Octodon degus, assembly GCF_000260255.1. NCBI lineage: Eukaryota > Metazoa > Chordata > Mammalia > Rodentia > Octodontidae > Octodon > Octodon degus. Next base: position 22,029,853 of record NW_004524592.1, on the reverse strand, counting down.
CTTCACTGGAAGTGTGCTTTGATTTTGTAGGGGGAGCAGGTAAAAAACATCTGTGTTAGTGATTTGATCCTGAGTGAATGGAGGGTGTGAGGGAACAGTGTGTGGGGAGGCTGGAGCAGAGAGGGGTGCTCTGCAGTGGGTAGAATGCAGAAGGCAAGGCTGTGGAGGGCCTTCCTTGCAGAACAAGAGCTGGGTTTTTGGCTTGGTTCTATTAAAGAAGTAGGTTTTGAGCACAACCAAGAACGGTGCATTAGAAATGCAGAGTAAGTAGTAAAGCCGTTTCTTTAATGAGAGATGGGTGTTTGGGACAGACAGCCTGCCCTTGGAAAGGTGAGGAAGTGGCATTTGCCTGAAAGATGGTGGTGGTGGGGGGTTCCGGATGGCAAGGTTGGCTCAGCCTCAGCCCTTTCAGATTCCTTGTGGGAGGAGCTTCTGCTCCACATCTTTTTGGGAGGAAGGGAGACTAGCATGAGCAGTGCTGAGGTGAGCTTAGGTTTGCCGAGAGGGAAGTGAGAGCCATGGCGGGCCCTTCCCTGCTTGCAGCTGCTTCTGGAAGGTGGCCTGGTGCATTTCTACCAAGCTGCATGCAGCATGCATTGCATGAAGGCTGATGGTGAGTTCTGCTCAGGCATGTCACGTCCCAGAAAATGCAGGACAAGTGGGACTTCCATGAGGGACAGGGAACAACTTGAGAATGTAGAAGTTCAGGTAGCTGGGAGTGTGGGAGGTGGCACTAGAGGTGGACTCTGAGTGACGGGTGCCTGTGGGCAAGAGGCAGAGGGCCTTCAGGGAAGAAGGGGAGGCGCGTGTTCACAGCTGGTGCTAGTGGAAAGTGAGCAGATTTGGGCTTCGCGCTTGAAGATTTTTATTGGCCTGTGGGTTCCAAATTTGATTGAACCCCTGCCACGGAGCCATTTACAGTGGATTCCCCAGTGTTCCTGGGGGTTGCATTTCTAGAGCACCCACAAACTGAACGAGAATTTCAAAATTGGCTATAAGTATTTTTTTATAGTTTAAATATGCTTTGTCTTCAATAGTTATATAATTTAATGAAGTACAGTTAATAAGGCCTTAGAAGGTGCAAGGCATTGGGCTGCATCTCAGGGATCCTAGGGCTCTGAGGAGAGCAGGAGATTGGTGCACACTGACGGCAGCTTGCTAAGGTACAGGAATGCTGGAATATGATGGATTACAGGGCTGCGCCCAGTCAGCAGCAAGGGTGCCTGAAAGACGTTCAGTTTCCTGTTTATACTACATTAAAATAAATTGCCAAGATCTGCCTCCTTTATTTCTGAATTTTTAGTGCCAAGCACATGGCTGGTTTTATAATGTGGTTAAAACATTCTGAGACATTTTGCAAATTGAGTTTTATCTGTGTGTCCAGGATCCTAATAATACAGAAGCTGCTATTGGTGGGGTGTTGTCTGTGGGTGCTCTCTCGGGAGAGTGGGTTAGGGTTCCTTGCTTTGGTTTAGTGTTCCTGCTGGAAGTGGCCAAGAGGCCAGCCAGTGATTGCAGCTCTTTATTATACTTGGCACTTGTGAGTTTTACTTGCTTTTCTGAATTCTTTGATTGCTTGTTCAGTTCTTGAATGATACTTGTCTTGTGCTGGGGAAGCTGCTCACCGACTGTTTTCCTCCCTAGGATCAAGCGCGCTTTCCTTATTGAAGAACAGAAAATCGTGGTGAAAGTGTTGAAGGCTCAAGCACAGAGTCAGAAGGCTAAATAAAACATGAAGCTGTTGCAGTAATAAAAGATGGAAAGGCTTGTTCTTTGTTTTGTTGTAATTTTTGTCTTCGTGTACAGGCTTGGTCTCCATGGTGTTGGGAGGCCCTGTGTTTGGTGTTGCTTTCTATGAAGCTGTGCTGGGGTCACAGATTGAGTGAGTTCCTGGAGGCAGCGCTGGCCACTGCTTAGACATGTAAGCGCCCTTTGTAGCCCAGGGCCCAGAGGGGTGACTGGCCCAGAAGCTAGCAAGTGCTCTGCCTCCGAGCACCCCCCACACACCCTTAGGGTCCTGCTGTGTAGCCTGGGCTGACAACCTGATCTTCCTGCTGCAGCCCTGAGTGCTGGGCTTATAGGTGTACACCAGCACCTAATCCCTCTTGAAAGTTTTATTCTGAAGCTTTTCCACAGTGGCCTTCAGCTTGTGCTTCTATTTCACTGTCCCAGGTAGCTGGTATTTCAGGTGGTACACTGTTGGCTATGGAAGCGCTTTGAGAAGAATGGCTTTAAAACTCAAGTACCATTTGATTTTCATGGTCTTTTCCCCTTGTTTTGAGGCAGGGTTCCACTGTAGTACAGGCTGGCCCTGAGCACCTGCAGGCCTCACCTCAGCCTTCTGACTGTCCTTTATGGCAGTGGGCCTGACACTTGGGTTGGTATCTCTTGGAAACCTTACCCCGTCTTCCTGTGCTTAGTTCTGTCGCAAGATGGTCTGTGGGAGACCCGCACCAATTCATGACCTGATGAGGAACCCTTAGGTCAGGCTCATAGAAATCAGATTACTCTTTGTGTTAGTCTAGGTCGGAATGTGAAAATAGAGACCTGTTTAAATGTATGATGCTTATTTTTGGCAACTTAGTAGGAAAAAGGCTGATGGCTCATCTCTGCTTGGGGTGCTGGAGATGGTCCATGTGTGGATGCAGGGTCACTGCTCCACGGGCAGTTTGCAGTCAAGTTTATTTCCTGTCTCAGTGGAGGGAAGGCCCTCCCGCCATTTGTATAAACCCAGCAGTGGGGAAGCCAAACTGCCCTTCACTGTTCAGCGCAGGCATTGCTGCATCAATTGGTATGATATGACATGTTCTGTGTGTAACCCTGACTGTCCTCAAACTCAGGCGATTTTCTGGCCTCCCCTAGGGTGGCAGGCAGGCCTGCCTGAGGATTTCTCAGCCCCAGCGCTTGACAGCAGTGTCTCCAAACACCTGGTTTGCCATATGCCTGGTCCTAAAAGCACAACCCTGTGAATCTACCGTTTGCGTGAGAGCAGGTGCTCAGGTACAGCTAGAGAAGGCCCTGTGGAGCTGGAGGTGCAGAAGCCGTGTAGTGACAAAGTACCTTCCTCTGTGCCCTGTGCCAGCTTCAAGGTTCTTAGTGCAGCAGGCCTGAGCCCGGGATCTTAACTTTTGCACACCGTTGAGTTTCGGCAGAATGCGAAGCGGGCTAACAGGAATCTGAAGGCGAGAGCATTGAAGTGTGTACTTGTTAGAGTTGTTCACGTGGTAATGGCTTCAGTAACGGGATTTTTACTTTCCGAACATGGAGACAATTTAAAAATCTCATTTTACGAATCCAGTTTGAACAACTGGATGTTTTCCCTCCCTTTTTGTCTTCAAAGTAGAAGATTGCTATTATAAGTCCAAATTGGAAGCATACTGTATAAAATTTCAGCCTTTTCCCCAGCATAACCCCCGAGATTATGTTTCTTTTGAAATTATTTTAGTGGTTGGCTGTGCCACCAGATCCATGTGACATAATTTAAATATTTTCTTTCTTTGAGCTACTTGCCGTTTTCCCTCATTTTGAACCTCCTTTTGTATTTGGCTGTTTCACGTACGCTGGTTTTCTGCTTTCGTTCTTGCACTGGTGTTGGAGGCTGGCGCTTAGAGCTGCACAGAGCCCTGATTGACGTGAGCCTGGTCTCGCCTCTGTCCAAGCGGCCAGCATGAAGTCTCTGACTGCTGGGTTTTGATTTGATAAAAAAGCAGTGACACTTTTATTGAATCCAGTTCTGTGTGTGACAAAGTAATCCTGACAGGTTCCTAAAGGACATGTGAATGTAGTCAGTGGTTTCCCTTTCAAAGGCTAGTTAGTGTTTCTCCTTCCATCAGTTGCCTGTAAATTCCATTAGCAGATTGAAGGGGGTCTTTTGCTCTTGAAAGAAAATTTCCATATGTTTAAACAGATGCAGTTTGTTTTCAGGCGCTTAATGACATACTTAGCATTTTTACCCTAATTAGGAGCAGTGGGTCCCTAAATTACAATGGGTTTAGTCCTCACCTCTGAAAATCCTGCCCAGAATTGGGTAAGGTTCTCCATAGCTGCTTTTCCCGTCAAGGTAGAACAAGAGGTACCAGGGCACCCTGCATCTCTTTCCAGGGCTGAAATTATTAGGGTAAGAATGGTTGCACCTGGGCAATCATCGGGTGCTACAAAATCATGTTTTCTCTTTCAGTTAAATATTGGCGTACAGCTGGATATTATCTCAGACTCTGGCCTGTTATCACAACTTACATAAGGTGTGAAAGGACCTCTGATACCCAGCACGAGTGTGATAATGATTTACACTTCAGTAGATTTTTTTTTTTTTTGTATTTTAGGGAAAGGTCTACAGGATGTTCAGGGTCTCACTACTAGATCAGACTTGTAGTGATCCGTTTACAGCCTCCCAAGTGCTGGGATTACTGGTGCGGGCCACCACCATGCCCAGTCTCAATCACTGTCTTAGGCCTGGGGAGAAGTTTTGTATAATGTATAAATGCTTATCAAAATTTTAATTTGGGAAAGTTGGCGTGGTGGCCTGTGCCTATAATCCCAGCACTCAGAAGGCTGAGGCAGGAGAATGGCAGTCTTGGGCATTTAGTGACTAGTTGAGACCCTGTTGCAAAATTTAAAAAACTAATAGGTCTGGAGCTATATAGCTCAGTGTGAAGGCCCTGAGCTCAGTCACTAATATACACATAGACACACAACAATTCACTGTTGACATAGCTTGTTGTGCTATATAACCCAGTGCTAAAAGACCTTGTTTTATTTTGTTGACACAAGGTCTCACTATGGAGTTCAGGCTGACTGAACTCATTCTACAGTCCAAGCTGGTGATCCTCCTGCCTCAGCCTCCCAAGCGCTGGGATTACTGGTGCACACCATCACACCTGGATCAAGAGCTAGTGATCCAGGAGAAAGTGCAAGCTCTTATCGCCTGGCCCAGTTGGCTACAGATGCTCCTTGTTCAATGACCTGCATGTTTAATGAGCATTGGGACTTATAACCCATCTGTGTTTGCAACCCATCTGTGTTTGCATAGCTCTGTGCATCCTGTTGGTAGAGCATCCATCTCTTTTTCGTATGGCCCATCTTGTTTGTACAGGACTGCAGTTACTGCTGATTGTACTGAATAGTATGCAGTTTTATGCTCTGCTATACATTACTGCATGTAAGAGTTACGGAAATAAAGTCACTGAGTTGCAGTTTCCTTGGACAATGTCTTTGTTCTGAATATTGTAATGTACATGCTTTATACAAGTCCTTGTTTAGCGACCAGTTTACTGAACGACCCAATCACAGGAACAGCTGGGTCATTAGACGAGGAGTGTGTGTATATAGATTGCACAGAGCATAGGGTCAGTGTCATAACTGTTCAGCTCTGCTGTGGTAGAGTAATAGTAGTCACAGATAGGAATACCTGTGTTCCAATAAAGTTTTATTTACAAAAGCAGATGTCTAGCCAGATTTGGCCCAGCCCTCAGGTTATGTCATGGAACCTCTACCCCGGATGAACCTACTTCCAGCCAGAGCTGTATCTGACTTTACCCATAAGATAGACTCCAAGTAAGACCAACATAAAAGAACCTAGGCCCAATGAGGGGATTGATCTTTAGATCGTATTTTGAGGTGTTTTGTTAGGTAGCAATATGCTACTAAAACAGTGGTACAGTGCAGTAGTGCGCTTTAATTTTTTTTAATTTGATTTTGAGGCTGGGTTTCACTGTACTCCCGAAGTTGGCCTTGAACTTCTGTGCTCAACAGTCCTCATACCTCGGCCTCCCAAGTAGCTAAGCCTACAAGGACATGCCACCACACCCAGCTTGAGTATCATTGCTGGTATACTATGAATTCCGGAATGTGTACACATTACACATTTTTAGATTGTCATCCAAAATTTTGGATAGAATTTTTTTTTTTTTTTTTTTTTTGTCTTTTTGAGACGGTCTTACGATGCAGTTCAGGCTGGCCCTGAACTCACTTTGTAGCCCACGCTGGCCTCAGACTCGCAATGATCCTGCTGCCTCAGCCTCCCCAGCGCTGGGATTATAGGGGTGTGCCTCCACACCCTGCTTACATAGAAATTTAAACCACTGCCAAGAGACTGGGCATGGTGGTGTGCACTTTAATCCCAGCACTTGAGAGGCTGAAAACAAGAGAATCACTACAAGTCCGATCTACTTAGTGAGACCCTGTAAACCCTGTAGACCCTGCCCTAAATACAGGAAAACAACAACAACTTGTAAACCATTGCCAAGGATGTTATTTGTAGCAGCATGAGCATTTTAATAATTTTGAAGATACCTTTTCCATCAATTTTATAATTAAAATTAAATAAATTAAGTAAATAAAGCTATGTGGTCATTTTTAAGACAGGAGTTGGCTCTTCAAACTACTGAGGTTGTATATTTGCCCTTTGGCATGTATCACCATTCCCATTTTTTCCATAGATTTGTTTATTTTCTGTTTTTAAATTAATTACATCTCTTAGTCCATTTTGGTATACATAATGATCACATTCATTATAGGGAATCTACACCTGTGCATAACACAATTTGATTCTTTTTTTCCCATTCCCCCTTTCAACCCCTTCCCCTTCTTATTTACAAAAGTTTCGTTTCCATGTTTGCCTTCTTTTCTTAGCATTTTTTTCCTTTCTTTTGCTTACAATTCTTTGAGATGGAGTCTTACTGTCTAACAGTCCTCCTGCCTCAGCCTCCTGAGTGCTGGGAATACAGTTGTGTACCACCACACCCTGCTGTGTTTTTCCATAGATTTTTAAACTGACGTGTGTATGTTGTAAGTCCCTTCCAGAATGGTGATTAGTCCTCTACCTAAGAGAGCAAGAGTCCTGAGCACAGCACAGGCCTTGCCGCATTTGCCCCATCACTGCCTCTTCTGATGTGATCTCCTGGCCTCCACCCCGAGGGCTCCATCTCAGAACCAGCCATTTCCTGGCAATCTGGGGACAAAGGTAAGGACGTCAAGTGGCAGTGCTCACAGTCCCCCATCCTGTTCTCCCTTGTGTCATTTTGGGGGTCCTGGGGTGGGCCAGACCAACTGGCTGCAATGTGAGGTATTTCCCTGACAGAAATACCACGCAGACCTGCCCTTGGTTTTATTTCTAGTTAACGTTATTCATGACTTGCTTACCATGCACAAGGCCATGTTCTAAGCTCTGGGTTGAACAAAATGGTTAAAAAGCTCTGGCTCGGTGGTGGTTTTATTACAGGGCCAGGTGGCACGCAATGAATAAATCAATGAGTATTGAATGAATGAATGAATGAATGAATGAAATACGAGTAAGTGAACCAGTGAATGAATGAATGAATGAGATAATAGAACAATTGGTGAACACTACAGACAACAGGAAAGCAGAAGAGGGCTGAAAACGCAAGGTACAGTCAGGGCTGCAGTGTAAACTGTCCCCACCCCAGGAGGGGACATGCAGGCAGGATGGAAGGCAGTGAGGAGGGACCCTGAGGAAGTGCAGTTCTCTGGAGGCGGGAGGTGCCATGGGCCGAGCAGAGCGAGGGAGAGGTGGAAGTGAGGTCAGAGACTTTACAGGTGCAGTCAGGGTTAGAACCAGTGCCAGGTCACAAACTACAGTGAATATTTACAAATAATTTTTTAAAAATTTGTGCCAATGGAAGACACATTGCCACTGATTTCCGCCCCCAAAATCTACTGCCTTATTTCAACACCCTCATCCCATTCCTCCTGCCACTTCATGCAGCAGCGCTGGAGTCCTCTTTCCTAAGTGTCTTTAGTTCTGTCTCATCTGCTTCGACATCCTGAATTGATTCACAGTATTTCCCTTTCTTGTCATTCTGACTTTGGGGAAGACTACAGTGGCTGAAAACATGGAGTCATGTTTTTATGAGCTGGTTGGAGTTCTCCTTCTGGAAATGGAAGAAGAGTGGGGTGGGAAGGCATTGGGGTGACACCTCAGGGAGCTTGTGCGAAAGCTGATCTTCTAGAAAGTGCTTTGCCGCACAGTAGCGATGCCCAGCACCCTCAGAGCAACCTCAGATAACCTTGGTAGTTAAAGGACCACAGAAGTTTGGAAGACCCCCAGTCTGAAGATCTCTGTCACACTGAAAACAGTGCTACAGCTGGCATTGACTGGTTTGTTGGTTCTGCACCTCTTTTCTTGTCTAAGTTGCATACTTCTGGGAACCTGCCATACTTGCATTATTGTCCTGCAGTATGTTAGGCACCTGATGACTCCAGGCATGGGCCAGGGTCCCCAAGGGCTGCTATGATGGGAACCATGGCCAGCTGTGGAGGGCTACAGGGCTCACCAAGGACAGAGTCAATCATTGGTCCAGGCCAGGACTGAGCCCGAGAGGAAGTCTGTCCCGTGCAGGTCAGTGCCGCTCATCAGATTCTCCGGGGCCCTGCATGAGCTTCCAATAGCCAGTCAGACTGATCTGTGCATGGAAAGCCTGTTTATTATTATCTGAGCCTCACTAAACCCATTTGAATATAAAAAAGTACTCTTTTTTTTTTTTTTTTTTTTGGCATGGTTTTAATAAATACTGAAACTTCTAGGAATGCAACTCCTATGTAAAACCAGCAAAGGTTCTATTTTTCTTCTGAATGTTAATCTGGAAAAAGCCAACATTGGTGGAAAAGTAGTAACAATCCATAAAACTTTGCTCTTCTGCAAGGTAATTCAAGATTCTGAAGTTTTTAAGAAAAAAACCAAAATAGTGTGTGGTGAATTTGCTCATTCACTTTTTTTTTTCTGAAATCTTTGGTGCTATATGGTGTTTGTGCAAATTTAATTAATAATGAATTCTATTGTGCTATGATACGTAAATCCACCATGCTCTTTCCCAGAGCATCATTTCTAAGTCATCTGCATTCTGAACAAGTTTGCAAGCCACTACTATGGGCAGTTCAGAAACATCAAAGGGTTCTAAGTCCATTCACATTTCGAAAGTTCTGTTGGATGACTTGAAGAATTCACATCAATTCACTCAACAAACCTCACCTGTGCTCCGCGTGGATAGCAGGTTCTGTGCCCACAGTGACTTTAAGGAAGATGTGGGGCCCATGGAGTCTTCCCTCCCCTGCCCCCTTGCCCACCAGCTCTCTGCCACAGATGTGGATGTGTGGCTTGGTGTGGTGACAGAGTGCCAGCTCCATCCTTATGTGGCCTTGACATGTTACTTGCATACTCTGAGGCTGGCTTAGGTGGCAGGCAGGGCCTCCACTAGGAGACAGCTGACGCAGATTACTCCAGGGGCTTTTTCATTTCTCTTCAAAATCTAATCTCAGAACACACCTCCCGCCAACCAGGTTCCTTCCAGGGGAGTTTATGCTTTTGGTCTTCAAGCTCCTGCAGGTGGGCTGACAAGGAGTGCTGAGTGGGGGGACTCTAAGGCCACTGATAGCCAGGGTCACCCTGTCCACTGCAAACACCGAGCTGACAGGCAGAGCTGAGGCCAGGACAGCAGGAAGAACACACACAGCATGTGGCACACAAGATTCCTTTTCTGAGCTGTCCTTTCTTGTTTCTAAAACCTGAGCCTGACCCAGGCCTGGTGGCTCATCCTGTAATTACAGCACTGTGGGAGGTGGAGGCAAGAGGATACTAACTCCAGTACACATCTAAGCAATTTAGTGAGACCCTGTCTAAAAACCAAACCAAACCAACCAAACAAACAAACATTTTTAATGGGGCCAGTGAGAAGGATCTGTCTGAGTTTAGTCCCCTGGACTGCAGATCAAAAACAAAAGGCTCACCAGAGTTTGATGATGTAACCTAAGTTTGTCACCTTCAGCCTCCTCTGGAAGCTGCTGCTCAGCAGGTTAAAATCCAGATTCCTGAGCTGCTGCGTGATGTCCACCAGCAGAAACTGCTTGCTGATTCTCCCCGAGATGCAGTGAGGGCAGTGGGAAGGATGTGAACAGCGTTAGATAAACACAGGGGGCCTCTGGCAGGTCCATCCTAACCGTATAGGTACCGCGGAGCAAGTTTCTTACCTTGTCTCTCACCTCGCCTATAAAAATAAAGACAACAGCCAGCACCCCTGAAGTTCCACAGGGCAGTGTAATAATATTTTGGTTTTGTTTCTAGTGTTTTAAGACAGGGTCTTGTATGTAGTCTAGTCCTACCTTGACCTGTGTAACCCAGACTGGCTTCAAACTCATAGCGATCCCCCTGCCTCAGCCACCTGGCCACCATGCCCAGTTTTGTTTTTGTTTTTTTATGTTTTTAGTACAGGGTCTAGAGAGTCTCACTACATAGATCAGACTCCTAGTGATTCTCCTGTTTTTAGCTTCCCAAGCACTGGCATTAAGGTGCACGCCACCATGCCCAGTCTCAATCACTGGCTGAGCATGCCTTGGGGGCGGGGCTGGCATGGCATACTGGGGATCGAACCCTGGCAGCTGCTGCTCTGTGCCTAGGCAGGCACTTTAGTCTGCTGAGCCATCTGGGCAGCCCTTGCCACCCCCAGTTTGAACTGTGTAGTCCATGCCTACTGTTAGTGCCCATCCACCTCCGTGCACACTGTGGGGCAGTGCAAAGGGCATCGCAAGGCCAGTGGGGTCCGCTCATTGCCGATGATGAAAGAGAAGTGGCGATGGAAAGAGAGCAGAACGCAACTGATACCTTCCTGGATTGTGTTTTACCCAAAACAGTTTTTTTTTTTTTTTTTTTTTTCCCCTGTAAGGAGTCACATACATGCATGGTACACACACGCACACATGCACACACACACATGCTTAGGCTGATGTGCCAAGCTGTATTTGATTAGTTCCGGGCAGAAGAGCATTAGGGCATCTGAAAACCACAACAGGAGACGTCGATTCTGATGGGCCTAAAGCTCGGGGTATTTCCTTTCAACTGAACTAGAGGGAGAGTACTTTGATATAGGGTACATATGGAAATATTTTACAGCACTCTTAAAGAGTTAGCTATTTTGTTCTGTATCTTTGCTCTTCGATGTGCATGAGGGCCGACAAGTCAACGTCTTGGAAGATTCCATGTGGACCCTCAGCTGGAATATTTTTCTTGAGCCCGGTTGGTTTGCTTGTGCAGACTGCCGTGCACATGGAGGACAGCGCTGACGGCCCCTGGAGCTCCTCTCTGCAATTCTGCTGAGTGAACCAAGGACCTGGCCCTGGGCAGCTTGGCCCCGCAGGGAGGGCTCTGCGCTTCCCACCGACTGCAGAGGTGTGGCTGGAGGGGTGGGGCGCGTACCTTCTGACTCACGCAGTCCAGCCCCAGCCCTTCCCAATCTGGGAGTGAGACACCTTGGAAAACCATTCCTCACTCACATGAATCTATTAACAGTGGTTGCTTTTAGGGAGAGGAAGATATAGGAAAGTGGCTTTTGCTTTTTATGTTTTATCCTTTGTATTTGATGACTCTAAATACATAATCTTAACTTTTTAGAACAGAGATCATAAAGCTGGGCGTGGTATTGCAAGTCTATAATCTCAGCACCTGGAAGCTGAGGCAGGACAACTGGCAGGAGTCCAAAGCCAGGCTGGACTGCTTAATGAGTTCAAGGCCAGCCTGAACTATATAACTAGACCCTTTCTCAAAAATAACAAGGGCAGGGACAGGAGATAGTTTGGAGGTCTAAGCGCCTGCCTGGCAAGTGCAAGGGCCTGGATTTGACCTCTGGTACCACATGCCACTGATCAGCTATGAGCTGCATAGTGAAACTTGTACCAAATAAATAATTAAAAATAATAAAACCACAACCCCCCCCAATAACAACAGGTGATGTTCTGAGCCATTTTTGTTACTTATTCTTTATAGATTTCTATATTGAAAAATGAAATGTAACAAGCACACTTTTAAAAGCCTAACTAGGAATAATTCTTTTTTTTTATAATTAACTTGCTTATACATTTTTTAAAAATTTACAAGTCTATATGATTTGCAAGGCAACTAGATATCAAATAATATCCTGGGTTTGATATTTTATTCATCTGAAAATGATGCTTTCACAAGATTTTTCTTTCATCATTAAAAGCGTAAACCATTTGCACTTAAAAGCCGAGCTCGGAGGCCGTGGAAGGCAGCCCTCTCCATGTAATATGTAATTACTGTTCCTCCATCATTAGTACCCGGGTAAATCTCTTTTAAAGAAGTTTGCCTTTTTACTATGCCTGTGAATGCAGTTTGCAAATCTCAAGGTATCAAAAATACATTTTGGCCAGGCTAAGACTGTGTACGACTGTTTCATGTAAAAGAGAACTACTGCCCTGCTGTGGCCACGGAAAGAAATTCTAGATGGGAAGTCAGGAAAAAAAAAAAAATCTAGTTGAATTACAACCGCTTTGCTTGTCAGATGGATATGTCCAGCATCACCTCTAGCTAGTTTTTAAATTACTGTCTGATTAACTCTATTGTGGGCATGTGTTTCCTGTTTTTTAAAATTTAGACTTCTGCTGAGCATGGCAACCCATTGTCCAGCCTCTGCCCCACGTCTCCACCTCTCGTCCTGCCCCACTGGTCCTTGAAGGTAGAGCTGTCAGATGGGAACTTCTGCAACTCCTTCACTCTCTTTAACATCTAAAAACTTTATTTATTTATTTATTTATTTATTTATTTATGTTATTTATTGGAACCAGGAATCAAACTCAAGACCTCATGCTTGCTAGGCAGGCACCATACCTGAGCTATCTCCCCAGCCCCCTAAAAACTTCAATGTACAGGGCTGGAGAGATAGCCCAGTGGTCTAAGCACCTGCCTGAGAAGCACAAGGACCTGAGTTTGATCCCTGTTACCACATGCCGCACCAGCCCTGAGAGCCCCAATCATGCTATGCTGGCCCGGAAACTGTGTATAGTGACCCACACCTGTAATCCCAGTGCTGGGGAGGCTGAGACAGGAGGATCACTATGAGTCTGAGCTACATAGTGAGACTCTGTGTCAAATAAACAAAACAAAAAAAAAAAACCTTTATGTACATAACAGTACGCACTTTAGACAACAGGCCAGGTCTCAAGCCTGTTACCTATGTCAGTAGGCCTCAGTTTCCTTATCTGACAAGTAGAGAAACAGCATCTACTCTGAAGAATTACTGGGCAGGTTGCAGAAAATGCTGGGTGTTTAGCTTAGTCGCCTGATACCTCTGAGCGCTCCGCTGTCTTCTATGGAAGATAGCATAGCTGATACCAAGCTAGACTTTATCCCTGTGGGGCTCTGTCTCACACTCTTTTGCTATCATCCTCACTGTGTTCAGTTCCTTATTCTCCTCTCTCCTTAGGAAGCTTGGTCCCTACCTCTCCATGATCATCTCTCCTTGTTTTACACAAAATGCCTGTGTGCATCAGCCTTTAGTTGCTGAGACCAAGTCCCCCTTATGTATAACTAAAAGAAGAAAAGTTGACTGGGGCTCATGGCTACAGAGGTTTCAGTCTGTGGTCAGCTGACTTAGCGGAGAGATCAGGGTGGAAGGACATGGTGGAGAGAGACTGCTTATTGTGGCAGCCAGGAAGGTGGGGGGGGGGAGGGAGAGAAAGAGAAAGAGAAAGGGAGAGAGAGGGAGAGCCAGAGCCACAAAGACAGAGAGGCAGAGAGCGACAGAGACAGAGCAGGGACAAGGACACATGCTTCCAGGTTACACACCCAGTGGTCTTCCTCTAAGCAGTGTCCAGATCCACACAGCACATCCAGTTGTGAGCTCATTGATGGATTCATCCATGAGAAAAATCATGTTAGAACTTCTGAGGAGAGGACAGAGTGGTGAACAGCAAATGAAGGGCCTCTCTGAGACTTGGGGTCCAGATGCTACAATACAGAAACACAAAGAAGAGGGAGGAAAGTAGGTCCCCGGGACCCAACCAGGATGTGGAGTGAGAATTGAAGCCCACAGGGAGAGCAAAGAGACAGGATGTGAATGAAAAAGAAAGAGGTGGCAAGTGGCACTGTCTCCCTGAGCCCTGAATCATTGCATAGGAGGTGTGACTCCAGCCTGCAGACACACAGCGACTGCTGGTGACCTCAGGGCCCTCCACAGAGAAATGCAGTGGAACAGAGCAGTGGACACAGACTGCAGTGGCTGGTGAGTTATTTGGGATCAGATGTCCCCCAGGAGAGGGAGACTGGCTGGTCATCTTGGAGAGGGGCCAGCTGAGCTCAGAACTCAGAGCCACTTCAGGCTGGCTCCATCTCGTGGCTCCCAGTGTCTGGGTGAGGCAGAACCGAGTTCAAGCCAGCAGGAGGCCAAGGAGCTGAGTTCAAGCCAGCAGGAGTCACACGAAGTGTTATGGCCTGAACAAATCGGGTTCCAGCCTCACAGCCAGAAACCAGCTTGAATGGCAGTGGAACTAATGGTGCTGGCTTGCTGGAACTAATCAACATGGACCTGGACTCTGCCCCCTTGTCTGCCATTGGCAGCAGACACCTGCCTTAAAATGGGTGTTTTTAAATTATTTTCTTCTCTTTTTTTTTTCTTGATTACTTGTTCTTGTTCTTATTAGTATGAATATTGCTTCTAGATTTTTGTTGTTGTTCTGTTCTTGTCTTTATTTCTTCCTTCTTTCTCTCCTATCCTCTTCACAGTTTCCGAAAGTTTGCATAAACTTCCTTTGTTCTCCAGTCTTGCTTCTAATCTCATTCTCTCTTTTCTTCTTCTTCTTCTTCCTCCTGCCCTCCTCCTCTCCTCCCCTCCCCTCTTCCTCTCCCTCCTCTCCTGTTCCTTCTACTCTT
>NW_004524592.1:22011252-22015051 GCF_000260255.1 Octodon degus | reverse complement strand
TCTTCTTTTCAAGAGGGATGTTACCATGTAAACTTACTATGTATCCAGGGCTGGCCTCAAAACCACAGTGATCCTCCTGCTTCAGCCGCCTGAGTATTGAGATTATAGATAAGTGCCACCTAGCCTAACTTCTTCCTCTTCTTATATTTCTTTATTTTCCCCCACTAACTCCTTTTAAGTTTCCTCTCCTGAGGGTAAAATTACCATATTGAGGGCATATTTACTGTATATAATTTTTTATTTTGTTTTAGATTTTGTTATATAACTACAAATCTAGTTCTTATGGTTCAAGGTGGCAAATTAATAGTTATCACAGTTTGTCATTTCTAGGCTGTTTGATGCTATTGTGATTGGTGACTGTACTTCCTTAGCCAAGGTGACATAACTATTGTTCCTGGTTTGCCAAGACTCTGATTGCCTAAGAGTCATAAACAATACTCTAGGGCAGTGCCAAAGACCGGGGGCTAAGTCAAATGCACAGCAGCTTCTCATCCCCAATAAATTGAAGAGGTAGGATCTTGCAACAGACTCAAAATCCAGAAGCTAACTACACCTGGAAGGCATGTCTGAGAAGTAGTCAGAAGTAGTAGCTAAGGACTCTAAACACTAACAGCAAGCAATTTATAAGGATCAACCTAGAAATTAAAGTAAAAAACAAAATAGAAAATGAGGAGACACTTAAGCAAGATGTAATCCCAGACTTCCAGCTTGCCAAAAGCAAACCCAGGGGACAATGAGGTGGAGCAATCTGAAAGCCACCCAGCTGGACTCTGAAGTGGTAGCACAGAAGCAAAGAAGCAGATGAATGAGGCTCTAGAAAAAGTCAAATCAAAAATAATTTTGTGAGATCATTGCAGAGAAGGTGACCATAATAAAAGACATGATTAGTGACTCTAGAACAGATAGAGATTTAAAAAAAAAAATAGAAGAGATAAGGAAAATAATGAAAACCACGAGTGCCCAACATGGGAAAGAAATGGAATCCATGAATTGAACAGAAATCCAGGAGATTAAAAATTCCACTGAGCCACTCCAAGCCCAGGCCTTCCGTGTGAGAGAGGCCTTTTCCCTCATTCTCCAGACCTCTTCTGCCCAGCCGGACCCAGCACAGCCTGCCCTCTGAGTGAGAACTTCTGCCGTGCCTTGGGCCTGCTCCATATCCGACCAACCCCAGGCCCCCCTGCACCCGCTGCTCCAAGCCCTGGCCCGCCACATGAGACAGGCCTTTCATTGTATTCTCCAGACTTCCCCCACCCATCCAGAGCCAGCACAGCCCATCCTGTGAGTGAGAACTTCCACTGCACTGTTGGGAGTCCTGCAGACTCACCAAAGCACAGTCCCGGTGAGCGTGTGGGAGTACTTCTGCACTCTCTTGCCCCCGCTCCTCATACGCCTCCAGACCCACCCCAGACCTGGCATACAGGCTTGGGGTAAAACCCTGCAGCTAAAGTCCCTGCAGTGAGACTAGGGTCAAAACCACACAGCTAATCCAGGAACAGAACATCTTACCAGAGGGGTACAGCAGGCCCACATCCAAGGGCAACAATAATAAGGAGCTAAGCACAGTAGCCAGACCCAAGCCAAGCACAAGCAATAAGGAATGAAAAAAGTGTAATTACCACAGACCCAGTGGAAATTCAGAAGATTATCAATAGCTACTTTGAGAATCTGCATGAACTAGAACTTCGCATATCAGTACCCAAATTTCATTAAGTGATAAGGGTGTAATTGCACAAAAGCTCTACAACAAAGGTCAGACGTCAGTGCTAAATGAAATGATAAAGACAAGGAGCAAAATGCAGGCTCAGGCCTTGAGCCCACTCATAACAAGTGCAGAGGACACTAGCTCAGCTGAAATAAATGAATCAGTGTCAGAAGTAAATAAACAACAACAGAAAGATGTAGAGGAACTCAGAGCAGAATTAATCTCTGGAACCAAAAAAAGAAAACTCTGAATTGATAGCATCTGAATTTAAGAATCAAATGCAGAAACATATGGAGCAAACACAAATGCAGTGGACACTAGCTTAGCTGAAATATATGAATTAGTAGCATCAGAAGTAAATAAGCAACTGCATAAAGGTTTAAAGAAACTCAAAGCAGAATTAGTGTCTGAAATGAAAAAAGAAATCTCTGAATTCATAGCACCTGAACTAAAGAATCAAATACAGAAACATATGGAGGAAACACAATCTGTAAAAGACTGCAGTAAAAAAAAAAAAAAAAGACTCTGCAGGGTTAGGGTTAGGGTTAGGGTTAGGGTTAGGGTTAGGGTTAGGGTTAGGGTTAAAAATGATGGATTCCTTGAATGATCAATAGAGGAAAGAAATAGATCTCATGAAGCAGAGTCAAAGAGATGTAGAGGAAGTTAACATATCATTCACAAGCCTGTAAAATCATTTGAGTGAAAGTGAAGATAGAGTTTCAGATTTTGAAGATGCTGGTGCAGCTAGTGAAAAGGTAAGAAAAGATCTTTTAAAAATAACTAGGATGCAGGAAAAAATAATTCATGACCTGCAAGACAATGAAAAGATGAACAATGTGACTAATAGGCATCAATAAAAAAGGAGTCAATATAAATGATATAAAAAGAATATGGGCAGAAGTAATAGCAAAAAACTTCCCAAATATGAGGAAACAATTTGACATTCAGGTAACCAAAGCATACAGAACTCAAAATAACTTCAACCCAATTAAAAACACACTGAGTCAAGATCCCAGAAATCCAAAACAAGAATATCATACTGAAAGCCACTAGAGAAAAGTAGAAGATCACATTCAAAGGAAAACCCATCAGAATTATGGTCGACTTCTCTTCATAAACCATGAAGGAAAGAAGAGCATGGGGCAGAGTACTTCAAGTCCTCTACAAAAACAAATTCCAACCCAGACTACTATACCCTGCAAAACTGTCTTTCAAGTTTGGTGGAAAAGTGAAATACTTTCATGAAAAAGAACAATTAGAGAATTTCATGATGGCAAAGCCAACCCTACACAGACTACTGAAAGATGTTCTAGAAAGGGACCAAAATGATCAGAACTCCACCAACGAGAACAGAAGTAACCCATTAATAGGACAAACAATTAAACACAGGAGAAAAAACAGTTAAAAAACAGCATCTTAACAACATGTCAATCGTAAGTCAACACATCTCAATTATAACCATCAATGTAAATGGACTCAATTCACAAATTAAGAGAAATAGATTGGCATAGTGAATTAAGAAACAAAACCCATCAATATGTTGTATACAAGAAACACACTTAACTCATAAACTCATAGGCTGAAAGTCAAAGGATGGAAAACAATACTACATGCCCCAGCACTTCAGAAAAAAGCAGGGGTAGTAATCTTGTTATCAGACAGTCTCAACTTTAAACCAAGAATGATAAAAAAAAAAAATAAAGAAGGCCACTATATACTAGTTAGGGGAAAAATTCAAGAGGAAGAAATAACACTCATAAATATATATGCACCAAACACGGGAGCACCGAACTATATAAGACAGACCTTAATAGACATGAAAAATTTAATATCCAATACAATAATCTTAACAGGAGACCTTAGCACCCCCTTATCCCAAATAGATAGATCAACCAGACAAAAAATTAGCAAAAAGTAGCAGAATTGAACCGGGGCTTGGAACAATTGGACTTGGTAGACATATAACAGAGTGTTCCACCCAAACACAGATGAATACACATTTTTCTCAGCTGCACATGGGTCATTTTCTAAAATAGACCACATATTGGTACATAGGTCATGCTTAAGTATATGCAAGAAAACAGAAATTATCCC
>NW_004524592.1:22008630-22009737 GCF_000260255.1 Octodon degus | reverse complement strand
GCTACTAGAATTAATACAGAAATTCAGTAGCATAGCAGGTTATAAAGTCAATACCCAAAAGTCAATAGCATTCCTCTACACAGACAACAAACACACTGAAAGGGAAATTAGAGAATCAACACCTTTTACAATAGCCCCACAAAAAATGAAATACCTTGGAATTCATCTAACTAAAGAAGTCAAAGATCTATTCAATGAAAATTACAGTACTCTGAAAAAAGTGATCATAGAAGATTTCAGAAAATGGAAAGATATTCCCTGCTCCTGGACTGCAAGAACCAACATCTGAAGATGGCCGTACTCCCAAAATTGTTGTATAGATTTAATGCAATCCTTATCAGACTACCACCAACATACCTCCCAGACCTAGAGAAATTGTTCCTAAAATTTATTTGGAACCAAAAAAGACCTAGAATAGCAAAGGCAATCCTGACCAACAAAGACAAAGCAGGAGGCATTACAATTCCAGACTTGAAATTATACTACAAAGCTATGTAATAAAATCAGCATGGTATCAGCAATGAAATAAACCTGAGGATCAGTGGGATAGATTAGTAGATGCAGAGGCCTCTAGGAACACACTCAGCCACCTGATCTTCCACAAAGGGGCCACACCTGCTTACTGGAAGAAAGATAGCCTCCTTAACAAATGATGCTGGAAAATTTGGCTCTCTACATGCCAAAAACTAAAGCTTGAACCAGGTCTATCACCATGCACTAAACTAAAGTCAAAATGGATTAAAGAACTGAACGTTAAAACAGAAACACTAAATCTCCTAGAAGAGAAAGTAGGAGGATCTCTTGAAGACGTAGGGATAAGCAAAGAGTTCGTGAATAAAAATCAAATCGCACGGGAAATACTTGAAAGAATTAACTGGGACCATCTCTTATTAAGAAGTTTTTGCATGTCAAAAGAAATTACCAACAAAGTGAAAAGACAACCCACAAACTTCAAAAAAATCTTAATAAGCACTCAGACAAAGGTCTGCTCTCTAGAATTTATAAAGAACTAAAGAACATTAGGGCCCCTAAATTCAAAGACCCAATCCAGAAATGGGCATCCAAGATGAACACACACTTCTCAGAAGACGAAATTAAAGAAGCAAA
>NW_004524592.1:21994088-22002162 GCF_000260255.1 Octodon degus | reverse complement strand
CATTCTCTTAATGAATAGAATGATTTGTTCTAATGGTGTTTGTAAATAGGATCACAAGTCCGCATCTTGTACAGCAATTAACCACTAAGAAGAATATCTGCAGTGTATTATTTGTTGAAACTGTACCTCCGATTTGATTTGAAACTGTCTCATTGCTATCTGTTTATCAATAAAACTTTGAAAAAAAATACGTGTCCCAGGTGTCTGCTGTGTCACACCTGAACTGTGCTGTGGGGCCAGGGGCCCCACGCCACCTCAAGTGTGCAGTAGAGTCTGCACAACCACCCCGAAGGACAGCGAGAAAGCCACTGGCAGTGGCTTGACGAGGTTTGGCCTGGCGACTTTCAGAGTTCCTACTGAGCTGAGACAGCGCTGATCCCTGGGCTGGCTGAGTGGGGATGGTCGGGGTCCTTAGCAAGAGGAACACTGTGAGCGCTATGAGCGCAGGCGTGGAGCCAGGAGCAGCCCTTTCATCTCCACTAGCTTCGTTCGCCAAAGCCTCCCACATCTCCCCCCGACCCCATCTCCTCATCCGCATGCAGAAACAGCTCTGCCCTGAGACTCAGGCCTGACTGTCCAAGGCATTGGCACCGGAAAGGCACCCTCAGTATCCTGGACCTACCTGGATTCCCTCCACCTGTCCAGCCTCACAGTCCCTTTCTGCTAGCCTATTCCCTGAACACTCATTCTGCCCCAAATCATAGCCCCCCTCCTCAATCATTATGACAGAGAACAGTGTCTGGCCCTGTGTCTGTTCTCCCCCCAGCTAGCCAACAAACCCCTCAGCACTCATTCTCCAAGTGCTCATGGCATTCCACCTTAATCCATTTGCTGTTGCTATGACACAATACCCAAGGCTGAGTGATTTGTGAAGAATGAAGTGTATTTAAGCTCAAAGCACTGGTGGCTCGGGTTCCAAGATCAGGCAGCTGCATCTGGTAAGGGCCTGTGCTGCTTCCCGACAGTGGAAGGAGGAAGGAATAACAGAGAAGGATGCTGACTTCTGAGACAGCTAACTTGCTCCCTGGAGAAAGGCAGGAGTGACTCATGAGTCATGAATGGCCCCAATATCTCCTCCAGGGACACAGTTCTGGAACTGACTACTGGAATCAAGGTTCCACCCCAGAGCTTCAGAGGACCACCCAGACCGTGGCATACCGTCAACAGAGCTCAGGAAGGATGGGCATCGAGAGCTACACTGGGATCATGCTGAGGAGCTCTCCTACACTCATGGCTCTGCTTGGCCCCGATGTGGCCAAGGCCAGCCCTGGCTCTGCAAAGGACACCCAGCAAAGACAGAGGATGAAATGCAGACAGACCTGAGTACCTCATCTCTCATGCCTGGAGCCTTTGCATCTCCTTTGCCCTACTGACTGCCTCTGCGTCCCTCCTAAGCATCAGAGGCAGTGTGGCGGGAAACCTGGGAATGGGGGAAGAAGGGAGGCACAGGTGGTGGCCTCTTTCTTTTATTTTCTGGTATTCTCACTCCTTACTGACCAAGGCAAAGGCCCCACTTAAGACATACTCGTCCTGGCTTGGGAGCTGGCCTTGCCTCTGCTGTGGCAGGTAACCCTGAGTGAGCTGCCTAGGCCTATGGGGGGAGTACGAATAGTCCCATCCTCTCTTCAAGTAGACCAAGGGCCAGCAGCTCACCCCAGGCACCCAGCCAGGTTCCCTGCATCAGAGCCAGAACGCATGGGCCCTAACAGCCAAGTGCCCACTCGCTCCCTTCTGCTCACCTCCGAGTGGCTGGCATGTGGCAGCCTGACAGAGCTGACCCCTGGGATCCCTGCACAGCTCCACACTGAGAAGCCAGCCCAGAGGCAGGTCCCGCAGCCAAAAGCCAGCTATCTGGGAAGGTTGTCAGCCACCAGTGCAGAGGAGGGAGCCAGCAGAACAGAAGAGGATGCGGGTGGTGGTGGGCACCTGTCTCCTGCCCCCTGGTCCCTGTGGCACTGTCCCTTGTCAGGGAGACCTACCCCACATGCAGCCATGGCACACAACCACCTGCTAGCCCTGTGTATGTGTGTCCCTCAACAGCTATATTTTCCTTTTATCAATTTTATATCATGATGTATTTTTTGTGGAAAACTCACAAGCACGAAAGGTTTCAGTTAAAAAAAAAAAAAAAAAAAAGAAAGTATATGCACCAGCATGAGCTAAAATGAGGATAAATACCAGATGTAGAGGACAGGACTGTTGAAATATGTTTTTCTTTTATTTCTTTCTTTTCTTATTTATCTATCTATCTATCTATCTATCTATCTATCTATTTATTTATTTATTTATTTATTTATTTATTTTGAGACAAGGTCTTCCTGTGTTATTCAGGGTGGCCTTGAACTCACTATATAGCCCAGCCTTGCCTCAAACTCATGGTGATCCTCCTGTCAGCCTCCTGAGTGGTAGGATTATAGGTGCATGCCACAGTGCCCTGCTAGAAAGATTTCTTTGTTTGTTTTGTTTTCTCTTTTTGTTTCACTATGCAGTTCAGACTGGCCTTGAATTCACTTTGTAATCCAAGCTAGCTTCAAATTTAGAGTATCCTCTTGCCCTATTCTCTTGAGTTCTGGGATTACAGGCATGTGCCAATATGCCCAGCCTAGTATTTTTGAAAAATAGCAAGGGATTACAAGAAATATATCTAGCAGGTGCTAGATGATCCAAAGAATAGCATAATATTGATTGGAGTCAATGAAAAAGCAGGACAGAGGTAGGGGCACACCTGTGATCCCAGCACTTAGAGGCTGAGCTAGGATGATTTCCATGAGTTTGAGGCTAGCCTAGGCTACATAAGTGGATTCAAGACCAATCTGCCCTACATAGTGACACCCTGTCTCAAAACAAACAAACAACAAACAAGACAAAGGAAAAAAAGAGCACAAAAGACATAAAAACTGTGACACACACACACACACACACACACACACACACACACACAAACTGTTCACAAAAGCAATGAAAATACTTCCCAAGCAGGGAAAACGTATTGATATACAGTAAGTGAGGCACATAGAATTCCTATTAACCATGATCAAAAAAATTGACAGCAAGGCATATAATAGATAAGATTTCAGAAATTTAACATAAGAACAGAATATTAAAAGCTATCAGAGAAAAGAAACAACACCTATAAAGGAAAGTAGATCAGAATCACAGCAGACTTCTCAATACAACCCTCAATTCCAGGAGAGCTTGGAGTAAAGTATTTTAAGCCCTAAAAGGAAACAACCTCCAGCCCAGACTGATGTACGCCAGAAAGGTATCTTTTAAAATTGATGGAGAAATAAGATAGCTCAATGACAAACAACATCTGAAGAAATTCATTACCACCAAACCTGATCTCCAAAAATGTTCTGAAGGACATTCTAAAAAGAGACAGTGATAGCTACAACTCCATGAACTTCACCAGAATGAATCCATCAGGCAAGGCAAGAGGTTAAACAAAGGGAAGTAAAAAAGGAACCAGCAACGGAGATTAACATGACAAGGATAAGCCAATAATGATCAGCTATAACCATCAATGTAAATGGTCTGAATTCACCAATCAAAATAGTTTGACGAATAGATCAAGAAGAAAAATCCAACAATAGGCTGCATACAAGAAATACATTTACTTCAGATGCTATTATTTCAGAGATTTCAGGAAGGTGACTTCCAATTTCTTCTGTGCTAGTGTCTCCTGCATTTGTTCTGGGTAGGCTCGGAGCCTGAGATTGCATTTTGTTCCTTTTCTTTGTCATTTTGTTTAGCATTGTCCTCTGACCTTTGGTGTAGAGCTTTGGTGCAGTTATTACCTTAGCATTCTCATAGATCTGGGTCTAGCAGTGTGTCCTTGCTTACTGGGTCCAAAGCTACTGAGTTTGAACTTGTCCAGCCAAGCCTGGCTTGGGTCTGGCTCCTGTGCTCCGCTTCTTCCTGTTGCAGCCCGTGGAAGTGAACCCGCTGTGCCCCACTGGCAAGATGTTCTGCTCCCAGATTAGCTGGCTGGGTTTCACTCCTAGCCTATCTGCTGTGAGATCCACTGCAGCTTCCACACCAGGCCTGTCCCCTGAAGGAGGTTCCAATGGGGTGACAGATGCCACACGCTGGGCCTGTCCCATGGGCTTCTTTGTCTTCTGCCAGGAAGGTTCCCGCAGGCAGCAGGTACCACACTCCAGGCCTGTCTGGTGCACTGTGTTCAAGAACACATTTACTTCAAAAAGAAATTCATGGACTGAAAGTTAAAGGGTGGAAAAAAAAACTCCATGTGGCAGGAACCCAGAAAAAAGCTATTCCGTTTGTAGACAAAATGGATTTCAAGCCAGGACTGATTAAGACAGACAAACAAGGTCACTACAATCTTGTAAAGGGAACAACCTAAGAGGAAGAGATATCATAAATATATATGCACCAAATACCAGGGTGCCCAACCATATAAAGCAAATATACATGAACATGAAAAATAAGCATTAATATGATTGTAATGGGGAACCTCAGTACCCTACTGCTACAAATACACAATTCAACTAGACAAAAACAGCAAACAAATATAGTAAGCCAACCACACTTTTTTTATCAACCACACTTTTGAACAAACAGACTTAATAGATGTCTACCTAGCGTTCCACCCTACAACAGAATATGCACATTCTTCTCAGCTGCACATGAGACATTCCCCAAAAACAGTCTTCTTACTAGCTCATAGAAAGTGTATCTTGGCTATTTCTTCTTGTTCCTGAGACAAAATACCTGACAATTCAAATTATGGAAGGAAGGGTGTATTTAGCTCACAGCTTGTGGAGGTTTCAGTCTGTAATCAGCTGGCTCCAAGGCAGGATGGCGTGGTGAGGGGAATTGGCTTAACCCCTGAGAGGACAGCAAAAGCAGTGAGAGCTAAGGGGGAGAGAGCGAAGCTCTTTTCCTCTCTTGCACTGTATGCCCGCTATCCATCCACACCATCTCTATGCCTTTCTCTCCCACAAGCTCAGGAGGGGGATATTTACAAAAAGAGGAACCTTTGGGCCCCCTGCTGAGTCCCTTAGTCAAACTCCAAAACTTGACACAATGAATCAACCATAACAGCATACTAAGTAAATGCGCAAGAATTGAAATTACCCCATTTATATTATCAGACAGTGGTGCAATGCAGTGAGAAATCAATGGCAAAAGACACCACAAGAACTTCATAAACACACAGAAATCAAATAGCATCCTCCTGAAATTAAAGAAGAAATTAAAGTTTCTACAACAGTTTCTACAATTAAATGATAATGCCTGTGTAGCATCCTGGAATTTATGGGACACTATTGAAGCAGTCCTACTAGGGAAGTTTATAGTGGTGAATTCCTGTCTTGGATCAACCTATGATAAGATTAGCACCTCATAACCTGATTATTTTCCAGAAGCCCATAACAATGCCCAAATGTTATGACCCTTAAAAACCTCTCCTGCTCCAGCTCTTTCCCTCCATTCCTACGTGGCTACAAAGGGAATGTATAATGGATAAATCCCACATTAGCTCACTCACTATTCCTGTCCAGTTCTCCTTTCTGCAGTCTGTTTTCTCCTGGTAGTCAGCTACTGAAATCAAACAGTGATCACCCACCACGGTGCCAGCATTTACTGTAAGACCACATTCCAGGCGCTGTGCCTAGCACAGGGTCCAGTGTGTTCCAGAACCTTTATAATATGGCGTGCTTGACCACGCACTCTCTGGTCAGAGGCCACCAAGGGTCATCCATCAAACCCCATGGCTTCAGTTTTACTGTGGCTTGCTAGGAACTCCTTCTGCAGCTTCTGGGCTCCTGCTCCCGTGGTGCCTCTTCTTCGATTCTGTGTTTCTATTTCGCAGGCTCCCCCTTGTTTGCGTGGGTCATTCTGCAGGCAGCAGTGCTCAGCCTTCCTCCTTCTCACTCCTTTAACTTCAGTCTGTAAGTTCCCATGACTGCAGCCTGTGCTAGGTGCTAAGTGTGTGCATATTTCTGGGTCTAGCTCATGGCCTTCATCGCTGCCACAGGAGGTCGACAGAACCTTCCTAAATCCATCCTCACCACCTCAGTCTCATGTTTCCACACAGCTTCTACTGAAGCTACCTTCATACTGAGCTACATCTCCAGCCCTTTTTTTGACCCTTATTTTAAGATAAGGTCTTGCTAAGTTGCTAAGTTGCCCAGGCTGGGCTGGAACTTGTGATTCTCCCAACCTCCAAGTTGCTGGGAACACAAGCCTGTGCCACTTTCTCTGCTTTGTATTCCTTCTTTGATATCCAAGTAATGAGGGGTTAGATGCTATTTGTAAATGTTATGTTACATGTGGTAGAAAGAAAGAAAGAGAAATGGTTAATGGATAAACATATCTTCATAATAAAAAGGAAGTCATAACAAATACAGTGCTTAGCGCTTCAACTGCTGCTATATTCATGGCTGGTACTTATGGGTTAAGTCTTCAGTAACATCTTCATATTCTCTCTGTCCTCAGCACAACCTTCAGCTGGTGACAGTCTCCTGCCTGCTGGTGTCACCTAAACCTTAACTCTGAAAGGTCGGTGTCACCAGCAAGGCTGCCCCTATTGACTTGTCATTTTTCTTGGCCTTTTATTACAGGGCCCAAGATAAGAGAGTAAGGGAAACAAGAGAAGGGAGAGAGCTCAAGGAGTCTTCTGCATTCTGGACAGACTTTTCTTTTAGCTACTTAATAGTGAGAACTCACTTTTCCCTAGATTATTCTGAAGTCATCCCTTGTAGTTGATTCAATACCCTTTTATTTACCTTTTGATTTCCTAGCACAGGGACACTTGGAATGGCTGCATGACTGTCTCATCTTCCAGTTTAACAAAACTACTGTTGTATCTTTCCCCGCCCTATTCTCCTCTACTCCCTCCCTTGCACTCAGTACTAAAACTTCTAGATCAGTAGAGCCCAATGCTGTATAGAAGCAAAGTTGATGGGAAGCAGAGATTTCACTAGTATATTAGTAAAAGTAAAGTGGAGAGGATCCATTTCCATTTTCTATGATGGACTCTTAAATTTCTAGACTCTTAAATCCTATCAGAGAAGCAATATCATATGCTGATCACATATTGACAACACATAATGCATCTTGGAAGACATTGTCATGCCCCAAAAGATTTGACATCATAACTGAGTTTTCAAAAATCCATGTAATGACGACACATAATTGCTTACAGATAATAGGACACATTCTGAGTCCAGCGAATTTCATGGACATGAGCAAATTGCCACAATTCATAGGTGTCAGATGAGTTCCTTGGCCAGAAGCTGTGCTGTGTGATACACAGTGATGACTAAGGGACTATGTAAATCCACAGAATAGTGATTTTGGGAGCAGTGTGTGGCTAAGTAAGAAAGATTCAAATCTACTTTTAAATGTCTGCTTCGGTAAGAGCCAAGCACCAACTGGCTCTTGTCTTATGTAATTAACTTGTCCCTGGTAGTTGGTTCATCACCCTGAAGAATGATACCATACCATGAGCCCACTGCCAATCTCCACTGTTCCCACAACAGTGGTTCCAGCCTAGTTAGCCTTGGTGAGGGAAAGGCATGTACAATCCTACGTCCCTGCCATGACCGTGTTGTCTGTGGGCATGCTGGGCAAGAACAGAAATGGATGGGGAAAGAAGTTGATGTCTACATCTTCCAACCTGATTATGAATATCCTACTACATATAGGCCTGTCCTTATTGAGCAGTCAAACATACCTTCACAGCCTGATCCATACAGGTGACCCATGAGTCTGTCCATGGAGCTGACCTTCAGACCTCCTCAACAGCTCTCCAACTGCATTTCATCTAGTTCTTGGACAATCCAGCCAAATACTTAACTAGCGCCTATGAATTATTACAGAGCTTGAACTCTTCATATCACTCCTTGCGAGCAAAATGAACAACCAGGTATCCTGCTAGACTTCTGTCCGCTAGGAAGATTTCCCCTCCTTTCTTTCAGGCTCACCTCTTTCTACCCCAAAGTGAGGCTGTAGTACAAAGCCATCTACTTTTAGATAGGACAAGCACACTGGAAGACTGCTACCTTTTTCTTCTTCAGTCAACTAGTCATAGGGCCCTCTCATATATATA
>NW_004524592.1:21979008-21993988 GCF_000260255.1 Octodon degus | reverse complement strand
TATATATATATATATATATGCCTGGACCGGCCTCCCATTACCTCTGGTGATGAGGAAGTAGGACAACCACCGCCAGAGCATACACCGTCATAGCAGACGGCATGTGCACCTATGGCGGCTTCTTCAGCTTCAGGTTGGGACATTCGAGAACTAGGAATGGAATGTGATACAAAGTCTTCATGTCCGCGGCTGCAATGCCAGACAGAATGCAGAAGACCCCTTGAGCTCTCTCTCCTCTTCTGGTATATATATAGGCTGGGAGAGAAGAGGCAATGGAGGCCATGTCCAACTGAGCTGTTGGACATACAGCTTATGTATACCTTTAATCCCTACTTGTTCTTGTACACAGCACTCTCATTTGATGATGGAATACTGCTATGGATACCAACATTTATTATGAGTTGATAGGTTATTAACCACAATACCAAATCAGATAGATAATTCAGATTTTATGGAAACTTGGTGGACATGGTCAGTAGTGTCCATTAAGGCTCAGTAGCAAGTCAGAAACTACAGGATGGCACAGGTTTGTTCCAAAGGCTTAGAGGTTTGTGCAGTGGTTCATCTACTGGTGCTGTCATAAAGTCCATTGACATCCTTCTCTGTATGGGATCTGGTAAGTCAAATGGCCCAAGTGCCAAGAGCCATTTATGTTGTAGTTGCCACTCAAAACTAGTAGTTTATTGTATTACTTAGTAAATAAGTCAATATAGAATCACTAAATGATGTATATGTTGCCTCCAAAATCCCCAAAATGGTTCTATAAGCACTGTTTATTTTTCTTAGTGAAAAAAAAACAAAAACAAAAACAAAAACCACCCAGTCAGATGCAACAAATAGCCTTTACCTTAGAGGGAGTATCTCACTTGTTACAGAGCATCCACCCTTTAGAAATGACAAAGTCTCTTTTGTCAACTTTTTGGTTGCCTGTGATTTCTTTTATCATGGTATAGGTGTTCAAATCATTTCTCAATAATTGAGTTATGAACTGATTAAAAGTGCAAACATTTTTTATATTTTAATAGTTTCATTGAAAAAGAAGTAACAATGACATAGTTTCAAAACAGGCGAGTAGTACAGTTACAACAATTAATATATTGCATATTGTTTTTGTAATAGTTATTCCTAGTACAAGATGCAGACATGATATTTTCTCTAAACACTGTTAATTAAAACCTTCTTCTCATTGAACTAAGAGGAAGTAGCTGTATATTTATGCTATTTTGTATATATATATATATATATATATATTTCCACTACAAAATGGTCCATTTATATCCCCTTTTTTGTTTACTTTTGTCAGAGATGTGTATTCCATTGCCATTCATATATTGTAGGTGCATGAATTCAGCAGAGTAATCCAACATAATCCAGTAGTCCATAATAGTAGTGCGTTATCCGCAAGACTGGCAGTGTCAGAAGTTGTTGACTTGAACCTTTTACAGCTCAGCATATTAATATGGCTCTACTTTTTATACTTCGATTTTATACTTTTCTGCTGGATGGTTAAGACCAAGATAAAACAAGACCTATATAACAAAAAATGTAACTTTTGTATCTGACAAGGTCAGTCAAATCCCCTCAGGACTTACCCTGAAACCCTGTACCTCAGTTTGTAGATCTTTTGTCAGTGTCAGTCATGTGTATGACTCACGGCCATTGCTTGACCAGTTTAAAAGTGCAAAACATTCGTAGCATCTAGTAAAAATCTATGGCACATTGCTTATTAACAAAATAACAAAAAAAAAAAAAAAATATATATATATATATATATATATATATATATATATATCAACTCAATAACGTGTCTCAAGCCAAAAATGTCTGTCTGACCTGGTTTAATCTTATTGATAACATATTATCGTAGTATTTTTTAACAATTGTTCTTGCTGTTATTATCCTTAAAGAAAGGAGGATAAAAGTTCAGCGACCTAGGGGTTTCTCAAAGAACCTTTGCAAAAGTCTCCATTCATTCACCAGCTCCCAGAACCTGGAGAAGCTGGTGTCCAATCAGCTTCCATGTCTGGCGTCAGCAAATGGGGCGGGGCTCAGTTAGATCCGGTTACCACCGCTCCTCTGGTTTAGCCACGTCTGAGACCTCTCAGGTCCTTGAAGGTGTATAATAGCAGGCCTAGCTATTGCCACACAACCAAGCTCTCTCTTCCAATTTAACTTTAAAGGTATAATTAATGTATAGAATGCATTATGCTATTTAACTATTCTAAGTTGGTGCTCTATTTTTTCTACGATTAGTATAGAGCCACTCCTGAGCTTCACGGACCTGCCTGTTGCTGGCTCGCGAATGCGCGGGCCGTGAAGAGGGCGGGCCGGCTTCCGGCTGCGCGTGGGGCAGGAGGCCCGGGCAGGCGCTGCGGCCGCGGACATGGAGACTTTGTACCGCGTCCCGTTCCTAGTTCTCGAATGTCCCAACCTGAAGCTGAAGAAGCCGCCATGGGTGCACATGCCGTCCGCTATGACGGTGTATGCCCTGGTGGTGGTGTCCTACTTCCTCATCACCGGAGGTAACGGGAGGCCGGGCCGGGCCAGGCCGGGCGCGGCGCTCGTCCGGTCCTGGCCGAGGGTCCCGGGTGTTCGCCCGGGTTCGCGTGCCCTGGAGAGCGCTCGCGTGCTACCTCCTCCGCCTGGCCAGCCCTCGTGGCGTGCTGTCACAGAGCTGTAGCTGTTTCCCGAGCCTCAGTCATTGTGTTTTCACGACCCATTCATCCTCCCGTCTCCCGAGGTCTTGGAAAAGTCAGGCGTGCTCTCGGGCTGCTTGCACGGCCTGCTGCTCCGCGGCGTGCGGGGCGCGCTGACTTCTTGTCCGCCGGCTCTGCAGCCTTGGGAGGGATCTGACAGGCCTGAGGTGGCTGCGAGCTCACACCTGAGGCTCTCGTTGCTTGTGGTGTGAACCTCAGTAAATCGGAATAGAATTTTGCGAAATCACAGTTTTAATAACGTATTAAAATTGGAGATGAGATTTGCAGAAGGTATTGTCTTTTAGAGGGTAGAATTTTTTTTTAAAGACCCAAGTCAGCCTTACTATTAAACAATTCTTAAATATCATTGTATCTTGTCCTCTTTAAGTAAAAATTTGAAAAGGGGCGTCGCCCGGTTCGCTGCTGAGTTGGCAGTCTGGTGCAGGCTTTCTGAGCCACCAGCCATTCCAACCTTAATTCCAAGACATGCTCAGGATCGTGATACTGTACTTTTACATTTTGCAAAGCAGTGGTCTTGGTTTAGAGAAGACGAACTTAAAGTTTTACAGATTAGCAGAAGTGGTTCTGCTTTTTTTTTTAACCCTTCGCCCCCTTCTAGAATAGTGATACCTTGTGTTCATTCAAAGATATTACATTACCATTAACACTTGCACAAGACATTAAGAGCGACTGCTGAATAAATGAAATTTGAAAGCACGTGGCTTTGCTTTGAATGAATAGTACAGTCTTCTGCAAATACCTTTCCTGTGACCCTTATTCCTTTGGAGTCAGAGCCTTTGCTGGAAGCCGGAAGTTTCCCTTCTGGCCCCTTTATTATGGGGAGATTCTCAAAGCTAGCCATGGGGGGGGGGAGCGTTGTGTAGAAAGGACACCTTTTAGCAGTGGTGAAGTCTGTTACAAGTAATCAGTTTGGCTGTTGGAAAGGAGTCTTGTAAAAACTGGGAGTGACGCCTGGCATGGTGGTGTACACTTGTGATCCCAGCCCTCTGGAACCTCAGGGAAAAGCAACAGTGTGAGTTCCAGGCCAGCCGGGCTACATAGGGAGTTCACCAGGCTGAACTACATAGTGAGACCCTGTCTCAGAACAAATAACACAAAGCTGAGTGTACTTTCTTAAATAAGCAATGTTTCATTAAGAAATAACAAATATAACCATAACCAAGCTTCTCTCAGTGAAAACATAGACATCTTGTCTCCTAAATCTTACATTGCTACACTAGAGATATAGTAGTATTGCAAAACTTTTACCATTTCAAATGGTCACAGTTAAGAGTGAAGGAAAAGAATAAGAGATTATGGAAAAATAGAATTAGGAATGTCATTTTAATTAGGATGTCGTTCTTGAGATAGTGACATGAAAGTCCAGATCTGCAAGATTAGAAGGGGTAGTGTAGGGTCACAGAGGGAAAAGTGTGGACAAGAGCGGAACCAAGAGACAGATAGGTGGATTTTGTGGTTGACTTAAACTCTTGTGGCTTAGGTGGCAGCAGGACAAAGGGTCACATAGTGAAAGTGTGTTGGAATTGATGCAGTAGGTTTGATAGGTTGCAGGCACACTAAGAAGGACTCTTCCTGATTGCAGCCTGTAAGTGAGAGTGTCCCTTTATTCTGAGATTGAAGAAACTTTTTTTGGTAGGAAATAGAGGACCAGAGGTCACTTGAGGTTATAATTAGTTGGCTCTGTGAAGTTTATACTCGCGAGTCTAGAACTGAGAACAGAGGTCCTTTTGGTTACTTGAGTATTTCCTGAACCCTCTAAGTCAGATGCTGAAGAGCACAGGCAGATTGTTCTTAGGAGCTTTTACTCAGCAGTACTGGTGCTCATGTAAGTTGAGAAACCTTTGTACATTGTGAATTGATGACACCTAGAGTTAAAACCCTGGGAGTTTAATTAGGGAGCAAATAGAGAATGGTACAGACCAAGGCTGGAGGGACTCTGGCTTAATGGTTTTATAGAACTCT
Source organism: Octodon degus (assembly GCF_000260255.1). Taxonomy (NCBI): domain Eukaryota; kingdom Metazoa; phylum Chordata; class Mammalia; order Rodentia; family Octodontidae; genus Octodon; species Octodon degus. Next base: position 21,989,309 of record NW_004524592.1, on the reverse strand, counting down.
TCATGGTTTCATATTAAGAGGTTCAGCTAGAGAGGTAGCTGGAAAACATGAGAGAGAAGTGTCATAAAAGCTCTAAGAGGAGGGTGATTTTTAAACATTTGGGTAAGTAAACCAGCTTGAGATGCTGGGAAGACTCCTTGCGTGAGAAAGTGTCCACTGAACTTGACCACATGGAGGTCATTGGTGATCTAGCAGGAGCGAGGGAGAAGCTGCTTGGAATGAGGTAATTAAGGAAAGGCAAGCTTGCTTCAATTTTGCCAGAAACAAGTCTGGGTATCTTTAGAAGGAAGCATAGAAACTGGATGTTAGGAGTCTCTGAAGTCAACAGGGGAAGGAGGACCTGAAAAGACAGGAGAGAGAAGAGGTATGGAGAAGGATAAAATCCCTGAGAGGGCAGGAGAGAGTGGCCTTTTTATCGTTGCAGAAGGGACCCCACAGTGGCAGGAGAAGTCTTATTTTTCTTTTTCTTCTTTTCCTTTTTCTTTGGTGGGGTGAATACTGTGGGTTGAGCCCAAGACCTTTGCACTGAGTTGTCTTGCCAGCCCTTTTTGAAGTATTTCAAGACAGGGTCTCCTCTACTTGCCCACTGTGGGCCTCCAACCTGCAATCCTCCTGCCTCAGCCTCCAGATTGCTGGGGTTACAGATAAGCACTGCTGTGCTTGACAGAGAGGAACTCCTATTGTCCCTGAGTGGAAAGCAGGCACTTGGGGTTTGTCCCTTAGCTGGGAAGATGATGCAGTTACTGTGTGTTTATTTTCTCAGGCTGGAGTGAGGGAGACACAAGCCTGCTATGTTTAAGGAAAGTTGGAAGAAACTGGGTGAGGTGGTGTGTACCTGTAACCCTAGCAAACCCAGCACTCTGGGAGGCTGAGGCAGGAGGATTACCAGAGAGTCCAAGGCCGGCCTGGGCTCTGTAGTGAGCCCAAGGCTGGTCTGAGCTACAATAGTAAGACCTTGTGTGAAATAAAAAACAAAAACAAAAAGAAAAGCTGGAAAGGAGGGTGTTGGAGACTGTCAGAATGTCAGTAGAGAGGAATATTAGTGATCATGTGACACATTGTACAGTGGCCTTACCATTCACTGGTGATTGGTGAATTGCTAGGTTGCCAGACTGCCAGATGATGGGTTTTAAAAAGGTCTCCTTGTTTTGTGTTTAAGCAAGAAAGTTTCTCTATGTTGTAGTCATCTGTCAGGTTATAGAAGCAAGTCCAAGAGTAGTGGAGTAGTATTGAAGGGAGGGAGAGCCTTTAATGTTAAAACTCCCTTTTAGAGTCCTTATTGAGTATTAGTGATATTAGTGAATATATTTCCTTCATGAAACTGGTATCTCAGAGGTAGGATTATTTTGGAAGTCATTCTGAAACATGGAGTTGCATGTCTGAATGGCTCATCAAAGCACAGGTTAGTTGGACCACATTTGCCTGTGGAATATAATAGAAGTAGCCCCATTTTAAATGTAAATGTCCTTGTAGAGACAATGAAAACTATAATTCCATTTTTAAAATTTGGGAAGCCAGACTGACGGGTACTCTTATCTCTTGCAGGAATAATTTATGATGTTATTGTGGAGCCGCCCAGTGTCGGCTCCATGACAGATGAGCATGGGCATCAGAGGCCGGTGGCGTTCTTGGCCTACAGGTGAAAGAGCTTTTTAATGATTGGTGGTGGGAATGAGTATCTCTGGGGTGGGGCTACTTATTAAAAATACAATAAACCCATAGGCCCCATCTGCATTTATTTATTTTATTTTTTAAAAATATTTTTATATTTTGGTACCAGGGATTGAATTTAGGACCTTGCGTTTGCCAGACAGGTACTTAAACCACTGAGCTATCTCCTCAGCTGTTTTAAAATGTGGAATTCTACAGTGGGACAAGAGGAAGCCAAGTGTTTTATTCTTTACTAGAAAGTTGATATTTCACAGTGATCAGCGCATCAGCAGTGTAAGGAGGGTCTCATTTTAAATACATTTATAGGCTCTTCTGAGGGGCAGCAAACTGGCCTATTTATTCATTTCTATAAACTTTATTGGAATTAAGCATGTTCATTATATACTACACATCTGTTTTCAAGCCTTAGTAGCCGAGTTGAGAGAGGGACACAAACCAGTGACCAAGAAGCCCAGGGTATTCAGGTGTTGGGATGGAGCCTGGGGCCCTGGACATTCTAGCCAGGCCTCTAGAATGTGTGGTTCCCTGGGCCTTTGACATCTGTTTTCTGGGTATTTAAGAACACAGACAATGAAGCCCTGCATTACACATTACACTATAATTTTTGAGACTTAAAAGGTTCTGTTTCAACAAGGAAACACCATTCTGGTGTGGTGCAGCTCCCTGAGCAGCGCTTAGCCTGTTGCTTTCCAAAGCCCATTTGAGGACTGGGCTAGCCTGGAACTTGAAGCATCCTATCTCAGCCGTGCCACGCCCAGCCTGATGGGAGCTCTTAATAGGAGCAAGCCCTTTCTTGTCCTCTTGTAGGGTGCGTATATTACATCTTATATGTTGTTTATAATACCTACCTGTAAGAGTCCTTTTAGTGGAGTTGTTTTTTTGGGGGGTCCCTGAAGTCTGAAAATTTGAAAAGCTTTACATGTGTAGAAAAATCATGTATATGTGTGTGTATAGCCACAATTTGCACATGATTGTAAGGGTTTATAGGTTGCTGGAGTTCTTGTGGATGTCGGGGCCTTAGTGAGGAGCATTTGTTTTTAAGATACTTTTCTTGGAAACAGGAAGTTCACTATGACAAAACTTCAAGAAACATTCCTAACCAGTTCAAAATTAATTTAAAATTGATAATAAACATTTAAGTACTATAATTTATTTTATTTTTTTCTATGTATTTGGTACCGGGTTTCACTAAGTAGCTTGTACGTTAGTGGTCCTCCTGTTTTCATCCTCCCCAGAGCTGGAATTACAGGTGTGCACCAGCATGACTGGTTTCTGTGGCTGGCTCAGTGTGCCCAGGGACAAGGCTGGTGCGGCCTGTGGCGTGGGTGATTGAACCCAGGTCCCTGTGTTTGCCTAGGCAGGTGCTTAGTCCACTGAGCTAGCTCGCTGGCCCCTAGTGTAATAACTTTTAAAAGCTAAAGTTCTTGGTAAAAAGTTCATACTCATAATTGACTTTTTTTTGATACTGGGAGTTGAACTCAGGACCTTGTGCTTGCCAGGCAGGCACTGTCCTGCAGAGTTATATCCTTGGTCCAATAATTGACCTTTAAGTTAATTAAAATATGCATAATGATTTTATGTAGACAGTTGTGTTGGTTTTTTAAACCTTTTTTTTGTTTGTTTGTTTTTTAAAAAAAAATCATAGTTCCATGAATACTTTTGTTGTTGTTCATTGTTGTATTCTAGAAACTGGAGTAGTGTTTGATATCTGATTTCTCAGTAAATATTTCTTGAAATCATAAGCAGATGGTTATCTAGAATACTTATTATAGTTTTAAGGGTAAAAATAAAAAATTCGCCTAAGACACTTAAGCATACAGTGAAAGGGATGCATTTATTTTTGTGAAATGCTCACTTTTTTGCCGTGGTCTTTCTGTTGCAGAGTAAATGGGCAGTACATCATGGAAGGCCTGGCGAGCAGCTTCCTGTTCACCATGGGAGGGCTAGGCTTCATAATCTTGGACCGATCCAACGCACCAAATATTCCAAAACTCAACAGATTTCTTCTTCTGTTCATTGGCTTCGTCTGTGTCCTATTGAGCTTCTTCATGGCTAGAGTATTCATGAGGATGAAGCTGCCGTAAGTCGGGAAATACTTTGTGTGATGCATAGTTTAACTTCTGTTAGAAACTGGTAAAGGTTACTTGGACAAGACAGAGTCATAGATTGAATTCGCCATTCCTTTGAAAAAATGCAAATGGAGAGCCAAAGACTTGCTCGAGGTTGCAAGTTGGTCCGCAACAGCAGTGAGATCAGTAGGTCCCCTCGGCTGCTTTCGCCATGTGAGGGCAGGAGGAAATGCAGGCACTGCTGTTGAAGGTAGTTTAAAAAGCCAGCAGCCAACAGAGCTGGGATCTGAGGCCGAGCTCACAGAGCCGCCATGAAGCAGCCAGCCCAGAGCCTGCTCCACACTCTCCCTCCTCTACTTGCTGTCTGCAGCAGCCGTGCACATGTTCTGTGCCATGAGAATCTCCCATCTGCTAAAAATGAAGCTCTGATACAAGATTTTACTCGTTGGGGGGCAGGGAGACACCCTAGCTGCCAGGCTCAAAGCCTTAATCTTCTAGAGTACAGCTCCAAATGTAGGAGCCTCTCATGTACCTGGCAGGGTGGTTACCAGGCGGGCCACTGAGTGCTCCGTAGGCTGGGACTGACCAGAAAGGCAGTGCTGAGGGTGGAGGAGGGAGGAGCGCCCACATGTCAACTCTGCCCTGTTTGTGCAGAGGGGGCATCTGAGTCCAAACACGGTCTCTCTCAGCTGTCACAGATGTCTCACACACATAGCCTGAAGGTAATTTATATAGCATTTTCAATAATTTTATACAGGAAACATGGTTTCATGGCATGGAATTTTCCATTTGTGGTGCCATGCACTGCTCAGTTTCCAATCCTAGATTTCAGATGAGGAGCACTCAACCTATACAGTACTCAAAGAGCAGCAGCAGTAAATGGACTAAAAATCTCCCCTACCACAGTATTATTCTCACTTCTGGAATTCACCAGAAGATACTTTAAAGACAGAGAAATGCTGTACCCCAGGGAGTCCCTGTTGAGATTAAATGGGCAGGTGTATGTGCTTCCTTTTAATGTTAATGTGTTTTTTATTTTAACGACAAACAGAATCCTCAGAGTTCTGTATTTCAGGCTGGCTTCTGGCCACAGTTTTAAATGAATCAACTGTTAGTGTTCATAAAAGAAGAAAGTGAGGTTACTGAGCTTAGGTGGTGGGGCAGGATGCGGAGGTCTGTGTTTCAGCAGACTGCTTCCCGGCTCCTGCAGTCCCGCTCAGCTGTACATGAGAAGAGTGTTTGTTTTGCTCCAGCATATTGGTGGGGATTGAACCCAGGTCTCACATGTGCTTGGGAGTATTCTGCCACTGAGCTACAGGTTTAGCTCTTGCACACCTTTTTAGGAGTGGTGCAGCGTAAGACATAGTGCACATGTTGGGCGGTTTCTGTGTTTCGCTGACCTGGCATGATGCCTGCCTTAAAACACAGGACGCAGTCAGTTTGACTGTTCAGCACAGGCTACATAGAAGATCTTCACGGTGGCTTCTCCTGTCTCTGGTTTTTGAGATGGCTTTTCTCTTGGTGTGCTTATTTTATGATTTTGTTTTGTTTTTGTTTTTTGAGATGGCATCTTGCTACGTAGATCAGACTGTCCTTAAACTCATATGTAACCCAAGCTGGCCTTGTACTTGTGTTGGTCCTCCTGCCTCAGCCTCTGAGTACTGGGATTACAGCTGTGTGCCACCATGCCTGGCTTTATAATTGTATTTATCCATAATATTTGTGTGGAATTATCACAGGCCTGAATATAATAATTAAAGATTATGAAATTTCCTGGGCTATATAAGAAGGTTTCAAATGATTCCAGAAGAATCCTTTGTGTTTGGTTTTTTGAAAGAGTCTTATGTATGTAGCCCAGGCTGGCCTTGAACCCATGGGAAACATTCTTCCTCAGTCTATCAAGTGCTGGAATTGCAGGTATGAGCCACTGGACCTGGCTTTAACACATTTGTTTCCTACCAGAAAACACTAGATGGTATCGATTTACTTGCTCTTTTTCTCGCACATTCACTCTTTAAGCATAATACTCCTTAGCATCCTCTCAGTATTTTGGAACGTAGGACTGAATGTTGGTGTAGCACCTTGGAATAGGCATTATTATTATTTTGTTGTTGTTTTGAGACAAGGTCTCATCAGGCAGGACTTGAGCTTACTTTGTATCCCAGGCTTATCTCAGACTCACAAAGATCCTCCTGCCTCAGCCTCCCAAGTGCTGGGATTACAGTCATGTACCATTCCACTCCACTCTAGGAGCTTGGAATAGGATGTATCAGTTTATTCTTTTCCATCTTGGTGTAGTTTGACAGTGACCTGTGGGCTTCAGTAATTAAGTAGCCACACAGTGGATCTGGGCAAGAGCCCCGAGTGGGACCTGGACAGGATAGAGGTCCAGAGCATGCACTCATAGGCCGCAGGGGAGGCTTCCACCAGGGTCAGCTATCTGCAGAGTGCCTGCCTGTTGTGCCTGGTGTGGATGTGGAGGATGCCTGCTGGAGACCTGGAGCTGGGCAGCTTAGCTATGAAAGTCTCCTATAAACAGGGAATTCACATGGGTGCACAGGTTGGCGTGTTCCTCCAGGCAGGGGGAGCAAGAAGTGTGGGGCGCTGAGGTCGGGTGAGCGTGCTCCGGAAGGCAAGGCTCTGTCGAAGCGGGTTGGGCCTGTGCTTGGCAGGGCATTGCTACCCTGGATCTGGATCCATGGTGCCAGTGAGTGTGCTTCCAGCTGGAAGGAAGGGGAGCAGGCCCTGTGTGTGCCTCTGCCAGCACTGAAGGAGGCTTTTTCAAGTCCTGTCCTACAGAAGGAGAGTGGAGGCTGATGGGAGTGTGAGCCGATGACGGAGAGTGGCTGCCCACGCAGGCTGCCCAGTGCTGCCCAGGACTCTGTCTCCCAGGGGTGTAGGGTTCCCCAATCTGGGCACGCTCAAGCCTCCAGCCCAGGTGGCACCGTGTGAAAACTCTGAGCCAATGCCCACATTCTGTGCGCTTCTGCTTTTTCTCAGATCCTGTGGATTTGTAGTAGATCACAAGGATTTATCAAAGGAAAGGCAGGACCTCTAACACCAAGTTTACTGCTTTCACTTAACAAGATGTGGCTGGCACTTGTGCTCTTAGGTGCCCAACAAAAGGGGCCCTCGTTGTCGTCTTGTAGCCCTGGCCGCACTGGTGTTTCCTGAGAGAGTGGGGGATGCAGCCGGCCCTGCGCTGTCGTGAGAACCCAAAGGCCCCTGGTCAGGAGTCTCTCCTCATCCTCTGCTTTCTCTGGTGATTCGGGCTGTTAAGTGCCCAGAACCATTTCTTTCCATACAGAGCTTTGGTGGTTGTAATTCTGAGATTCCCAGGGGCACTGAAATTTTTTTTTTTTTTTGGTGGAATCGGGAATTGAACTCAGGCCCTTGTGCTTGCCAGGCAAGTGCTTATTCTACTGAGCCATCTCCCTGGCCCCCATTTTTTTTTTTTTTTTTTTTATTAAATTTTTTTTTTTTGTTTTTGTAAGACGGAATCTTGCTATATAATTCAGGCTGGCCACCGTGTAGCCAGTCTGGCCTCAAACTTGAAGCAGTCTTCCTGCCTTAGCCTCTCAAGTGCTGGGATTGTACCATCATACCAGGCTGCCTGATTCTTAACCCTTGTATAACATTTTTTTCTCTACCTTTTTATTATTTCTGTGGTTTTTTTTTTAGCATAAGAGGTGTGATGGAAAATTGATTGTTTGTACAAGTTCCCAGTGGTGAGTGTGAGTGCTAGGAAGAGCAGCTATGTCCTAATGAGGAATAAAGTGCTTTCAGATCCTCAAATGAGAAATACAGAAAGGTTGCTATAGGAAATTTATTACAGTAAAAGACACATTGCCATCACCCCTTTGAGGTACTCCCCTGCCTTCTGATGCACGTGTCCCGGTTCTGGCCACTATCAGCAGCAGCTGTGGTCATTTCTGAGTGTCTTGAGTTGCGCCGTCCAGGCTGCCTCAATGTCCTGAATCCATTCAGAATGGTTTTTTGTGGCCATTTTTGCTTTGGGGAGGATCCAGAAGTCCCGCAGTGCCAGACTGGTAACTAAGGTGGAGGACGACTACAGGGTCATATTTTTATGACCCTTCAATGATGCTGCATTTTTTAGCACATTTTGTAAAGACACTTGAGAAAGCGGACTTTAGAACTGCTTCTGAAATTGGCAAGAAGGATGAGTGTGTTGTATCAAGGGGAGGATTTTAAGAGCAATTCATGTCAGTGTATCTTTTATTGTAACAAATTTCTTTTTCTTTTGAGATAGAGTGTCTACCTAGTAGTTCAGGCTGGCCTTAAACTTGCTGTGTAACTCAGGCTGGCCTCAAATTCACAGTGATCCTCTTGTCCCAGCCTCCTGAGTGCTAGGATTACAGGAGTGTGCTACTACAGTCAGCCTTAATAAACTTCGCCTTTTTTTTTTTTTTTTGTGGAACCAGGGATTGAACTCAGGCCCTTGCGCTTGTCAGGGAAGCACTTATTCTACTGAGCCATCTCCCCGGCCCCTCCTAATAAACTTCTTAAAATGGAGACATTCGCTGTGTATTTGTTCAACCATTGTATTTGCTTTGTAACTTTATCTCCTTGAGGGAGAAGAGTGATAGAGCTGAGTCCTAGTACTTAGGTGTTGAGTGAAGGGGGAAAGATAAGAAACATAAATGGCCATAAGAAATCACAGTTACATTTTTGGCTTGTTCCTTGATTCAGCTTAAAATTTGGTCATGTTAAGATTTGCTTCCTTTTCACTTTCTGTGTGTATGACTGTTTGGGCAGGGGCTACCTGATGGGTTAGTGCCTTCGGAGAAGAAACCAAGAGATTTGCTCCCGGGTATGAAGCCACAAAAGCTGTACCAGTCCTCTCCTGTGGAACAGGGGAAGAGTGAAGAACAGCAGCAAGAAGTACCAGGTGAAGACGCAGGGGACACCTACAGCTCGGACTGAAGTTTTTGATACCAGAGACAAGTTTATCGCAGTATTTTTTTCCTGCTGGTCCATTCTGATGTGATGTTAAGTGGCATTTTCTTCTCTTTCACTTGTTAAAGAAAAAATACTGAAACTGTAATATTGAATAAAGTGGTTATTTTTTACAATGCACTCAGCATTTTGGAGATGCTGTTTCTGATTTCCCGGAATTAATATAAGGTCAGGAAGCGGATTCGGTGGTGGTCGCTGTGACGGTGCTCTGCCTGCAGCCAGCGGTGTGATCACACATGTCTCAGGCCGCGTGCAGACTGCTTCCTGCACAGTAGGATGGGTGAGAGGAGTGGTGATACTTTCTAGTTCACACCTTTTCTGTTTTTAGCTGGCATTGCCTTAACCTTTGGTGTGTATGTCATCCAGCCTGCCTTGGGACCTTCTGTCTGTGCTTTGGGAGCCTGCGGTGCTCTTGGCAGGATGCCTTGTAGGTAGCAACTCCACATCCCTGCGAGTGTGCAGGCGCTGGCCTAGCCCGTGTCTGTGTCAGGATGTCCCCAAGAGCCTTGTGCTCGGGGAGGGGGGCGGTTTGGAAGGCCATGGGATTATGGAGCTGTCCTGCTGTGCCTTTAGAAGCTGGAGCTGGGGGTGGGGGCCGGGGAGATGGCTCAGTGGAATACACGCTTCCCGAGCAAGCGCAAGGGCCTGAGTTCAATCCCCGGTTCTGCCAAAAAAGTTGGGGGTGATGGAGGTGCCTGGCCCCTGCGGCAGTGCTCCCCCAATGCAAATAAACCTCGCTGCTCCCATGCTTCAGGAGTTGAGTATTAAGCCCCAGTGGCAGGAGGTGTTGGGCACAGTGGCTGTGATGGGGGCTGGTACGGGCCCCCTGCAGCTTGTCCTCCGTAGCTGCATGTTCTGAGTGCAGTGGAAATGGGTGCTGGCCCCGCCTCGGCCTCCATTCCCAACCTGCGGAGTCTGTGCTCTAACAACTGGCTCAGCTGTTCCTACCTAAGGTCTTTAGGGCACAGTGACTTCCAGGCCGGCCTTCCCATGCCTCCTGCAAAGAGGACCTACTTGGAGTTCATTTGGAGTTGAGTCGCTTGTTCTAACACTAAGAAACTTCTTTGCTCTAAGCTGCCTTGCAGTGTAGGAACAGTGAATCAGATAAATAATAGCTCTGCCCCCTGGGCCTTACATTTCCTGATCAGCAGGTGAAAGGTGTGAATAAACTGTCAGATGCCTGCAATCCTAAGAAAAGAAGGGAGCAACGTAAGAAACAGTCGGGGCTGGAGATGGAGAGACCTGTTTGCTGTACTCTGAAACTCTGAGAAGGGGAGACAGACTGCAGGTGCTTATCCATTGTAACGTGTGGTTTGGTATTAATTTTGGTTATTTGACCACATTAGAAAACCTTGCTCAAATTAGAAGCTAATGAAAAGGTCACCTGGGTCCAAAAGTGCTTTCCCTCCTTCGGGTGAGCAGTTCCCGAGAGGTTCCAACAGGTGGCGCTATTGAGGTTTGGTCTAGCTTTAAAGTCCTACGGATTTTTTTAAAAAATAATTTTATTGAGAAACAAATAGCAATGAGACAGTTTCAAATCAAATTGGTAGGACAGTTTCAATAATTAACACATGGCATACATTC
>NW_004524592.1:21976773-21978521 GCF_000260255.1 Octodon degus | reverse complement strand
TTTAAAGAATAAAAAATAGTAAAAAAAAATTAAAAAAATGATACAGAATTTCACTAAACAAAACGATAGGAATTGAACAGTGGTTTTTATATTGCAAGTTGTTGTCGTCAATTAGTTGTTCAGATTACCAGGGATAAGCATGCTCTCCTATAAAGGAGAGAGAGAAAAAAAGCATTAACTTCTCCTTTCACTAGGGCAGCAGAAATCTGTACAATTATACAAGCTATCTTGTATGTACATTTCCCCCCTTTTCTCCTTTCCCTCATCCCAGTTGTTTCTTCCCTTTGATCAGATTCTTTCCCTTTCACAATATCTATTGTATCTTTCAGATTTTATTTACTCTTTTGGGTTCTTGCACTAGGAAGACAATGTGATGTTTACACATGTAGGTCTGATTTATTTCACTTAGGAGTATGGTCTCACTGCATCCATTCACCCAAAGCCTCAAGTTTTATCTTTCTTTATAGCTGAATATACTGTGTTTTTACTCAGTACAGTGAAATATATTGAAAATCCATAATATTTAAAGTATGCAATTGACAATATAAAATATAAAATCAATATGTAGAGATGTTGCTATTAAGGGTGCAGTGTTTGTGTGAGGAACCAGAACTACTGTACCTGTAAGGGGGTTTTAGAGACCAGAAACCGAAGCATGGCAACCTGACAGAGGCTGAGGGACTCGCGCAGGATAGGAGGAAACACGGCTGTGCTTGTGTCACAGGTGCGGCTCTAGAGCAGAGGCAGAGTCGTAGGGGACGCACAGAAGGGTGAATGGCGGTCATCCCAGGAGAGGGAAGGGGTGCAGCCAGCCCAGCCCAAGGATCCTGGAGGGAGCTCCTCCCTGCAGCAGTGGGGCGCTGTCTGCATTGTAGACCTCTGCCCCGCCCTGTGGGCTCACTAGCCAGGGTTACATCGGATTTGCATGCTCTTGTCAGGAGAGCTGAGATCAGCCTGCTGGCCACCAACCTGAGGCCACCACCAGCCACCTGGCCACCATGGCTTTAGCCTGGGGCAGTCCTTCAAGAGACACCTGAACAGCACATTTCTGTGTGTCCCAGATGTGTGAGGAAAGTGTCCAGTTTGTAGAATTAAAGTAAGGGGCTGGAGAGATGGCTCAGTAGAATAAGCGCTTGCCTGGCAAGCAGAAGGGCCTGAGTTCAATCCCCGGTTTCACAAAACAAAAACAAAAACAAACAAAAAAAAAATCCTATTTATTTTGTTTAGGAAGATTGTGCTATGAATGTTACTCTTTCTTTGAATTGCAAAATTAAGTACTGAGCACTAAATAAATAGTACAGTCCTGATGGGTGAAGTTGGAAAGAAAAAGTCAGTTCTTCATTTTGCTTAATCTGGAGTCTGGGGCTTCTAAATAGCAGAGCAGTTGTCTGTACTGTGTGGAACTATGGAGGCTGTAGTATAAAAATAAGTCTTGTAGTGATTGAGGAGTACATTTACTCATTGAAGGAAGGCACATGCAGGACTCCGGGTTATATCAGAGCAAGCAAGAAAATCCAGCCACTTCTGGGTGGAGGAGCTTTGGTGGGGACCTTGCACGAGTGGCAGGTGCTGTGCTGAAGGAGCAGTGCCTGACCAGACTGGTTGGTCTCTGATCTCCTTACAAGTTCCCAGCACCAACACACTGGTGTTATAGTTCCAGGCAGTGAAACTCCAGTTATTTTAAGTGAAGAAGATGATGTATTGGAGTTTTTTTTTTTTTTTTTTTTTTTTTTTGTATCCTGCTACAC
>NW_004524592.1:21974169-21976673 GCF_000260255.1 Octodon degus | reverse complement strand
TTTTCTTTTCTTTTTTTCCTTCTTTTGTTTTTGTGGAACTGGGGATTGAACTCACTCAGGCCCTTGCACTTGCCAGGCAAGTGCTTATTCTACTGAGCTATCTCCCCAGCCCCAGATGCATTGGAATATTGGAGTATTTCATGATACTGAAGACAGCAAGGCTGTTCCAGCACCTTCTCTGTACCTACATCTTGCTTTGCTAAGGTGATTGGTCACTCCTGGTTACATGTGGCAAGAGCCACTGCCCTCAGTCTGCCTCGATCATTGCACTCGATGATGTTAGCCACTGTGCAGAAATTGGGTCTCCACCCTGCTGCGGAAGACCCAGGGAAGGCACTGACTGACCATCCTGGGTGAGGGGGTTTGCCTGGGGTTTGCTTTAGAAGCCAAGGAGAAGAGGGTGTGGTTGTGGGCTTGTGTTTGAAGGGCTGAACATTGAAAGGCTTAACATATACTAAGGGTCAGGCCAGTGAGATAGCTCAGTGGACTAAGTGCCTGTTTAGGCAATCACAGGGACCAGGATTACTTAGGCAAGTGCAGGGACCAGGATTCAATCCCTGATACTGCATGCTGCGTCAGCCCTGCCCCTGGGGTCACTGAGCCAGCTACCGAGTCTGGGCATGGTGGCACACCCCTGTAATCCCAATGCTAGAGAGGCTGAAAACAGCAGGATCACTATGAGTCCAAGCTGCATAGTGAGACCCTTTCCCAAATACATGAAAAAAAATTATATATATATATATATATATATATATATATATATATATTCAATACTACTGGCTTTTTATCTTCTGTCTTTTTGAGACAGAGCCTTGCTACGCAGTTCGGGCTGGCCTTGGGCTCACTTTGTAGCCCAGATGGTCTGGAACTATCGTCCTGCCTCAGCCTCCTGAGTGCTGGGATTACAGGCATGCACCATCATGCCCAGCTTATCATTTTTGTCATGTGATAGTGATGTTGTTGAAATGTCTTCTTAGCTACTATGCCCTATCTTTGTTAACTGCAACAGATGTTTTCATACCATTGCAATTTTAAATAACTTGAATGAAAATGATTAAAACTGTAATATTCACAATTGCATAAATTTAAGTGTTAACATTTCTTGTGATCCCAAAGGGCCAGTATAGAATGGAAGTGTACAGTAGCTGTCAGTACCGCAGCCGCTAGCCATGTGTTGCTATGTGAATATTTGTGTGCTGTTGTAAAATGTACCTTGGGTATTAAAGATTCAGCACCAAAAATAAAATATCTCAAGATTTGTATAACATGCACTCCAAACAGCATTTTTGGTTTTTGTATTTTGAGATGGGGTCTCTGTGTATATTTCTGGCTGGCCTTGAACTCACAGTGGTCCTCCTGCCTCGGCTTGCCTTGTAGAACACAGTGTTCTGACTGTGATCATCTGTGCTACAAACACGAAGCAATAAAAATTTTTTTAAAATGTCAGCTAAATATCAAGAAAACTGTTTAAAAAGGCAGTTTTCTAAAGGACACTTGTTTGAATGTAAATTCCCACCTCTTAATGCCCAGCCTGGCATAATTGTCTCTTTACATGTTTGTGGAGTTTAGCTAACATAAATTGTCATAAAGTACATGAGACAGTTTAAGTCCTAATTTCACTTCCAGAGACGTCTCTGTCTTCTGCTGACCCTGGAGGACTCTACCTGTCCTCATTTTGCCACGAGAACTCCTTGTCTTTGGGAAGCTGTTTCATTGCTGTTTTGGCTCACTGGCTTCAGTTCCGCTCCCGTGTCTTCTCTGGGTGCCTGCAGCAGTGTGTCAGCTGCTCAAAGCCTGTCCTGGTCTCCCTTTGCCCAGGTTTACCCTTTCAAACATTTCAGGCTCACGAACATGAGGTCTGGACCCTTACCATAGCTCTGAGCTAACTGTACTGTAGGTTGTCTTAATTTTCTCAGAACTCTGAGAAAATATGTCCCATTATTGGATTGCTTAGATGGATTCTGTGGCTGAGAGATTGGAAGGCGGGTTACTCCAGGGTTTCAGCAGGGATTATGTTACTGTGCATTTTCAGGGGCTCGAGCTGGGGATAGGTCAGGTGTGGGCTTATGTTCTAGCTCTCTATTTATGAGCCATGTTGCCTCCAGCAGGATCCCGAGAGTCTCATGGCCTCATTGCCACAGTACCCACCTCTAGGGTTGGTCACTTGACTGAGGTGGCCACAGGTTCTGGAACACACTGGGTACTTTGTGGTTCTGAGTGGATCCTCCATGAATTCTGCATCACACCCATCCTTCTAGTTGACCACGGCTCTGAGTGCTCCTTCAGGCATGGGAGGGGTGGTAACAGCACCCATGTGAGATAGATACATAGACTTGAAGTGTGGAATGTCTACTTTTTTTTTTTTTTTTTTTTTGACATCAGTTATTTTTATTTTAAAGAAAAAAAATAACAATGGTACAAAATCTCAAAACAAGACTTTAGGAGAGTAACAATGGTTAGTACATTGTGTATTGTTACTGCCAAAGTAGTTTCTCATATTACAA
>NW_004524592.1:21959767-21972739 GCF_000260255.1 Octodon degus | reverse complement strand
TCTTTACTGTCAACGCTATTATTTCAGAGATATCTGGTGTGTGATTTCCAGTTTCCTCAGTGCTAGTGTCTTCTGCATTTGTACTGGGTGGACTCGGGGCCTGAGACTGCATTTTGTTCCTTCTCTTCGTCATTTTGTATACCTGTCTTCTGACCTTTGGTGAAGAGCTTGGATAGAGTTATTACTTTAACACCAGGTCTGGATCTACGAAGTTCAGATTCCTCCAGGTGGGTGTTGTTTGGATCTGGCTGCTGTGCTCCACTTCTTTCTGCTGCAGGCGTTAGAGGTGAACCCTTTGTGTCTCTCTGGCAAGATGTTCTGCTCCTGAATCAGCTGGGTGGGTCTTACCTCTAGGCTCTTTGCAGGGAGTTCTGCTGAAGGGTTCCCTGCTGGGCCTGCAGCCTGGGTCGAATGACGATCTGCCAGCCCAGGTTGTCTCACTCACTGGCCCGGCCTGCACTCTGGGTCTGTTCAGGATCCCGCGGCCCCATCATCTCACTCACTCACTGGGCCTGCGCTCTGGGTCTGTTCAGGATTCGGAAGGCCCCTGGTCATCTCACTCACTCGCTGGGCCTACGCTCTTGGAATGTCTACTTTCATTTTTATGTCCATCTAAGAAAGTGGATCACGATCCATCTCGTGTTCTTTGCAGGGCACACATAGTTTGTCAGCAGCAGGGCTCCCCACTCCCCAAGAGGCCAAGGGCAGCCTTGCCTAATGGGTGTAGATGGTGGCTCCCCTACACACGACCAGATCTCCAGGGGCCTCCTGCTTAGGACAGGCTTGGCACTGCAGAGTGCTTATGCTGGCCACGGCCCACCCTGGAAGTTTCCTCTGGCCAGCAGATGTGCCACCTCAAAACACAGTGCTCAGGGCCAGCCAGCTTGGGAGACCACAGAGGCTGGGAGTCAGGCACTAAATGCCATAATGGGTTTTAACTTAGATCAGACAGGGCTTCCAAGCAGGACTGGGGCCTGGCTCTGGCCCATGTGTTTATAAAGTGACCTCGGGGTCTGAATCAAGAGGTGAGATTAAGAGGTGAGATTGTTTCCCTAGCTGCTGAGACTCGGCCACCTGGGACTGTGGGTCAGTAGCAGATGGCAGAGGTGCTAGCCAGCCCGGCAGCACCTGTTTCCTGCCACTTAGGCTGCTGTCCCTAGGGTTGTATGCCCTCTTAAAGCCTAGCTTGAAGATCAGAAGAATCTCAAACCTTGTGAGAAATGCTGTAGCTTTCCTGTCGGCACTAGAGGAGCTCCTAACCCTGGGAGTGAGCCCTCCTGGCGCCGTCCGCCTGCCTAGGACAGCACCACCCTGCTCAGGCTGGGTGCCAGGAACAGAGTAGATGGCTTTCGTGTAGCTAGAGATTCTGGAGTGGACCCAGTACATAGGCGTTGGGACCGGGGGCTGGGGGGGCTACAAGCTGGCAGGAGTGAGGGGAGAAGGCAGGCAGGAAAGGACTTGGAGACTGTTGGGGACAGCACGGGTCCTGGAGGGAGCTGAGGACAAGGCACAGGATGGCAGAGAAGGGGAGTTTGGCAGGAAAGAGACATCTTTTCTAGGTAGAGGCAAATGGTTTGCTAACCCTGCTGCCCACCCAAGTATGGGGAACCCAAGAAAGGGTGTGAAAATGACCGAGATGAGGTATGCACACATGCTGGCTTCCCAAGATGAGCACCATCTGTATGTCTCAGCACTACCTGGGCACACACACACGTACATGTGAGAGTGCACATGCCCACATACATACATGCATCAGAAAACATATTGGCCCTGTATGAACTGATGGATAAACTTGTGGGCCCAGCCGGGACATTTTCTGGCAGAAAGTAGAAGGCATCAACTGTTTTCTTTCTACTGAGGCCAGCGAAATGTGAAGAGAGAGGCGAACTAAAGGAGGGATTGTCCTGTTTCTGAGCTGAGTTTACAACAAACAGAGCCCAGAACAATCTCGTAGGCAGCAGACAAATGCTCCTATTTACAGTATGCCCCAGAAATATAGCTCTGTTCTTTTTAGAAAGATTGGCTGATAAATTGATTTTTTATTTGGTGGAACCAGGGATTGAACTCAGGACCTTGCGCTTGCTAGGCAAGCACTTATTCTACTGAGCTATCTCCCTAGCCCCCAAAATCACCATCTTTTTTTTACATCACTATGTGTCCAATTCATGATAACTTCTAGTTGTAGCACATCCTGGCTTTTGTTTGTTTTGGTTTTGGTTTTTGGAGACAGGGTCTTGCTATGAGCTACCCTTGAACTTAACACGATAGCCCAGGCTAGCCTCAAACTTGTGAGATCATTTTGCCTCCACAGCTGCCTCAGGCCCTTTCCCCCAGTTTTAGGGTTCCTACCCTGTTCCCACCCTGAAGTGATCATCTGTCCCCCTCATGACTCACCTGAGGGATGAAGAAGGGTAAGCCAGTGAAGTAGATGTGTACAGAGATGAAATCCATCCCAACCCATGTACCTGGTTTTTCTTTTTGGCGGAGCTGGGGGTTGAACTCAGGCCTTTGCATTTTCCAGGCAAGCGCTTATTCAACTGAGCTATCTCCCTGGCCCTTGGGTAGCGATTTTAAACCAGGAAATACTTTCATGTGCTTTCCTCTCCGTTGAGCTCCTGCCTATCGTCTGTCCCTGTCAGTGTGGACTTACTCTGTGTGAACACAATTTTGACAGTACTGGACTTTTCCCTGTTTCTTCTGGTAGGCACCTGTGGGTGTCACAATTATCTGCTTCGTTTATAAAATAATGGACAGGCCCCGATGTCCTGTAAGGTCCTTCCCCTCTGGTACTCCTCTGGTTTTCCCGTAGCTGGGTGTTCTGAGAACCACCTGCAGGGCTAGAGATGCGTGCATTTGTCCAGCAGATGGGGCTCTTGAGTTAGGAGACCGCGGGTGGTGCCTCAACCCTGTAGTCTGAACAAGCGTTTGTTGATTGCTTGCGGTGCGTGGCCGTTGGCCTTGGTATAACCCTGCTGCCGGCTCACGTTTATGTAACCAAGCTCTGAGGCCCGTTTCCAATGATTTTTCTTCACATGGGAAGGATTTCAAAGGGACAGCTTTGTATCAGGAAGAGATTCCTCCCTATGGAAAATCAAACTTGCCAGTGACCGAGGAATCTGCCCACGCTGACTGTTAGGATATGAGACCTGGAGTTCAGTGGCCTCAGAGGTCTAGATGTCCTCCGTGAAGATGTTCTGTGGCCTTCAGAGCATGTCAGCAACCCAGTATTGTGATCATAAGTAAAGCAGTGGTGACGCTGGGGAGGTTCCCGGACATTTTCCAACTGTGCTCACATTGACAACACTTGCATCTTTGATCTGTAAGTGCATAGTCAGATCATCTTCCTGCCCCCACCAGTGCCAACTAAATGATGCTGCTAAACGGAGCAGCATCCACATGTTGCTGAAACTTGGCTTTTCTCTTCGTCTGTCTTGATCTGCTTTTATGGTTCCCTAGTATATAAAAGGCCATATTCAGCCACAGGAGGAGCGACAGGTCGAGGCCAGTACTCCAGTACTCCAGTACTTCAGCATTTCTAGTAGGTACTCTGGAGCTACCCTGAAGCTGGTGACACCACTTCAAGCCACTTTAACAACCAAATGAAAGGTTTGTCAAACATTCAAGTAACCTGCTAGGGCAGCCAGAACAAACTCCAGTTCTCTGCTTGCTGAATTTGGACTGGTGTCCTTCAACCTGGGCAAGGCATGGTCCCCTGGGGTCAACTCAGAGTAGCTGTCAATGCGCCCTCCCATGTCAGGGCCACATGGTGTTCGCCACTGTCATACACCATGCTGCCAGCACAGGGAGGGAAGCAGATGTGTGCCAGAGAAGGCTGGGATACAGCATGGCTCTGGGTGTGCAGTGTGAGCAGAGTTGCTGTCCCCCTCCTCAGGTCCCCTGTGAAATTGCCACAGAGCGAGGTCACACTCAAATGAGGAAACTGCCCAGAGAAGCTGCAGACTCTTCCTCTGGATGGTGGTAAACTCGTTGCTTTCACCCTTAACCCTGCCGGCCCCTAATTCCTCTATTGTTGGGAAGCTTTGAGGTGCACGGCAGCGTAGGCACCAAGTGCGCTGTGCGTGAGAGCCTGCTGCATGCCAGGTGCGGTGCCAGGCACCGCTTCTCTGTGCTTCTCTGAGGCCCTGTTGTGCCCTCACCCAGGTGCCATGGGAATGCACTACTAAGGCTGTTTCAGTGGAGGCTTGGAGAGGACAAGTCACTTGCGGAAGGTCGCACAGGTCCTAGGTGGGAAGCCCACAGCCGAGTGGAGCCCAGAGCCACTGTTCCAAGCTGTGATGGAGCCTTCAGGAACCCAGGCCCCACGGGGCGCTCAGTAGCGAGGGAAAGTCGGCTGGATTGCCAAGTGTTCATTCAGGGCCTGGTCCCGCTTTGTATTTAATTCTTTGCAAAATTTTCCATACTGTACTTCTAGCTATCCACATTTATGTTATAGTTTTTAATATATTTTCCCAGTTTACAGCCAGTCCTCTTTGCATGTGGGAGATGCACCCATTGCTTAGGATATAACATGGTATACAAGTATCTCACGTATGTTTCGGAATTTAGCAGAGATAAATATGTGGAGCCGGTGTGCTGAGGGGGGAGGATGGCAAGTTTGAGGCCAACCTGAGTGACCTAGTGACAGTCATCATCAAACAGAGAAGTAGCAAGGGCTGGGGCACGAGTGGGGTACTGCGAAGCCCTGGCTGAAGTCCCCAGGACTACAAATAAATACGTGCGTGAAATGTGACAAAATGTGTCGGACGCCCAGAGATAACCTTTGTTCAACCCTTCTGTTGCCTGTCATCTCAGGTGGCTTCGCTGATGCTTGCAGAATTCCTGAGGTTTTTCTACTGCACTCCTGCCTGCCCCCACCGCCCCTGTCTTCCCTGCCTGAGCTGTGGACTTCCATTTAGGACAGCTCGAGCACAGCTGTGTCCCAGGGAGCTCAGCTTCGCTACTTTGCTTGCACATGTCATGGCACGTGGGACCACAGGTGTGTGTTGTGCATGCCCGGTGTTATGGAGCCCAGGTTAGCTCAGAATGGCACTGCAGGGCTCCGTAACAAGGCAGTTTCCATGAGCACTGTGATAAGTGGCTGTCACCTCTGTGCCTCTGAGTTCTCACCCCCAAGCCCATGGATTCTGCTTTCTTCCCTCCCTAGGACTCCAGGCTCCCGAATAGCAGAGCATGGGCTCTTGTGCCCGCTGTGTTCACAGCAGAGTTCTGTGCACGTGGGCGGGACCCATCCTGCTTAAGGTATTTTAAAATAAAGGTTGGTTTTAGTATGTGTTTATTTCTTACTTTTATTAGGAAAGGGTGTCTTTTTTGTCATTTTAAATTTATTTATTTATTTATTATCCATTAGGGAAATGTTAGCAAGGGTTGTTTTTTTTTTTTTTTTTTTTTTTTTTTTAGACAGGGTTTCACTATATAGTTTAAGCTAGTCTTGAACTCACTATGTAGCCCAGGCTGGCCTGGAATTCAATGTTCCTTCTACCTCAGGTTCCCAAATGGTAGGATTATAGGCATGCCCCACCATACCACCTATTAAGAAAATTTTAAACCCAACTGAAATAGTATAATAAACCTTTCCTTACTCAACTAGTGGTACCAAGTACCAGTGGCTGACCCATCTTGTGTTTGCCCCCCCCCCCCCCCCCCCCCAAGGAATTGAACCTGATGCCTTCACACTGAGCTAAATTCCTAGACCCTTTTTATTTTTAGGTAGAGACAAAATGGATGGGCAAAATTCAGACTTGCGGTTTTCCTGTGTCAGCCTCCCAAAGTGCGGGTCTGCAGGTGGCCTTACCAGGTGTGGCCCATCTTGTTTGGTCAATACCTACCTCCACCCAGAATAATTGTAATTAAATTTCAGATGATGAGATATGTATTTATGTGTAGACAAAGGCATAGATAGATGCCTCTATTTTTGAATAGATACATCTAGAAGAGTATAGGTGTTCAGCCAGAACTAAAATACTTACTTGACATTCTATAAATACTAGCCATGTTTCATAAATTGTCATAAAAGAGAAATCAGATAGTCCTCACCACTGGACAGATGGAGGTGAGGCAGCCCCTTTGTTCATGAAGAGCCTGCGCTTCATGCCAGGGAAAGCATGCACCAGCTGTCTGAGAGGCTCTTTTTCTAGAACAGTCTAGCTTCTCCTTCTCAGAGCCCCCCTCCCACCCGTGGAAACACGTCTCCCATTGTTCTTGCTGGTTCCTGAAGCAGCTCTGGAGCCCTCTTTCCTGAGTGTCTTCAGTTGTGCTGTTGTAGTTAGTTCTGAATCTATCCATAATGCTGACTTTTCAAGGTCATTCTGCCTGTGGTGAAGAGCCAGATGTCGTAGGGTGCCAGATCTGGTGAACAGGGTAGAAGAGGACACACCACAATGTTTTTATTTCATAGAAATTTCTGTAAATATTTGATCAATGAGGTCTAATCATAAATACAGTGAAAAAATAAAGACAGTAAATCTTTTGTCTAAAAAATTTATTTTAGTAAAAGGCACAGGACACTGCTGTTACTCCCTCCCTCCTCCCAGCTATTCAAAACCTTCTTCCCTACTTTGAACACACTTAATCCATTGTCCTTGGTAATGCTTCTTGTTGTACCTAGTTTTAAAAGACTGTAAATCTTCATTGTAGTTTTTGATTACTCCTTCAATAATGTCAGGTAGACAAAAGTTAGGAAGGAAAAACAAGCAAAGTAAGAATATGGCAACTGAAGGGGCTTAGACCAGTCAAGCTTTCAACTCACCCATGTTGCCCTGTGTCGCAGAGTGCCTCCCCATGGCTTAGCCAAGGAGAAGCCACCGCTAGGGAAGGCTGTTGAGCGTTGCGGCCTGTGCTTCCCCAGAGGAGGGAGGATGGCGGTACACAGACCTAAGTGTGTGGCCATGTGTTCAGGGCTTCTCAATCTTTCAAACAATTTGGCAAATTGGGTGCTTTAAGCCCAGGTTTGAGGAAGACAAATGGAACAAGAGAAGGCACTTTGCTTACTTCAACACGTGTCCATCGCTTGTGTCCTCTCTCCAATTCTCACGGATGCTGCTTCCCATGGCGGGGTTCAGGGACACTGAAGGCTGGCCATCTGGCCTGCCACTGCCATGACCTTCTTGGGAGGGAAATGGACACGGGCTCTTCCTTGAGTGTGCGTCCCCAAGCTCTGAATTCTGCGGCTCTGCCAAGCGCCTCACGGCATATGCCAAGACTCAAAGACCAGGCAGCATCTCTAACAGTGAAAACAATGTATAGTTTTCAAAGGTGGTTGGCACAGGTGGAGCTGCAGAAACAGGCAGGGAGAGGGGATAGAGATGCCCGGCCCCCCAGCCTAGCCTGGCTGTGCAGGTGGTGACGTGCTCAGCAGAGTGCTTCCATGGCACTGCAGTGAGTGCTTGGGGTGTGAACACTGAGGTGAGTCCACCTGTGGGCCACTGGTCTACAAAGGCAGGGCTCCTTCACTCCTCGGGTGGTGGCCAGCAAGGAGCACAGGGACAGAGTGGAGGACGTGTCCTTTCCAGTTTTCTTTCTGGTCATGATCAACTCTGGGGACCATGAAGAATCTGCCGAAGTCCTCCAGGGATCGCTTCCAGCACCCTGCTCTGCCTTGGGTGTGGCTCACAGCACCTGAAGGCATCCTGGAGTCCCTTTAGAAGCAAGCTTGTGGTGGCTCAAGGGCACCTAGGCGAGGGGCAGTGTCCAGGTCGGACTCTTGGCACCACCTAGGTTCTTTGTCACCCACATCTCAAAAGAGAAGGAGGGGACAGACAGAGCAATGTCCCCTCGGTCGGGTCAGGCAAGCAGGACTAGTGCAAGTGACTGAGTGAGTGCATTTACTTGCAGTGTCTTCAAATTAGATCCTGTTCAGAGATGTCTCCTCTGACCCACTGCGACACTAGGAGAGGGCATCTCTCTGAGGGCCTCCCACACAAAGCTGGTCTCTAAAGTCACAGCACTGTGAGCTTGAGGTGGAACCCATGTGGGAGGCACCTCGGATCACTTATCTGGGCTGCTGCCCACCCTACGGCCCTCCTGGGCATGGAGCAAATGCCATAAATATGAAACTTGTATTCGGTGAAAACCAAATTACTTTTAACCAGAGCTCTGGGATGCTGTTTAATGTCAGGCTAAGCATTAAGTGAATCTTGCTATAGCTCATCCTGGATAGGCAGGAGACACAGGAGGGGGAAGCGAGAAACTTGTGTAGTTTTCTTTCCTGTGCTGGACTTGCCCTTTCCTGAAAGCAGCTCATTCTTCTGAGAAATACATACTTCTCCCTGCAGACTTTGTGGCTGTCAGCTTGGCATCTGTAACGCGCTGTCCCTGCGGGCTTGCTGTGTGCTGAGTGCATCCGCAGTCTCTTTCTCCCCTGCAGACTGATGTGCTTGGAGCAGAGGCCTGGGTCTTCGGATTATGGCCCCCAGAACACTGTCCCTGGGACTCTGGATCTCTTGAAATGTTTGCAGACCAGTGAGGGATATCCTTCCTACATGTTTGTGCTCAGGTTGAAGCTGAGAGCCAAAGCATAGGAGAGAAAATCATAACCCAGCGGGGTCCCCAGAGATTGGTGGAGTTAGAATAGAAATAATCAGAGCTCAGATCGGGAGCAAACCTAGGAGGCTGTGAGACTGGGATCTGACACCAAGGTGAATGCTGAGAAAGGACCAAATCCTGTAGATTAGAGAGCAGCTCTGAGCATGACCTGGGTTGGCGGACTCTGGGAGTGAGCCAGTGCCTCATCAAAATATTCATAAAATGCTGAACAAAATGCTGAAAAGAAAAGGCTGAACTTACCAAAATCTGAAAAATTGTAATTAAGAATCTGCATCCCGTAGCTCAAGGGAAATGTCTGCTATTTTATAACCACAGAAAGTCCTCAACAATCTTGCAATAACCATATTCATACATGCTCAGCTTTCCAGGAACTGCTGGGAAGTTGCCTCATTAACCTTTATAATACCCCTGCGAGGCTGGCAGGGATTGATGAGATTTCCACTCTCTGTGGTGGCCGAATGGAGACGGAGACTTGAAGAAAATTGTAGACATAGCTCAAATATAAGTAAATCTTGCACTGAGTCCTTTGAGAGCCATCAGTTTGGGGGATAAGGATGAATTAAAGTCTATTAATCACCTTAAGATGAACCAGCCATTTGTAACTTGTACCACAGATGTCAAGGACAGAAAGTCACGTGGGCAGAAAGGAAAACCTAGCGAGCACTTTCTCTCAGGCTTGGGCGAGCGGCCTCCTGCTGCAGGAGATGGCGCAAGGGCTCATTACTGGGTGGAGGGGAAGCAGTCGGGGCATGAAATGCATCCTGGGAATAAATGCCGGGATCCTATAGCTGCTAAGGGGAGGGGGAGGACCATGAAGGATGCGCGGGAGCCCTTCAGGTGAGGTTTGTAGGGAAGGAAGGGGGTGGCACGCGGTGCTTGGGGACACCGAGCTGACTGTAAATTGTGTGACCTAGGGTGTGTTTGTGCTGGGCTAAGAGGTAATGGAGAGAAAGGAGTCCCCTAAAAATAACATTCCTAGTGTGACACACGAATGATCTTTCATTAATAATGAGCAGCTAATGCATGAGAATTTGTCATGCACTGGGCATTCCTCTTAACTCCTGACAAGTAATTCAGTGCTTGCTGCCGCCTGTTGCCAATGAGTAAATTAAAGCAAGTAGCCTGGCTGAAGGCAGCCGCTCCACAGCAGCCTGCTCAGCATCTTTGTACCTTTGTTGTGTGTGTGTGTGTGTGTGTACACCTAGGAACACAGTCGTTGCACAGTAACTACCCACTGAACCAGTGAATGAGTGAATCGGTGCTGAAACGATCTGGTAGGGTTCAGCATCAAGATGAGAACCATGCAGAGCTCAGAGTACCCAGAAGCCTAGGAGAAGCATTCCCTCCTCTTTCATCATCTTTTCTTCTTTAGATTCTTCTTCCCCACATGCCCCTTGTTTTCATCTAGCCCCCAAACCCTTAAGCATTCCCCTCTCTCACAGAAAGTGTGTCTTTCTAAATTCTGTGATCCACTAGTCCCTTGAACCCCTTTCTCATTTTCTTTCTTTCTTTTTTTCTTTTTCATTCATGTATTTGGCACAGGTTCTCATTAGGCAGCTTGGACTCATAGTGATCATCCTGTTTTCAGCCTCCCCAGTGCTGGGGTTACAGGCATGCACCACCACGCCTGGACTTGGGCTCAGCGTGTCCCAGGTGCAAGGCTAGCATGGCCTGCATGCAGTACTGGGGATTGCACCCTGGTCCCTGCACCTGCCAAAGCAGACACTTAGTCTGCTGAGCTATCTCGCTGGCCCCGCATTTCCTTTGTACATAATCAAAACCATTCATGAGCCAATATTTAATCTTCAAAATGCGCATACTAGAAAGAATTCTCCCTGAGAAGGTGTGAACAAGCAGTCCTGGGAAACATGTCCTCAGCAGCATGTTTCTGGGGGTCATTTATTGATGGTTTTGACCCACATGCTTTGCACCCTTCCAGTCTTACAACCAAGGCAGCTTTTTTCTTTATTTGGTGCTGGAGATCAAACACAGGGCCTCACCCATGTCAGACAAGCGCTGGGCCACTGAAATGCACACCCTGCCCATGAGGGAAGCTTCCACATAAAGTGTATGGGAGCCGAGGGTGGGAATTTGGAGCTTCCATCGGAAGCCACCTTGTCAAAACATCAGCTATAAACACTGGTTTGTGTACATGCAGGTAGGTGCAGCTGGGGTGCTGGATCTTTGTTGCCTTTCCTTGGAGATCTCTGAAAATAAGAACAGCAAGGATTTGTTGATGTTTCTTGAAATACTTCATAGGTATTTGGCCATGGCATGGCTGCTTGGTCCTGAGAGACAGGAAGTCCAAGGCTCAGCGAGGCTCCCTGACTGACACAATAAATGAGTGGAAAAGCTAGAATCCTTATGCTTTCTCCTGAACTTCAAAAGTGGCACCTTTTGCACTGCAGCCTGTATTCATCAGTCTTCTTCAGGTGGTAAAGATGGAAACATGTTTGGCTCCCAGTCCTGGCCACCCCTCAGGGGACAGTAGCATCAGATGTTGTTTGGATTGCAGTGAACGCTTCACTCATCTGTTGTAGTAATTACAACTTTTCCGGAAACCCTTCTGGAGGTCGAGTCCCACAGGCCCCAAGGAGAAACCTGCCCATCTGCTGGACATCAGCGGGGGGCATTAGCCCAGCCTGTTGGAACCTCTGGTCAAGGCAGTGACTCTGGACAGATGACGGGTGGGTTCCCCTCTCAGGCCACACCACCCAGGAGTTGGGTGGCAACACATATCAGCACAAACACCACCATCCCTGACACATGGGATTTTAATCTTTGTGGAGCAGCTCCTGCCCAGGTATCTTCTTTCTCGGTGCTACACCAGGCATCTTATAAAAGTGGGTTTTACTCACGTTGGAGCTGCTGTCTTGCTCGAAGGAATGAGTTTCACATCTCTGTCCAGGTCAGCCCCAGTGACAGGAACCTTGTTCTCCTAGGTCACAATACATGCCCAGCACCTAACTCTGTGCCTGATACACAGTCAAAGCTCAATAAAATTTGTCAGATGAACAAGTCAGGCTCCATTCTACTGAAGAAGACATAGCCATCAACCTTAATACCTTGGCCCCAGGGTATTTAAGCATTTTGGCACATCAAATTTTAGGTTTACCATTGAGCTACAGAAATGTAATCTTTGTGGTAAGCAGCTGGAGATGAGCTTTGTAACTTAGCGGTGGGGCCATTTTGAAGATGTGGCCTTGGGTTTTGATAATATGTTTCAGCTGCCTCCGCGCCTTAACCAAGACTCCCCCCTGTTATTTATGATAATTTATTAGCGACTCCCACAGTCTCTCTGATTTAAAGCCAAGCTACTGTTTTCCCCTCTTGCTATGTAACCTCTCTCACATCCTTTGCAGGCTGCCTTTGGGCTGGTGCATTCTTTCCCTTACTCACTTGTGCATTTATTCACCCAACAAGCTCCTGTGGAGGGAGTGAGAGCAGTCAGGGGGTCCACATCTATGTGAGGAAACGCCCCCTGGTTGTAGCCCTAGGTCCCCACTCAGCTGTGTTCTGAGTTGGACAGCAATTTATGGTGGTGGCAGGACGTGGGAAGGAGAGAGAAGCAGGAGGCACCGAGGCGTGGCCCCGTGTCCATGATATAATTCGGGTGTGGCAGTGAAAAGGTGTGGCAGGACTGTCTGTGGCCGCATGGACCACGAGTGTGGTTGGATAAAGTATTGCGCACTCCTGGGATGTAGAACTTGATATTTCTTCAACGCAGAAGCTGTCCCCCCATCTCAGGTTTGCAGCCTGGGTCACAGCCTGGGCTGCCTGGGCAGCAGTGCTGAGTGGCAGCCAGCCTTGAGGGGTGTCATGACCCTGCCCTTTCCTCACCCTCTCCATGATGTCTGATTCAGCACAGTCCAAGGACAGTAGGGCACAGGGACCAGGGGCTGAGACCCCCAAAATGGTGAGCAGAATAAATTCTCCTTCTAAGCCGATTTTCTCAGTTGCTGTCCCAGCCCCAGAAAGCAAGCACTGGCCATTGTCTCCTCCTTGTGCTGGACAATGCACCTGATCTCCAAGTGTCGCTTGCCCTCCATGCTTTGCTTGTGACTTTGTAAGCTCATTGTCCTCGTGCCCAAGGGCCCTTCACTGAGTGCAGCAGCGGTGCCCAATGCAAACACAGGCTCTGTGCGAACAAATAGGTGTTGTTTGTGGCAGCCAAAACTGAACTAAGTGCAGAGGAGTGGCCTCTTCCGAGTGGGCCTCTTCCCAGTGGGACCCTTCGGTGATGACCGAAGCTGGCTCTGCCCCTGTGACCTGACCACAGGTGGTGCTCATTTTAGCTGTTTGACATCAATGTGAAAAGTCAGGGGCTGGAGAGATGGCTCAGTGGTCTAAAGCACCTACTTAGAACAAGCTTAGCAAAAGCATCAGGGACCGCGGTTCAATCCCCCAGCA
>NW_004524592.1:21955954-21959662 GCF_000260255.1 Octodon degus | reverse complement strand
AAATTAAAAAAAAAAAAAGAAAAGTCAGCACAGCCCCTCAAACATGCACTGCCTGTCCTTTTAGGTACTGTACCAAGTCCTCCCAGCCATCTACCTAGTGCCTCTCCTGTTAGAGTTGGGGTTTAGGTTAGGGTTGACTCCAACTCCCACTTCCCCTCTCCTCTCCCTTCTTTTCCTTGAGCACCTGCTGTGTTCTAAATGTTGTTCTAGAGACATGAGGGCAAACCTTTTAAAGCTCTCAATGACAACAGCCAGCCGACTGCGGCACAAGTGCCATTGTTTTACCACCTCTGTGCTGGAGCATAGAGTAGAGCTGGAAAATTTGCAAGGGCTGTCTCTACCTGGGCATGGTGGCGCCTATGTATAATCACAGCTACTCAGGAGGCCGGGGCAGGAAAACTGCAAGTTCAAGGACAGCCTGGGCAACTAATGGAGACAGTGTCTCAAAACAAGTGTGCGTGTGGAGGAAGTTGGGAGCGGCAGTAGGGCTGTCACTCAGCGCTACAAAAGAAGAAGTATTCCTCAACCACCGGCATCAGACTAACTGGGGCTCCTGGCAGGAAGATTGAATTAGCTCCCAAAAACTGAACTTAGTCTTGTGGGGCTGGGCACAGGGAAATGGTATAACCCCACATGCCGGCAACTCCCACACCTTTGGACATCTAAGACCAATGGATGAGGAGAGTTAGTCTGTGACTTAGGGCTTTTGGTCACTAGTGGAGTTAATGGGCTTCTCTGGGGGCTCTGCAGGGAGTGAAGTAATAAACTCGAAGCAGCCGCAGGCACAGGGCAGGCTCCAGAGAGCCTCAACAGGTCAGGTCAGTGTGGCTCTTTCACCTCTTTGTCCATTTCTAAACTGTACCCAGCCTCTGCCAACCATACCCCCTGGAGTGATGCTATCAGGGTCTCAGCCTTGATACTCATGGGGCCACCTGGGGAGGGAGCCCCAGAATCATGCGCCAGGGCCTCAGGTGAGTGGGCAGCGGGACTGCTAAAATCTCCCAGGCGAGTCCCATGTCTGCCCCCAGTTTCCGCATCTTCGTTTTCTGCCTTTTGTGTCTAGTAAGACAGGGTGTCTCTAATTCTTTGTTCTTATGAGCGTTGAACTCCTGTGGCTGTGTTTGTGAGGGTCGGGTTCTGGGGTCCTGTCTGTTTATCGTAAAAGTGGGCAGCGCTTGAATCTGGGGTCTGGTCAGTGGGACTTGTGATTAGGTGACTTTCTTTTTTTTTTTTTTTGGTCTTTTGATTAGGTGACTTTTAGTGCTCCCATGACATGGAGGGAGGCAGCAGCCTAGAATAATTAGCAAATAAACATCATAGGACAAGGGGAGCTTTTCTTTTCACCCCCTCTTTACAGTCAAACTAGCTTAAGACAAAAACAACCAATCAGCCTACACAGATACAAATTAGAAGGGTGACAGGGTATGTCAGGGACTCCTGGCTGAGCAGCACAGGGGCTCAGAGCTCTTCCTCACTTTCCTGCTCCCTTGCACTGGAGGCCCAGGGCCCTCTCCTGCTTGCAGCTTTCTCTGCTCCACTGAGGGCAGGGCTTGTCATTTCCTCCTCTCCTGAGTCTGGCTGTTCAAGTTCTGGCTGTGCAAAGATTCAAATCACTCTTCATTCCAATTCCAGATTTTGCAGAGTCCTAATACTCATAGTAGGCATCTTTTCCTCTCTCTAAGGCTCACCTGGCAGCTAATTTTGTGTGCAGTTAGTGACCCTTTTCCCCTTTAGATGGTAGAACAAGCTGGCTATCAAGTGTGCTTGCGATACCTGCGGTCCATGATAGGTGCATGTCCTTCCCACGTCACCTCGTCTTTGCCATCGTGGATTAACACCGTAACAGGGCTGGATCCTGGCAATGTGTCAACTCTGATGGCCACAGATACATGACAGGTTGGAGGATGGCCATCACCTGACAGTCACCTGCCACAGAAATCAAAGGCCTGGCCGATGAATAGGCATGCATAAATGTGTGTACTTATTATGCTGTCCCTAGCTTGTCCTCATGCACACTTACATTCATAATAAACATCTCCACAGTTTACCACTAGGTGGACATCCCAGCGTACAGCAGGGGACAAAATGAAACTTATTTATCATGTGAAAGTGAATGAAGTTATACATCTGGAGTGCTTAGCAAAATGCTTAGTGTCTTCACAATAATGTCACTATTAGTGTTTCTGTTTTCGTTTTTAGGGGACCCACTTTGGCTGCTCCCTACAGAGGTCTACAGGGGGCACACACGTATCAGGAGCTTCATGGCATTGCTGTAAAGGGACCTTGGTTCAAAATGATCTTTTTAAAACTCTGCCACTATTTGCAACAATCTGGCAATGCTCAGGGGTTGGGTCAAAGCCTCTGGGTTCAGTCTCTCCTGACCTGAGGACAGCGAGGATGGGGTGGAGAGGGCCTCCTGCCAACTGCTGACCCCTGCAGAAGGCTGTCCACTGCACAGCTCCACTCTGTCCCACATCTGAGGTGATGAAATGGCCAGGAGCCACCACAGATGACCTTCCTGTGTAGTCCCAGGCCAGCGTCTATGTGGGACCACAAGAGTGCGCCTTGCTGCACAGCGCTAGAGAGGTTTCCTCTCATCTCTGGCTCTGATCCCATTCAGATTCCCAGAAGGGGAGGAAGGCAATGTGTTTTCTTGTCTGTCTTGTGCAAGCACTGCCCGAGCTGCCCCTTGCAGGGTTGTGTGAGGAGACAAGTCTGAGTCTGAAATACAGGTGTTTGCTGCATCTTGTTTTATTTTATTTTCATTTTCTGTAGTTGGTACAGAGTCTCACTACACAGCCCAGACTCATAGTGATCCTCCTGTTTTCAGCCTACCCAATGCTGGGATTACAGGCTTGTGCCACCATGCCCAGACTTGGCTCAGTGTGCCCTGGGGGCAGGGCCAGCTCAGCATGCGGGATAGGGGATTGAACCCTGGTCCCTGCACTTGCCAAAGCAGGCACTTAGTCTGCTGAGCTATCTCGCCGGCCCTACATTTTATTTTTTTAAAGGGACTTTTACTTTGTTTTGCTGGCACAAGGTCTCACTGTGTACTCAAGTCTTGCCTTGAACACGCAGCAATCCTCATGCTTCAGCTTCAAGTGTTGGGATTAGAGTTATATGCACAGGTGTGTTTTGTACTTGGAAAAACTGGAGTTTGGGATCAGGGAAGAAAGACAGGGACGGGATGGGGAAGAGACCAATGTAACAGCGATATGTACAAATAGAATAAAATATAAATACATATTTTATAAATACGAATAAGGAGACAGCCATATAGTCAAAATCAGGTCATAAAATTAGACAGGCTTCTTAGGCCTGCCTTCCAAGTTACTGTCTCTTAAAGGTGACTGCTCCATCCACTTTTGTGGTAATCAGTTCTTCTCTATCTTTAAAATGCATCGGGCCGGCCAGATAGCTCAGCGGACTAAAGTGCCTGCTTAGGCAGGTGCAGCGACGGGGTTTGATCTCCGGTCCCGCCCCAGGGTGCGTTGAGATGGCAACTGAGAATGGACATGGTGGTGCACACCTGTAATCCCAGTGCTTGGGAGGCTGAAAACAGGAGGATCACTGAGTCCGATCTACATAGTGAGACCCTGTAGACCCTGTACTAAAAATACAAAAAAAAGGGGGGGGGAACATTATCAACCCTTTAAGACTATAGTTTTTGTTAATTTTAAACTTTCTTTTAATAATTAAAAAAACCTT
>NW_004524592.1:21935647-21955854 GCF_000260255.1 Octodon degus | reverse complement strand
TTTTTTTTTTTTTTTTTTTATTTGGTACAGGGTCTCGCTCTGTGGCTGGCACAGCATGTGGTACCAGGGATTGAACCCAGGTCTTTGTGCTTGCAAAGCAGGCGCTTAGACCACCAAGCCATCTCCCCAGCTCTAAACTTTCTGTAAATGGAGTCACACCTTGTATCTGCCAGGTTTCCTAAAACTGATGTATAGGCTCAGAGATAGTGAGCAAAATCCTGACAGTTATTTTGACAAGTTGACTATCTAGAAGAAAATTCACAAAGCAGAAGAACCTGTTCTGCCCAGTATATAAACTTACAAACCAGATCAGACAGCATGGAGCTACCCGAGGAGCCCCAGGGACCATGGCAACAGGAGAGCATGCAGCACACACACTTACGGGTGCCTGATGGTGACACCATGGGTCGCTGGGGGAAGGGGCAGCTTTTGGGATGAATGCTGCTAGGACAGATTGGTAACCCGAGGGGAAGAAACCTATATGCGCAAGCCAGTAGTGAGAGATTGAAGACTTAAATGTGAAAAGTTGTAAGGTTTTCAGAAAGAACTTTGGAGTATATTGTTGGGCCACCACAGCCACAGATTTCACATCCGTGAACCCAACCAGCCGTGCATGGGAAGTATTCGGAAGAAATATTGTGGCTGTGCTGAATGTGTACAAATGAGTCTGTGCCATATTTCCTAAACAGTGCAATGTAACAACTATTTACATAGCATTTGAATTGTGTTAGGTATGAAGTGATTATTTATAGGAAAATGGAGGGCAGGCATTGATTATAGCAAATCTAATACCACTGGGAGCCAGCCCCCTTAGACATACTGAGATGTAACAGTGTCTTTATGACTTCAGGTTGGGATGGAGTCTTTAAGATACAAGAGCAGAATTATAGTTGAATGTACATCTGATTGCTTCCACAGTCTGTGCTCTTTTGCCTAGAGCATGCTGTTAGGGCTTCTCTCTAGATGTCCTCCAGAGCCTCAGGTGTCCAAAGGTGGGGCTTTTAGAAGGTCACTGGACTACAGGGGTGTGGTGCTCCTTGCTCAGTTAGTCCACTGGTGGTTTTAGGGCTGAATGTGATGATAGGAAGTGGAACCTGGTTGGGAGAGCAGGGCCCACGGTGTGGCCTGGGTCCACTCCCCCCGTCCCTGGCTTCTGCCTGCCCTGACAAGGCAGCACTCCTCTGCCATGCACCTGCCTTAGAGCCAGTTGATAGCTGGTGGAAACCTCTAGAAACTGTGAGTCTAAATGAAGCTCACCTCCTCGATCCTGCGGGCATGAGGTAGTGCGTCTCAGTGAGGAGAAGGCAGGGAGACCCACGCATCAGCAGAGGGGTGACGCTGTCCTCCTACAGCACTCCTTGATGCTGCTGCACTTCTACTTGTGGAAGAGAAAAGAGAAACAGACTTGATTAAGAGAAAGCTTGGCACGGCCTTGGGAGAAAGACAGTTCCTTAAAAACAAGCCGGCAGCTTTCTCCAGAGGAAGCTGCAACTCCTGGGAGGCTCTAGCTCTGTGTGCTGAGACTGAGCACAGACAGGCAACGGGCAGAGTCTCGAGGT
The DNA here is from genome assembly GCF_000260255.1 of Octodon degus. Lineage (NCBI taxonomy): Eukaryota > Metazoa > Chordata > Mammalia > Rodentia > Octodontidae > Octodon > Octodon degus. The sequence continues at coordinate 21,954,295 of NW_004524592.1, read as the reverse complement.
TCTGGCATTTGTCTCTTCTGGACACAGGGCTAGGTGCTCCTTGACTTCATCCCATGTTGGACCATGCCATACTTGTGGGGTAATGTTCCGGGGCCCAGATGTAGGGACCAGTAGGCTATGGGCTGCTGCTGCCTCCCACACCTCATGTGCAGGTCTTACCGCTGGGTCCGTGGGGCGGTGTCCTGCTCATGCGCTGTTGCTCTGCCTGAGGAACTTCTCTTGATTCAAGCATGGAGCCAACTAGGAGCAAATTAAGTAATTTGTTAGCAAATTAATTCTCCAGAAACAGCCCTTCCCTAATTCTGGGTGAGAACTGTAAAATAAAATGTCGAAGGATACAAAACCAATATTAAAATAAAATCAATAGCTGGTACTGTGGCCTCTAATTCTAGCACCCAGGGAAGTGGAGGCAGGATGAGCACAGATTTAAGCCCAGGGTGGGCAACAGCTTTAGTTGCTTTCTACTTTCTGGGGCATAGTACCTGGTGCCCACAAGTTAAAGGAGGGAAGGTTTATTTTGGCTCAGTGTTTAGAGGTTTTAAAGTCCACAGTCAGCTGGCTCCAAGGCAGGCCAGCACCACAGGACTGCTGTTCCCAGTGTGCTGGACAGGAAGCGGAGAGAGGTCAAGGGAGGGGGAGGAGACAGACCCTTCCAGGCCATGCCCCCATGACTCACTTGCTCCTCCCAGGCCTTCCTTCCCCACCTCACATTTAGCTATAAATTCATCATGGACTAATCCACTAACAGTGTTAACCCCACAGCTGGTCACCTCCCGAAAGTCCTACTGATGAGCACATGATTAGGCTTGGGGGGCAGCTAGATGGAAACCATAACAATTTAACAACTTATCGACCTAGTGAGATGTTGTCTCAACCAGCCTTGTGGATGTAGCTCAGTGCAAAGGCCTTGGGTTCAGTCCTCAGCACCACACACACAAACAGGCCAGTAGCTTTCCCTACACTGGTAGTGAACTAGCTGAGGAAGGAGTCTGGCAAACCACCCCATTCACAGACCCTCCCTTGGCCTGGTCATGAGCCTCATCATTTGAACAAGGCTCAGCCCACTGAGCTCTGCCCAGGACATCTTTCCAGAAGAGCCCCCGGCTTTCAGCTAGGACTCCATTCCTTCTCAAGTTGCCCTGAACTATCTCATTCTGGGATGTGGGTGTATACCAGGAGAATCCTATGGCAGCTCAGGGGCACGGAGGTAGAGCAGGGTGGCCCTGCTTGCAGGTTAGCTCTTTGTCATCCTTCGCGCATGACTTACGTCTTGTTTGTGATATGTTTAACCTTAGACCATAGCAGCAGGCAGAAAGTGAATGTATCATCTTTTCCTTGGTTAATCTTACTTCCTCCAAGCCCCACCCATGATTTGCTTTTATGCCCTAGTACACTTCAGATTGTTTTGGAAGTCTGGTCAAGCCAAAGCCACAGCCCTCCTGGGGCTGCACTTGCAGAGGAGTCGGTGGGGCACAAGAGCCTCCCCTAGTCTCCCTAGACGGCTCCTCCATCCCTAGCAACCAGATCTTTCTAGTAGGACCAACCATTGCTGGTGTCCTCCATGAGAAAGGAAACCATTATTGTGTCCTGCTTCTCGCCAAGAATATGTAGAGAGTGAGACAGACTCCTGGGATAGACAGACACCATTTTGGCTTGAACAGTGCAAGTGGCCTGTCTGTCAGCCCCATGTCACTGCCTTTTTTTCAAGAAGTACAACACCCTGTGTAAAGGACCCCTTCTATTCATGCTCTTTCCCTCCTCTTTTCTCCAGCAACCCTGGGTGAGGAGGTAGAAGTTTTATGTGTGAAGACTTTAGCAGAGCACTCCTGGAGAGGCAGAGGTGGTGGTTGAGTGGGGTTACAGGTGGGGCTGCCTTTCCTGAAGATCCTCAAGGCAGGGATCCATCCCCTGTCCCACTCTTCCATAGCAGGTGGTTCTGAAGTCATTTTCTACCCTTCTCTGCAGCAGGAAGGAGGAGAGAGCGAACTTTCTAACTGAGTGTGGACTTGGGGTGACTGGGGATCCCAGGAGAGGAGATGCACTTGGGATCCCACTATGAAAACACACCCAGATGCACACTGCATAGATCACAAAGTGACACAGGCCCTGCTTCAGCTCATTAATAATCATTCTCACGATACCCAGATGAGTTTTTCAAACATCATAGCTTTTGCACAGGAGTCTCACAAGCTTTCCCTTTCTGTTTTCTGATGTGTGTGCCACTTTTGGAAAGGTTTTCCATACTTCATGGTTATATTTTTAAAAATTGTCATGATATTTTCCCTAAGTTTTTTTCTTTTTAATGCTTAAACCTTTCATGAAAGATAATTTAACCAAATGTAAGGTATGGACTAGAGATCTAATTTCACTTTCTTTGAGAAAGTTGCCCAGTTCTGCCAATGCCATAAAGAAATAATCCACCAATTTAGAATAGTATAAAAACCAGATGTATTGGTCTATTCTTCATAAATGAGCTTTTGCATATCTTTTGCTATTGTATTTTATCTCATCCATGTGGGAGAATAAAAGTCAAGTTTACACATAATTCACATGAGCTGCAGGAAAAGAATTGTTCAATATGCTTAGATATATTTACAGTAATAAAATTATAACTTTGGTGAGAAAGCTGTAGAGAGTAGGTAAGAATGAAACAGTAGCATATAAGTAAAATGCTTAAGACAGTAGTGACAGTGCTTAGCTCATATAAAATATCTGTGAATGTTTTAAATCTCTAAAAAAAAAAATAATTCTCTTAATCACTTGCTCATTGGTGGGATGCAGTACCAACACAACACCTGCACTTAATGGAAGAGAGGGTCGTTATGGTGCATGGTTTCGGGTGCAGCTGGCTGGTTCCATCGAGGCTGGCTGTGTAGCAGGCTGGCATGGCGGAGGAGTGTGGAGGAAGCTGCTCACGTCATGGCTGCAGGAGGCAGGAAGCAAAGGGAAGCGCCAGGAAGGAAGAGCAGTGCCCCTAGGGCACACACCAGTGACCCCCTTCTTTTCCTCAAGCTCCTGAGAGCAAGATCACTCTCCCTGATCCAATCACCTAGGTGCCTCCTTGCTCCTGGCATCATGCGGTTTATTCTGCCAGAGAAATAACACACTGAAGACCAAAATGCCCCCAAATTCCCTTAGGTTGTAACATTTATTAACAGTTTGAAGGGCTGGCCAAATAACTTAGTGGATTAAAGTGCCTGCAAGCAGGGGCTGGGGTTCAGTCACCTGGCCTGCCCCCAGGACATGCTGAGATGGAGATTGAGACTGGGCGTGGCGGTGCACGCCTGTAATCCCAGCTCTTGGGAGGCAGTAAACAGGTGGATCACTATGAGTCTGATCTAGTAGTGAGGCCCTGAACACCCTGTAGACCCTTGCCTAAAATACAGAAAAAAAAAAAAAAAAAAGTTGGCACAAGAGCTAATACAGACATGTCACACTTAGAGGACTGCCAAGCCCTTTCCTAGAGAACTGTGAGCTGCCCTGGCCTGTGTGCTCAGCTACCTCATGCCTTCAAGATGAGGGGGAGCAGGATGCTTGCAGGGCTTCTCATGTGCTGTGCAAGAGCTAGGAGCTGTCCCTTCTGAGCTCCTGTGTGGTGTCAGCTTGGGCTGAGAGGGCAGTGCTGGGGCCCCAGTGCTCATCTGTTTCTTTGCCCTCCTGGTTTCATCATTAGATCCAGAGCCTGCCAAGCAAGGCCCAAGCCTGGACGCCAGGGCCCTGGGGAGAGCTTGTGATCTGGGTGTGCTGATATTTTTCTCAGTGGTGATCCTTTTGGTGTTGTTTAGGGACTTCAGGGGCAGAAAATGAAGAGTGAGGCCACCACCTACTGGAGCTGTGGCTGTCCCTGCAGCCTCCTCAGAGCACTGGGGAACAGCTCTTCTCTGTGAAGAACTGGGAGCCAAGGCTAAGGGAGACTGGAGCCTGTTCTCCAACAGGCCTGCTCCTAACAGCACGGTTAGCTGCCCAGCTCATCAGAGGGTGAATCCACTGCGGAGCACAGGACTCTCATGACAGTCACCTTCCAAATGCGTCAGAATTTGGGGAGACACTTCAGGTCTAAACTACAACAGAGCACATGCTTTTTCCTCAACATAAAGCACTTGCAAATACAGTAAAAATATCTCACTTATGAGCTTGTGAGGGATGGGAGGTCATCTAGATATAAATCATAAAATGGACTTTCTTAAGTCAGTAGATAAGACAAATTGACCAATTAGGTAGGAGAGTAGGCCAAATAAGAGTGATACTCTTATTTGGAGAAGAGATTTAATTCTGTGAGGCAAAGTGATAACGTTCACACTATGGAAACAACCTTTAGATTTAATTCTGGAGACAGGCAATTTTGTAGGGGTTTCTTAGGTCACTGTGCAGGTGGCTTAGTCTATGTCTGCTGTTTGGATGGGTCAGATGTGCTTAATTCTCTGCCCTTCAGAGAGGTTATGGCTTGTATCAAGATGTGCCTCATGTGCTCATAGGTGGGGATTTTGGGAGGCGGTTAGATCATGGCCATGTGATTCTAGATTAGGGTTTGTGACAACCAAACTGGCTCAGCATAGTTCTGAGATGAGGAACCCCATCTTGGGTGTGGGCGGTTCCACCTAAAAGGCTTGAAGCCTGAATTGGCTAAAAGGGAAAAGGTGGCTGGACATTTGCTTCTCCTAGCTCCTGTCTACCCTGCCATGGGTTGTTTCTTCTCTGTGGTACCCTCTGCCATGCTCCCTGCCTTGGAGCCAGCAACTGTGGGCAGAAAGCTGTACAAAATAAGCCTCTCCTCCCTTAACTTGTGGGTGTCTAGTATTTTGTCCTGTTACAAAAAAATAACTAAGGCAAGAGGTGTTAATGGAGAGAATTCAACTGGCTCGGTGACATGGGAGGAGTTGGGGTCAGTGTTGAATGGGCTGCACCCTCTATATTCTCTTACCTTTTAGATATTTCCTTGAGCTGCCTAACAGCATAAATGTACAGTAACCTGAGGACTGGGTTCCTTTTCAGTTCTGCAGTTGACTCTACCACTTCTTTATTTGACAGTTTGTTCTGTTTTGTTTTTTAACACTACATGATTTTGGATCAATATTAATGCTAAGAAAGACATCAAGGAGTGGCCTTGATATACTCATAATTTCCAGCAATGCCTCAAAGTGAACCCTCAAACTTATATAGGCTAAGGAAAAACAAGGTACTTACTTGCAGGAGCTGCCCCCAAAACCAGAGCCTTGCTGCTCAGCCACCTGACAGTGGGATTCTGGCCCCCAAGCCTCCATGTAGAGATTTGCCACTACTATTGATATGTGTAATTCAATATTACATATCAATATTACTATTTGATAAGGTAACTGTGTTACCTTATTTCGCTAATCTGCCAAAGTCTGGGAATAAGGCAGGTATTTTGATGAGAGCAACACTAAAAATATTAGTGTAAAGCACATTCTATATTAAGAATAGTGTGATAGCTGGGTGTGGTGGAACATTCTTGTAGACCCATCACTCTGAGAGGCAGAAACAGGAGGGCTATAAGTTCAAGACCAGGTCTGGTACCTTAGGCCCTGTCTTAGAATAAAAAACATAAAGTAGGCTAAGAAGTAAGTCAGAATGAAGGCCCTGGGTTCAATCTCCAAGACCAAAGGAAGGGCAGAAAAACACTGGGTAATTTTTTCTTAGTCATTTCTTCATTAGCAAGGGATAAACATGAACCTGTAAAAACAGCCCAATTCAAGCTAGCTTAGCGAATAATAAGATTGTTGGTTTATTTAACGAGCAAGTCCAGAGGAAGGGTAACTTCAGGTTGATATTTTTTTCTAGTGGTTCAACAATGTGCTTTTCTTCACAGAGGCTTTTACCCTCATGCTGGGTAAGTATTGGTAGAAGCTCCAGACCCACACCTTCACATCACGAGAGCCCTGAGGGCCACTGCTCACTTAGCCTGGGCCAATGGTCCCCAGATGGTGACCCCAGAGATGGATGAAACATTCTGACTAGCTTCTCCACTCTGTGTGTGTGTGTGTGTGAGAGAGAGAGAGAGAGAGAGAGAGAGAGAGAGAGAGAGAGAGATGCGGAAGCAAACCCAGTCCTATCAGCATGCAAGAAGGAAGAAGGTGTGGAGTCAGCAGACAAGTGTCTACTATGTGTGCACCACATCATGAGAAACAAAAATAGGCACCAGAGCACTGTGTGATCCCAAACAGGAACGGTCAAGATAAGAGGTAGGTTCCAGATGCTCGTACCCCAACGTGTTTCACGGCAGTGTCACCCAACCCTGATGCTGTGATCAAAGGCTCCTGCAGGTCAGCGTGTTCTGTTTTCCTGACTCCACAGTCAGCACAGTCCTGGAATCATAGCACTTACACAACACAGAAAGTGCAGCAAAGCCTTGGAGAGTGAGAGAGAAAAGCTAGAGTGCCCGGAACATGAATTCTTTCACTTGAGTGGATTTGTTAACTGCTGATTTGTAACGAATTTCTCATTCTGCATATGGGCAAAGATGGGCAAAGAAAATGAAACATTCAGTCCTTCCTTTCTGGATAGCTCCTATTTTAAGCCATTCTCATGTCTCTTGGACTTCAGCAGACTTGTCTTTTAGCTTGGAAGTTGTCGCTGTGGGGGGGCTGAGCGATGGCCTCCCAGGGACTGTCTGCTCTGAAATCCCTGGAACCTTGTGTGTTGCCTTGCATAACAGAAGGGTTTTGCAGATGGATGGGGTGAAGGCTCTCAACATGAGGAGATTATCCAGGATTAGCAGCAGGTCTGGTGCGAGGGCAAGAATCCTCATAAGAGGGAAGCAGGGTGACAGACACAGCAGTGGGGAGGATGCATTGAAACCAGAGGAAAACGCCCAGGAGCCAAGCAAGGCAGGTGGCCTCAGTCTCAGGAGAAGCCGGGAAAGCGACTCTCCCCAGGGGCCTCCAAAGGTTGCCAACCCCAGCAATGCCTTGCTGTTTAACCTCTTTAGATTTATGACCTCCAGGGCTCTGAAAGAATGGATGTGCATTGCTTTAAGCCACTGAGTTTGGGATAATTTGTCCCAGCAGCAAGGGAAGCTAATAAAATCATGGTGCCATTTCCAGACCCACCTCTTTGTTCCCTAAAGCTTTCAATGACACGAATTTGTGTGCTCGATGCTTTTCGCAGCCCCTCCCCAACTCAGATACAAATCGCCTTCCTCTCCCTCTGCCTCGCCTGCCTGCTGTCCTCTTGTCGCCTTCCTTTCTCCTGTTCATTGGTTCCTGTGAGCCCCCAGGCCAGCTCGCCCCGTGTTCAATCAGGAAGGAAGGGCAGGTGTTGCTTGTTGTGAATTGCCGTTCTTCCACACACATCGCGGACTCTGAAGATTTGGAGACTGCTCTGCCCGGGCTTGGTGGCTCCTTCTCTCTATGCACTTGCCTGCACTGTGGCGTAGAGCACTCTGACTTATGCGCCTTCACTGCTTCCCTGACCAGAGCGGAAGTTCTGGGCGGGGACACCCCAAGAGTTCAGGAGGGCAAGGGCTGAAGCTTCGCTGGCCACCAGTGTCCCCCTCCCGCCTCTGGCTCCCAGGGATCCACACTCTCTCTCCTGAGTGTGGATGGGCATAAAGTTGGGCTCTCTGGTTGGCTTCTGTCAAGTGGACCTCCATCTTGGTCACAAGCTGTCACATCTGAGAAAATGCTCCAGGAAGAGCCAGGGTGGGGCTGGGAGGCACCCCAGGGTGCCTGGTGCTCTAGGATGAAAGCAATACTTGTACTTAGGAAGAAACATGATACCTCAGGAGGCCCAGCTTGGGAATATTTTTAGAAATAGAGACATATAAGAGTTTTGAATCATAGAAAGTCAGTCAAAGTTAATGTGTAACTAATGTTCTCAAAGTACTTTTAAAAGACACAAAAATGAGAGGGTCAGGTGCTTGGAGCCATGGCATAGCACAGCCAGGACCAGCATGGCTGCTTTATCCAACTCGCCTGTCCTTCGGGCTGGGCACACAGGTTGCCTTTTGGCTGCCACCCTGCCTTGGTCGCAGCCCCAGGGAAGGCCAGCAAGTAATGGAAAGGGCCACGAGAAAGTGAGAAATGGTGAGAAAAAATGAACAGGGTGAAGGGAAAGATTAGGCAATCAAAAAGGGAGAAGAGAGAAACCGAAGGGTGGATCTTCTCACTTGGAGTCCAGATCCTTAGCTCCTATAGGCAGAGACCTAGATGCAAATCTGAATTTTCATGACTCCTATGTCTTTCACCTTCTTCAAGGGAAAAAAAAAATACAAGAACATTATTTGCTAATTTTGTGAAAATAAAAGACCAGAGGAACGCTGTTCCAGCCTGGGCAGGGGGCTCCGAGACCCTGGGCTTTCCTGACCTTCAGCCACGTACCGCGGCTGCCGTCCTGGTGCAAGTCCCAGGCTTGGGGCTCCAGATTGTGTTGTGGTGCACTTGGATCTTGAGCTGGCTGTGGAAGACCCTGGGAAGTTAGAGATGGTTGGTGTGTGTTTCAGGACTCTATGCAGGGTGACTGTCACCATGTGTGTCACACACACAGAGGAGGACACAGTGTCCTCAGAAGCACCGTCTGTCCACCTAGCAGGAAGTGAGCATATTGAGGTTGGGTTCTCCAGGGTACCCCAGGGCTCCCTCAGCACCTTTGGATCTCTCCCATCACCAGAACTACACTAGGCAAGTGAGGCAACAGCCAAGTGAAGGTGTGGAGACAGCATAGGCAGGAGCAGGGGCTGAAAAAAGTACACCCTACAAGCTGTGTCAGAGAGCCCCAGTCCCCTGGCTGGCAATCTTCTCGCTTCCTGTCCCTGCTCTCTGTCTCTCTCCTCCTCACTCGTGTCCTGAACAGACTCTGTCTGCGCCTCAGGCTTGCTTTTGTGGAAAGCCAGTCTTGGCAATTGTTTAGTGCGGGAGGGTGCTCATTAGGGAAAGTAAGAGTTTCAGAACTTAATTAATGGGCCAGAGAGGAGGGCGCTTCCTGCTCTCTCATTTGGAAGTCTTGCTGTCTGTGTAATCAGCTGGAAACTCTGCGGATGCTTGGATTCTTGTGCCCCTGACCGGGAGCAACTCCTTGTCCTGGGACCAGCCCGTCTGGACTCCTAGATTACCATGCCAGACGACACACAATAGCATGCAGGCCCCTGTGATATAAATACGCCATCAAGCACACCATCGGAAAAAGACTATTTCCTATCACTCTTAGCCTCGACTTAGAGGCTTTCCGAAGCCGCCTGGAAGCAATTGTGATGAAATAACCATATTTCTGGAGCAATGCTTATTCAAATTACCTTACAGTTGGATCCTGTAATATTAGTGGTTATTAGAGAAAAACCCTAGGTTTCATTTTCAAAGCTCTAGATTTCTTATTTTTATTACTTGTTCTTTTTGTCTGGTAGGAAGAAATTGACCCAGTTTGAGAGTTGAGCTAGAATTTTGTATTCTTTACAGGACATTTTTCCTGTTGAATATGCAAATCAGTTCTTTTGTCAGAGGATTCCCACAGCAGTTCTTGTCAGCAACTGGTGGCTGTTCCCATTTTCACAGCAAGGTGAGCCTCAGAGAAGCAACTGGCCACAGAAGCTTCAGGCGTTCCTCTCACCCCTCGGAGCCTCTGTGACTTTTCTGTCTCCTTTCTACGGCTTTGACTATCAGACAAAATGCACAAACTTGGATCTTCTTTTCAAATCAGGCTCATCAAGACCTCACTGGTTAGATATTTTTATTTATTTATTTATTTTTTTGAACCGGGGATAGAGCACTGGTTAGGAAAAACCTTGAGTTGCCAGGTGACTAAGGGTAGAGCTTCTGTTTCTGGTTCCCAAGTGGTAATGCTATGGAGAACACAGAGCTGCAGCGGGCATCCTTTGACCTGCATAGGATGTAGGAAGACACCTGGCTGTCTATTGTCCCGAGAAGGGATGCTCATGACTCCCTGTTAAATCTTCTATTTTTTTTTTAGGCAGTGTCTTGCATGTGGTTCAGGCTGGCTTTGAAATGGAAGTGATTGGAACCGGGGAGATGGCTCAGTGGAATAAGTGCTTCCCTGGCAAGCGCAAGGGTCTGAGTTCAATCCCTGGTTCTGAAAAAAAAAAAAAAAGAAAAAAGAAAAAAGAAATGAAATGGAAGTGATCCTCCTGCCTCAGCTGCTGGAGTTCTGGGACTACAGATGTGTACTGCCACACTTGGTTCCTCCATTAAGTCTTGATCATAATTGAGGAGCATCTCTGACTGCTTCTGCAGAGGGGGGAGCTTTGCTTTCTATCCAACACCTCCAAATATACTTGTAGGCCTGAGGTTTTGGGTATACTGTGGGCTGAATTGAGCCTCACTCTCACATTCATGTTGAACCTGTCTTCAGTGGGATGGTATTTGGAGATAAGGACTTTGCCAGGCTGTAAGGTCTAGGTGAAGTCAAGAGCCTGGGGCTCTCAGGCCGAGATTTTCACTCTTCTCTGATGAGACACAAGAGTGCTGCTGTGTCTGTGTCCTTCTCTCTCAGCTGGCTGAGGGCAGTGGGACGAGGTAGCCATCTGCAACCTGGAAAGAGAACCCAATCCTGTGGGGACCCTAAGCTCGAATTGCTGGTGATACAGAGGTTACCCTGGGACTACAGTCCACCCTCCTCCATCCAAGCCCTGCAAGGCCCCAGGGGCAACTCTCTACTCTTTGTCCTAAGGCCCACCACCCCCCAAGGCAGAGATAGGAAAGAGGGAGACCCCTGGGCCCAGAGTCATGTGTGCCAGGTTCCTCAGCAAGACCCACAGTGGCCTTTCCTTCCTTGGAGCTCACTGAAGTCCGTGCTTATAGGCTACATCTCCTACACCCAGTAACAGCAGAGTGCATCGTGGGAAAGGTCCGGTGCAGTAGGCACAGTCACACTGTCTGCCTGGCATGGGAAGACCCAAGGCGAGGGGCCTGCTTGCACTTGCGCCGTTTCCCTTGGCAGGTGTCTGCTTGCTCTGACCTTGCTGCTTTTTTTTCATTGTTGCATGCCACATGCAATTCTTTCTTCATTGTACACAAGAACCTGGTGGCCTGTCCAGGCTCCCATCCCCCACAGCAAGCCTATCTTCAGGGCCGGGAGACTCTGGTGTCTGCAGCTCAGCGTCCCAATCTGTGGCATCTTGCTATAATGAGAGTGCCCCAGGGCATGCTCAGGCCATGCTTGTGGACTCCAGTGCCTCCTTGTTTCCCCTTGGGAGCATTTTCACTGACCTAGGGCTTTCCTGACTGCCCGGCCAGTTTTTGAATCAAACACACAGTGATCGTATACCACAGTAAAGGAGTTTTGGTTGCTTCCCCAATTTCTATGTGTTTACCACATATGAATCATACTGTTAACCAATCAGTGTACCTCTAGGGTGCATTTTACTGTATGTAATTAATACTTTATGCAACCTGGATAAAAGAAAAAGACCAATATTTGGGAGATGGGACTCTATGAATGCCTGGAGTTACTGGTTTTATTTAACTTAGAAAAGACAAACTTTTCAGTGGCTTCATAATATTTCAAACCAATTTCTTATTCTACCTTAAAGACCACTTTGCACCAATGCACTTGGTGAAAGGGGAAAAAGATGGATTCGACGTGAAGTTGTTCACTTGCTTATAGGTTAGTGTGCAGGGGGCTTCCGGATACCCTCATCGAGGGGGTTGGTCTGCCCAAATCCAGTCCTTTCCAAACCTGCTTGGCTAAGTTTTACCAAAATGCCTGTTTATTCTTTTAAGTGTCCAGGAGATACTTGTTAGAAAACACCCCTCCCGGTACACTCACCCCCCGCCCCCGAGGACCAATATAAGTTCTTGGAAGTAAGGCAGACTAAACACATAAAAGAATGCATGATCATTTCCTTCCTTGGCTCATAATTACAAGGCTTGCTCTGCCCGCAATAAGACTGGGTAATAAACTGGCAGCTCACGACTGTTCATTCCTCAGCCACCTAAATCCCAGGTCCTTTGCTACACAGACGCCCGCTTGTTCCAAGCCTTTAACCCAGCATTTCTGAAGTTCGTCCTTCCGCTCTCTGGAGTGGAATTACCTGGCATGGCTGTTAAGAACTGAAGTATTTTTTTTTTTTTTTTTTTTGGAGTTGAATGTTTGAGGGCCTAGAGTGAAGTCCCTGGTGGTCCTTGCAGCCCAACTGCACATGCTTGCACTGTGCCTTGGGAGAACCCTTTTCTCTCCCTGTTGGTGTGGTGGTTTAACTAGTGGGCAGCTTGGAACACCCCAGCTGACCTGAATCAGTGTGGCGCTGGGTGTGGAAAGCCTACCTGAGGACTGTTGCCAGCAGCATAAAAGGAGAACTGGGAAAGCGCTGTTGGAGCTGGTGGCACTGGGTTTTCTGATGCGAACTCAGCTGTTGTTATTGTTGGAGGAACTCAGGTTCTCACTGTTTCTGAGAATGGCTGCAGTTTGTTTGTTTGTTTGTTTTTGGTACCTGGGATTGAACTCAGGACCTTGCACTTGTCAGGCAGGTGCTTATGCCACTGAGCTATCTGCCCAGCCCTGCAGTTCTTTTCAGAGGTACTCTGGTCCTTGTCTTAAGTGTTGCTTCCTGGCTCCAGTGCAGACCCCTCAGCCTGCTGGTACGGCCTCTCCGCTCTGCTGACACAGACCTTCTAGCCCCACCGCTGACCTCTGGGCCTTCCCAGTGCAAATCCTTGGTGCAGAGTTGCCTGAGACCTTGTCTCGGGCTCCAGGCCTCCAGCTGGACCGGAGTAGCTTGCTGTGGGATCCAGGTGCCGAGCTGGCTTCTTTGGGTCTCTAGTGTGTGAACAGGTCTCTTGCACTCTTTTGCATTTGACTTTCTGGGCGACTATTATAAAATAATCCTACAAATTATGTATCTTATATTAAATCTGGTCCTTCATAAACCCTAATCACCACATTTGAATCAAAGAAGTGTTGTTCATGTGTTGCACAGTGTTTGTTTTTTCTGGCTTTTGTCGTTGTAATGAGGGTAGAATCCAGGGCTTTGCTCAGGTTGGACAAGTGCTTTACCCACCCGCTGCAGAGTTGGAGGAGAGGTTGTTGCCCATCTCTTTGAAATGACAAGAAGCACCAGGAGAGGTGAAGAGACCACTGTGCCAACCTTCACGGGGTCCTGCTACAGTGCAGGCTGCCTCAGCCCTGAGTCTCACCCCCTCTGATCACCGACCACAGCACGAAACATTTGTGGAAATCTCTGCAGCAGACACTATAGGCTTTTCTTCTTGTTATTAGTCCCTGAACAGTGCAGTGTAACAACTGCTTATAGAGTATTTATGTCACATTTGGCATTATAAGTAGTGTTGAGATGACTTAAAGTACTGTATATGAGCCAGGTGTGGTGGTACATGCCTGTAATCCCAGCACTTGGGAGGCTGAGGCAGGAGGATCCTTGTGAGTTTGAGACCAGCCTGAGCTACAAAGTGAGCTCCAGGCCTGCCTGAACTATATAGTGAAACCCTGTCTCAAAAAAAAAAAAAAAAAAAAAAAGTAGTGGAGATGGGAAAAAGGTTGTGGGCTATTTGCATATAGCATGCCATGGCATTTATTTATTTAGAGACAGGGTCTTACTATGTAATTCTTGTTGGCCTTGAACTCACTGTGTATCTCAATCTAACTTCAAAATTGCCTCAGTTCTCCTGTCTCAGCCTCCTTAGTGCTGGAGTTACAGGTGGGAACCACCACACCCTGCTGCATTTTATTTAATAGAGAAAACACCAGCATCTGCTGATTCGGGTGTCTGCAAGGGTTGTATAGCCAAATCCCACCCCTAAACCGAGGGATCTGACATTCCCTGATGTGGTGTGAGTGTTTTCTTCCTTTTGTCCACAGTTCATTTTTCTTTACTACCCTTTTTCCTTACTTTATTTATTCATATGAATACCAAAGTATGTCAAATTTTTGGTTATAACATTTATTCTCCTTGGTCCTTGTGTGATATTTTTTATTTAGTCATTTAATTTCATATTTTAAGTAAAAAATAAATATCTGAGAGCACAACACCTAAATCCAGAACTTGCACGTCCACTGTCACTGAGAATGAACCCCATCATACTGTCCATCAAACCATCCCAGAGCATTCTCTCATCCATGGCAACCAGCGTGCTGTGCTCCTCTTTGCTGAATACACACGTCACGCTCACACAGACCAGGCTGATCCTCTCTGTGCTGCCCAAGTGAGCTCTGTCTTCACCCTGTTTTGCTTTCAACATATTTTTTTGGAGGAGGAAGAGATCTAAAAATTTTATTTATTTATTTATCTTCTAGGTGAGGGAGGTGACTATTTCTAAATGTACTGAAAATCACACATGCATACACACATAGGTGTACTATGAGCATTATGACAAGCGATATTGTGCTATATGTAATATTTTGGACTTATTTTTTATTTATGTTAGTAATATAGACATTCCTCATTTGCTGGGATTGTAGCTCAGTGGCACAAGCTCCTGTCTGGTGAAGGCAAAGTCCTGAGGTCTAGTCCCCATGCTCCAAAAATAGATATTTCTTATTTAATGACCTCCCTGTTTAATGACCATTCAGACTTATGACTGAGGTATACTCTTTGGATTTGTAAAATGCCACTCTGGCTTAGATTTTTTTTTTTTTTTTTTTGTACGGTTTTGTTTATTCTGTCAGTAGGGCCTCTGTGTCTTTTTTTTGTACAGTCTGCCTTGTGCACATAGTACTGTAATGGTTGCTGATTGTACTGTAGAGTACAGCACTGTAGCTTCATGTTCTGTTATACGTTACAGTAGTGCAAGTAAGAGTTATGCAAATAAAAGCAAAGTCATTGGGCTGGAGTTTCCTCTGGCCATGTCTTTCTTCTGAATATTGTAATATGTACACTGTATACAATACCTCATTTAGCAACCAGTTCATTTAATGACCTGGTTGTAGGACTGGAACTCTGTGAGTAAACGAAGAAGGTCTTATTCAATATTTTCCTACATGACAGTGTATTTCATAACTTTTGATCACTGTATTATATTCTGCTCTGAAAACACTGTAGTTTATGAACCCACACTAGCACTGAGGGGCATTGGAGAGTTCTGGCTTTACTGGTGTAAGCAGTCCTCCTTTGGATGTTCTGATCCCTATCTCCTGCTTCACACTGTGAGTTTCCATTGATTTGCACACAGGGGAGGAATAGCCCTATTATGGTTTGTGTCAGATAGCCTGCATACAATATAAGGCAGGAAAAAAGCTTGCTCCTCTCCTTTCCCTCTTTTTGCTTTTGCTGTCTTCAGCAATATAAATTGTTGTCCCTCTGCCTTGCGACCCTGCCCAGGAGACAGCTGATTATGGACTGAAAACTCCCCCAACTGTGAGCTAAATAAACCTTTCCCTCTTTGAATTTGGGCATCAGGTATTTTATCTTAGTAATGAGAAAAGTAACAAACACAAGTTCCTAGGGTACATGCATGTTCAGCTGTTTCAAGGAGACCTGGGATTTGTCTTAGTTAAGTACGGTTGGACAGAGCCATGGAAATGACTGTCATGTGAGATGCGGCCAGGCATGGCCCTCGGGACGGCAGGAGGGAGACTAGTGTTGGTTAGGAGGCAGAGGAAGCATGGAAGCAAGACAAGGAGCCTTTGCTGTGTTGTCTGTGGGGAGGATCCTGGGAGGCAAGGCTGATGGGTTTGAGGTGGGTGAGTTTAGTAATCCAGCAGACTTTGGGAGGAACTGTCCCTCATGGTCTGGCTCCAAGCTCTGGGTTGACAAGGCCTGGTGCATAGTGGCTGGGACTATAAATGCTCTAGAGAGCTGGTTGTCTGGGATAGGACTGTCAGTTGGTGGTTTGTGTAGGTGTGGGAGGTGATCTCCCAGGAAGTTGTTTACTACTCCTAAGAATTGGCTGGTCCTTCCGGAGTCTAGTGTGTAAATTGAGATTAATATACAGGTTCTACTCTCATCCTGTGCTCAGTATCACCTTGATTTTGCTTTCTATACACTTTTTCGGGGTAGTCACCTCAATTTATATCCTCACCAGTAACTCATAGAAGATCCTGCAGCCCCACAACCTGCCCAGTATTTCACTTTGTCAGACATTAGTGTGTGAATGAAATGCCTGCTCCTGCTGAGTTCTTGGGCTGTGTGACAAAATGCCAGCTCCGTTCACCAAGAAACCCCTCATTTCCTACGAATTCAGTCATTAGCCAGCACCACGCTGCACTAATTACTGGAGCTAAGTCTTGGTGTTCAGTCAGGCGCTTTCCCCGCTTTGCCTTGCACTTCCTCAAATCGTGGTGTTTCTGCCTCTTCACATTTCTACCCAGCAAGAAGCCTCCTGCGTCAGCTCAGTACAAACACCTCAGACTCAGTATCAATCACCCTCAATATCTGATCGAATTTCCCATTTCTAATTCTGAATGTCTCATTGCCTGGCCTGCCCCTAACATTGATGCTGTTCTCTCATAATTTCCCACCCACAGCCCTGCTCCTGGATGTTAGTCCCAACTTGTTCTTGTTTGAAACAGAGCCCAATCTTTCTCCCCTGTTGCAAAATCTCAACTGCACCTGCTTCTCCTGAATAAAGTCTGCCTTACATCTCTGAGGAGGTTTTCTCTAGCACCTTCACTTTAGTCCTCTTTAATTACAACCTCCAGTGTAATACTGAAGAGAATTGGGCTAGAGAGCTTCCTTGCTTTGTTCCTGATGGTGGCTTTGCGTAGGCTAGCAACCATTTTCTTTGACCTATGTATCTTCCATTGCCTCACCCGTATGTCTTTTTATTGCTTTTTTGTAGGGGGGTTGGAGACAGGGTCTTAGGGCAGTCCTCCTGCCTCAGCTTCCCTGGTGCTGGGATTACAGGGGCGTGCCATACCTAGTTTCTGATCGCTATTTGATAAGTGTTTTTCTTATTCCTTTACACTTGCTGTTTCCGTATCCCTCTATTTTAGTTGTGTCTTTTGTAAGTGGCACAAATATGGCATTTTTGTTTTTAGTCATTTGATGAATATGAGCTTTAATCAACAGATTTTAATCTATTTATATTCATTGTAATTACTACTTGTTTCATCATCTTAATTTATTAAGTCAACTTGCTTCTGCACTTTCTCTCTTTTACATATTACTCGATTTAAAGTTACAGCTGAAGACATATGGCCACACACCTCTCTTCCCTAAAATTCAATATGAGCTCACTTGTCTTTGGATCACTCTCATCAATATGTTGAAGTTTTACACTTACTTCTTTATTATTCATTCTCTTTTGCATTAATTTTAGTCATTTTTTATGGAAATGTAAGACTTCATCTAAAAAATCTGATTACCTCTTTTCCAGGTCTCTTAAGGTATATATTATACTTTTTTTCCTATTGTTTAAATATTTTATTTAAAGCTATCTTCAAAGAGGACCTCT
The DNA here is from genome assembly GCF_000260255.1 of Octodon degus. NCBI lineage: Eukaryota > Metazoa > Chordata > Mammalia > Rodentia > Octodontidae > Octodon > Octodon degus. Next base: position 21,936,983 of record NW_004524592.1, on the reverse strand, counting down.
GTATACTTAAACCAACAAAGAATTCCCAAGAGTATGTTTCTGTGGCGTTCACATATTTAAATGTCATTCTGGCTTTGTGTAAAATCTGAGGTGCATTTCCTTCAAGACATTAAAAGTGTTGTTTCATTGTTATTTTACTTCTTTTATTGCTGCCCAAAAATTTTGCATCAATATTTTTTTTAAATAATTTCCTTTTTTAAAAAATTTTATTTATTTATGTGTGTGTGTGTGTGTGTGTGTGTGTGTGGCCAGCTCAGCCCACCAGGGGGCGGGCTGGCTGGCATGTGGTGCTGGGGGATTGAACTGCGGTCCCTGTGCTTTGCTAAGCTTGTTCTAAGTAGGTGCTTTAGACCACCGAGCCATCTCGCCAGCCCATGCATCAATATGTTTTAATTTTGGTAGGTGATCTGTTTTTCCCTATCAGGAGGATTTTAGGATTCTTTCTTGATATTTGACTGCATTTTTATCTTGTTCCTATGTTTAGTCTTCTTTGAAGTTTTTAATTTCAAGATCTTTTTAGTGTCTTTCCTCATTGATTTTTGAAGCTTTACTCCTCTTGTTCTTTAAGTTATTTTAATTTAATCTGTGTTATCAGACACTTATCTGTCTCTTCTCCACCTCTTAGCCTTTCTTGTATATTAGAGGTTTTCAAAGCATGATCCTGAGAAAGATGTACAGGCTTGACTTGTGAACTTGTTAGTAATGAACACTCGTGTTCTATTCCACAACCTCATATATCTGAATCTCTGGGATTGGGGGCCAAACAACTGGTTAGCAAACTGTCGGGATGGTTCTTTTGCAAATCAAAGTGGAAACCATTGTTTTATGCTGCTGTTTTCTTCATTATGAGTTTTCCATTTAATCTCCTAACTTGCTGTTTTGTCCCCCAGTTGTGTCCAATGTGTCAATTATCTCAACTACTTGAGGTTTTGACAATGGGATCAGCCAACCACCAGCCCCACAATATCCAGGCCACCAAGAGCCACTGGAGGCCTGACCTGCATATGTTAGAAAGGTGAACTCTTAGGACCCCACATAGGACCAGTGGATCAGCCCCTCTGAAGGCAGAGCTGACAATGTGTTGTAACAGGTCTTCCAAAAGTTCTGAGGCAAGCTTAAAGACAACAACGACAACAAAAACCAACTGCCTTATCCTAACACTCACATTTTTTGTAGAAATATTTCTGTGTTTCAGTGCCTTTTTAAAAATAATTTTATTGAGAAACAAATAGCAATGAGACAGTTTCAAATCAAATTGGTAGGACAGATTCAATAATTAACACATTGCATACATTCTTCCTAGTGGTTATTTGCTGTACAAGATGCGGACATGATA
>NW_004524592.1:21933728-21935402 GCF_000260255.1 Octodon degus | reverse complement strand
CTTCTTATATTTCACTTTTATACTTTTCTGCTGGATGGTTAAGACCAAGGTAAAGCAGGACCTATGCAACAAGAGTTGTAGCTTTTGGGTCTGATAAGGTGAGTGAAATCCCCTCAGGATTTATCCTGAGATCCTGTGCCTCAGATTGTAGAACCTTTGTCAGTGTCAGCCATGTGGATGAATCGTGGCCATTGCTTGGCCAATGTGCTTTATGTGAAAGCCTGAGAGAATGTTTTCTCTCCATGTGACTCTCCTTAGGCACACTCTACATCATCAATCACTTTCCTGTTTGGCCCCATAATCTCCTTGATCAGAAAATTTGGGACACTACCAAGTTACGTGATGTAACAGTACAAGTTCTCATATGTTCTGAGTCTTAATTGACCTTGGAAGGCTAGGGCAAAAAGGTTGGATTTCCTCACAGCCCTCCTTTTTCTCTAATTTTGGTCTGCAAACTTAGGTTGTTAACCATTCGGAAGACAAGCTTATTGTTATTACCATACAACTTAGGTTGTTAAGCTTCACCTCACTATCTGTCTGAATATCAAACATCTTAGGCATAACTTGGAACAGGCATTTTTCATCAAGTATTGATATGTTGAACTTTAAGTCCCGACAGAATATGATAAAAAAGTTTAAAAATTAGAATATATTTTAAAAATAAGCATAAAGAATTATACACTTCTTATGTTTACACATAAGTCCAAAACACTAACCATATACAACCTTGAAACAAGACAGTCCCACATTATTCCTTTTCCTGTCTCTTGCTTTCCTTGACCACCTCCTTCTTCTTGAACAACCATCTTCCTGAGAGACATCATAGCAGCAACTGTCATGCCATCACAAGCAGCCCATATTCAGAAGACCAGAATGACAGGCACTCCAAGCATAAAACTACTATTACAAATTACCATCTGCAGTGTAGTAGCTTAGTTCACAGGTATCAGTATATATAGATAGTCAAGGTGAGAATCTTTCCAATTTACTACTAGATTAAAAAACCTTCTGAAGATTCTCAGGATCATTGCCTTGCCCATCTTCTACATATAACTGTATGGCTTGACTTATTCATGTTTCCTAGCTCTTCTCCTTTCCCTTTCTTGGTTAGTTAGTCCTTGAGATCCTGGTTTCCTTTTACTTGTATTATATCTTTCTATTTGTATTTCTTCTTTTGAGATCCTATACAAGGGAGAGGCTGTATGATATTTACAAATGTGTGTCTGGTTTATTTCACTTATGAGTATATGTTCAAGTGGCATTCACTTCAATATAAAGGATTCAAGTTTATCATTCTTAATAGCTGAATAATACTCCACTGTGTAAAAATACCACATCTTTTTCAACCATTCCTCAGGTGATAGGCATCTTGGTTATTTCCAAGATTTGGCTATCACAAATTGTGCTGCTATAAACATAGGCACAAATATATCCCTATGATATGATATTTTCAGATCCTCCAGGAAAATTCCCAGTAGAGGAATAGCTGGTTTAAATGGATTTCCAGTCCAACTTTTCTAAGGAGTCTCCACACTGATTTCCATAATGGTTGTACCAGTCTACATTCCCACCAGCAGTGGAGATGGGTTCCTTTTTCCCCACAGCCTCTCCAACATTTGTTGTTGGGTGATTTCATTATGATAGCCATTCTTTCTGGGGTGAGATGATATTTCA
>NW_004524592.1:21918823-21930338 GCF_000260255.1 Octodon degus | reverse complement strand
CATGTGCAGCTGAGAAAAATGTGTATTCAGCTGTGTTTGGGTGGAACACTCTGTATATGTCCACCAAGTCCATTTGTTTCAAGCTCTGATTCAGTTCTGTTTTTTCTTTGCTAAATTTTTGTCTAGTTGACCTACTTCTGTGGATAAGGGGGTGTTGAGATCTCCTGTTAAAATTGTGGTATTGGATATTAGATTTTCTATGTCCATTAAGATTTGCTTTATAGAGTTGGGTGCTCCCAAGTTTGGTGCATACATAGTTATGAGTGTTACTTCTTCTTCTTGTATTTTTCCCCTAACCAGTATATAGTGGCTTCCTTTATTTCACTTGATCATTGTTGGTTTGAAGTTGAGACTGTCTGAATATAGGATAGCTAGTCCTGCTTTTTTTTGAGGTGCTGGTGCATGTAGTATTGTGTTCCATCCTTTGACTTTCAGCCTATGAATATCTCTATGAGTTAAATGTGTTTCTTGTATACAGCATATTGTTGGATTTTGTTTCCTAATCCACTGTGCCAATCTTTTCCTCTTAATTGGTGAATTGAGTCCATTTACATTGATGGTTAGAATTGAGATGTATTGACTTGCGATTGACATATTATTTACCTGTTGTCATTTTCTCCTTTTTCTCCTGTGTTTAATTGCTTGCCCTGTTTAGTTGGTTGCTTCTGATCTCATTTGTGGAGCTCTGATGATTTTGTCCCTCTCTAGAACATCTTTCATTAGCCTGTATAGGGTTGGCTTTGTCATCATGAAATTCTTTAGCTATTCTTTGTCATGAAAGTATTTCACTTCTCCATCAAACTTGAAAGAGAGCTTTGCAGGGTATAGTAGTCTGGGCTGAAATTTTTTTTGTAGAGGACTTGAAGTACTCTGTTCCATGCTCTTCTTACCTTCATGGTTGTGAAGAGAAATGACCGTAATTCTGATGGGTTTTCCTTTGAATGTGATCTGCTTCTTTTGTCTAGCAGCTTTCAGTATATTATTCTTGTGCTGAATTTCTGGGATTTTGACTATTATATGTCTCGGTGTGTTTTTCATTGGTTTAAGGTTTCTTGGCATTCTGTATGCTTCGGTTACTTGAATGTCAGATTGTTTCCTCCTATTTGGGAAGTTTTCTGCTATTACTTCTGTCCATATTTTTTTAATGTCATTTGTATTGACTCCTTCTTTCTCATTGATGCCTATTAGTCTCACATTGTTCATCCTTGCATCATCTTGCAGGTGATGGATTATTCTTTCCTGCATCCTCGTTGTTTTTAAGAGATCCTTTCTTACATTTTCACTAGCTGTACCAGAGTCTTTAAGATCTGAAATTCTGTCTTCACTTTCACTTAAATGGTTTTGCAAGCTTTGATTGAGATTTTAATTTCCTCTATATCTCTTTGATTCTGCTTCATGCGATCTATTTCTTTTCTGTATTGCTCATTCAAGGAATCCATCATTTTTCTAATCTCCTCTATTTTTTTTTTATCAATATCTTCTTTAGAAGCAGTTATAAATTCTTTTACTGCAGTGTTTTTTTTCAGATTGGGTTTCCTCCCTATGTTTCTGTAGTCTATTCTTTACCTCAGATGCTACGAGTTCTGAGAATTCTTTTTCTATTTCAGAAAAGAATTCCGCTCTGAGTTCCTCTAGAACTTTCTGCTGTTGCTTATTTACTATCAACGCTATTAATTCATACATTTGAGCTGAGCTAGTAGAAAAGAATTCCACTCTGAGATCCTCTATGACTTTCTGCTGTTGCTTATTTACTATTGACGCTATTAATTCATACATTTGAGCTGAGCTAGTGTCCTCTGCACTTGTTCTGGGTGGGCATTGGGTTTCCTCCATATGATTCTGCATTTGATTCTTTACTGCAGATGTTATTAATTCAGGGATTCCTTTTTTATTTCCAATCTGAGTTCCTCTATACCTTTCTGCAGCTGTTTCTTTATTTCAGAAGCCATTGATTCATTGCTTTCAGCTGTATGACTCCCAATTTGTTCTGTGTTAGTGTCCTCTGCACTTGTTATGGGTGGGCTTGGGTTCTGAGATTGGATTTTGTTCCTTCTTGTCATTTTGTGAAGCATTGTCTTCTGACCTTTGTTGTAGATCTTTGTTGCAGTTATAACCTTAGCACCTACTGAAGTTCAGGTTCAGATCTACAAGGTTTGGATTTATCCAGCTGTGCCTGGCTTGGGTTTTGCTGCTGTGCTCAGTTCTTTCCTGTTGCTGCCCTTGGGGGTGAACTTGTTGTGTCCCTCTGGCAAGATTTTCTGCTCCTGGACTAGCTGGGTGATTCTATCCCCTACACTCTCTGCAGGGATTGCAGCTGCAGGATTTCACCCAGGCCTGTATGCCAGTCCTGAGCTGAGTCTGGAGGGGAGAAGATGGAGTAGGGGAGAGAGGCAGCTTTCCCACACATTCACTGGGCTGGCTAGGACTGGATCTGGGGGTTCCTGGAATGCAGCAGAAATTCCTACTCAGTGGGAGGGGTTTGGGGCATACTGCGGAGTCATGGGGGGCATCCCAAGGGTGTGGAAGAGGGTCTCACCCATGCTGCACCTGGGCTGGGACCAGTAGGTTCCACTGGTGCAGGGTAGTCGGAAGCTCTCCCACACACTCACCAGGTCTGGGCTAGAGTGGGTCTGGGGGTTCCCGGAAAGTAGCAGAAATTCCTACTTGGTGGGCACAGTGGGGGAGGTGCTGCAGAGTGTTGGGGTTCATCCCAAGGGTGTGGAAGAGGGTCTCACCCATGCTGCGCCTGGGCTGGGACCAGTAGGTTCCATTGGAGCAGGGTAGTTGGAAGCTCTCCCACACACTCACCAGGTCTGGGCTAGAGTGGGTCTGGGGGTTCCCGGAAAGTAGCAGAAATTCCTACTTGGTGGGTGCGGTGGGGGAGGTGCTGCGGAGTGGTGGGGTTCATCCCAAGGGGGTAGAAGTGGGTCTCACCCACGCTGCGCCTGGGCTGCGACCAGTAGGTCTTGCTGGCGCAGGGTAGCCGGAAGCTCTCCCACACACTCACCAGGCCTGGGCTAGGACTGGGTCTTTCAGTGCTTTTTTGTTCTTGCTTCATATTCTCTCTCTTAATATGTTTATTGAGATAATTTCAAATTTCTTGTTCACTTCTGGTGATGTTTGACCTTCTTTGATATTCATAATATATTGTGTGGGAAAATAACCAACACTCTTGCTTCTGAAGTGTCTAACTATTTCGATCTGGGATTGTGGTTGCCTGGTGGGTCATTGGCCATGGCAACAGATTTGGGGCAAGGCTAGAACCCTGTAGTCATGGGGCATGGTAGGAAGGTATGAGACACCAGAGAACTAGAAAAAACAACTGAAATTTCATCAATCTTATATATGGGAAATCACAAACACCCACCAAAAAATCTATTAGAATTAATACACAAATCGCTTCTCAGCCTTTTGGCTAAGATTAAGTGTAGTATCTGTTCTCATCAGAATTAATACATGAATTTAGCAAGCTGTAGGCTACCAAATCAATGCACAGCAGTCAGCAGTGTTACTATACACAAATAGCAAATTGTCGAAATGGAGATCAAGAAAGTGATCCCATTTCTTACAGCTACAAAACAAAACAAAAAACCAAGTAAAAATAAATTTAACCAGAAAGATAAAAGATATTGCTTATGAAAAATACAATGTTGATGGAATTTCAGGCTGGTTTTTCCAGTTCTTTGAAGGATGTCATTGGTATTTTGACAAGGATTGTACTGAATTGAAGATCATTGTGGGTGGTGCAGACATCTTCACGACATCAATTCTTCCACTCCGTGAGCAGCTGATGAATGGGGAGAGGCTGTTCAAGAGGTACAAAGAGATGACTCCAGGTGGGAATAAAAAGTTCTGCTGTGCTGGTGTACAGTGGGGTGACCACAGATAGCACACTGTATGTTTCCAGATGCGAGAAGAAAGCAGTTTGTATGTCTTGGTCAAAGATTTTTTTTTAAAAACTTGGTATATTTGATGTTTGGCATTTATTATTTTAGTGTTCCTTGAAGTGACCTTTTTGACCTGTGATTTAAAATGTTGTTTAATTTATAGGGTTTGGGGGATTTTCCTGTTTCCATTCTGTTACTTATTTTTTAAGAATTTATTTTAAGGAGAATAGAAGAATAATAGATAAGCCATTAGAAATGATGCACAATTGAAATAAAAATAAAATGGTAAGCTTTCAACAGTGGATATTATATTGCACATTGCTGTCTTCAATGTGGCTGCTACTTTCAAAGAACTGATAGATATTATAGTATAATCATCTTAGCTATCCTGTATATATACATACATGCTTTTTTCCTTTCTTTTTTTCCTATCTTTTCTCTTTTCCCTTATCACAATTGTTTATTCCTTATGTTCAGTTTCTTTCCCCTTTACTGTATCTTTTGTACCTTTCAGATTTTATTTACTCTTTCAGATTCTTACACTAGGGAGACAATATGATATTTATACATGTAGAGCTGATTTATTTCATTTATGAATAGAGCCTTTATTTGCATCCATTTACCTATAAAAGCCACAAGTTTATCCTTCTTTATAGCTGAGTAATACTCCATTGTATAAAAGTACCACATCTTTTTTATCCATTTCTCAGTTGATGGGCAATTGTGTTGTTTCCAAGATTTAGCTATCACAAATTGTGCTACTATAAACATGGGCACACATATGTCACTGTGGTATGACATTTTCAGTTCTTTTGGAAGAATACCCAGAAGGAGAATAGCTGGGTTGAATGGGACTTCCAATCTTAGTTTTTTTTCCCCATAAGTTTATTGAGAGACATATAGCAATGAGACAGTTTCAAATCAAATTGGTATGACAGTTTCAATAATTAACACATTGCATACTCTCTTCCTAGTTGTTAATTGCTGTACAAGATGCAGACATGATATCCTATTTACAAACACTATTAGAACAAATCCCTCTATTCATTAAGAGAACGTAACTATATATTTATCGTAGCCATTTTGAATACACAGATACAAAATGGACATTCATCTGTATCCCCTTTTTTGTTTAGTTCTGTCATTTGAATATTATAGGTGTGTGAACTCAGCAAAATATTCTAAAAGAGTCCAGTACTCCATAATAATATTGGGTCTTCTGCTTGACTGGCAATGTCAGAAATTGTTGACCTGAGTCCCCCACAGCTCAACATAACAGCATAGCTTTACTTCTTATATTTCGTTTTTATGCTTTTCTGCTGGATGGTTAAGACCAAGGTAAAGCAGGACCTATGCAACAAGAGTTGTAGCTTTTAGATCTGATAAGGTGAGTGAAATCCCCTCAGGATTTATCCTTAGATCCTGTACCTCAGATTGTAGAACCTTTGTCAGTGTCAGCCATGTGGATGAGTCATGGTCTATCTTCAGAAGATTTTTGAATCAAGCAGTTTACTGGAATGATTCTCACCCTGACCAATCCTAGTTTTTTGAGGAATTTTCACAGTTATTTCCATAGTGGTTGTATCAGTCTGCACTCACACCAATAGCGGAAAAGTTTTCCTTTTTCCCACAGCCTCTCCAGCATGTGTTATTGGTTGACTTCTTCACAATAGCCATTCTTTCTGGGTTGAGATGGAATCTCAATGTTGTTCTAATTTGTATATTTTGAATGATCCGTGCTGTTGGACATTTTTTTTTCATATGTTTATTTGCCATTTGTATTAGTTCCTCTGAGAAGTGTGTATTCGCTTTTGGGAGTTTTGGATTGGCTCTTGGACTTTTGGGAGCCTGATTTTTTTTTTTTTTTAAGTTCTTTATATATTCTAAATAGAAGTACTTTATTTGAATGACTGTTGGTTAAGATTTTTTTTTTTCCCAGTTTGAGAGTTTTCTTTTCACTCTGTTGATGATTCTTTTGATGTACAGAAACTTTTCAATAAGATGAGATTCCAACTGTTGATTTTTTGAAGTATTTCCTATTTAGTTTGGTTTTTGTTCATGAACTGTCTGCGTATCCATATGTCTTCAAGATTTCTACCTATTTTCTCTTCTCATAGATTTAGTATTTCTGTTTTTCTTCTTCTTCTTCTTCTTCTTCTTCTTCTTCTTCTTCTTCTTCTTCTTCTTCTTCTTCTTCTTCTTCTTCTTCCTTCTTCCTTCTTCCTTCTTCCTTCTTCCTTCTTCCTTCTTCCTTCTTCCTTCTTCCTTCTTCCTTCTTCTTCCTTCTTCCTTCTTCCTTCTTCCTTCTTCCTTCTTCCTTCTTTCGTGGAACCGGGGATTGAACTCAGACTCAGGCCCTTGTGCTTGCCAGGGAAGCGCTTATTCCACTGAGCCATCTCCCCAGTCTCTAGTGTTTCTGTTTTAGTGCCTAGATCTTTACTTAATTTTGACTTTAGTTTAGTACATGGTGATAGACCTGGATCTAGTTTTAGTTTTCAGTATGTGGAAAGCCAGTTTTTCTAACACTGTTAAAGAGGCTATCTTTCTTTCAGGGAACATGTTTGGTCCCTTTGTCAAAGATAAGCGGGCTGAGTGTTTGTAGCTGTATCTGCATCTTGTAATGTGTTCCATTGATCCTCGGGTCTGTTTTTTTTGCCAGTACCATGCTAATATTATCATAGTAGCTTTGTAGTATAATTTCAAATCAGGGATTGTAATGCCTCCTGCTTTGCCTTTGTTAACCAGGATTGCTTTGCTATTCTAGGTCTCTGGTTTCAAATGAATTTTAGGAATGTTTTCTCTATATCTGTGAGGTATACTAATGGTATATTGATTGGAATTATATTAAATCTGTATAACATTTTTGGGAGTATATCATTTTCAAAATGTTGGTCCTTCCTATCCATGAGCAACAAATATCTCTCCATTTTCTTAAATCTACTTCAATCTCTTTTTGATCAGAGTATTATAATATTCATTACATAGATATTTTACTTCCTTTGTTAGATCAATTTCTAAGTATTTCATTTTGGGGGATGATGTTTTGAAGGGTGTTGTTTCTCTAATTTCTCTCTCAGTGAGTTTGTTATTTGTGTAGAAGAATGCTATTGATTTTTGGGTATTGACTATATAAGCTGCTATGCTACTATATTTATTTACTAATTCTAGGAATCTTTTCTTTTCTTTTTTTTTTGGCAGGACCAGGGATTGAACTCAGGCCCTTGAGCTTGCCAGGGAAGTGCTTATTCCACTGAGCCATCTCCCTGGCCCCTAGAAATCTTTTCATAGAGTTTTGTGTGTGTGTGTGTGTGTGTGTGTGTGTGTGTGTGTGTTCCATGTAGAGTATTATGCCACATGTGAATAGTGATAATTTAGCTTCTTTATTTACAATTCTTATCCCTTTTATTTCTCTCCCTTTTCTAATGACTCTGGTTAACGCTTCCAGTACTATATTGAATTGAAGTAGTGATAGTGGACATCCTTGCTGTGTATCTGATTTTAGAGTAAAAGCCTTCAGTTTTTCTCCATTTATAATAATGTTAGCTGTGGATTTGTCTTAGATGGCTTTTATCAGATTGAAGTATAGGCCATCTATTCCAGTTTTCTGTAGGGTTTTTATCATGAATGAGTGTTGGATTTTGTCAAAAGCTTTTTCTGTGTCTGTTGAGATGAACATGTAGTTTTTGTTTTTGACTTTGTTGATATGGCTTATTATATTATAGATTTGCATATGTTGAATCATACCTGTGTCCTTGTGATGAATCCCATTTGGTCATGGTGTATAATCTTCCTGATGATATGCTGGATTCTATTTGCTAATATTTTATTGAATATTTTTACACCTATGTTCATGAGGGAGACTGACCTATAGTTCTCTTTTTTGGTTGTGTCTTTTTTTGGTTTTGCTATCAGTGTAATACTTGCCTCCAGAAATGAGTTTAGGGAGAACTGCTTCCTTTTTAATTTCATTAAAGAGTTTTAGGAGTATTGGGATTAAATCTCTAAATTTCTTGTAGAATTCAGCTGTGAATCCTTCTGGACCTGGACTTTTCTTTGTTGATAAGATTTTGATTATATTTTCAATTTCATTGACTTGATATTGGGTTATTCAGAATTTTTATATCTTCTTGATTCAGTTTTGGTAAGTTGTACATATCTAGGAATCTGTCCATTTCTTCTATGTTTTCATCCTATGAGAGTGAAGATTTTCAAAGCAGGTATTGATGATCTTCCGAATTTCCACAGGATCTGTAGTAGTTTCATGCTTTTCATTTCTTGTTGCTTGAATTTGAGATTTTTTTCTTTCCTTTCTTTTAATGAAGCTGGCTAGATGTTTATCAATTTATTTAACCTTTCAAAGAACCAACTCTTTGACTCATTAATTCTTCGTATTGTTTTCTTTGTCTCAAAATTGCATTAGTTTCTGCTGTGATCTTTGTGATTTCCTCCTTCATTGGGCTTTGGGCTTGCTCTTCTTTTTCTAGAAGCATCAGGTGTAGAACTAGGATATTTATTTTTTTCTCATCCCGTGTTCATAATATGTGAGTTCACCATTATAAATGTCCCTCTGAGAACTGCTTTCATTGCATCACACACATTCTGGTAAGTTGTGTTTGAATTTTCATTGAATTGTAGGTATTGTTTAATTTCTTCTTTAGTTTCATTTGTGACCTATTGCTTGCTGAGGAGGGTGTTATTTAACTTCCATGTGTTTATTTATTTTTCTTTTTCAGTTTCATTTGTTGTTAATTTCAAGTTTCACTGGACTAAGGTCAGATAATATGTGTGAGATAATTTAAATTCTCTTCCATTTACTCAAGCATGTTTTATGGGCTAGTATGTGGACTTTTTTAGAAAACTTCCCACATGTAGCTGAAAAGAATGCGCATTCAGATGTTGTTTGGTAGAACACTCTGTAAATGTCTACTTAGTCCATTTGTTCAAAGGTTTGCTAATTTTTTGTCTAGCTGAACTATCTCTTTGAGATAATGGGGTGTTAAGTTCCCCTGTTAAGTTTGTATTATTGGTTATTTGATTTTTTTTATGCCTTTCAAAGTTTGTACTCTTGTTGCATAGGTCCTGCTTTACCTTGGTCTTAACCATCCAGTAGAAAAGTATGAAGTCGAAATATAAGAAATAAAGCCATGCTGTTAAGTTGAGCTATGGGGGACTCAGGTCAATAATTTCTGACATTGCCAGTTAAACAGAAGACCCAACGCTATTATGGGCTACTGAACTCTTTTAGAATATTTTGCTGAGTTTACACACCTATAATATTCAATAACGGAACTTAGAAAAAATGGGGCATACAGATGAATGTCCATTTTGTATCTGTGTATTCAAAGAGGTTGGGATAGATATATAGTTGCATTCTCTTAATGAATAGAATGATTTGTTCTAATGGTGTTTGTAAATAGGATCACAAGTCCGCAGCTTGTACAGCAATTAACCACTAAGAAGAATATATGCAGTGTATTATTTGTTGAAACTGTACTTCTGATTTGATTTGAAACTGTCTCATTGCTATCTGTTTATCAATAAAACTTTGAAAAAAAAAAGAATAACAAAATTTGTCTTGTAGGGCTGGGGACATAGCTCAGTGGCATAAGTGCCTGCCTGGCAAGCACAAAGTCCCAAGTTTGATTTCTGGTACTGTGAAAAAAATATTGTCTCTTATAGTTGCATGCTCCCATATTTAGTGTATATTTATGATTGTTATTTCTTCCTCTTGACGTTTTCCCCTAACAAGTATGTAGTGGTTTTCTTTATCTTGTTTGATCATTCTTGGTTTCAAGTTTACATTGTCTATGAGCAGAACAGCTACCTATGATTTTTTCTGAGTTTCTGGTAGTGCAGTATTGTCTTTCATCCTTTGACTTTCAGGCTATTAATTTTTTTTTGAGTTAAATGTGTTTCTTGTATATCTTGTTTTTTGGGTTTTTGTTTCTTGATCCACTCTACCAGTCTATTTCTTTTAATTGGTGAATTGAGATCATTTACACTGGTGGTTACAATTGATATGTATTGGCTTATCTTTGTCATGTTATTTTCCTGCTCTTGGTTACCTACTTTTCCTGTGCTTAATTTCTTGCCCTGTGTGTAGTTTCTTTCTGTTATTGTTCTTGGAGTTGTGGCTATTTTAATCTCTTTTTAGATTATCTTTTAGTATTCTTTGTAGGGTTGATTTTATGGTTATTAATTTCTTTAGTTTTTCTTTGTCATGGAAGTATTTCTCTTTTCCACTGATTTTGAAAGGTAGTTTTGCAGGGCACATCAATCTGGGTTGAAAGTTGTTTTGTTTCAGGACTTGAAATACTTCACTCCAAACTCTTTTTTACTTGCTTGTTTGTGTTGAGAAATCTGCTGTGATTCTGGCAGGCTTTCCTTTAAATGTGATCTGTTTCTTTTTTCTAACAGCTTTTTTTTTTTTTTTTTTTTTTTTCGGTACTGAGGATTGAACTCAGGACCTTGCACTTACCAGGCAAGTGCTTATCTCCTGAGCTATCTCCCCAGCCCCTCTAACAGCTTTTAATATGTTTTTCTTGTACTGAATTTATGGGATCTTGATTATTATATGTCTGTATTTTGGCTGATGCTATTTGGAGTTCTATATGCTTCAGTTAACTATCTGTCAGATTTTTTCCCCGTGCTTGGGAAGTTTTCTGTCATTACTTCTGCAAATAGTTTTTTTTTTTTTTTTTAATGTCATTTGTGTTGATTCCTTTTTCATTCACACCTATCAGTATTATGTTGTTCATCTTTAGGCCATCTTATAGCTGTTAAATTATTACTTCCTGGTTCCTTGTTACTTTTAAGAGATCTTTCCTTTCCTGGTTGATAGCTGCAATGATGTCTTCAAGGTCTGAAAGTCTATCTTCAGTTTCATTCAAATGTTTTTGCCAGATATGAATAGAATTTTTAAGTTCTTAGATATTTCTTTGAACCTGTTTCATGTATTCTATTTTTTTTTCTATATTGTTCATTCAATTCATTTTCTATATTGTTCATTTCAATTGTTCATCCACCATTTTTCTATGTACCTTTATTTTTTAAATCAGTATCTTCTTTAGATATGATCAGTAATTCATTCATTATGATCATCATCTCTTTTTTTTCTTTTACCTGGGAGATTATTTCTGATTTCTTCTATACCCAACTGGAGTTGTTTATTTACTTCAGTTGCAGTCATTTCATAGATTTCAGGTGTGTGGCTTCCAATTTCTTCTATGCTGATATCTCCTGGACTTGTTCTGGGTGGGCTGTGGGCTGAGATTGCATTTTGTGCCTTTGTCTTATTATTTTCTAGTTTAGAAATAACTCTTTATTTTGATTTCTGTAATAATCCTTGTGAAATTTTTTTTACTTTATTTTTATTTTTATTTTTTGCCATCAGTTATTTTATTTTAAAGAAAAAAAAAACAATGATACAAAACCTCAAAACAAGATATTAGGAGAGTAACAATGGTTAGTACATTGTGTATTGTTACTGCCAAAGTAGTTTCTCATATTACAATATATAGGCCATAAATAATAAATAAACAACATAGGTACAAACCTCTTTTATTTTTTTTAAAGTCAACAGAAAATGTAAATATACTTTTTAAAGTTTCTAATACTAGGAGAAGATA
>NW_004524592.1:21891910-21917168 GCF_000260255.1 Octodon degus | reverse complement strand
TGAACCCTTTGTGTCACTCTGGGAAGATGTTCTGCTCCTGAATCAGCTGTGCGGGTCTTGCCTCTAGCCTCCTTGCAGGGAGTTCTGCTGAAGGATTCCCTGCTGGGCCTGCGCTCTGGGTCTAATCAGGACCCCGCGGCCCCGGGTCATCTCTGCGCTCTGGGTCTGTTCAGGATCCCGCAGGGATTCCCTGCTGGGCCTGCGCTCTGGGTCTAATCAGGACCCCGCGGCCCCGGGTCATCTCTGCGCTCTGGGTCTGTTCAGGATCCCGCGGCCTCAATAGTCTTACTCACTTGCCGGGCCTGCACTCTGGGTCTGTTCAGGATCCTGGGGCCTGGGTCGTCTCACTCGCTCACCGGGCCTGTGCTCTGGGTCTCCCTTGTGAAATTTTTTTTTTTTAAATTTTATTTATTTATTTATTTATTTATGTGTGTGTGTGTGTGTGTGTGTGGCCAGCTCAGCCCACCAGGGGGCGGGGCTGGCTGGTATGTGGTGCTGGGGGATTGAGCCGCGGTCCCTGTGCTTTTCTAAGCTTGCTCCAAGTAGGTGCTTTAGACCACTGAGCCATCTCACCAGCCCCCCTTGTGAAATTTTGATAGTAGATAGCTATCAAATATTCTGTTCTTCAAGGATATTCTTGGTTTGTGTCTCTCCCAAGATCCTGCCTTCCTAATTAATTGAGAGTGGTTTGTTGGTTTCCATTTGCACTGCCCTCTGTCTGTAGGTGTAGGGCTTTGGTGAAGTTATTACTCCATCACTTCCCAATATTTTTACCCAGGGGAGAACAAGTGGATAAAACAGATATGGTATCCTAGCTACAGTAGTACAATTAGCAATAATAATACCTGAGCAAAATTTAGAAATTGACAAACTGTGGTAACTCTTGGTTTTATGCTTTAGACCACTGGAGCAAAAGACTACTTTTTCCCAATCACAAATTGGGAGACTCTATGCAAAATACTCCCCCTTATTAGAGAGGACTTACCCTGTGTTCCACTGGCCAGACCAATTGCCAGGCTCCATGTGCTTCATTCCATGTAGGGTGATGGGCCAGGTACCTGGATTCTTCGGCTGAGCTAATTCCACAGAGTTCCAAGCACCTCTGTGCCAGTCTCCCTTACTTCTGCTGAGCCCCATTCTGTTACTTAGTTACAAATTAATTCCATTTATGTAAGACATTATTTTGTGTCCTACATCAGTCAGAGTTCAAGAAAACACACAGCCTCTAGAGTATCTACATCTATATCTGCACCTGCATCTATCTCTACCTCAATTTCTATCTCTACATCTATATCTATATCTACATCTACATCTACATCTACATCTATACCTGCACCTACATTCACATCTGCATCTATCTCATTAAGTACATGTAGCCTAGTGGGTCTGCGTTTTGCACTCACATGTTTGTGCTTGTTTTGTATGGACTTGTTCCTGGGAATTAGCCTGATCCAGCTGTGGGCCAACATATGTAAGGCAGGGGAAGCTTTTGGGAAGTGAGGACAAAAGTGAGGTAGGTAAAATATGATGTTGGAATCCAAAGCATACACTGGCACCCTCCAAGTACAGATGGGAGCCTGAGTGGATTTCTGTTGCTCCCATCCTTGCAGTGTGGATATCCTGCAAAAGCAAGGGTGCTCTGCTGTGGACCTTGCACAGACCTTGGGTCCCTGGGTCTTGAGGAACCAAATAATCTAGGGGAAGGGAAGCAGTTGTAGGTTGGGTCCCTGTGTCACCTGAAGGATGTGACGCAGCAGGTCAGAGAAAACATAGCTCAGCTATAACATGACTCCTGTGTCTCCTCCTCCCTTGAAGTCTAACATCAGTCTCTCTTGCTGCTTAGCAGACCCCAAATTAGCCAAGAAAAGGAATTCTTAGAAATATAGGCTGAGTGTAGTGGCACACATCTTTTGCCCCAAGACTTGGGAGGCTGAGGCAGGGGGATCACCATAATTTTGAGGCCAGCCTGGGCTATATAGTAAGACTCTGTCTCAAGAAAAAAGAAATTAAAAATTAAAAAAGAAAGAAAAAGAAATATATCAGACACACAGGCTTAAATATCTCATGATTTCTCTTATACAAGGAGCCTAAAATATGAGTAAATGAAAGAACAAACTAAAAGATAACAAGGAGCACTTCCTGTTCTCTCACCCCAGCGTGTCTGGGGCTCCTCGCGGGCCAGCAGGCGCTCCAATGGCTCTCACTCTGTTCTTGTCTTCAGAATCTGTATTTCTGCTCTGCAGTCTCATTTCCACTCCCAATCCTGTGCTGCTCTTGTTATTTTCTTTTCTTCAGCAGGTGGAAAATGAGCTCTGGATTCCTGTCTAGTGTAGCTACTTATTCCTATTCCCAGATGATACTATCATTGATATAAAAAGGAGTGAACATGCGTCTATCAGCAGGTGGTGGCCACTGTTTTGTTCAGGTCAATACCACCTAGTAGAATAATCATGTGTTCATTACTGCATCGCAGGGGTGCATTTTCCTAATTAATGTTTTCACGTCTGTTGCTGACTTGATTTGACTTATGCTTGCTAGTCGTTGAAAACCAATGCATCAGCATGACCTGGTTTACAGCATTTCATTAGTGGATTTGACCAACCACGTCAACTGATGACTCTTTAATGCTTTTGATTCTGATGTTTTTAGACTGTGTGGAGGGAAAAGTGCTGGCCGGGTTCACAGGTGTCCTTCCTGGCTTTGCCTCTGCTCACACAGGTTCCCCTGTCATGTCTCATAGCATCTGTGACCTCCAATTTCTCCTGTCCATCAAGCAAAGGGTAAAACCCAGAGCCCATAGCAGGGCAGGACAATCCTAGCTAGCAGGGTGCTCCTCAAGAAAAAGCAAAATGATTCCAGACAGAAGAAAAAACGAAGAGCAATGGAACGTGAAGACAAAAACAAACCTGATATGTGCAAATCCAATTTAATGCTGATGATGTAAAGTGACAGTTAACATGTATAGATATGCACAGTGGTGTTCCCAGTAGGGTGTGACAAATGAACCCAAAACAGTAAGCTTGTATTAGCCAGGAAAAGGACAAAAATCCCAGTCAGTATTGAGTTTTAATGTGTCAAGGCTGTGTGTTATAAATTTCTAGGATAACCCTTAAAAATGATAAAATGTATGACTTGTAAGTTTGTGGAGGGGTGGTGGCACATGGAGTGATAAAAAGTGCAGATACTCCTTGTTTAATGACTGAGCTCCATTCCTGTGATGAGGTTGGTAAGTGAATCAGAGGCTACATGATGAAGTGGGTATAGTACTTAGTTACAGTGTTCAGAACAATGAAATGGTCCAAGGAAACTCCAGTTTGATGATTTTGCTTTGACTTGTATAGCTCTTAGTGCAGTGCTGTAACATATGTCAGAGCATGGAGCTCCGGCCTGCACTTGTCAGCACAGCCAGCCACAGCCAGGGCACTGGGTAAGGAAGGTGCTCTGTGCAAAAAAGACACGGGACCCCAACTGCAAGAGGCACAGAACTGTGCCAAAAAGGGATGCGCCGGAAGTGCGAACAGACATTAGACAGGTAGGTCATCAAAAGAAGGGCATCTTTACTCAAAAGCCGAGGAAGGAGAAACAGCCAAATGAAAGGTCAAATATGGACAGCCTGAATAAAAATTAAACTATAAATATATGTAATTATGTATATAAGTTATATGTTCATAAATAAAATTTATAAATACTTATAAAAACTTAGAAATACAGTTGAAAATAGAAGAAAAGCATCTTATTTGTACACATGTGATTATGTCCTCTGAATAAAGCAAAAATTGATAGAAATACAGAGAACTAGGAAAATTGTTCATGTGGGAGATTCTCACACATACCTCCCATAGAACAAGCCAACTTTGCAATGAAGAGAAAATCTGAACATGATCAAAACCTTGACTGAATGGTGCATATAGAACACTTCAGAACTCATATTCTTTTCAGGGACATTGATTATAACATGTAACGAAATTGATTATATGCTGGGCTGTAATGGCTCAACACATTTCTTTTATTGGTACTGGAAATTGAATGCAGGACCTTGTGCTTTCCAGGCAGGTGCTCTGCAGCTGAGGGCAGCTCATCCCAGCCCTCAACACATTTATTTCTTCTTTTTGTTTTGATCTTTGAGGCAGGGTCTCACCATATAGTTCAGGCTGGCTTTGAGCTCATTATGTAGCCCAGGTTGACCTTGAACTCTTAGTGATTCTCTTGCCTCAGCCTTCTGAGTACTGGGGTTTCAGGTGTGTGTCACCATTTCAGGCCTTAACAAATTTCAAAGGAAGGCTAGTATGCAGAGTACATGCTTTGACCAAAATGCAGCAAGTGAGAAATTGATTGAATTTGTAGTGCAAAACTTTCCCACAAAGAAAGTACCATGCACAGAGAGCCACACGGTAAGCTATACCTGATGTGTAAGGAACAAGCATTATCACATTTTGTCATTGCAGGAAGTCCTTGGTCCAAGGAGTCAGAGTTGTCATCACAGAGACACAGATGAGAGTCCTTGAGATTGCCCTGGACACACACTGCCCTACTCGGCCAATAAGAGAAATCCAAGACTCCTCATTCTGAGGGTTGATGGTGGACATCAATGTGCCTCAAGGACAGGAGCCGAAGCTTCAGGTGGTGGCTGCAGTGGCTGCAGTGATGGCTGAAGTAGCAGGCATGGAGGATGGGGAGGCATAGTGCCATGCGGGTGGCTGCTCACTGAGGACCGTGCTGACTTTGGGTGCACTGGAAGCAGCAGACTCGGTATGCTTTAGGCTTGTCCTGAGCTGTGCTGACTGCCTGCCTTTTGTCGTAACTTAGTCTGAGACCACCTGCACCTGTTGGGCCTCTTGCAGAACATCACGGTGATGACCCAGCAGAAAGTCCTTGGAAGGCTCCTGTGCCAGAGGGTGGGGGTAACCCCATGACAACCCTAAGACCTGCCCCTTGGGTAAAGAGAGGATACCACCTATGGCCATACTCAGTGGTGTTCCTGAAAGGGAGGTGATGGATGCTCTCCCTGGTGGCAGAGCCTTGGGTGCCCTGCCTGGTTGTCCCTGCAGGGAGAAGGAGCAGGAATGTGACAGTACAGGTGAATTCTGGGCTGTTGCTCAGGAACCCAGAGGCCCTTGTACACCCACTCAGAGCAACTACAGGACAAGAGTGGGAGAGGGCATCTTGGAGACACTGAGGTAGCGTTCTGTGTCACATGCCAGTGTCTACCAGGAAGCCCCTGCACAGCAGAGGTGCTGAGCAGCCCATGCTGCAGCTGGTTGGCATTGGCAGTCCCCACAGGGATAGAATCACAGGAGGTGGAGTTGAGGGTGACTCCTGTCGCTGATCTGTGGACCAGCACTGTCCCAGCTCAGCCCCTCAGGAGGGTAGTGGGGTGGGGTGGAGAGTGCACTATGGGCCCGAGACCAGTATCTGGGGGCGGATCTGCCATAGTGCCCTCTCTGCTGCCTGCAGTGTGGGGTGGGGCTGCTGAGATTGTGGAGCTGTGACTGAGGGCTGGGACCTGCCTGTCCCTTCCATGGTCTTTGACTTCACTGTGAGGCTTTGTCTCAGGTCCCAGAGAGCCCAAACTGCTGCTGCCTCTGTTTTATTTTGCATTTTTTATTTCCATAAGTAGATGTCTGTAGGGTACAATGATTACTCTTCTGGGGGCTGGGGGAGCTGGGCCACATGCACTGCACATGTTTGTTCTTTCTGCACCGACCTCTCCCTTCTCTCCTTCCATCTCTTGGTACCCTGCCCACTTGAGAGAGACCCATCTCCTTACTTCCTGCTGTCTGTCTTTTCCTTTGCTCTTTATCTATAAATTGGTTTCTCATATAATAAAAACCATGTGGTATTACTTCACTTGACATTATGGTGTCAGGTTGCACTCATTTCCTACAAATGAATCAAGTTTCTCCTTTTGTTGGCATAGTAGTGCTCCACAGTGTGTACCTGTCATGTGCTCTTTATCTGTTCATTCAGTGATAGACACTGGGGAAGCTACCTGTAACCTCCTGCAGGGCCTGTGTCATGTCTGTTCTGTTGCTTGTCTCTGCATCTTGCTTACAATATAAATCTGTTACTCTTAAACAAGGACCACAGCTCCAGGGTGGAGGAGAAGGCATGGTCAGCATTGTGTGTGAACACATGCGGACAGCTGAGGCTGAGCCTGGACTTGAGATCCTCCTTTCTCAGCCTCCTGAGAAGCTGGGATTGCAGGCCAGCGCAGCAGGTCTGGCCATTGTGTCAGAACTTTCTTCCTGGACACTCAGTGCGGAGCCCTCTGTACCCTCCTTGCCAGCTCCTGGGCTGGACCTCAACCTGATATGGGTGGGATACGCACAGGCACTTGCGTAGCTGAGCATTTGGTGGTGAGACCTCACGTTTCCATGGCATTACCATGACCCACTCAGGAAGCTTTTTGCAATGTTCTTGTCAATATCCCTCTCGGTTATCAGGAACAAGCTGTGGCAATGTTGTCTCTTCATGTGGAGTGAAAAACAAAACACAAAGTTTAAGAACTCTTTGGAAGGCAAGAAAGAATCATGGGAAAAGTAAACTCAAAAAATCAGCTGACTTGAACTCCCGATCCTCCTGCCTCAGCTTCCCCAGGGCAGTGACCACAGGTGTGTGATACCAGGCCCAGCTTCATTCACTCTTTAATATTTGCTGCATGTGATTTTTTTCTAAATGATTTTGGTTTTATAATACCCAATCCTTAACATCCTTGCAAAAAAGGCAAGCGTTTTTAAAGTAACTTTTCATTTATATTATTTTATTTAATTATAGCTTATAAATAGACTTTTACATATTATATCTCATAGAATTTATAATTTAATGCACCAAGTCCTCAAAGCCAAAGAATCTATTATCCTTGGCTGCCTAACTTCAAACATTAAGACAGGAGAAGTCAACCTGCCCGCTGAATTCTGTGTTTGCTAGCTTCAGTTCAGTTATAGAATTAATAAATTAGTAAACTCAGCAGTCTGGGGGGAAGAATTAACAGGCCAGAGGCTGACTTACACTCTTGATGCGGTTTGACTACCTGGGTTTATTCCTATCATCAACGACATTTCCATTCACAAATCTAAACAGGAGCATGTTCTCCTCGGCTGGGCAGTGAGGTCCCTTCTGGTCCCGCAGAACCCTCAGGAGACGGCTCCCGGCAGCTGGCGGCCGTCTTGCTGTGGAGCTGGGCCTTCGCGCCTTGAGCCTTTGGCGGAGCGGCTGCTTTCTGTGCATGCGCTGTTCCGCTTCCTGCTGGCGTGTTCCGTGGTGTCGGGGTTGTTCTCACCGAGCAGGTCCCTGGGGGGTGCCTTGGTGACCTGCCAGAGAGAAACACATTCGGTGGGCACCCACCCATCCTGGTGGATTCGTCTAACTGCCTACGAAACTGCCAGGAAAGCAAGACAGAGCCAGCGTCCCTCTCCAGCCCCTTCTTGGTGTTCTTCAAGAGACCTTTGATGTGGACTGTAACCTCAGCACTAGGGAGGCTGAAGCAGGAGGCTCGCTGTGAGTTAGAGGACAGGCTAGGCTATATAGCGAGTTCAAGGCTAGCCTAAATAACACAGAGAGACCATGTCTCATCTTCCCCCCAAATAGAATCAATCAATCAATAAAAAGAAATGTGATGTCAGCATAAAATCTGGGACTCCAAGTCAGAATTTCTTGAGCGTGTGTGCCCTTCACTAACTGAGCGTGTGGTGAAGTTTCTTGAGCGTGTGGTGAAGTTTCCTTGCTGAACTCCCTTTCTGCGGCTCCTTTTCAATGCCAGAGATTCTGTTCCAGACTTTGTGAACTGCTCTTGCCGTGCAGACCAGCACAGGCCCTGAGAGCCGTTGGTGCTGTGTGCAGAGACAGAAGGCGCCCTGTTCGCCAGGCACTTGCCCTCATTCCACAGCCTGATGTTGTTGGTCTGCAAAGACTTGGCAGGCGGCGCAGGCCGCATGGGCAGCCCTGGGCACTGAGTGTCCCATTCTGCCAGAGTCATAAACAATAACAGATTATGCAACCGAGCCTCCCGAGGTTGCCTCTCTGCTGATGCGGGGTGCTCTTTCTCATTCCCTGGCAGCTGGGCAGGGGAAGGAAAAGGCCACTCATGGATGTGAGCAGGAGTAGGAACTAGGCCACTTGGCCCCGCCCAATTCCCAGGCCCAGCTGCCTTCCATGGGCCCACTCCAGAACCAGGCAGGGGCACCTGGGAGCCACAGTGCCCGAGCTCTGTTGGTGGAGAAGAAGTATAGGAACAGGAAGCTAAGTCAGGAGGTCCTCAAGGCAAGCAGGCAGAACCTCAGCCCCTTGTCACCCTCTATGTATTTTGACAGTCCTCTTTGCAGGCCACAGGAGAGGATGATGTTTATGGGTATGATTCATAAGACTGGTTCTCTGCTTTATTCCTTGTGACACAGGCATTGGGCACGCCCTTGCATACTCAGGATTTCAGCAAGTGAGCCAACCCCGCCCTGGGCTGGATTCATTCTAAGGGTCACTGTACAGTTTTTTTAAATTAGCGTTTTTTTTTTTTTCTTTAAATTCCCCAAACTTTAAACTCTTCCCCTAAAAATAAGATGGCCCATCATACCTTTGTTCTGTGTGGAATACTCTCAGAGATCACTGGTTTGGTTTGGATTCCTATGGATTCTTCTAAAACTAAACAAGGAACATGTCATGTAGAAGACAGAAAAGATAAACATCTTAAAAGTTGTTACTATGGGCCTGGGGAGATAGCTCAGTGGTCTAAGTGCCTGCCTGGCAAGCACAAGGACCCAGGTTTGATCACAGGCCCTTCATGTCATGCTGGCACCCCATGCCAGTCATGGAAATGGGGTGGTAGCACGTCCCTGTAATCCCACTGCTGGGGAGGTTGAGACAGGAGGATCACTACAAGTCTGAGCTGCACAGTGAGACCCTGTATGAAATAAATAAATAAAAACTTAAACATTTTTTTTTAAAAGAAGTTTTTAGTATCAATAAGAATACTCCAAATGAAGAACAGGGAGCCAGATGTGATATGTTAAAGTAAATACGTTGGTATTAAAACTGCTGGTTTAAAAGTTTTATTGTAGCCTGTTTTATCTCTGTCTCATTGCTTTGTTTAGTTTTTGGTATGTGCCCGTGATGCATGATAAACGTGTTCAGAGTAGGGAGTTGGTACCTGGACACAGCACATCCAGATCTCCCCCCTACCTGCTCCTCCTCCTCTGCCCTCCTCTTCACTCTAAGGAAGTGTGCTCCCCCACCGGGTGGTCTGTGACCTGGGGACGCACAGCCTCAAGCGCTTGCTGGGCTGGAGAGGTCCTTCGAGTGGACCCCAGCATGACCACCAGGCTGCTTCGGGACCTTCCAAATGCCAGTGATGGGCTGCCTGTGCTCTCCTGATTCCTGACCCCGGAGGCAGCCTGACCCTGACTCCAGAAGGCGAGAGCCAGTGGAGAGGCTGAGTTTCAACAATATAATAACAACAAAAAAATCCAACATTTCCATGGTGATTTCTGACATCACTATTTTTTCAGTGCTTAGTTTTTAATCTAATTTATGTTCCTAACAGAAAAATAAATTAATCTAATCACATAAAATGGGTCTACATGTGATGAATTCCTGCAATAGACCACAATTCTGAATGATAAAAATCCTCAAAAATTAAGTTGGAATAAAACAAATATTTTAATGAACATTATTTAAAAGGAAAAAAACCACAATCAACTGTTTCAGTATATAGTAAAAATTGCTAACCAACAGCCTGTCACTTTTTCTAAATCCATTTCAGGTATATTATTGGTATACTTTGCGGTATTTATGGTGTTTGCGTCAATGTTGATACACAAGTCTTCTCTCTTTTTCTCTTGTTAAAAGTAGTACTATGTTTGCAATACACAGATATGCAATTTTAAGTATCCTAATTATCCTAGTTGTGTTGCTATAAACTGAAAACTGCATTTTTTTTACTTCCTGCTTTTGTTGTGAAGTGGGAAGTCACGCATTACCCTTCACCGAGAGCAGTGGGATATCCCTGGCCCTGGGGGAGTGGCTGGGGTGGGGTGGGGGTGGGAGGAGGAGACACCGGCATCCAGGACCCACCTGTCAGAACCCCGTCCAGCTGCTCCACCATGAACTCGGCATCTTCCGCAGTGAAGCACATGGGTGGTTTTATTTTGAGCACATTTCGGTGCGGTCCATCAGCACTGAGAAGTACACGTTTTTCCTTCATCCTGGCCGACGCAGGAAATGCACATGAGCACTACAAATACTGACTGACACGCGGGACAGTCCGGAATCCCACATCCAGGAAGCCCAGGGCTAGCAACTGCATGTGTCTTAAATTTCTTTTTGGAGAGATGAGAGGAAGCAACCCAAGCTCTCAAATGGCCCAGGAACCAGACAGATAAGCAGCAGGGACTTTACTTGTAGATGACATGCTGGGCTTCAGCTGTGGCCGGGGTTCTTTTTTCACGGTCTGTCACTAAGTCAATTCCGATGAAAAGGCCAACGCCCCTGCGAAAGGGGACAAGAGAAACCCGACCTGCTGCGGGGAACTCTGTCACCACTGCCCCCCAGGTGCATCTGAAGCTGGTGTGACACCCTATAAGTCTGACGCTGTTGACATCCAAGATGCCTGTCAGTGTTTACAGGTATTTTTAGCTGTTTTTTTAAAACATTTTTTTTTGTTTTGTTTTTAGGTTTTGAAATTTACTTTTCATCAACTATGTTTTTTTTTATTTTTTATTTTTTCCAGTTATAAAAGAAAAGGGCCTCAAGCTAACCATTGCTTTTTCAGAGTATTTATGATACAAGTGTTATCGAGTTGCTTTTAGTTTTCTTTTTCATCCCTTGGGTGCTGAAATGATGCTAGCTTTATAAAAAAGAAAATGCATGCTGGTCAGGAACACTAGGATGTTAACATAACAGTGGGTTCTGGAATAAGGATGATTTCGTTTCTTTCTCAGTGTTTTCTAGAGTTACTTACATTTGCGAAGTTTACAAGATAAAATGTAAACTATTTTAATTTTGGAAAAATGAATAAGTAGATGACAGCTTCATGCAAAACATACCTAATATCTCCTATCAGCATGTGCTTGGTCTTTTGCTTATTCAGTAACTCGGTAAGATAATTTCCCACTCTCCTAGCATTTCCTCGGAGATCTTCCTTTTCAATTATATCCAAGACTGCTAAACCCACAGCACAAGACACTGGATTTCCCCCGTACTGCAGGGAAAAAGAACAGTGACAAAACACGGCCATTGAGTTAGTAATATTGCCTTTCCTGTAAGAAATGTGGCTCCCACATACATAAGTGAAAGTATAATCTTAATAAAAAATTCTCTTATGATTCAGTTTCTCAGATGTACACTGGGGCATGATTTTATTCCCTCACGATCAAAACTTTATCTCAGATTATGCTCTCCATGCCATACACGTGGCATTCGCGGAATTAGCAGGGAAGTGAGTGGTTCATCAAGGCAGATATCAAGCATGTGGCATTGGGAACCAAGGACGATAGAGCACAGTCAGTGGGGAAAATCTGGGCTTCTGTCCTGAAGAGCTGTGTGGAAGGCCTCGAACAAGCATACTTCCTTTGAATGATTTATGTCCCTAGATTTGAATTTTACTTTTACCTGTAATAAGTGCTCTGTCACACATTGTGTACAAGCTATGATGAGTTTTCCAAGTCTAAACCTTATAACTTTGGAGATGAAAGCCAAGGAAGTGAAATTTCTCAAAGGCAAAAATTTAGTTTCACTTATGACAACTGTCTAACATTTATAGGACTAAATTATCTAAACACTTTGAAAATATTTTTGGGATTTTAAATAGGAAATGAAACAAAGAAGATCATATTGTCTATTAATGAAAATATACTCTCCAAGGTTTGGCAGGATAGTCATTTATCATTAGAAAAATTATTGGCATTATTTTAGGAAGAGGAAAGACAAAAAAGGAAGAAAAAACAAAAAAACAAAACAAAACAAAACAAAAAAAACAGGGAATATTAGGCCAGATAGTGTAGAATCTGATTAGATCAAAGCTCGACTAGTGTCCTGGGGTGGCTACTTGGCAACACTGAGCTTAACTCCTTACAACACTAGCAATTAAACAAATAAAAGGAGAATGCACCTTCTGACCCCCTCTTCGAATTTAAGTGGGAGCATAGTTTACCGTGTTGAAATACTCCATCCCAGAGCTGAGGAAGGCTTCCGCGATGTCTTTGGTTGTCACCACGCAGGCCACCGGGTGGCCGTTGCCCATTGACTTGCCCATGGTGACGATGTCTGGCACAAAGTCCTCCCCATGCATCTGGAAGCTCCAGTAGCTCTTCCCAACTCGGCTGAAGCCCACCTGCACTTCATCGGCGATAAACACGCCCCCCGCGCGGTGGATGTGTCTGAAAAGCAAAGAGGGTTTCCGTGGAGTCGAGCAAGCGACCCCAGGCCAGCCCACAAGGTTGCCTCTTATGGATGTCTAAGAATGAAGCTTTATCCTGAAGCCTTACGCTGTGTTAAAAGCATTCTAATACTCAGATCCACATTTCACACATATAATTACATGATTTCTAGGTGAGACATAGTCTACAATGTCTGGGTTTGTATGCTTAAATTAAGCTGTGTTATGGCATTCTGAGTGGGAAGGATAGCACTGAATGAGAGGTATGGGGCAAGGTTAATCCTCCCGTGTTTACTAATACCTCCTTCTCAGGAACCAGCTGATCAGACAGGATGCAGGCAAGGAGTTCCTCCTCGTGACCCTGCATCCAGCCTCTGCTTGGTGGCTCCTGGGCAAGGCCAGGGTGCATCTGAGAGTCCTGAGATGGCAGGGCTCAGAAGTGGGTGTCTTCCATCTACCACTCCCACATGTTAGTCCTGGTGTGGCCCTCCAGAATTGTCACAGAGACCTCAGTCTGACCAAGGTGTCAGCCTGGTGTCCCAGGCAAATACATACTCCGCCACTTTCTGGAAGTAGCCTGCTGGAGGGATTATTTGTCCACCGCAACTCTGCATAGATTCAGTGATGAAAGCAGCGATCTATAAGAAAACATGCATCAGAGTCCATGAGGTCCTCCTAATGCAACTAGAGAGGCTTCTTCCAGAGAAGGCTGTTTTCAAGTGGTTAGGAACAGACCTCTGCTGGCAGCAAGAAGACTCGGGATTAGGAGGAAATCTGGCTCTGCTGGAAACGTAACTGATTTAGAGCTCTGTCCTGGAAATTCGAGGGTACAAATAAAGCAGCCACAAGAAATGGAGGAGATGAGAGGGCTACCTCTTTTCTTTACCATTAAAAAGCAGTGGTTTCATTAGGATGAGCTGAGGAAGACTATTCTGGTTTGATAAGAACCACTAAGAAATCATGTAGGGGTGTGTTGGGACAGCCAGAGTTGGGATGTCATGGGTAGTGGCCACCCCAACAAGCTTCTAAGTTATATTTGTAGGTTTCTCCCTGGATGAAATGTATACTCACAGTCAGGCAACTCATCATGGAATACATATGATGTATTCCAGAGAGAGGGGAAGTAGGAAAAAGATAAGGCAGAAGTAAGAAGAGAGTGTACGGGGAGGGTGTATGGGGAGGGCATGGGACAAGAAATCAAGAGCCAAACATGGTGGCACACACCTTCAGTCTCACTTGGGAGGCTGAAGCAGGAGAATCATTGTGGCTTCTAGGCCAGCCTGGGCTCCATAGTGAATTCAAGGCCAGCTGGAAAATGACATCAAGAGAGCCCAGGTTCTAGTTCTGAGTACTGCCTAACAGGCATATTAACTTGGGAGAAATCCTTCACTTTTTAGATATTTAGTGACATCACTGTAAAATAAGGGTTGTGGACTCCAGATGTTTCTTGTGTAAAATGCTACAGATCTGCAAGTCCATCTTCTACTCAAACTCTCACTGCTTTGTGTGTCATTAACCAGCAGCATCAACCCCAGAATAATAGAACAATAATATCCTCAAAAAGTTACCCAGCCCCTGTCACTTATCGTCCACATAAAGAAGTATGGGCTACTTCTCAAGAATTTAGATCTGTCTGAACAGAGATACTATGAAAGAAGACAGAAAACAACCGAGAAGAACACAAAGCCAGAGGGAATGCAAGTGGCTCTGCGGTCACGAAGACAAAAAAGCTTTAACTAGAAAAAGCAAGTCATTTTTATTTAAATGAAGATTTTAAAAATGATAGCCATGTCTATGCATAAGCTAAAGCATTGCAAGGCAGTAGTATCGTTGGGTTTCATGAAATGTTCTCCCTAGTTTCCCCCAGTGGGCTGGGAACAGGAAATCACTAAGCTGAATCCAGGAGGGTACAGACTGAAGAAAAAAACAACAACAAAAAAAACCCAGTTTCCTATTCTGGAGGACCCTGGTTCTATCTGGGATATCTAGGCCCAGACAAGAGGACAGCTTTCTGTCTCAGTTTACCCAGGTGCAGAGCCACTCTGGCAAGCCTGAAACAGCTTGAAGGCAGCATTGGACTCCCCAAGAGTCCGGAAGAGTGGCCACCCATGTCACCTCCACTGCCCACCCTGAATGTTAGCCTGGTGCCCTGGCCTCTGGGGCAGCTTGGCCCATGGCAGCAATCATCTTCCGTCTCTTGCCACTATGCACCGTCTTGACTCTGTCCACTGCCCAGAAGGTCATGCCTGGGGCAGCAGCTCAGGACAGGCACAGGAATCATATTTCCAGGACAATCACTGTGACCATCTCAGTGGCACAGCCGGAGTCAGGCACCTTGTGTAATGTGGACCAAATGAAACTGTAACTGGAGAAGGCCAGAAAGGGTATTTAGGCCTAATCTTTTTTTCTTTTCTCCACTGACTGCAATAGTTTCAATTCACTTTATTAAACAAAAACAAACAAAAAAACAGGCTGGTGAGATAACTTAGTGTACTAAGTGCCTGCTTAGGCAAGCTCAGAGACTAGGGTTTGATTCCAGGTACCACATGCTGCACTGGCCCTGCCCCTGGGTGCACTAAACTGGCCACTGAGACCAGGCATGGTGGAAAAAAAAAAAGCCGTTTTCTGTTTTCCCAAATTACCAACCTTCCTCCCGTTGGCATGTGCTTCTTCAATGATTTTCCTCACTTCGTCCGCATAGGCGCCTGCAGGGTCTGGGTGGTTTTCTCGGTACTTCCCTCTGTAAGTGTCAGGAGCTGGGGCCTGCCAACAGCAAGCATGTAGCTTCTCAAGATTTGCCTCCTGGACATACTTTCAAAAAAGGGCATTTCCCACAAGGCCATGGTAGGAAGGTAGCTGTCAACTTGAGCAGCCCTGGGCTCCTTTGTTCTTTTCTCTTCATATTTCTGTGTTCTGTGAAGAACTGACATCTTTGAATTTTGAACTGGAGCTTGGATTTATTCCCAGGCCCCTATAAATCAAGACTTTATTCCTGTCCACATAAAGAGCAAATTCAAATCAATGAAGGAGATCATATAATTTATAAGCTGATGAATGGAAACGGCATTCACTATTCTATTTTTAAACTGAACCAACACCTATTAATTATATCCCAAGTTAGAATTATTTAGAAAACCAACGAGTGCCTTAGCACTGACTCTAGACCTTAAACTTTTGAAAGAAGATGTCCTTTTGAGGGGATGGTGAGGAGGCTTTTGGTAAGACAGGGTTTCACTATGGAGCTCAGGTGGACCTTGAACTCCTATGTAGCCCAGACTAACCTTGAACTTGCAAAGATTTTCCTGCTTCAGCCTCCCAAGTTCAGGGATCACTTGGCATGAACCAGTAAGTAGGTACTGATGAATGTCTCCTGACCCTTCCCTAATACAAACATACCAGGTGAATTTCACTAGTTTAACAGCTTGCTTGGCTTCTTTATTTGACTGAATAAATCTGTACAATAGCAGCATATGCTGTGATAGTGAACCTTTAGAGCTTTCAGTGATGAGGAGCCGGCTCTAGTACACACAGGTTCACCACCACTGACACAGAGCCAATTGATTTATAGCAGTCATGCAAATTCAGATTACCTCTGACTTTTGAGTTCACATCAGTGATAGAAAAGGTCACTGAAGATCAAGGAGCAGGGGCCAGGGAGATGGCTCAGTAGGATAAGCGCTTGACTGGCAAACGCAAGGATCTGAGTTCAATCCCCGGTTCCGAAAAAAAAAAATAATAAATAAATAAAAGGTCATCTTTTGGGGACCAGGGAGATGGCTCAGTGGAATAAGCGCTTCCTTGGCAAGCGCAACGGCCTGAGTTCAATCCCCAGTTCCACCAAAAAAAAAAAAAAAAAAGAAAAAAAAACCTGAAGATCAAGAAGCAAGAAAAATAAAATGATGGCTGCCAATAAAACATTCTACCACTACACTAATTCAGCAGTAGACTTTAGACCATGGTTCTCTGGAGTTTGACTTTGGGACCAGTGCTGTGACTTCCCTGAGGTCTTCCTTTATGTCCCCATGGCTTCGTTTTGAAGAAAGAATGAGTTGGATTCTCCCTGGGCACCCTTCCAGTACTCATATTCTGATTTGTGGGCTCTAAAAGACTTACCACATGTACGAATTCTTTCTTGTCGTCTTTGCCCTTCCGGAATTTATATGGACTGACCTCAATTAAAGATGATAAGTGACCATGATAAGCACTGAAAGGAAAAACAACAGTAGCTAAAATTGCTCCAAGAGAGATTCTTCTATTATATGAAGCACAATGTTGCACGTCATCCCTAAGCATCCACCCAGGGTGGCTCTCAACACCAGCACCAGGCATCACAGCGTAGGGTCTCTCTCCCATGGCAAGGTCTTAAGTTGTCCTATATCCTATATCATGTAATAAAGAATGTGGAAACCAAGTGTCCTCATGGGCCTATTTATTTATTTATTTATTTATTTTGGCGGAGCCGGGGATTGAATTTAGACCCTTGTGTTTGCCAGGGAAGCACTTGTTCTACTGAGCCATCTCCCTGGCCCCTGGGCCACTGTTTTGAGTGGGGAAAACACACACAATTTCTTTGGATTACATTGCTAAAACAGATTGACTACAAAAACCTCATGTGTAATTTTCAAATGTATCTGACCACTGTATTCTAGTAAAAAGTTTTTTTTTTTTTTAAACAAGGCTTTGCTCTGTTGCCCAGGTTCACCTTCCTGCCTCAGTGTCCCTGCTGGTTGAGATTATATGCCTGTGCTACTACATCTGGCTGGTACATCTCTGAAAACAGCTTTCTATCAGAGATGCTCACTGGTCTCTGCTTGGGATGGTTTCTAAAGGGTGCCTGCTCAAATGACTGTGAAATGTATTCTTTCTTCTGTTTCTTGCCCCAAAATGTAAATGAGATTGAGAGAGGAAATCATAAAAGACCCCTGCATCCATAACACAAAGAGCAAGAGCTTGCCCTACTGGAGGTCATGGCATGCAACAAAGCCTTGGTGTCCACAATGGGTGGTCCCAGAGTAAGGAGGTAGGGCCCACTGGAGTGGATATAGAACCTGGAGGGGCATCTACGTGCAAGCAGTCATGCAGCGACTCTGCTTCCACACACGGACCCATTACCAAAGAGGGAGGCAGATGCACAGCTTGTGATCTGGCCTGGGTGGGATGGGTAGGGCAGGAGAAAGAATTTTTTAGAAGTACAGAAAATCCAAACCACAAATGGAGATTTTATCTATTTGATCTAACCCAATTGTTGCAGGATGTCACGTACACCTTTAAAAGATGACAGCTTGGGAAGAGGTATTTGAAATATCTCAGACCTAAAGGGATCAGTGCCCCAAATGGTGGTTCTCAGCCCTGTCCACATATTGTGGTCACTTGGCAGACTCACAAAGGGAAACCCTGGGCGCAGATAGCGGTTTCCTCTCACTGATCTGCGGTGGCTAGGGCAGTGGCATTTAAAAAGATTTCCCGGGTGATTTTAAATTGCCATCAAGCTTGAGCTCCTGGACTGACCCAGACTCTACCAAGAACCAATAAGACGAGGGTGGGGCCAGCTGAACAATGGGTGAGAGTGGGACTGGAAGTCCCTGAAACCACAAAGGCATAGCTCACATAGAGAGGTGCTCAGATTGTTGATTAGAAAAAGGAGAATTAGGTAACGCTGAGATGGTATGCTGCGCCTATCACACTGGCACAAAATATGACCAATTAAAAGGCTGAACTCTGAAGTTTGGGTGAAGATATGAAAAATGGGGACTGCATGTTCTGTATAGGGGACAGCCATTGTGAAGGCAGCCCTGTGCTGGGCGCTTACTCCTAAGAAATTTTCAGAGGCACTTTGGGAAGGATGCTGGTGGGCCCAGCTTGTGGTAGCCATGGCAACTGTCCCAGGGAAAGCTCCACCTGAACTGCACTGTTGTGCTTGGTGGTAGCTGCTCCTGCCTGTGGCTGCCAGGCTCTTGGAGAGTAGCTTGTCTGATCTGAGCTGACATATGACATAGCTGAGGTATGGACATTGCATACTCAGTGTGACAAGGAATGTGGGCTCTCTCCGTCCCTTACACTGATCATACATTGAAACAATGATGACTTGGGTTTCCTGGCTACTACAACATCTTAAATTTCATCTATGGGCAACGTGGAACTTCTAACTGGCAGTTCTGAGTGAGAAGAACAGGACAGATATCCACCTATAGTGTTGAAATGTATGAGGAAGACACAGGCAGAAACTGGAAGAAACAGATCTGTAGCAATCTTTGAACAATTAAAACAGGCACACATCAAATACTTTTCACATGGACTCTAAAATAAAAGATACACATTAAGTAGCATTATTATTGTTGTCTGTAGCTAAAGGGGATGGGAATAAAAGAGATCTTAGGACCGCCCCACCCAACAAAGATATTGACTATTATATCCTACTATTCAGAACCTACCAACTGCTTAGGTATCAAGGCAAAAGGGAATTTGCAAATGGGACCAGACTGATGGTTGTTATGGGGAGACTGGGCAGATCACAGGTGGCACAGTGTCCTATAAGTGAGTGGAGGAGGCAGAAGGGACCGAAAGCCCACAAAGGCCAGTGGGTGGGTACAGACAGCAGGACCCTGGGCTTCCCCAAGGGGGAAGGGTGGGCTGTAGAATGAACACTTTCTATTTGGGATTTCGGACCTACAAAAGTGTCAGGTGATGGGCTTGTACTGCTCATGGCAGCAAATGCAGGGACAACGGGAAGTGCTTACCACGATCATCCCACAACCTGAGAGGTGGCTGCCAGAGGGCATGGAATGAGGTGCTTGTTTAGTTCTCTCCTGTGTAGCTGAAGTTAGCAGGGGTACAGGATTGATAAAAAAATAATAATAATAACTCTCCCGTGGAAGGATAAAAGTTGTCAAATTTCTTATTTAAAGTATAATAAGTTTATGGTTGAGAAGCAAGGTTGAATGTGGAGTTCATAGTCACAATACTGAAATCTAGTTGGGCTGCTGGCCCTCTTTAAAGTTTAAATTATCTGTGGAACAGATGACAGGGGTAATCGTAATTGTGAAGTGAATGGTTGGATCTCTAAGAAACGGATGGCGATTTTCTTTAAAAAAAGGGTTAAGTTAGCAGAGACTGCAGAAGCACAATCAAGAGTGTGTGAAAATCGGCCTGGAGTTTGGGAGCAGTGGGGTACCAGCATGCCACTCCCCAGAGAGCCCCCTGATTTGCAGGTCTACTGCTCTCCTCTGAATTTCAGTGCCTTATCCTCACTTAGCCACATGTGTGGGCAGGGTTAGAAGGCCTGGGATCAGCACAGCTTTATTTCTCCAGGGCTTCATGCCTGGATATCTTGTGCCCAGACTTACTGGTCCAGGGTGATCACATCTTGGTGGCCCCGGAACTGCCGAGCCAGGCGTAAGGCTAAGTCATTAGCTTCAGATCTGTAAGGACAGCAGGGTAGGGAGGGTCAGTGTGGCAATCGCTTTTACAGTGATTACCAAAGTTGTAAAGTGACAGTCATCCCAAAACAGTGTGCGCAGTGACAAGCTGACATCCCCCTCTTCACCCTTACTTCATTTCTGCCTCAGATGCAGGTTTTCTAGGTGTTTTCAATAATGAACATGACATACGTACAATTAAAAAATGAGGCCCACAGAAGAAACCCAGTAAAACTTACAGCCATGTTGCCCATGTCATCTTCGAAGACATGGAAAATCCTAACCAGGCCTGATCACCAGAGGAGAAATGGGTCAGCCATGCTGGACCATGGCTTTGCTGGGTTTCCTGCTTTATTAAATGAAGACTACATCTTTCTGATCTTGTTCAGAGCATCATAGACCACCCAATGCAGAGGGAGGACCCATCCATGCCACCTGCTGACCATTTCCTTATAAATCATGGTCCTTACACTTGGGCAAGCAGGTGCAGTATCAGCTCCTTGTCCCTAGCCAAGGAAGCATCATGAGTGAGGTTGAGCAAGCAGGAGAAGGAAGCCCAATAAGGAAGGAATGGAG
Source organism: Octodon degus (assembly GCF_000260255.1). Classification (NCBI taxonomy): domain Eukaryota; kingdom Metazoa; phylum Chordata; class Mammalia; order Rodentia; family Octodontidae; genus Octodon; species Octodon degus. Next base: position 21,896,813 of record NW_004524592.1, on the reverse strand, counting down.
CCAAGCTTCAGCCTGATGTCTGCAGTATGGCAGGATCAAGACCTTTGTCCCCAGATGTGCTCTGTGACACATGTTTTGCTGGGACAGTGTTTAGGACAAATTCCTCTTTGACACTACAGAGTTCTTTTGGAGTGAAGGTCAAACCCCATATCATGCATGCTTTATAACAACATATTACGTCCTAAAATATCTTCTGAATTCTTTACAGAGAAAAAAATAATATTCTGATCATACATTTGTTTTTTAAGATATCTCATGGTCAGGCTGGGGAGATAGCTCAGTGTTCTAAGCACTTGCATGGCAAGTACCAGGACCCAGGTTCAATCCCTGGGTACCACACGCTGTGCTGCTGTGCCAGCCACTGAAACCAGGTGTGGTGGTACACACCTGTAATTCCAGTGCTGTGGGGGCTGAGACACAAGGATCACTACAAGTCCTAGCTGCGTAGTAACACCCTGTACCAAATACATAAATGAATAAATAAATATATGATTAAGATATCTCTCAAATAAACTAGAGAAAACCATATAAGCAAACAGAATATTTTAAATAGTGAATATAATAAAAATATATCATTTAAAAATAGGAGTTGCAAGGGCTGGGGAGATAGCTCAGTAGAATAAGTGCTTTCCTGGCAAACACGTGGGCCTGAGTTCAATCTCTGGTTTTGCCAAAATAAATAAATAAATAAATAAAATATAAATAAAAACAGGAGTTGCTGATAATGTATAAATAAAACTTTCCCCTAATATAACTGCATTTGAAATGTTGCAGGTTATTAGAGATGTGTTTTCAAAAACACACTATTTGATATCTGCATAACTTGTCATAGAACGCAGAGGTGATAATTTGAATTTATAGGATTAAAAAGTTGAAATATGTCTTGAGCTTCTTTTGTCTTTTCTTTCCTGACTTTATGTTGAGGAAATATGCTCAATATCCATGAGAAAACTGATGAAAAATGCTAGAGAAAGAGCCCGGGTTGGGGGCTCACCCCTATGATGCTGGCACCTAGGAGCCCGAGACAAGAGAATCACCAGAGCCTGGGCTACTTAGAGAGTTCAAGGGCTGCTGGGAGCTGCAGAAAGGTAGGAAATTGATCAAAGGTGTGTAGTGGAACTGGGCCTCAGTGCCTAAAGAAAACAAGCTCCCTCAATCCTGAGAAAAACATCCTGTCTAGTTCAGGTCAGCTATTAGTCACTAGGCAACCTTGTGTCATGTGTTACAAACTTTGCAAAAGTATAAATAAAAGATCCTTTTGTTGTGGGTTGCATTAGTCTTGCCCATCAGACAGACAAGCAACCACCTAGTCCAGCTTTTGTCTTCTTGTTCATCTTTCTCATTCCTGCCACCACATCTCCCCGGGGTAGAACTGTTCACAGTGAGACCAACAGAGCCCTACAAAGGGCAGCCTGAACTATATACCAAGAGACACTGTCTCAAAAAAACAAAATCTAAAGTTGGCGAGATAGCTTAGTGGACTAAGTGCCTGTGTAGGCAAGCACAGAGACTAGGGTTTGATCCCCAGCACCGCAAACGGCACTGGCCCCACCTCCTGATACGTGGAGGGCCACAGAGACTGGGTGTGGTGGAGTGGGCCTATAACCCCAGTGCTGGGGAGGCTGTAAATAAGACCACTAGAGTCTGAGGTGCCTAGTGAGGCCCCTGTACCAAATCAATCAATCAATCAATCAATCAATCTACAAAAAATGTAGCTTGTATAGTAGCTTTCTTTATTAGAAGTCCTTGTTAATTTTTAAAATTTATTTGACTGAAGAAAGCGTGTCATCATGTAGTTCAAGCTGCCCTAGAACTGGTAGCAATCCTCCTGCCTCAGTTTGCTGAATGCTGCAAAGGACGCAGGCTTGGGCTTCCATTTCTTGCTTCTCAATAGCATCTTGAAAGCTCTATCTGGGTGGTTACCTTTGGCTACTCTGCGGCCATAGATCTGGGGGGTCGTTTGAGCCGCGAAGAGGAGATGGGAGGCTAGGTCCCTAATGCAAGGTGCTCCCCAAGTGGGAAGCAGCTCCTTTCAGATGTCTGGGCTTCACCATGCACTCCAAAGCCTGGGTGTAGGAGCCCCTGGCAGGGTGAGGTTTGGGTGACCCCGGGAAACATACCCCGAGTTTGTGAAGTAGCAGACGCAGAGCTGCGGGGGCAGGGTGGCCACCAGGCGTTGGGCGTAGGCCACGATGTTGTCGTGCAGGAAGCGGGAGTTGGTGTTGAGCAGCTCCATCTGCCTGCGTGCGGCTTCTACCACCTCGGGGTGACAGTGCCCCACTGAAACGCAGGGCAAAGCCAAGGGCCAGGGCGCAGCTCAGTGCGGGATGCCTCAGCTCCTGACGCAGGTGAGCTCTTTTCCCTCCTGGTGTGCCGTAGATTCACTCTCTGGGTCCCAGGGCCCCTCACTCCAGGGACACCACACCCCACCCTGTCCCCCGTGGCCTAGGTGGGCTGGGCTGCTCACCATGGGCCACGTTATTGATGCAGTCAAGGTAGCGCTGGCCACGCTCGTCGAACATGTACTGTCGCCCAGCTCTCACGATCTTCACAGGGTCTTCAGCGAAGAATACCTTGCAGGATGGCCTAGGCCGAACAGAGAGACCCTGACATTAGGCAACTAGATTGTCCCCCTGAACACGGTCACCAGCCCTGGAAAATCACAGCCACAGAAACAGAAGGACAACACGATCCCCAGCAGTTTATCTTGTTTCCATTTCATTTCAGCCTAGAGCATTTACCTCGATCCTCATCCAGCCTGCTTACAGTTCCTGTCCTTTCTTATCAGTGTGTGGGTGACAGCCATGACATCGCTCTAAGGCACTGCGTGTAAGACGAAGCATATGCCTGCGCAACCCCTCCAGTGCGCATGTGCATCACATGAACCTTGCCTCAATTTTCCAACTCTGTAGAGACCTGGGGAAGCGCTTGCTGACAGTTCCCAGCCCCCAAACTGCTACCTCATCCTCCTTGGAAATTCGGGTCTTGTATAAGGAAAATTTTTCACTTATTCCATAATTTCATTATTACTTTCATAATTATTTCTATAATCTATGTATTTTATAGTGCTGGGGTTTGGACTAGGGCCTTGCAAATGCTAGGCAAGTGATCCACCCACTGGCATCCCTTGTTGCCATTCTTATCTTTATAGTTGTATTTATTTATTTAGTTTTTTAAGACAAGGTTGCTCTATGTAGCCCAGGCTGGCCTCAGATTCACAGCAATCCTCCTGCCTCAGCCTCCCCAGTGTTTGCACCACCAAACCCAGTTTAAAGTTTCCATGTTAAATAATGAAATTTATACTCTTTGAGTATAATAGAAAGTCATTCCTATTTTTGGTTATTTGGATTAATATTTGGAATACATTTTAAAAGTTTTTTAAAATATCTTTTATTTTTAAATAAAAGATATTTTATATTTTTATTTTATTAAATATTATTATATTTTATTTTATTTAAAAATAAAGTATAGGGTCTTGCTATGCAGTTTGGACTCAGTGATTCTCCTGTCTCAGCTGCCCCAGTGCTGGGATTGCAGGTGTGTGCCATGTTCTGGGGCCAGCATGACATGCGGTACTGGTGATCAAGCCTGGGTCCTTGTGTTGCCAGGTAGGGGCTTAGACTGCTGAGCTATCTCCCTAGCCCTGGAGTACAAGTTTTAGCAACAGGAATATCAGAAACCTTCAGGTTTCTGATCTTGGTCCTGGAGGTATTTAAGAACTAACACTGAATGTGTGTTTTTATCTTGGTGATTTTGCATATGTAAAATAACTCTCCACATATGAGAGATGGATTTTGGGGGGATCTTAGGGACTTACATTTTAAGTTGATCTATAACTATTTAGATAGTATTTTGATTCTTGGGACCACCAGGTAGCTTTGGCTTGAGGTTGGAGCGTGCACAGATGGTTATTTTGTTTGTTTGCAGTACTGGGGATGGAGCCAGGGACGGAGCCAGGGCTGTTGCATGCTCGGGAGGGCTTCCCCCTAGGTCTGCATCCCTAGCCCCTGCTACAGTTCTTAAACATCAGGTAAAAGAAACACAACACCTCCTGAGAACATCTTGTTGCTTCAAACTCAACTACGAGCTTACACCTCCAACTGAAGATCCGCAATCACCACGCATATTTATAACTATCACCTTAACACCAGAAGACAGGCACGCTGCCACACACTGTCATCCCAATTATTCAGGAGGCTGAGGCAGGAGGCTCGCATAAGACCATAGTTGGAGATTAGGCTGGGCAACAGAGGGAGACCCCGTCACCATCAAGTAAAAAAAAAAAAAAAAAAAAATGCAAAAATGAAACCCAGCCTAACACGTGAACACACTATTATTCTCATTTGTTCAGACCTGTAAAGGATGATGTTGTTATTCCTACTTTCAAGACAATAAATTAAGTTGACAGAAGGCAAGCATGTAGAGGACACCCAGGGGGATTAGAGCATCACATTCATTGCCAAGTTGTTCATGAGGGACTCAAACTAAAACAGACACAACTTTGTCAAATCCAGCGATGTAAAATCACACAGGGCTACCAGCATACCCCGGGGCAGCTGCCCAGGGCACCTTTCCTGACAAGATGGTTTTATTTCCTCCTGGCTGCCTCCAAGCACACAGGGGAAATGCTCACTTTAAATAAAAGTTGGCAGCTTCAGAAGTATTGGCTTTCCCAGCCAGCTCTAAAAGTGCTCCTGTACCTGGACAGGTGCACACCTGTCATTCCTGCACTTCTGGGCGCTGAGGCAGGAGGATCACATGTTCCAGCCCAACCTGGACAATTTAGAGACAGCCTTGTCTCAAAAATTAAGAAGAGGGGGGCTGGGGAGATAGCTCAGTAGAATAAGAGCTTGCCTGGCAAGCGCAGGGTCCTGAGTTCAATCCCCAGTCCCACAAAAAAAAA
>NW_004524592.1:21885104-21891810 GCF_000260255.1 Octodon degus | reverse complement strand
AAAAAAAAAAAAGAGAAAAGAAAAGAAAAAAAAAAAATTAAGAAGAGGGTCCTAACCTTTCCTGCTAGCCCTGCTGCGGAGCAATCACTAGCCTTCTCCTGGCTCCTCCAGCCTTAGCCCTGGCTCAGCCTCTCCAGCCTCGGCGCCCGCCAGCGCTCCCAGGGAACCAGGTGAGGCGAAAACCCGGCGCGCGGTGGTATGGAGTTCGCGTTGTGCACTGCACACTCCAGTGGCCCTCGCTCGCCCTCTCTCCTGCTGCCTCCCTGCGCCTCTCCTGCGGGCCGGTCCCTCACCCGATGTGCTTGTCCCGCAGCGCCAATGTGTCCTCCTTGCTGTACAGCTCGCACATGGTGGCGGTGCCGCGTTCCTGGGTCCCCAGAAGCCTGGTTATCTCCTTGGCTGGGCTCCCCGTTGTGCCCGAAGGTCCCCGACCCGGGCCTCGAGGTCACCTGTGACATCTTCCAGCCGGGCCACCCCCTTCTGATCAGCAGCCTCTGGCATGCCAGGCCCCTCCCGCAGTCCCGCCCACCAGGTCCCCCCCCCCCAGCCCCGTGTCCCTTGTCGCTGCCCCGGCGCCACCTGCTGTACGGGCTGTGTTTTCCTGCCCTTGTCTCCTCCTCTCTGCCTCCTGGCCTGGCCAGTACATTCCCTCTCTCCCACTCTCTGGTTTCTTCTCTGGAGTCCCTTTCCTTCTAGTTATAGTTTCAGAGTCAGGCTCTCGGGGCCACACGTGAGCCTGTGTGCTCGGACTTCTAGGTAACTCACCACGCAGTGCAAACCGCTGGGAGGCACCCTGACTCAGTGGGAGTGATATGTGCAGGACTTCAAGTGCCTATCAGTAATTCCAGGGCTTCCGGGGTTGGTGGCACTCACCTGTAATAGCAGCACTCAGGAGTTTGAGGCCAACCTGGGCTACATGATTTCAAGGTCAGCCTGAACTGGTTAGTGAGACCCTGAGTCAAGAAACAAGCAAGCAAAATTATATGGCTACTGTCCAATCCATTCTTGCAGCTTTTCTATCTGATCCTCCGAACAGGCCTTGCTGTGGTCCTCGTGTCTCCCCACTTTCCGCGTCCATGTGGGTCCAGGCTCATCCCTGGGTACCCAACTTCCTACAGTCACTCTTGTCACACGGATCAGATTTGCAGTGATGCTGTGACACTGAGGGCCCCCTTTGCTGCAGTATTAGTGCTGAGCTGCTGTGAGGCCTGGGGGTCTCTGCTCCACAGCTTGATCGGGTCCTACAGCAGCTCTGGAGTCCTCTTCCCTCAGTGTCATTGTTTGTTCTGTCCTGGCAGCCTTGATCTCCTGAATTGATTCAAAACATCTCTCTTTCCTGGTGATTTTGGCTTCGGGGACCTGCTAGAAGCCCCACAATGCAAGGCCCTGTGATCTGGCAGATCCTCACCTGCTGGGTGAGCACACAGCATTGTGTCTTTATGAGCCTGTTTTTTTATTTTTATCTTTATTTATTTCTTTATTTTGGATGGTATTGGCAGCTGCGTGGACCATATTTTTGATCATACACTATGAAGACCACCAGGAAAGAGGATTCCAGAGCTACTTCAGAAGCAGCAAGGATGATGGGATAGGTGTGTCCAAAGCAATCAGGAGGATTTTGAGGGACTTCATGGCAATGTGACTTTCACTGTAATAAATGTTTTTAATGTAAACATTTCCTCCTCTACTGTTGGATCATACCCGGTGCCGATGCCCAGACCGACCCTGTGCCCCCTCTGCGTCTTTGCTTCCTGTCCTGGGTGGTGCCCTGGACACAGGTGGCTTTGAGGGTGGGAAATGGGACCAGTGTGAACTGAGATGTGACTTCCCTGTAAACAAAATTGCCACCACCTTTTGAAGACGTCATACTCAACAATGTAAAACATTGCATTAATCTTTTATATTGGTTACTTCTTGAAATAATAGTTTGGATATAATTTACAATAACTATACCATTAGTAATAATTTCACTTTTTTTTCCTTCTCTAATATTGATATAGGGGAAAGAAACTCCCAATCAGCTAGATATCTGGGATGACTTTGTGTTCTCTAAAAAAGAAGAATGAATTTTAGGAACAACAGAGGTTAAGAGCAGGATGTATTTTGGGAGAAAGAAAGCTTCTGTCAGAGAGGGACATAGGGGACCTGATGGGTTGCCGAGGACCCTGCCTTTTCTAGGGAAGTTTTAAAATTCATTTATTTATTAGGTACAGGACCTCACAATGCAGTTCAGACTCTTAGTGATTCTCCTGTCTCAGCCTCCCCAGCACTGGATTATAGGCATGTGCCACCACACCCGGTTTGGGGCAGGCAAGGTGTGCCTGGGTTTCTGGGGCTGGCATGGCATGCAGTACCAGGATCGAGCTCAGGTCCTTGTGCTTACAAGGCAGGTGCTTAGATCGCTGAGCTATCTCCCCAGCCCTTGCTAGGAATTTTTATAGGACAAAACTATGAGATGAGACAGATCCAAGGTGGGAAACATGGAAACTCACACATGAGGTGGGATAAAACTGTGGTCAAACAGTAAGATTGCAAGTATAATTGCATAGGTAACATTGTTTACATCAGGATCAAATGGGGACTTGAGCCACATAGCAAGAGGGATTTTCCTTAGGAGGAGAGTTCTTCAGAGCCATCTAGCAGAACTGGGGTTGTGTTAGTGGCTCTTCCTGGCTTCCTCAGGGTGATAGATATCCATTTAGAATACCAATCCCTGAGGTCTATCCTTAGGGAGGTGTGTGGGTGCATTTGTTTCATCTTTTGTCCTGAGCTCTGGCACTCCCTCCAGAGCTCCCCATGCATTTGGTAGGAGGTATGTGGGCGTGGTTTTTAAAGTTTGCTCCCTTTGAGTCCTGACTCTACTGATCACTCACCCTGACCTGGCAGCCACAGGTTTCTCAACAGCCCCAGCTTGGCCAGATGACCTCAGTGTCAAGAGTGCAAGGGGTATGCAGTCCATACCCAAGCGGGGCAGGAGGGATCTGTTCATGAGCCTGGAGGCTGGGGATGATGCCTGTGGGTGTTAGTTACCTGTCTGTGGGAACAGGCACAGCTGGGAACTGCGTGTTCTGGACCCCACGTGCCTGCAGCGGCTTACCTAACTCTCACAGTGGTGGTGATGGTGTGCAGAACTAGGGACTCCTTGCTGCTCCCCTGCCCTGCTGCCCCGCCCTCTCCTCTGCAGGGACTTGTTCTTTCTGAACATCAAGTGGCATGTGGACCCCTGGTGGGTGTGGTGCTTTTCGACATGACCTGTGATACCCCAGGAAGGTCCACATTATGGCCCACCTAGCCCTGCATGAGCAGTGTGAGCCAGGGGTCTGCACTCTGTCCCAGGAGTCATGCTTCTATCACCATAAGCATGTCCTTAGTGCACAGTTCCTCGCTGACCCCTCTTCACTGGCCTGGCAGGTTGGAACAGGTCATCCTGTCTGGGGGCACCAGGCCAGTGTGAACCACTGGGCCATGCAGAGGTGTGTGTTTGTGTCCAGTGTGTATGGTGTCACACCAGGGCCTTAGAAACCCACACCTCTTATCCTCCATCCTGAGGTCCACCTTCCTCAAACTGAACCCACAGGAGCCTTCCACACTCTGTCTGTGTGGAGGGAGGACTCCTTGGGAAGGAGAGTACACTGAGATTTTAATACCTGAGCACTGCTTTAGCTCTTCCTGGACTCTGTAGCCAGCCCAGAAGACACACCAAACTCAAGAAGTGAGTCATGACAACCAGATGTGGACAGCAGAGAGGAGATGGCTTTGGTTTATCTCTGTCATTGAGGGATACAGAGGACACTACTACAGGCCGAGGCCTAGGCATCTGATAATCGATAAATGCTGGAGGAGGCTTTTATCTGAATTTCCATAGCCACCTAAGAGCAGGGTCCCCAGTATCCCCACCATTGTAAAGTCCTTCCTTAGTTGCAGAAGACAGGAAAGATCCACTCTTATTTCTTAAGCCAAGAATTCAGCAGCATGATAAGAAGTTACCTAAATAGATGTCATAAAACTCTCTCTCATTGCTCTTCTCACTGCCTCTGACTTTGTCTAGTTGTTCGTTTGTGTTCACCCGAGACCAAATCCTTTCCCACACACTGGATCCTCGGACATCTCTCCATGGCAACTACAGGGCTTCTGTAGACCAGTTAGTATGCCAGGAACATGCAGCAGGTCTCTGCTCTGCCAGTGCCACTTAGAGAAACACCATATATGCGCTTGATTTTGTGCCCCCCATTCATGTGACTTAGACTTTGTGGGCATTGATTTTGTGCCCCCTGCCCCACCCTAGGGTGAATGTACTGGAAGGAAAAAAAGCACTCAGGACTGTACCGCCTGGAGCAGCTGGGCCCGGCCCCACAGCAGGCACATGCAGCATGATGGCTCACCATTGTGTATGCGCAGTCACCCACTTCTGGGCAGGCTGCCGTTGCCTGCATCACTAAAGAGATCACATTGCAGGTTTCTAGGCTGGGGAAAGCCCCATGACTGAGAGGATGGTGTCCCTGAATGCATGTCACTTTCGCAGCATGGGACAACTGACAAATTCTTAGTTGGATGATGATGAGGCTGGAACTGTCTGTGATTTGGAGGCTGTGTCTAATGAGGTGAGGCACGGTCTGCGGGATGGGCTCTAGGCCAGTCTGAGCCACCCCTGAGGGGCTGTTCAGAGGGGCACCAGAGCAGGAGCCTTGAGTACTCAGGTGGCAGATGGCACCTGCAGACCAGGACCAAGGTCTTTGAAGCTGGCCAGCACGTTGGTCTCAAGACTCCAAATCCCAGAACTGTGAGAAAATGAGTGTTTCTTGTTGAAGTTCCCCATTCTTCCAACACCATCATTATTTCTTTTATCCAGTGGGAAAAGGTGAAGTAACTGAGTGAGATTGGAGCTGGGTATGGTGGTGCATACCTGTCATTGAGTGCTGTGGCTGAGGTGGCAGGATCACTATGAGTTTGAGTTCAGGTCATCATGAGCTACTTACCAGGGCTGTGTTTAAAAACAACCAAAAGTTAGAGGAGGAGGAGGAGGCGGGGGTGGAGGGGGAGGAGGAGGAGGAGCAACAAGAAGAACAAGAACAAGAGCAAGAAGAAGGAGGAGGAAGAGGAGGAGGAGGAGGAGGAGGAGGAGGAGGAAGGGAAAGATGAAATAAATTCTTCAGTTAATGAGTGAAAGAACCAGGACTTGCACAACTGGACCCTGTTGCTTAGACTTGGTCTCCTAATCACTACACAACTCCTTTGCGCATGGATCGTGTCCTTGGGCAGACACACTGCATGAGCTGGCCCAACTCCGTGAATTCTGCAACAACACAGTTTAGGTAAGAGCTTGATATTTGCCTGTGTAGGGACAGTGGAGTTTGGACAGGTGACTAAGTCTCAAGTTCACTACTACTTGGGTGAGAGATGTCACTTCCCTCAGCAGGACTTTTCCAGAATGCAGAACCAGCCTGACATCCCCTTCTCTTGCTGTGCACTCAGTCACTCCACACCAGCATGGGCAGTCATGGGCAGCCTGCTCTCGCCTCTCTGCCACTGACTTTGGAAAGCCCACTTGTGAGGAGCACACTTTAAGAAACACACACTTATGGGAGCTATGACAGCAGAAGTGTGTCTGCCTCCGCACAGGAGGCATATGTGAACCAAGGCTTTGCAGTTGCCTTGGTTGGTTGGGGACATGCAAAGGACATATGCTCAGGATTTATTTTCCAAGGGAGAGGGGGTGGTTCCTCTCAGCATGCTCTGTGGGTTAGCACTACATAAGCCTGTTCAAGGTAAGGCCTCGAGGAAGCTTATGACAGCAGAAGTGTGTCAAGCTTATAAAGCTTATAAAGCAAAGGGTCCAGCTGTGCCCTGAACCCGTGTGTACTGTATCTCTAGCGTGGCCCTAAGTGCTCACATTTCCAGCAGCTTTGGAGGTTCTTATCAGTAAGGATGAGAAGCACTGTGACAGCAGCCATGTAGTTGTGTTGCCACATCTCTCTTGTTCCTGGTGTCTGATGTCACTAGGTCTGGGCTGGATAATAAAGATCTTTTGATTACCTCTTGGGGTTTCCTCTTGGGCTCTTCCAGCGTGCTGCCCTCAGAGCTGCCCAAGCAGCGCTGTCACCACGGGCCAACACTGTGCTCTTGGTGCTTTTTCATCCTCCTCGTACTCCTCAGTGACAGTGCCATGATCCTAAGCAAAGGTACATGATCCGGAGCGAGGTCCCAGGGCCTCCAGCAGGCCTCCTGCTCATCCCCACTGCTGGCTCACATCCTGCTGTGAGGTTCTTTTCCCCAGGGTTCCCTAATTAGAGCCACTATCTGAGGCCTCCACTTCAATGAGGCTGGCCCATGGTGGCTTCTCACCCTGGCCACTGTCCTTCTCATTCCTCTTTGGGAGGCAACCCCAGTGGGCTTCTCTCTGTTGAGTATTTTCTTCCTTTTTTTTTTTTTTCAGAGCCCATCTCTTTTTTTTTTCAAAATTTTATTCATAAACAGATAGCAATGAGACAGTTTCAAATCAAATCGGAAGTAGAGTTTCAACAGATAATACACTGCATATATTCTTCTTAGTGGTTAATTGCTGTATAAGATGCGGACTTGAGATCCTATTTACAAACACCATCAGAACAAATCATTCTGTTCATTAAGAGAATGCAACTATATATCTATCCTAACCACTTTGAATACACAGATACAAAATGGACATTCATCGGTATACCCCATTTTT
>NW_004524592.1:21867870-21878604 GCF_000260255.1 Octodon degus | reverse complement strand
GGCGCAGGGTAGCAGGAAGCTCTCCACACACTCACCGAACCTGGGCTAGGGCTGGGTCTCTCTGTTGAGTATTTTCATAGCACCCTACTGTTATGACTTCTATCAGGAGCTCCACCCCCACCCCAAGCCTCATGCACTCATCACTGGGGCTTTAGGGAGTTAATTAGATCATGGGGTGTGACAATTGTAGTGGATTAGTCCATGATGGGTTGATAGCTGATGCCATATTGGGAGGTGGAGCCTGCTGGGAGGAGCCAGCCCACCAGGGGTGTGGCCTGGAAAGGTCTGCCTTCCCCTTCCTCCCTTGATCTCGCTCTGCTTCCTGTCTACCATGCCCGGTGCAGCTGTCCTCCACTGGGGCCCCTCCACCATGCCCCCTGCTTGCAGCCAGCCGACTGTGGACTGAAACTGCCCCAAACTGTGCACTAAAATAAATCTTTCCTCTTCTAAGTTGTGATTGTTGGGTATTGTGCCCTGCAATAAGCAAGTGACTAAGACACGATATTTGTCCTCTCTAGCCTCTTTCTACCATTACAATTAGATTCTATATTAACTGAGTTAATAGATATTTAAAGCCTAGAATTGAAATTCTCTGGGCCCGGGACTGGGTCTCACTTTTCTCCATTGAATTCTTAGTGCCCTGTCCACGGCCTGGCCTACAGCAGGGACTTGGGGAGTAATGTAAACATAAAGATTAAACTGCTGAGCTGTGAAAGGCTCTAGTCAACAACTTCTGTGGATAACCCACTACTATTCTGGACTGCTAGACTGTGTTGGATTGTTCTGCTGAATTCACACACCTGTAGTATTTAGATGCCAATAGAATACCCATTTCTGACAGGACTAAACAAAAAAAAAATGGGCTACAAAGGAAGGACCATTTTGTATCTGTATATGCAGAATAGTTAGGATAGATATACAGCTACTTTCGCTCAATTCAATGAAAAGAAAGATTTGTACTAATAATGTTTGGACAGGATATCCTGTCTGCATCTTGTACTATGGATAACCACTAAGAAGATAACAAGGTACAATCATTAATTATTGAAACTGTTTTATTAATCAGTTTTGAAACCATCTTATTGCTACTTGTTTCTCAATAAAATAAAATAAAATGAAATAAAAAATAAATAAATAAACTAAGTGACTGTATAGGAGAAGGCAGAGTTCTGCACTGCCTCTCCCAGCCCATGATAACACCCGCTGGGTGCTCTGCTGCTGTGTCATGGCCACACCAGCAAGGCAGGCAGGGGACAGGGACGCTTGTATGATGTGTCCCAGGTGTGGGGATGCTTTGAGTTAGAGCCAGGACAAGAGGAGGCTAGTTGTACTCCCAAACCCATGCCTGTCCATTCTGCCTGACTGCCCTGAGGGTCACCCACAAGGCTGTCCTGACCTGTCCCCAGCACGCTTTTCTTCGGAGACCTGTCCTGTTTCTTCCCCTTTTCACACTGCCAAGCAGTCTCTGCCACACAGGGTTAGGACCAAGCTCCATTTAGGTCTGGCTGAGAGGGATATAACTTCTGCTGCTTTTCCTGGACACAGCCTGTGTTGAGGACCACAGTCAAGCTGCACAGGAAAGCGGTACGTGTCTTCTCATGGGGCATGGTGGCTCACGCCCAGCACTTGGGAGGCTGAAGCAGGAGGATGACGGAGCTCGAGGTGAGTCTATACCACACTGAGACCCTGTCACAAAAATATATTTTTTTGCTTTTCTATTTTTTGAACTTAAAAATAAACTATCTATAGAAAAGCATATGGTGGGTATGCACCTTTTGTGTGAAAAAAGCCAGAAATTTCTTAGGTGGCTGAGTGCAGAAAGACTGGGGGATGACAAGGGACAGGAGAGCCCCTCTGCTCTCAGGAGGTGGCTGCTCTGGGGACAAAGAGGCCCTGGGGCTTCCAAGGGGTTGAAAAGCCAGAGTCCATTCTCTGGCTTAGGGACTCCAGTGGACACCAAGGCTGGCCGGAAGCAGCATGAGTCCTTTGTAAGGTAGAAGGGGAGGAATGTCACATCTCATGTTTTGTATCTGGATTTAACATGTGACAAACAGTGTTAGGACACTGAGGTTTTTGTGGCATACAGTGTTTGTGTTGTGGAGTCCTGGATCATTCAGGTCCTTCCTGAGCCTTCCTGACTTCCCTGGTCTGCTGCATGGCCAGGGAAATAGCCAGAGAAACCAGAAAGCGGGTCCCGGGCAACAGAGCTCTATGGAGCGTGGCTGTCCCCAGGAGGCTGCTGGGCTGAGGCCCTCAAGTGGACCAGAAGGTGATGATTGTCGTGGTCCCCAAGGAGATGCATTCTTGCTCCAGAGAGGGAGATTCCAAAGCAGAGGGAGGGGAGCTTCTGTGGGGAAACTGCCTGCGGGAAAAGAACAGACCAGTAAACCTTTGCAAATTCTCTTTTCAAGACTAGACCTGTGTTATATTTCATTCAGAGACACTGGCTTTGATGCTCCCTTACTCCAAAATCAGAGGTTGGAGTGTTGCCCACACACAGAGTGTCTGGAAAGCCCCAGGCTGGGCTCGGTTCCCTGTGCTAGTCCGCAGCGGAAGTGGACCCAGTGAGGTGTATTGTAGGTTGGGGGAAGGTCAAAGGATGACAACGCTGAAGCACTGAACACTGCTGGCCTTATAGCAAGTCCTTCATAAGGGGCCATGGTTGCCACTGTGGTCATATGTGTGAGTCATCTGGTGTTGGGAGCGTGGCCACGCTTAGGTGACCTCTGCTAGGACAGGCTACAGCTCCCTGAGCTCCCTGCCCAGGTTGGTCATTTAGTCATTTCAATTCACAGCACAAGGCTGGTTTATGGGACTTTTCCCAAATCCTGTTTCGCCTTCTTTAAGGCTGATACTAATCAACAAGATTAGGTGTAAGCAGGTTTCCCCAATTTTTTCCTCCTAAAGGCGAAAGAAACTTAACACCTGTGTCAAAATAGTCTTTTGGAAGGAAGAAAGGTAGGGTGGCCACTGTTCCACACCTTGCTGCCTTCAGATGAGACATTTTTTTGTGTCCCAACTACTTGTGCTCCATCCACTGGGCCCTTTTCAAAGGGGAGCAAGTTGACTTGGGTTTGGTGGCAGAGCTTGACTACGCTGGAGTCTCTCCGTTTGCAACCAGCAGCTTTGGCTTAGGGGTTCTCCGGGTTGTCTGAAGTAACTGCTGTAAAGCATTGCTCCGGGGCTCCCATCCGTCCTGGGAACACCCAGCCCTTGCTGCCTGCTGACCACTGTGAGGAACCTGGAACTCTGCGGGTGGATGAGCTCCGAGTTGGAGTTGGGTAAGTCACTCTGGTGGGTACGGCCAGGGCCTCCCCCCTCCCACCTGGGCCATCTTCACGAATAAACACAACCATTTTGAGTTCTGTCTCTAAGGTAGCTTGGTGAGGGGAAGCATTGTTGGACTTCTCCTGAACTGAGAACCTGTGTGTTTGTGTTTGTCTTTGTATGGGATCAGTTCTTGTTTTTAGAATGGGAGGCACACTGTTCCACCCTTAGGACAGTCAGCTGGAGCAGGCAGATTTGGGGTAATCGGTCTGATTTAATTACGAGTTTGTGAAAAGAAAAAAGATACTTTGTTTTATGACACTGCCTGGCCCCAGGAGGCTTTGGAGTCAGGAAAGAAATGGCCTCCACACGGGCTCTGGAGATAGCAGTGGGAGAATCAAATTCAAAGTCTCCAAAGAAGGGTTGGGCTGTCAGCTGGTGGTGTGCCCAGGGCTGAAAGCCCACAGCCTATGCTCTGCTTGGTCTGGAATTTAAAGGTACCTCACATCGTGACAGCCCCCACGCTCTTGAGGGTGACCTGTGGGTGGCTGGGCCCAAAGCTTGGGCTCTGGCCTCCTCCTTCCCTCTCCATGGGGATTTGCAGTGAGGGCATCACTCCCCCAAGCTGACTGTTGCAGACTATGCAGGGTTCAGATGACAGAATGTGTGGTAACGTTTGGGGGAAGTGCTTGCATTTGTCTGTTTTCTGTTACTATCAACGCTGGAGGCTGCGAACATCGAAGGCTTGCTGTGCCAAAGGCTCAAGGCTGAGGGGCCATGGCTTCCGGTGGTGGCCTTGCTGGTTGAGATCCAGGTCAGTGCATCCATAGCAAGAGATGGGGAGCACACGTTTCTTCCCTGGTGTCCTCTCCTGTCACGTGGCCACCAGGCTTCCACCATAGTGCTCCTCCCTGATGACCTTCTCTCCTCTTGGCACCCTGGTCAGATTCCGTTCCACTCTTAATACTTTGCAACGGGGATTTAATTTCAGCACCTGAAACCTTGGATGACACACACTGACTGTAGCAGCTTCAGGTGCAAGAATGGTTGCGAACGTATGTTGGTGAAATGCTGCTGATTATTAGCCATAGTATCTGATTTTATGAAGAAAAATAGGGTTTTCTGAGGGACTATGTGGATTCAAACTGTCCAGGTGCTTTAGGTTGTGATAACTTTGGTGTATAGAGAAAGGGCTTAAGGTGGTATATTGTAGAGGCTTTAAAGCTTTCAAATGAAAGTACAGTTTCCTTTATTCTTCAATGTCCACTCTTTTTAGAATCCTCCAACTTTGTTACCCAGGTAAGCAGCTAGGAATCAAGAAACAGAAGGAAGAGTTCAAGCTCTCTCATGGTCTAGCTGCGTCCTTCCTAGGGTGCTTGTACATTGGAGTAGGTCTACCAGATGCTCCAGTTGCTGGAAAACCTGCCTTTTGGGTCTCTTTGAGTTCAAGGTGGTCCTAAGCTGTCCTTGGCTTGGGGGATGGCCCAGGGAAGCTAGTCTGATCCTGGACAGATTGAGTTTTGCCTGTCCAGTAGTTTTGTGCTTTCACTAGTACATTTTATGTGTGTGTGGTGGGGATTGATACTGGGATTGGACCCAGGACCTTAGCATGGACCTACATCTCCAATCTTTTATATATTTTTCATGAAACACGATCTCATTAATTTGGAGAGTTGCCCTGGCAGGGCTCAGACTTGTGTTCTTTCTGCCTCAGCTTCTCAGGGTACTGAGATTACAGGCATGCACCATCACTCCTGGCTTATAAAATATTTATATACGGAAAGGTCTATTTACATGGCAAAATTCATTTGCATGTATGCCAGACACGCCATTGAACTACAATCAGAATGTACTCTTTTGCTGAGAAAACTGAGATCCAGAGTTTAAAGCCTGAATAGGAAAGTACAGTTCATTTTAAGAACCTTTTTAGTTCAAGATCTGCTGGGCAGGCTCACTGGTTTCCTTCAGAACACCTTTAATACAGAATTTATTTTACATTCCCTGGGTATTCCAGCAGGTCAGTGGAGATGACCCTCCAGCATGGGGCTGCAGCGGGCACACGGAGACCCTCCCTCTGCAAGGGAGCCGAGTTCCCCGAGCAGCTGCGCATCAGACATTCAGGTTTAATTGCAGGGTTGGCCCTTTATGAGCAAGTGAGTTTGGAGTTGTGATTCACAACCATCTTGCTATCACTGCAGTAGGTTTTTATTTATTTATTTATTTTATTTTTATTTTTTTGGTTTGGCTGTTTGCTTGTTTGTAGGTTGCACATAAGTCAGAGGCATCAACTTGATTTCCTTAATTTAATTTAATATTTTTGATTTCCTTAATTTTATTCTGATGCTTTGCGTATGTCTGTGCTGAGGTGATTTCCACCTCAGTGAAGTGTGTGGTTCGGAAGAGAGGTTGAGAAAGCAAGCAAGCGATATAAACCCAATTTCTTTTTCTGAACATAATAAAAATTTTATATTAGTTGAGCTTTTATAACTTGCTATTTGCTTGATAAAGCGATTGTGTAGGCCGGGTGTGGTGGTGCATGCCTGTGATCTCGGCACTCCAGAGGCTATGGCAGGAGGCGCTTCACAAGTTCGAGGTCAGCCTGAACTACACAGTGAGATCCTGTCTCAAAAAAAGTAAGTAACTGTAAAATGTAGCATTACTATTTTTTAAAGCACTTATATAACTAATATAATTTTTAAAAATCAAGGATCCATGAACATTCAAGGGGCAAACATATTTGTTTAGAGTTTATTCATTTAAAGTTAAACTGTAAAAGAATTAAATTAAACTGTAAGTCTATAAGTTAGTATGTTAATTAGCACCCTGACCTCTGGGTTCTATCAAGTATGTACCTTTCCTGGGATTTACTGCAAAAGAAGACGGGTTGTATAAAGATGTGTCACTCTAGTCTGTGTTTTAATTGGGTACAGGGCTTGTAGGAACATTTTATTTGTTTATATAGTTGCTTTTTGATATTTTCTAAGCAGAGGACATTGAAAGATAGATGTGTATGTAGGGAAAACATTTCAAGTAAGTGGATTTGACTTCCAGCCACTGACAGAAGGACTGGACAGTCCGACATGAGCTTGCAAGAGAACTGGGCTCTGAGACATTGAAGGCTGAGATTTTCTGGACATTCTGGGCCTGCCCAGTGTTAGTGAGAGTCACGTAAAAAGGGTTCTGTTGTCGCAGAGTTCCGTACTAGCTTAAAATAAGTTGTATGGATTTAGCATAGCATTCATGGGAAAACAGGTCTGAAAAAGGCAGAGTATTCTTTAAAAACTCATCATATGATTTTCTTTTAGTGTGGGATTTGTGGTTAATAAAGGAAAAAGGATGGGGAATCTCAAGAAAATGGGCAAATTATGAGCAGTTTTGTTTCACATTTAGAACAATGTCTACTTTGAAAAGCTCAACCAACAGCAATTTCTTGACTCAAACACCGGGTTGAATTACTTCTTTTTTCTCACTTTCTTATGAGGACTAAATTTAAGTCTCAAATATTGTAGGCAAGCACAGTGTCTCTAACTTTGTGTTTCTTTTCCGGTTGTTCATTGCAGCGCTGTAGGTGAGACTGTGGCACCCAATTTCAAATCCTGGCTCTGATTCTTTCTAGCCCTGTGTGCTTGGATAAACGGCTTAGCATGTCTGAGTTTCAGATTTCTAACTCGTAACAGGAGAATGGTGAAGTGTCAGACTCATGTCAGGACTGTAAGGATTAGACACTCTCAGGGCTGGCTCAGCATCATGGTTGGTGATAAACACTCATTAAGTGTCACCTCTGACCGTTAACACTCTATTTGTGTAGCTTACGAATTCCTGTATATCTGATTTGCACAGAGCTTGACAGCGACCCTTGGAACTGTTGAACCAGACCGGTTCATCTGAGTTGGGTCACAGGGCACTCGTGTTGAGTGAAGGCCAAGTTACCCGCTAGATTTGGACGTGGTGGTAGATCACTGAAATTCACGTCACTGACCTGAAAAAACCCCCAAAGAACAGGAACATTTGAAATTCATTGGAAATCTGTCAGAGGTGCGAGGAAAACAACGTGGATGCGTGGGAGCCCGACATATCTCCTCAGTAGCTTGGCATTGCAGCGCTACTTCTATACACTGTTATACAAGGATGTTGGCTGTGTTTTAGTCAAAATGTAAACGTTGGTGTGAGGGTGCTACCATGCACAGCGATGCTGGGAAGCTGCAGAGTCCTGCGGCTGGCTGTGGTCCCTGGTTTGTTAGTCACCCTTTTAGTGTGTTGCATATTGATAAAATCTGTTCCATTGAAGTTGAAGCTTAATAATCTACTTTTGCTACTATCGCAACGTGTGGTGCAGTCCTAGCTTGGAGTGCACAATGTAGGGTAATGCAAGTGTCTTGATGTGTGGAACTGCTTGAGGAAAAACACTTGGCATCCCAGTGTGACTGATAAGACCGTGCAAACCATATGAGTGAAAATCTAGCAAAATGCTTTTATTCTAGTAGTTCTTTTTCTTCTTTTTTTTTGTTAGCACATGTTTACTTGTTATGTGTACTTATTAGTACTTTTTTATTAGCTTGGCCCTGATCACATCTACCGTGGGAGTCGGTCTGCGTGCATGGTTGGTCCACTTTCGCCACCCTCACACCCTCCCGCCTCTTCTGACCCTCCTACCCCTCCTGCCCCTTCCGCCCCTTATGCTTCCTGTGCTCTTCTTATTCCCACGCCTCTGCTTCCTTTGCTCAAGTGGCCCTCCTCGAATGGGTGGATCTCCATCACCTTGCTAATTCCAGACAGCCTCAGATTGGGTCTGCAGTTGACTTTATCTTTTTTTAAAAATTTATTTATTTATTTATTTGTGTGTGTGTGTGTGTGTGTGTGTGTGTCCAGCTCAGCCCACCAGGGGGCGGGGCTGGCTGGCATGTGGTGCTGGGGGATTGAACCGCGGTCCCTGTGCTTTGCTAAGCTCGTTTTAAGTAGGTGCTTTAGACCACTGAGCCATCTCACCAGCCCAGTTGACTTTATCTTAACAAGAGCAAATTTTCCAGGTATTGGGAGGCAGTAACACTCTTTTGGGACTCAATTAATTCGTGTGTGTGTGTGTGTGTGTGTGTGTGTGTGTGTGGCAGGCTCAGCCCACTCTGGGGGCGGGGCTGGTGCAGCATGTGGTGCCTTGGATGGAGCCGCAGTCAGTCACTGCGCTTGCCTAAGCTTGCCTAACCAGGCGCTTTAGACCGCTGTCTTAGTTACTCTTCTTTCATTGCAGGTACAAACACCTGACACTCAAAATGAGGCAAGGAAACGTTTATTTAGCTTACAGTTACTGGAGGTTTCGAGACACTGGAGGAGAGGTTGGGGCACCGCCATCCAGGATGATCCTTTCCACATCTCTCAGAAAGCACAGGCTACCCAGTTTAATGGCTCGCTCCTCTCTGGCCCCCCCCCCCTCAGCCCTGCCCCTCAAGCCTCTGTTGCTCCTCCAGCGGTGTCTGCCCCATAATTTACGTGAGGCTTTTGAGGGACAACTAGACACAAACCATAACAACCGCTGAGCTATCTCACTGGCTCACTCAATTTATTGTAAGAAAGTATCCATTTTTCTCATGGGCTTTTATAGCAGAATTGGTGCTAAGGCCTGTATATGGAGTGTGTCAGATACTGTAGGGGCGAGAAGAAGCATTCAGCTACTTGGCAGAGAGCGGAACTTGCTAATCCCTGCACTTACTACTAAGGTGATAGATAAGCAGAGCCTGTCTGTCTCCAGGAAAGCAATAGCTGGGTGCCACTGAGCGCTGCCCAGGGGCCAGGTTCCTACCTCAGTGCTATATATGGGTTAACTCACTAATGTCACTCACTCGCCCCCTGAGATGGGTAACGTTTATCATTTCCATTTTACAGAGTGGGAAAGCGAGAGCCACTAAGGTCAGCTAACTAGCATTAGTAAGTGGTTGAGGAAGGATTTCACCGTTAGTCTACTTGGCTCTAGCACCTAAGTTTTCCAACACTAAAGTCTTTTGGATGAGCAAGAAACTTTGTAAATGTGAACTGAGAATATTTAAAAAAAATTATTAACATTAAATGGGTGAGAAAGTGATTAATTCAGAAGAAAATGATCAGAATTTACTTATTTTATGTATTTAGTACAGGGTCTCACTACACAGATCAGGCTCGTAGTGATTCTCCTGTTTTCAGCCTCTGAAGCACTGGCATTGCAGGAGCATGCACCATGCCCAATCTCAATCCCTGTTTCACACAAACCATAACAACTGTGAGCCCCCGGGACAGGGCTGACACAGCACCCTGAGGATCGAACCTGCTCACTAAGCAGGTGCTTTAGACCACTGAGCTTTCTGGCTAGCTCTGAATTTAGAAGTTCCTTTGCCCCCAAACATCTTGTGGAAAATACAGGCTAAAGAGGCCCTCATGCTTCTTGGTTGCTGGAAGGGCAATGCTCTGAGAGTGAGGAGGTCCTGGCCCCATGCTCTGCTGTCCAGCACTGTGTCACCTTGCTTGGCTCAGCTATGCTCTTTGGGTACTTTTATCAAATAGGGAAATATATACATATGTGTGTGTGTGCGCACACACACACACATAATGTATTTAGATTTACGACAGGGTCTACAATGTCTACAGGGTCTCACTATGTAGATTGGATTTGTGATCCTCCTGTTTTCAGCCTCCCAAGCACTGGGATTACAGGCGCGTGCCACCACATCATCTCAATGGTTGTCTCATTGTACTCTGGGGTTGGGGCTGGCATGGCACACCAGGGATTGAACCCGGCATGCTGAACTCTGCCTAAGCAGGTGCTTTAGTCTGCTGAGCTATCTGGCCGGTTCTCAAATAGAAATATTAAGCTGCTGTTATCATAGATAATAGGAGAGCCAGGTGAATTCATTTTTTAAACAGAGATGGAGATAAGGTGGTATAGTTTATTACTTCCAATCTCACCCAGAATTCTGTGGTTTCAGAATTGGAAGAAACACTACAGGGAGCAGGTTAGACAGCAATAAGGAAGGTATGGTCAACTTTGTGCCCCATTAAAGTCCTCTCTGTCATGGGCTGGATAACTTTGTGGCTGGATCCAACTTCTCTGTGTCTCAGCTTGACTTGTTAAAGAGGGAGAGTGATATTTATTTTTCAGTGTAAAATTATGAGGAGTAAGTGAGGTAGTAAGTAACCATAGTGTCCTGTTACATGCTGTCTCAGAGTCCTCAAACTGCCTGAAACAAAACAAAGCAAACAGCTTATCAATTGAAAACAGCCCGCTGTAGTGGCACATGCCTATAACCCTAGTACTCAGGAGGCAGATGTAGGATCACTGTGAGTTCAAGGTCACTCTTGGCTACATAGTGAGTTAAAGGCCAGTTTGAACTACATAGCTAGACCCTGCCTTAAAATTTAAAAAAATTAACAGGGCTGGGGATTTAGCTTAGTGCAAAGACCCTGCATTTAATCCTTAATACCCACCCCCAGACATAGAAACTG
>NW_004524592.1:21861711-21867770 GCF_000260255.1 Octodon degus | reverse complement strand
TATATATATATATATATATACACACACACTAGGATGCAATAGTTAAGTATTACCATGGAGTTTTGAAGATAAATAGGAGATAAAATGTAAGTATTACCATAAGAATTTTGTGTATTCTGTTAGTGTTGGAACACATAGAACAGTATGAAATTCTCAAGTCGTTTTATGCAAAAGTAGTGAAGCTATGTGTGCTATTTATAAGTCTTAGAAGGCACTAATATTACAGAATCTGATAACTTGTTCTTTGTTCTGGCTTACCTGTTTACATAACTGCATGATCACAGTGCGGTAGGTAGGTACCTGGACAGGCTAAGACCTATCCCTGCATATGTTGTGCTGCAGACTAGAGAAATTCGGGCTGCAGATGGAGTGACGATGGCTGATCCACCGACCTTGCAGAGGGGAGCTTGTCCCAGGCAGTTTTGGGCTCCAAGTAATCACGAGGACCCTGAGGTGAAGGGGGTTAGGAGGGAAGAGCTGAAGCCGCCAGGTTGCCAGGACCTGGCTCAGGCTGCAGGCTCGGCGGATGGAGGGAGGTGCCGGGAGGGACAGGCTCTGGACAAAGCAGGGGCTCTCACTGTCCCTGATGTGCTCTAGAGCCCTGCGCACTCTGATTTTTAGCAGAGTGACATTTTACTTTTCTGAACTATTGAACTGCAGGATAGCAAATTTGTATTGTTTTAAGTTGCTGAATTTTGTTGATCTATTATAGGAGCCACAGAAAATAAATCCAGAGTTTTTTTTCTTTTTGAAATTTTACCTTATTTTTCTACTCTATACTGGATAAGATGTTCAATACACTGTCTATCTATTTTCTTTTAAGTCTTTTATTTATTTGGTACAGGGTCTCACTATGCAGCTCAGACTTGTGATCTTCCTTTCTCAGCCTGGAATTACAGGTGAGTACCACCACACCCAGTTTCAGTGCTAGGACCACATGCTGGCGTGGTCCTGGGGATCAAACCTGGGTCCTTGTGTTTGCCAGGCAGAGGCTTAGACAGCTGAGCTATCTCCCCAGCCCTATCTATCTATCTATCTATCTATGAAACAAGTACTCACTGTGCAATTAATGCTGGCTCTGAGTTCACTACATAGCCCAGGCTCTCCTTGAATTTGCAGTGATTCTCCTTCTTCTGCCTCCTGAGGGCTGGGATTATAGGTGTGCACCAGCACACCTGGCCAATATACTATTTAAAAAGAACAGTAATATTGAATGTCCTTTTCTTGATCTTAATTTTATAATTATAACTTTTTGCTATGAAGAAGTATGTTTGCTATAGGTTTTTATAATTTTTTTTTTCAGTACCAGGGAGTGAACTCAGGGCCTTGTCCTTGCCAGGTAGTTGCTTATTTTACTGAGCTATCTCCCTGGCCCTGCTATAGGTTTTTAAATATAATCTATCTCTATGTTAGGTGAAAACTTCATTTTTATTTCATTTTTTAAAATCAGGATTATCTATCGAATGTTGTCAAATATTGGCTTAGTTACTTTTCTGGTTGCTGGGACACCAAATACCCAACACCAAAAGTTAAAGGATAAAGGTTTATTGTAGCTCACAGTGTGGGGAGGTTTTGGCTCACAGTTGGCTGGCTCCAAGGCATGGTAGTGTGGCAGTGGGTCACACAGGCAGAAAGTACCAAGCACCAAGTGACCATTGACAAGTGACAAGAAACAAACAACCATGCTTTTTCTCTCCCTTATAGTCTATCCAAGCTGCATGGCCTTAGGACAAGTCACACTCCCACTCATGGGGTGGCCCCCTTACCCCTACCCAGAAGTAGACCAAACCAATCCTATACTAATTTAGAAATCCCACACCCTTGAACCCCTGCGTCCCATCAGTCCCTTCAGAAGCCCCACCTATAGAACACTTGAGGCCTTGGGGGAACATCTGGCTACAAGCGATAACAAAGTTTGTGTCTTAGCTTTCCCTTCCCTACATTACACATCTCTGTTTTGTACAAAAGTATAAAATAATGAGGTCCTTCCTTTCTTTTTTGGGAAAGGTGCTGAATTAGGAGAAAGCTACTCTTTCAAAATTACTGAATTCTTTAACCCTAAAAATAGAGAAGATAATTTTACTGTTGTGGGATTCTCTGATTACTACCAAAATAGATGAGTGGGAGAAGAGTGGGAGCTACCTGTGAGGGTGGTGAGGAATAGCACGCAGCGGGCAGGAGGCTGCAAACAGCAAATGCCGCCCGAAGCTACATGGGGCTTGTTTTCTCATTGAACATTTCACTTCGTCTTTCTATTAGCTTTTACACTAGATTTTGTGTTCACAAGGCACATGGTCTGGTCTCAGAAACTCTGTCTGTAACTTGCGATGGCTTAGGTATTTGACACCTCGCCAGGCCTCATTTTGGCCACAGACAGAGTCAGCGCTTTCTTCCAGGCTGAGCACTTCCGTATTTCTATCTTTTCAGCGAGCAACTTAACACATCTGACCAAAATAAGTGACTGTCTTTGCATCCATATGCCCAGCTTCCTTTTCATTATAAGGACAGACTCCTAATTCAGGAACAAGAGCTTGTCTTTAGATGGCGACCTATTTTATAGCATGAGAACATAATTTTCAAATGGTGCTTTATTCTTTTTGGCTCTTGCCACTGTCCCCATTGCTGTATTTTAGTGGATAATGAAATCAGGCTGTGATTCAAGGTAAGATTGGATCCTAGTACATTTCAGGGGCAAGATAACAGAAGTATTGAGGGTCATGGAGATGAACATGCGCCATGAGGAGTCGTCTCCGGGAGGGAGGACTGAGCGGCCAGGACAGCCCTGATACCTGCAGAGGGCCACCCTCGCTGACCCGTGGCTGGGCAGCCAGCTGCACACACCGCACACTGGCCTTGTGCATGCCTCCTCCAGGGCCAGATTTGACTGGATTAGAGTGAGGAATTCTGTACCGCAGCACTTTCCAGACTACACGCAGTGAAAGCCATATTTTCTTAGCTGTTTGTTTCACACTCTTATCTTGAGTGATATTAGCTGTGGAATTTCCTTTTCCATCATATAGGAAATTTGATTTTTGATGAACACAGCTTGGTCCAGAACAGCTCTGAGAGATTTCTGGCTATGACTGCAGAAGGAACATGCACATGGAATTGTGGGCCTTGTGTCAGGGGACTCTTTGTTGCCAATTCTGTGGCAGAGGAAGAGACATGAGGGCTTTCACATGAGTTACATGCTCACCGTGGTGCTGCATATGTAGACTCCAGGAAAAATACTAACAACTGGCATCTACATATACAGCACCATGGAGAGCAAACATAGGTGGTGTGGATACAGGGCTGGCGGAACAGATGAGAGAGGAAGCTGGAGCAGCCCACAGGGGCTCAGGAGAGAAGCCGTGCAGACCAGAAGGGACGGAGGGCTACATGAGCAGAAGAGCTCCAGCATAAATAATCAGAAGCAAGGAACTGTGACTGTGGCTGCCATGGAGGCAGGAGCAACTACTGTGGGGCCTGCTCTTGCAGTGACCCAGTGAGAGGTGCAAGTCACTGTGCTTGGTGGTGGCTGCCTAGTCCTCAGCCTGTAGCGTCTGCTGCAATGCTGAGAAGGACAGGAGGGTAGGTTTCTGTTTCCTCTACTGTGGAGGCAACATTCCCTGATGCAGGGCGCAGGAGAAAGATAGTGATAGAAGGGCAGAAGCCAAGTTCAGGTTTACGTGTGTGGAGTTGGAGGTGTCTGCAGTTTTACCTCAAATTGGAATTCGGAGAGAGAGGAAGGGAGAGAAAGAAAGAGGAAGGGAAGGAGAGACACTGAGGGACAGAAAAAATGAATATTGATGGTAACCCAGAGAGAGAGACAAAGACAGCCATTTGGCTGATGGTAGTGGTTATTTTGCCTTTGTGGACACTGAAGTCACCCGTACAACTGCAGCATTGATCATGAAGAAGACAACTAAACCGGGCTCCAAGAGGCTCAGTGCATGAAGAGAGCGCCTGAGAGGTCAGTACATGGCTGTCAAGGGGAGGGGAGAAGGTGCTGCTGACCAAATCGTGTGCCACTCAGAGGAACAGCGTCTGCGTACGGGATGGAGAGCCACGTGCTGAGAACTGGCAATTGATGCATGCAGGCCTGGTGTGTGCAGTGCCACTCAAGGGAGTAGCAAGCATGATCTCAGTTTTTGATAAGACCCTGATAAGGAAAGACAATTCCTGTAAGAGATTCCAAATGGAAGGATGCTCACCACCCATATGTGAAAGCCACATATAGTCCATTACAAGAAAACAAAATAGACTATCAGTGTTTACCAAGTACAGAACTTAGGCAAAGGGCGCTACCACCAACTAGGAGCTTGCTAGAAATATCAAGTCCCAAATCCCCCTCCAGATCAACACTCAGAAATTCCAGTTGTGGGACTGGAAATCTGTGTTTCTGCAAGCTCTGCAGGTGGCCCTGGTGACTGTGGAGGCCGAGACCCCACAACTAGGTCTAGCTTCCTGACCTGTTTTTTTTTTTTAATTTTTTTAATTTTCAGTTTTTAGATAGGGTCTCGCTATGCAGTTCAGGCTGGCCTTGAGTTCATTTTGTATCCCAGGCTGGTCTCGAATTTACAGTAATGCTCCTATCACAGCCTCCCACGTGCTGGGATTATAGGCATGTGCCATCACACCTGGCATAGCTCCCCAGCTTTTAAGGATGGAGAAATGGCAATAGACACAAATGGAAAGCAAGGTGACTCAAATGGTCAGGGTTGGTGTTGCAGTGGATGGCAACACCATGCACACTGTACAGGGGACAGATGTGCACCGTCGCAAAGCCGTGGTCCTCAGCTGCACTGGCTCCCAGCAGCAGGTCATCAGGCGCTTCTGTGCTTTCCTTCTGATCTCTGTGGAGTCCTTCCAACCCCTCTGATTTCTTTACACTTCCCCCCTCTGGCCACTTTCCAGGTGCTCGTCCACCCTATTTCATTCAAACATTCTTAATTTAAACTTGAAAAAGATCAGAACCTTCTGAGGTTAGATTGAGCGGGTGGGGCCCTGGATTTGCTGTTATGTGAGAGGGATGGGTGGATGCTGACATGGGCATCGTCCCATGGATCTTATTTTCCATCTTGTTGCCCTGAATGGCACAGGAGGTAGATGGCACCAGGATTAAGAGGTCTGGAAGGCAATCGGGTTGAGGGTGCAGAGGATGAATGCTTGTGGGGGGGACATCAGCTAGACACGGCTGGCAGCTGGACAGACAGACACAGAGAAGCTTGACTGAAGGACAGCCCATGTGTTCTTCATGGGAATCAGTGAGCTTGGGGAGAGGGCGGATGGGGGAGGGACAAGGAGATAGGGAGACAGGCAATGAATGAGAATATGTAGCAGAAAAGAACAAAAGCACAAGCTAGAGTGAAGGTCAGTGCCCTGGAATCGTCACTGAATGACTGAGTGAAGGAAGAAGAGCTGGCAGAGGGCAACGAGAGAGGGGAGAAAGCGACAGCATGAGCAGAACCATGTCTGAACCAAGGGTGGCTCAAGGAGAGCACTGAATGGTGCTTGTTTGCAGGACTTGGACGCAGCGGATGCTCAGCTGGAGCCACCCGGCCACGTCCCCTCCTCTCAGTGGTTACTTGGTGGTTATCTCATACTGCATCTAATCTCACAGCATGAATGGCATGAAGGGGAAACAGGGAGCAACCCAGTGTAAGTTAGTTTATCAAGATAGGAAAATCGGGAAGAAAGCTGGTTTGGACAGGAAGTTCTGTTTGGAGACACTAGTTCTTACAACCCCCCAGAAAGTATGTGTTTTAAAAAAAGTCACCACAGCTAAGCTCAATGTTGAGGCTCTGATAGTAGATAAGAGTAGAATAATTTTTTTCCCCATTGATGGTAGTGGATATTAAACCCAAGTTCTTGTCACTGAGCTGTAGCCCCGATCCTTTTTAATATTTTATTTTGGGATAGAATCTTGCTGAGTTGCTAAATTACTAGGCAGAGTTTAAACTTTTGGTTCTTGTGCCTCAGCTGCCCAGAGCACAGGGACTCCAAGGGTGCGCCACCACAGCTGGCAGAAAAGTCAAATTAATTTCTCTCTCTCTCCCTCCCTCCCCCCTCCCTCC
>NW_004524592.1:21694280-21861479 GCF_000260255.1 Octodon degus | reverse complement strand
TTTCTTTCTTTCTTTCTTTTCTTTCTTTCTTTCTTTCTTTCTTTCTTTCTTTCTTTCTTTCTTTCTTTCTTTCTTTCTTTCTTTCTTTCTTTCTTTCTCAGAACCAGGGATTGAACTCAGGCCCTTGCATGTGTCGGGCAAGCACTTATTCTACTGAGCTATCTCCTCAGCCCCCCAAAAAGTCAAATTTCATGGACAGTATTTAAATCAAAACAAGTCAATGTTTTCATGAACATCAATAAAGCTTTATAACATACAATTCATTATCATTGTTTGGATTAATACTGTAATAATTACACACTTTTTACATTATGAAAATAAGTCATAAATAGTGTAAAAATAATTCTGAAGATCAACTTCTCACAAACTAGGAACCCTGAAAACAAGTTTAAAAAGCAAATAAAAACAAATTAGAAATTGAACACCATGCACTTATTTTCAAACTGCAAATCAAAAAACTTCATGAGTCTCTTGATTCAGTAATGTCTGATGGAGCAATGACAATGAAGCTGAAATCAGACAGCAAACAGGGAGAATTCAGTCTTTCAAATGTGTATACTACTGAGATGGTCAGGGCTGTGCCCTGTTTACATTGATAAACCACAACACGTTCTCAGAAGAATCAATTACATGAGACTGGCCCACAAAACATTGTAAAGACAACCACTCCATAATGCTTGCCATTGTTTTCATTTTCCTTTTAGTTTGTATTTATGTGGCTTTTTTGCAATATAAAAATAGCTGCACATAAAGATGAACTTTTAAATGTGAAAAACACAAAAATATAGTCTATCCTAAAGAGAAATCAGATACATACATCTTTAAAAACCATTAAGTTGAATGAAACATTTACAACAATATAAAGTATATTCACATAAATGTCAGCAATATGTAAGACATTCTTTTGTGAATCCAATTTGCTAGTATTTCTGAGATATGTGAGACTATCAAATGTATTTTGGGAAACATTGGTACTTCCTTTATTGTCAATAAATCAAACATGACAAGCAAGATTGAAAAAGTCTTCCTATTCTCAAAAGAGCATCCCGTCAATAAGCAGCATAGGCAACTTATACATTTAGTATATCTTTAATGAAAGAAAAAACTAAGATTGGACTATCAAAAAACTAAAATCACTAAAAATTTAAGTTGGAGGACTATCTCTTCTGGCATGTAACAAATCCAGAAGAAAAATGGAAAATAGAGTGTGAAAACATTAATATTCTAAAACAACTCAGCAGAATTATAATTGCTCAAACATGGAAATTCTAGGGCCACGAGATTCTTTTTTTAAAACAGGCAGAATCCAATGGGATCGTATTATATTTGGAAAGATAAGATTCCTTTCACTTTGACTTCTTAGAGATACCAAGTTTTTGTTGGCAGAGATTAGAAAGTTTATTTTTTGGTAGTGTTATATATTAAAATCATTTATTTTTATTTCTTGATACTGTTTTAAACATCAGCATCTCTATGTTGCTTGTGATCACTTAGTAGATGTTACACTATCCCCAGAGAAATAGAAATGGGGGCCCAGGGAGATAGCTCAGTGGACAGTGCCTGCCTGGCAAGCCCAGGGCCCTGAATTTGATTCCTGGTACTACAAAGAAAAAAAAAAGTGAATTCCTGGTGAAATGATACTATATATAGCAGGGAAGAAAAAGGATTCAAAAACTTTTTATGCTTCAATAATAAAATTTTTAAAACTTGAAAATTAAGCACGTTACCTAAGTGAAAGAAATATAACCAAGAGAATTTTCCCAGAGGTACATTCAATTGTGACCATTTTCCAAAATAGCAGATAGATACACATACACATATTTGTAGGCAAAAGATGTGTAGTATAAACCACTGGAATAAGTTCTTGCTGTCCTAGTAGAACATTGTATGCACTCGCTGCAAGTTCAAAAACAAGAACTTTCTACTAATGGAAGTGACAGGTATTCCAATGATCTCTGCCAAATCACAAGAAAAAGAAAAACCCTCCAGGACTGCTTTTGAAAATGAAAACTGGAAGGGTAGTTCAGGTGTGCTATGCACCAGCTACTCTCCGTGCAGTGCGCAGACTTCTTGAACATGATCTGTGTCGCTTTTAATAAAATTATATAAACCAAAATATGAGATAAATAAAAATTGATAAAGGCATGTGATATATGAACTGAACAGGAAGGAAAGGGATCCACCATCCATGTCGAAACATATCATCTGTAGGCACACTGTTTTACATTAAGAAAGGCTGGTCACTGAACCATAACGATAGCAAATTCATGAACTCTAAAAATAAAATCACATACAAACAGTTTAGGAATGCAATTAGAGAAACAAAATTATCCATAGTAGAGTTGCATTGTCCATAAGGATAAAAACAAAAGAAATATATTAGCACCAATCAGTGGGAATGGAAAACACATTTTAAAACTAAAACATACAATGTTTTATCAGAAAACATTTTCAGTGTATCTTTTATATATTTTCTCAGTTCTATATTCCATAATATAAATTAAAAGAAGCTCTTCAGAAAAAGTTATCTACCAACATTTATAAACCATCATTCATTATTAATTAATTTGGACCTTATTTCTGGATTTTCCATATTGATGACAAAAAGGATGTTTGAAAATATTTTAATAATCTAAAGTTTCAGATTATCCATGCTGGATAAGACCTAGGAATTCCACTGAAAAAGAAGAGTCTCAACATACTTCTATTTTTCTGAAGGAAACAAATGTAATGGGAATTTAGGGCCCCCTCTAATCACAGAATAAATTGATGTATAGCTCGCAATAGAGCGAAATTCCAGCACACAGAGGACAGTATTCTTTGAAGGTCTCTGTTCAGATTTTTTCAAATATGTGAAATGCTTCCCTTTTGATGTAGGGTATTCATTGGAAGCCTTGTAAATTTTAAAGAGCAGTCCACTGCAATACCTCTCTCTACTAAGAAATAGGAAAGAAGATGAAATACAGTCACCAGACTTTCCTCAAGCCATTATAGTTTGTCTGAAGAAAATATAGTTCTACTCCAGTTCAGTCTTTCCAAACCATTTAAGACAAATTGTTTCAGACATTCAGCAATACATGATCCTAACCATGTCATACAAAAAAATTATTAGATAATGCCCTCCATTGTTTTAAAAATGCTAAATTGGCTTAGGGCTTTGGAATGTTACTAAAATTACTACCAATTAGGCAGATCTAACAGTTCAAACATCTCTTTAACCTTGAAAAATTAACAAAAATATTTTCTGTATAATTGAGCATTGGATTACAAAACATGAAAGAGGACATAAGGATCTTTGTCTTGGAATTGTATCTTAATGGTTGGTACCATAAGCCAAGGTTAGCTGATTTCCCTGCTGGGGGTAAAAACTAGCAATTTTCTCACAAAATAATGCAGAATCATTGAGGGACCCTCAATTCTCAGATGGCCACTTGGTAGGTAGCCTTTCTCACTGGCACGTTTCTCCTCATGTAAACTTTTTACTTAATAGACCACTTTAGACCATACCACCAACTCTTTTGTGTGCAAATGAATTCTAGTCTAACATGGTTAGGCAATGTTTGAGCAAGTAGATGAAAAAATACTCTTTATGGCAACTATATTTCACAGCTTTCTGATATCTCAGATTTGGTCTGTGGATAAGAGAAACACAAATGTAAAAAAAGAAAGAAATCTAAATATAGAAAAACATAAGAAATAAAAGTTAATGTTATCAAAGGTGATAAAATCTTGACTTTATATTAACTGATAATCTCTATGTATATTACATTCATCATGTAAAAAAGTCAAAAAGTACTAAGAAAAAGAGCTTTAACTTCATGCTTTTCAATGATTAAGCTGAAAATGGAGCTTTCTTGATCTCTGATTATCTAAAACAAGAAAGATGTTAGTAAAAAGTCATTTGACAATTGGCAGTGAATTAGTATGATTTTGAAGACTTTTTTAAAAAAAATTGTTCAAAGATATGATAAAAACAGAAACAAATATATTCTAAATATTCCTTGGAGTAAAAGAAAAAAGCAATGAAAAGAATGAAAAATATTGTATCTTTGTTTCTCTAGAGAACTTGTAGAAAATGTTGGCCATGGGTGGATCTCAGAGGGAAGGAAGGCTGGCATGCTGGCTGTGGTGACGACAGCCCCAGAGAGCTCCCTGCATCTTCAGGATAGGACATGTGACAAGGCCCTCTGTGGGTCTCCTTTCTCCAGCGACCTGAGCTTTGATGGCACATGCACACTCTTGGTTCTTGTTCCTGGCTCAGGAACAGCGTGGCCATTTCAAAGATCTCCTGTCCCAAAGGAAGAGCTGTGGCCTCTGTCATTTTCCAAAAGTGCCCAGACTAATTGTACCTCGCTGAAATCCAGTTTATGAAATAAGAAAGTCTGCTGTTCTGGTCATGCACATTCATGACCCACTTTTCTCCTTGGTCACAGGAGAGGCCGTGCAGGATGCCCAACCATTCCTCTTCTTATGCCTTCACCACCAACGGCAGCCCAAGGAAGCTGGCAGTAGCAATCAACTCAGCCCCTTGGTATCTTAACCAAGGTGACCCCAAGAGCCCGTGGCACTGGAAGCTGTAGATCTGCAGTTGGGACTACAACTCCCTCAAAATACAAGACCAACCATGCGCACGCTCTCCATCAACTTATCTCTTTTTGGCAATGAGCCACGGTGTAACCCCCTTGAGGTGACAAAAGGAATAAGAGCTCAGATGTAATTGAGGGATTCATCAAGCAGCATGCTCATGTGTAGGGTTGCACAGCAAGCAGGTTGGACACACAATCATGCTTTGTTTTAGTCCGTTTCAGTGGGTGGTGTGACCGTGAACCAATGCTAGTAGGGGAGGTGGGTGGGAAAAGTGACAACGGACAAGTCAGTTGGTTCAGCACATGTTCACAGCCTTGAGTCCATATTTGGTCACAATTTCATGTAAACGATTTCATGGAGCTCTCTGTCCATGCAATTAACAAGCTCAAAGTAAGAAAATAGCAAGAACAATCATTCTTTATCATGGAAGTCCATATAAATACATATCCTCACAGAAGAGATACTGATCTATGTTTTTTGCAGGCTTCTCACTGGTTTCATAAATTGCCCAATTTCAAATGTGAGTGGAGAAATGATGGACGTGTACTACTGCACACAGGAAGGAGCAGCTCTATGTAAACATAGCTCGGACTCGTAAAATCTGCAATTCGCTTTTCAACTATAAATATAGAAAGTGGACCATTATATACACAACTTCATGCTTGGAAAGTTAGATTCATCACTGCAGAAAAACAGACAACAAAAAAGACAGATACATGGAATTAGTGTGCAGTCTTAGACGACATTTCCAAAGTAACATTCATTTTAAGGAAGCTGGTAGAACCTCCAGTAGAGGCTTTTTCAGTGAACCAGCTGAGCATTTGATAGGGTCTTGCTGAATTGCCAAGACTGGTCTCAGTCTCCTAGGTAGCTGATGTGGGCCACTTCCCCCAGCTCTGAAGCTTTTCTGAATTCCTGGATATCATGACAATTTTTATCCTAAGTTTAGCCAATTCTTTCTTTGCCACTAAGAATTCTGTGACAAATACTTGCTTTAGTAACTTTCCTGAGAAAGCAGAAAATTAGGATCTCATGAAAATGTGCTACCACTGAATTCCAGTGGTTTTGTGTGTATATGTGTGTGCACTCATGTGCACATGCCAGGAATTGAACTCAGGACCCTGTGCTTACCATGCAGGTGCTTGTGGAGCTGAGCTACATCCCTGGGCCCCTCCATTGTATATTTGTGCCTTTCATACTCAGAGCGTCACAACCCTACTGTGGAGAAGTCGCAGGCTTTGGGCCTTGGTCACACAGCTTAGGTCTCTAGCACCTGCATACAATGCCCTGTGTGTCTCCAGTCTTGCCTCTGCTTTTATTTAGTCCTGTCCTAATGTAATAACAGGGAAGGCAGCTCTACCTGCTGTCAGGGTTTGAGCTTGGTGACAGGCCCCTCTGTGACCTGCAATTCTCTGGCTTTTCGTTTTGAGCAGCTTTATTATGAAAGCTTCCTAGAGCTGAGGTTAAGTCTGAGAGGCAGCAGAGCCTTGTTGTTTGAAGAATAAACGTATAGCACAGACCTTGGGGACTTGAGGTTTACTGAGGGAAAAATCAGCAAGGAAAATGAAATGCAGAGAATAGAAACAGAATGATAGAGGTGTCTTCACCCACCCTCCACAGGTGACTAATCCTGAGGCACCTTTCAGTTAACTCATGTTTTTCTCTCCATGAAAAATAGATGCTGCCCTGGGAATGCTAGGGAGGGTGGGTGCTTTCCTTATGGATGGCAATCACTCAGCGTTCGTGTACAGCGTGTCATCTTGGGGCCCAGAGATGCACCCGTGGGACACATTCATGCTCTGAAACTGTGCTTAGCTCAAAGCTCAGCACTGGTGCAAGTTTCAGTGCCACGGCAAGATCTGTAAATGCACACGTCTGAAAGATCTCCCCACCCCTGATTTGAAATTTTCATTTAGAAAAGTCTGTGGTTCGGCTTTGGGAAGATTCTGCTGCAGATCTGTGAGCCCTGCCTGGAAATGCCAGATTCGGTGCAGTATTAAGGCAGATGAAGGTGTGGTCCTCGAAGGTGAGGCGGCAGGTGCTTTGGCTACTGGATAGTGTCTGATGGCCAGTGGGAGATGGAAGATGGGCTCAAGAGCTCCTAATTTCTTAACATATTCTGCTGTTTCCTCATGAAGAGAATTATAGGGTGAATTGATACATTGCACTTCAGTTCTCGTTTAGCAAATCCTCTATGTTGATAAATTTAGAAAATGAAACAAACTCTCAAAAGAAAAGTTATTTAAAAATCAAATAGGTTTGCATGAAGGACTTAACTACGAAGACAGCATGACAAGAGAACTTGCTAAGCACAGTGATATGCTCTGCCACACCTGAATCTTAAGTCAGACATTTGTTATGTGTTCTAGAATCTAATAAACCCCAGCAGAGTTTATAAGTTTAGAATTCGTTGAAGCAACTGAATGACTTTTTAAAAATACATTATTTTAAAAATGATCTGGCCTATTTCAGGTAATGAAGTTGACCACATCAGAAATTTGAGAACATTTCATTTTTCTTTTGCTTTCCTTTCTTTCCTTCATCTCGTCTCGTCTCATCTTGTCTTGGCTCTGCTCTGCTCTTCTCTTTTCTCTCTTCTTCCTCTGTCTCTGTCTCTGTCTCTCCCTCCCTCCTTTTCTTTTCTTTGGATTTTGGTGTGGAGAGATGAAAGAGGTTGACCACAGTGACTTGCATTTGTGCGCTGGGATTGTAGTATACAACCATGAAATTTTATCACTGAGCTATTTTTCTTTCTACAGGAAGTTGATAGATTCATGAGATCTTTAATTTTAAACAGAATATGATATATATTTTATGGAAAATTGAGTTCATAAAAGGGAGACTTCTGATTTCCTAACACTAGTAATATTACTATGAGATTTACCATCCCACATGTGGGCATTATTGTCATGTTCTTACAAAGAGGAAATGATTTATTTTTTAATTTTTTATTGAGAAATAAATATGAATGAGACAGTTTTCCAGCTGATTAATAGGACAGTTTTGATATACAATACACTGTACATTGTTATCTTCTTAGTGCTTATCCATAGTACAAGAAGCAGACAGGATATTCTGTCCAAACACTGTTAGTACACCTCTTTCTTCTCATTGAGTTAAGCGAAAGTAGCTGTAAATTTATCCTATTTTTTAAAACTATT
The DNA here is from genome assembly GCF_000260255.1 of Octodon degus. Lineage (NCBI taxonomy): Eukaryota > Metazoa > Chordata > Mammalia > Rodentia > Octodontidae > Octodon > Octodon degus. Next base: position 21,853,731 of record NW_004524592.1, on the reverse strand, counting down.
TTGTATATATAAATACAAAATGATCTTTCCTTTGTATCTTTTTTTTTTTTTTTGAAATGATTTAGAGGTGGCCAAAACCACAGCGAGCCCCAGCTCAGCCTTTCACCCTCTCTCCAGGGTGCTGCTGATGGATCCAGAACCATTACCTTGTGGGATGCCCGAGGTCAGATAGCAGGCAGCCATCCAGGTGCAGGATGACAGGGCAAGTCTTAGGGTGGGGGAGGGAACTTCTAGGGTGAAGAAGGTCCATAGGCTGGGGCCCACCTGACCTCAGTCAAGGCCAAACTCTATCTCTCAGGCTGAAAGCGGAGTGTGGGAAGCCACTAAATAAATGATGCAGCAGAGAAAGCAGCTCTGCTTTCCCAGGCCAAGGAGGGGAAACTGGTAGAGGAGGGGAATTGGGCCAGATTCCCTCACAGGTGGAGTCACTGGTCTCCAAGGCAACCAAGCATCTCTTGTTTCCGTAACCCTGGTTTGATACAATTTTGCCAGGGAAGCCTGTCTGTGCAGGATTGCTGAGTGCGCTGAGCTACAGGTGCTGGAGAACAATCATTCCAGATGACCAGAACACTTGTCCAGGTGCCCTAGCCCATGTGCCCATCTGTGGGCCTGCTATCCTTCAGGACCATGTACCCAGCACCCTGGTCAGGCTCACACTGTCCTCAGGAGAAGATGTGATGTCTCGGGAGTGACACATCAAGTCTCCTCTCTACTTCAGGTGCTGCCATGGCCCTCCATTATTCCCCACTGTCTACCTCACCAAGCACCATTACACACCAGCTCCAGCTTTTGGAAATTCCTCTGCCTCCTAGAATTTCCTCATCTGCAAGTTACTGCATGGACTGGGGGAAATGACTATGTGAAAGAACTCAATCAGTGCTTGCTCAAGGAGGTTTTCTATATGGGGCATGTTCCCATCCTTACCCAGTGTCTATGAGTAGCCAAATGAAAAGATTGGAATAAACCAGTGTCAGATGATGCCAATCATCTAGCTTCCTCTAAGGAAATCAAGGCATCACTGAAAAAATATTTTCTGCTTTCTCAGCTTTGTGCCTCTATTGACAAGGTTCTACCATGTATCCGTACATGTTTGTCTACACACTGAGTAGAAATAGAGAATCATGATTAATCATTTCAAGCAGTAGGAACACAAAGAGCTTACTGACAAGCCATTATCAAGATGCACTGCCCCTTTCCATTCCAAACACAGGACTAGACAGAGCAGGTGGCAAAGCGCGACGCTTGCTGAGAGCTATGTGTGCTCATCAGTTTTGGAAGAAATCAACAGCACATGGATTCATCAAAAGATATGGGCTGGAATCTTTTGCTTTTTGGTACTCGAGCAACTTTCAAAAATGTCAAGTGTGAAAGGGCTGTTATGAATGGAAAAGGGCAGGCCAGGTCAAGAAGAAAGGAGAGGCATCCTCTTAGAAGTAAGAGCAGTAACCTACCTTCTGCCAACAGCCAGGCATGGGTAATCCATCTGGGCCCTGTTTCAAACAGAATAAGAACAACTCCTCAGATTCACCAGAAGTGATTACACTGCATAGTTCCTACGCTCAAAAACTTACGATGTGGATTTTTACCTGGATGGTGATTTTGATTATAGCCATCTTTTATCTAATTAGCAACTCCCCAGTATTGCCCAGTGTTAGCTAAATGAAGATAATACAAATGTTTTCCAAAGTGAGTACATACTTTTGAAAATAGCTGTAGCATAGAAAATTCTATACCTAAATTTGAAAAAGCAAATCTCGAAATCAGTCTATAGTTAGACCGTCACAAAAGATATCTGTACTAATCCCCCTAATTTCATTGAAATATATTTCACAATTATCTTCATTAAAAAAAAACCAAAGTAACTTTTCTTCATGGTCACTAAGGATGATGAATGAGTTCATGGTAATGATACTGAATGATACACCATTTTTATCTGAAGTATATAGCTTTTCACAACCAATATGTTTTTATTTTCCTATATTGAAAGCAGATATTGCAAACAGAATTGAAAGATAGGCACCTTACATGTATAGTATAATGTTAGCCATAGCAGTCACCAACTTTTGAAATTTAAGGTCTTCGGAAGTCAGCTAACATTCTGAATATAAAGAGGTTCTTAAATGATGCAAACTTTTAATTTAAACTATAAGCATTCTTCAGATACAAATGATACAAATGAGATAGAAAAGCTGACATAAAATCAAGGCATGCATGTATTCCCCCGCCCCATAAGGTTAAGATGATTGTTCACCAATATCAAACAAAAAAGTAAGACTGGCACTTCCTCTTGAGATTTTCTAACTAGTGCCTGAATAACACTTTTTTCTATAAATGCAATCTCTTAACAGACTTGAAACATATAAATTTACCTTTAAAGAATCATGCTTATAATAGAAGAATCATAAGAACATGCAGATCAAATATAACATAACCATACAAAATTTCTTTATACTTTAGAAACTAAGAATATACTTTTGTAAATGTAAAAATCTTTGAAATAGCTTTATAAGATATGTGGGAAAAATTGGTAATGCCAGATTGGTACAAGGAGAAGGATCAACCAGTAGAATTTTAGATTTTAGTATAAGGAGGATTTTGAGTTCATGCCAATGGAGATGGGGGAGCGGGGGTGCTTTGGGAGAGTGAGTTGCTGAAGGAGAGACCATTGCATCAAAAAGGTTATGTGACAAAGAGGAGGATCTGGGCTGCAGACGATTATCTTTGGTCCTTCAGGAAGTTTGGCTTTCTTCTCTATGGTCTCTCCATAACATTCCCTTGAGCTGGTTAACTACAGATGGCAAAAGTTTAATTCTGTAGGTTTAGCCTTATTTCTTGCCTGGTAAAAGTTTAGTGCAAAAACAGAACAAAACAAAAAGTCCCCCAAACCCACTTTATTCCTCTTAGAGAAAAAGGACAAAAAGAAAAGTTAAACTTGGGAGTAAACCCAAAGGTTATGGCCTGACAGTGCTTTGTGTCAGATATTTTTGTATAATTTTAGTGTCCTAGTAAGTGTTGATTAGATCTCTTACTATTCCAAAGAGCACAGACCTGTTAGTCATGGCAGTGGCGAGGACAAGGTCAGGGGCAAGTCTGCGTTTGTGGGAAGTGCAGGTGTGTTCTCGCCCCCGAGGGAGCCCTCTCATGCACATGCATGCTGTGTGTCCCGCATGTAAAGCCTGCTCAGCGAGAGCAACTTTACACTGACAGATGCGTACAAGTCAACACAGGAAGTGCATGCAGCAGGGTAGGAGAGAGAGATACTGTACCAATTGGCAAGGGGCATCCAGCCCGTCCAAGCCAGGCTGGCCTGGCTCCCCTTTTTCCCCCTTAACGCCACGGAATCCCTGTTTGTAAAGATTAACTCATCATGTTACTAACGCAAGAATTCACTTAGGTACAAGTTCTGCTAAAGAAATAACTAGACCCACACAAGGCTGGGAGAAGAGCAGCTAGGAGGGGAAAAGTGACAGTGACAAGGATCTATGTGTTAAAGCCAGGCCCACTCCCACAAGAAGGGCTGAGCTGGCAGTGGTGGCCCTTGCTTTGGAGGGATGGGGAACCACTGGGCCCTCCCAAGGTGGCAGAGCCAGGGTCCAAGGGCACAGAAGCACTGAGGGCTTAAGGCAGGCAAACCTAGTACCAAAGAGAGGCGTGGCACCCACCAGGACAACCTGAGTTGGCAGCTTCTTAACCTGGAGGCCCACGGTAGGCCCCCCCCCCCCCCCCCCGCTTGGCTGTCGCTGGTCCCCCCTCTTGCTCTTCTCCCATCTCACCCTCACATGCAACATCCAGACACAGCACCGTGAGTTGGACATACCAACGGGCAGGGGGCATCCAATCCGGGGGCACCCTGTTCTCCTTTCTCCCCTTTGGGCCCCTTTTTGCCTTTTTTTCCCTTTTCCCCCTGTGGACGGATACAAGGGTTTAATGAAAGGTTTTTTTTTTTTTTTGGGTGGGAGAAGGAAGGTGATTCAGAAGATGGCTGAGCTAAGAAAAGTCTGAAAGAGCATTTACCACTGCTTGCTGTCTTAGAGAAGGCACCCTGTTAGGAAAAGAACTTACACTCCCGAGGGGCCATGGAGTCCTCCTAGGGGATTTTTATTTAAGATATGTAAACCAAAAGAAAATGACTTTAAAAAGGCTGAAACTTCAGAGAGGCAGACCCTCATTGTGAACTGGGAATTTGTGCTTTGGCTCTGGTGAGTTGACAGGAACCAGCTGTATCAGAGCCAGCCAGTGGCAAGAGGTGTTCTGAGGAATAGGGATACTTTGCCCAATTTTCAATAGTCCTCAACTTGCTTTTTTAAAAAAATTCTGTAACAGATGCAAACGATCTTGAGCCAAAGGAAAAAGAAAGACTATTAGCAGCTTCCCTTTGAAATGTGCCAGATCATATCCTTTTTTTTTTTTTTTTTTTGGTAGCTCTCATTAAAAATTTCAATACACTAAATATGCTTTAAACACTTAAAAATTGAAGGCAAGTAGTAAGTCAGGTAAACGTTCCGAGTGCCAGTGCTGTGTAGCCAAGCCGACTGGAGAAACAAACATTTGCCACCCTTTAGGCTGTCTGATTTCATGCCTCGAGTTCACAGTGGTAAATGAGTTTCCAGATTATCCACAGAGTAACAAAAGCCAAAAAGAAAAAAAAAAAAAAAAACAAAACAAAAAAACAGCCTAGTCAAGAGGAAAAGCCGTTTGGACTTGGTAAAAATGGATAGGCAGGATAATTGCATGGAGGGAGTGGCAATTAGTACGTAGGAATCAAGGTGAAGGTCGTGGGAGCTCTGTGGAGATCACGGGTGCGGGAGCTAAGGAAAGGAGGCAGAAAGAGGAGAAGGGAGGAATGCGCTTCAGCTGCTTCGCATTAACACACATCTTCGTGTATTTATAGCAGGGAGCTGCTCGTGCAGAATCCAAAATTTGAGATACGTATTTAAATGAGTGTATTCATTCTGCAATCAGCATGGCAGTTACAATAAAAATGAATCAGCTCTGAAGCAAAACAACATGAATATTCACAGGCAAAGAGATGTACAGCACAGAAACCTGCGAGATACACATTCAGATTAGTACATTCATTCCGACAGGCTGAGCCAAAGCCCTGCGTTCATCTCCTGTGTGCCAAAAAGATTGCTTCAGAAGGCTCCAAATCAAAAACACTTGGGCTGCTTGAGTATAGGGGAAAAGGAAAGATTCCGTGTGGTTTGGCTGATTACAATTGAAGACAAAGACATGAAAGTCTGGGTGAAAGCAAGGGAGGGCAGGAGGGGCATCAGGAAGTTGCTTCTGACAATCAACATCCTGCCTTAGCCAGTCTCTTTGGTGTCAGGACAGAGACTGATGCAGGCTTGCTTGGGTGGGCTCTTTCCTCCCAGATAGTGGAGGGCTCGTCTTTGAGACGACAGCAGGTGTTCCGGGTGTTACTAAACTAGACTTGGATTTGCTAGTTGATTGTTGAGTCAACTCAGATTAACCACTCAGCTGAACAGAGCTGTCCTAGAAATGCTACTGCGCTAAGCTCTAAACATCACTTTTCTTTTTTGTAGGGAACATCAAGTTTTATGGCAAAGAGATACTGTAAGAAGACCTCATTGTTGATTAATGATTAATTAAAAATGATTAACTGTTATTATTGATCAACATTGCTTTATAACCTCTGGTGATTGCATGGGCAGCACGGTTCTGAGGATGAGCACATGAAATGTTATATAATAGATGTAAGCTGCTCATATTTGGAATCTACTTTTCCCAAATGCAAACTTCTAATCATAGAATCTGTACAGGGCAATACTTTTGTATGAGTGACTAACATTCTGAGGATAAAGTTGTAGCTACAACTATAATAGTGTTGATTTCTTGTTTAAGAGAGTTTAAAAATGAGGAAGTCATGGTTACAAACTTTTGGGAAAGATTTAAGACTCATAAAATCTATTAGGTGAGTATAACTGCATATAAATCTAAAATTACAATCACTTTTTCTGTGAAAGCTTTCATGCACACTTTACCTCAAAACATACTCCATATATTCAGACTTTATTAATTCAGAATTTTTTATGCCTTAGTTTCTTATCTGTGACGTTGGTAATAGCACCAACCCTAGGAAAGTGTTGTGGGGGTTAAAAGATAATTGTATGTAAAGTTCTTGGAAAAGCACTTATGTGCTTGAAATAGGTGACTACATTGGTGGTAAAGGCATATCTTTAGCAGTGGGGGCCAAGTGACATTTAGGACCAAAAACATACACAGCAGGCTTCCTAGCCTCTTTTCTTTGACAAATTTCATTTGGTTTTACTTTCCAACAGCTAAGAATAGCTTCATTGTTCAAGAGAACTGACCAAGCTTTAAAAACAATGTGATGTTAAATAGTTAAGGACATGAATTAATTTGAGAAGAATAATGTTTAAATTGGAATTGTGAGAGCACAATTTTAGCTACTTGAAGATTTTTGTTATTCTGTTATGGCACTGAATTTTCACTGGCTTCTTTTCCTTTGCTGAGTGTAAAAAATTCTTTGATCAATTGGGTCAAATGGTCAAGCAAAGCATGTAGAAGGAGAAAATAGCCAGGAGGAGGAATGAAAAAAATGGTTTTTAAAATCCATAATCTAGATATTTGAGTCATAAAATCATACTGCTGGGTATTGGTTGCTGTATGTTCTGGAGACACTGGGGACCCTGACGTGGAACCCCAAACTGTCTGCTTTAGAAACCTACCTCTATTGTCCCTGAATCTGGCAAAGGCTGGTCCTTGGTCTGTGTAAAGGACTCATTGATCACACTGATTGTCCTATATTTATAAAAATCTAGAAATATAACACGTCTCTTTCTCCTGAGCATGTCGTTAAGATGAATGAGATGCTTGCTTTACAGGGTTAGGTGAGCTCAGCCAAAATACCATTGCAGGTTTGTGTGATGTAATTTTACTTTTATGAAAAATGTTTCAAAACCCTTAGACATGACATATTTCAAAGGCTTGGTTGGTGTCAGGTAGTTGAAGGATTATAGCACGACTAGCTGGGGATGAGAACTTTTCTCCTGCACTAGGTTGTGTGCTTATTTCTGCTGGTGTCGCCTTTGCTGTTTCTCTTTGAAGCCCCCCGGATTCTTTAGATTGGGGATCAGGGTGTTTTTGGAGCACAGGATGGAGATGGACGAGGTATCGCATAGATCACACAATTGGGGCAGCGAAGCAGACAGCACAGGCAGCATCTCTAAAACACATGCAAAAAGGGAGATGTCACCTTCTCCCCCTTTTCTCCTAGGTCACCCTTCTCGCCTCGAGGCCCAGGGAAGCCCTGTGGGTAAAAAGCAAAGCCCAGAAGTCTATTGGTGCACCCAGCAGAATCACATGGGGGAGAAAAGAAACCATCCTAGAGTTTCATTGATTTAAACTCAAGCATAAAACATGACATGTCAAGTCATCTAAAAACTTGGGTAAAACAGTGCTTGGAAGCGACAGTTTTCTAGTCTCTCAGTTACATATATGTAAAAGATTTCTCAGTTTTGTTCCTAAGAAATGTAGAGTCACACAAACACCAGAACACTCATTTGGATGCTGGCAAGTAGACCCGTTTGTGTGCGAAGTCACTTACCTCTGCGCTTTAGTCCTTGATTGTAAAATGGGTTGGCAAGTATCCACCACAATGGTGAATGGGCTCACCCAAAATGCCAATAAAGAGCGACATAACAGACGGACAACAGAAGGGAAGAGATCTTTCTCAAGTGAGAGGAAATCAAGAGATGGAAGCGGATGTGAAAAGGAGTGAAGGTGTCATGTACATGCACTAACTGCACAAGAAACACAATCATCATGTGCTGCAAAAATGTACTAAGGGAAATAATGAAAAATGAAGAGCATAAATACAGAACCAGGCTTGGACATAACAGACACTCAATGAACAAAAACTAATATTTGTTGATATTTGCATAACACAGGATAAGTGATGTCAGTTTCTAGAGGCATTTGCTTTTTATAGAATTACACTAGCACAAAGAAATGTGTGTAGAGGCTTAAGAGGGAAAACGCTGCATAACAGCTTTATAAACGTAATATCCATTCCTTAAGGCTAGCCTGAGAGAGGTGTGTTGATTTTATGTATATTTCATCCATAGGTGGAGTATGCTGATGGTGGAGCCTCCTAAATTTGGGGAAGTATTTTGAATTGCTCGTATCTACTGTCAGTTGTCAATATTATAGAGTATAATTACATTTGCCTTTATCTCTCTGTGTATCTCATGCAAGAGCTAGTGTATTTTATATTGCTGTCTACATGCACAGCAATATATGTTCTATACATGGCTAAATGCACAGAAAAACAAGTGCCTTTGCTGTTCCTGAGGAGACTCTGTTAGGACAGGAAGGTGTTTATTGTGCACGTTACTTACATCAAGACCAGGCTCTCCATCTTTCCCCTGCCAAAGAACCATAGTAGCTACATTAGTGTTCCTAAGTTTCAGAAATAGGGTGTGGTTTCATGTAAGGCTGCCTGGCCATGCAAGACTGGGATTAGAAGAACTACTTTGGGAAGGTGGAAAGTATTCTCTATTGATTAGTACTGCAAACTCCTTTAAATCATGTTGAAGAGACTGTGAGGGTTTCAGGTGAGTCATGAAAATTTTTCTACCATACATGGTGAAGTTGACTGGTAGTTGACTGGAGTTTAAGGTTTGCTAGTCAAGTAAAATGATTGGTTTAAGAGTGAAGCCATAAGCAGACACACTGTTTAGTTGATGTGAGAGCACACCAGCACACAATGAGGACGTGAACCAATGCCATATCAGTAGCTTACTAGTAAGTTCATAAATGTGGAAACTATGTAAAGTTTTACTTTGGCTAGAGGTGCCCCTTACAGATAGCATTACAGGCTCGAAGGTCCTATTTTTCAGCAAGCTTTATAATGATGTTTCCAAAATACAAAAGGAGACACAACACTGTTATACAAAGGTGACAAATTCACCCCTGCAGTGCAGATCACCATGGTGACATCCCTAGCTCATTAGCCCCGAGCCACCCGCAGCTCCCCAGGAGCTGCTAGGATTCTGTTTGACTTTGACATCTATTTCAAAATCAGCTCACCCAAAGTATGTGAAAGTATGTGAAAGGTCATTAGCCTTCATAAAGTGCATGTTTTCTACCCGCCCTATTAAATCAATCCTATCTAAAGCCAAGGTTATGTTCTAGAAATAAGCTTGACACCTCAATTTTATTCTGTGTACCTGAAAATTTCCAGGTGATAAAACACCATCGATATTCTGTGTTTTGAAGATAATTTGTCCTCATGATGATTTGGAAAAGTCAGAAATATGACGGTATGGTAAATACCCATTTCATGTGGAGGATAATTTTTACCAGCAAGAGCAGTTTTTATTAAATGACCCAGGGGAGCAAATAAAGCATGACAAAAGTCATTGTCAACAGAACATCCACACCCACTGGGAGGTACAGTGGCCTTCCAAGGAAAGCCTAGGTCTGAGTGTTCAGTCAGCGGCTCAGTCAGTCAGAGAGGGTGTTGACTGATAGCTGGAATCCTGCTTTCAGGGTGGGGTAGTGTTTATCCTACATATATCTCTGGTACTCTCAATCTCATGAGGTACAAGGAGTAAGTTATGAGTGAGATGAGAGAGTGAAGGGGACCTATCCAGGAGGTGTGTGGCATTAAGCATACTGTAGATAATTTAGTGGGTTGTCCTCTGTGGTGTGATTAGTTGGGCCTACAAAAGAAGGGTTAACCATGGCAGTTGCAGGTCACAGAGGCAGAGGCATGCTTAGAGTGGTGAGTACTTGAGTGAAGGGAAACTCACAGGCAGGCCGTAGGGCCCTCTGGGTCCAGGTTCTCCCATGACTCCTTTTTCTCCCTAAAGACAAAAAGTGGAAAGTCTAATTCATACATGCACATCTATAAGGAATGGCCAAAAAGTATGATGAATGTTTACATTTAGAAAGATTACTGTAAAGGACACTTCACTAGGAATCCTGCCAAAATATCCACCCTTGCTTTGAACATGCTTAGCCTGTCATGCTTGCCACTTTCTGCAGCAGCTCTGGAGTCTGCTTCTGTGAATGTCTTTAGGTGCGCTGTTTCGGTTGCCTAGGTCTGCTGAAGTGATTCAAAATGTTGACCTTTCATGGTCTTTTTGACTTTGGAGAAGAACCAAAGTCATACGGTGCCAGGTCCGGTGAACATGGTGGGTGAGGGCACAGCGTCATGTTTTCAGAAGCTGCCTTCCATTGGACGGCACTCAGCAGCGGAGCATTCATAGCACTTCTGACTGCACCTCATAATTTCAGTGGGACATGGCACTGCTATTTAGGATTTTTTAAATAGGGGTGTGTGTGTGTGTGTGTGTGTGTGTGTGTGTGTGCACATGCACTTGGGGGGAAATGGGAGCCAACAGGGCAGGATCACTGAAGCTGGAGAAGGTCTATATTGAAGCATCTGCCAGGTGGACAGTGGGTCAGGTTTGTAAAATCTCCATAGATTATTTCAACATCACCCCTCCCTCCTCCAGAGAACTTTGGCTTGGTTTTGTTTTTAAAATAAATATGCTGGGGCTCATTTGGATAAATGAATCACTAAAGCACTGATTTTTGAAACCCTGCTTCTAGATTCACCCAGCTCAGCTTGCTAAGGTCGTGCTGTTTCTCTTGCCAGTGGCTGCCTCAGGAGGAGAGACATGGCTCACACTGGGCGCTCTGGGAAAGGTGTTCTCCCACCACAAAGAGGCCTGGGGACATTCTCTGTCTCTCCTCTGTCTCTCCAGGGGTGCTTGCAACCACCACCACCAGCTTGCCGAAGCAGATGACCCAGTACCGATGCCAAGCCTACAGCCACCTTCTGACGGTTTATTGTATGGCATGATTTAAACCGTTTTGAATTTAGGTTCTGTCTGTCAGTGTCCCAGTGGTTCCATCTTAAATACACCTAGGAAGGAAATATTAGCAGAGGTAGATGATGTGTAACTTCTTTTCCTACTGTGAGTAATTCTATGGGATTTTTGAACCTCTCAAACTTAACATGCTGCAAGGTTTGAAGCAGGTTCAAGGCCAGATGAAAGATTCCCCTGCAGCTGGAGCTTCAGGCGCCCACAGCATTGACAACTAATGCCCTGCTGCTCACCAGGGCAGGGAAATGCCTCCTTTCTCTCTGGCCAGTCTCATTTCCTTCAGTGCTTTCCTTTGATGCCCCGAGAAACACTTCTGGGATGCCTCTCTTTGCTGATTCCTACTTCTTTCAAAACTGAAATTTCTTCGAGAGTCTCTAGCTGGCACGGCAATTAACCTTGAGAATCACTCTGTGGTTGGCTCCCTCTGTGAGGCCTTGGCAGGGGCTGACACAGGGTGCGGTTGAGATAGCTGACACCCGGAGCACTTTACACCATGCGCCATGTCACTGAAGCTGGGCTTTCGAACGTTTGCAGCGACTTCATTTGCTCTCCGGGCTAATCCTGCCCGGCCTGAGACCTGATACCCTTGAGAGGCCGTGGTGTAATCGGAAGTAACAGCTGATTTACCCAACGGTAAACCCTCTTGAGCCCGTGGCACTCTGCCAAAAGACTGCCCAAGATTTGCCGCTCCAATTTTAGTACCGGGGCTCAGTTACTTAATGCAATGCTTGAAAGCGCATCTGCTCTGGCCCAGTTGAAGCTCTTAGCTTTTAAATATTTTAATTAAGATGATCCTGAGAAGTTGTTGGTTTGATCTTGGAAACAGGACAGCAGCAGGTTCCATTCAATGTTCTGTCAGGACTCAGCAGGCTCTGTCGTGTGTACACCCTAAGCTACTTGTTCTCCAGGTGGCCTTATTCTCTGCTTATTTCTTTCATTTTTTTTCTCTGTAATTACTGTGAACTCTCATAGGTCAAGGAAGATAGCTGATTTCTTTGCAGCAATAAATGTAAGTATTAAAAAGACTATAAGATAAGGAATCAGTGGTAATGGTGATACTCAATGTGTGGAAGCAAAATAGGTTTAATATAGATGGGAAATTTTCATCTCACACTACAAGGAATACTATGCTTTGCACACAGCAGTATTGGATAAATATTCACTACATGAATGAATTCACTTTATAGGACACAGAAGAAGGGGCTGAAAGGCATATCAAAGAAATCACTATCAAGCCCTTTTAAAATATTCTTAGGCTGATGAAAACCATTGAGCTTAAAAAAGATCATAGACTTGCACAGTGACACATGCCAACTTTGCAAAGCGCTTTCTTGTAGGATACTTTCATTTATATCCTGTCCTGGATGGTGGGGAAATTGATGACACAATTCTATTTAGATACACAAAAAACCTCTGTGTTTTTCAAGGTGAGGAAAAGAAAGGGTGGGAGAAAAACAGACAGAGAGGGAGACAAGTTCCAGACAGAGGACCAGCTGCCGATGTTGTGTGTGTGTGTGTGTGTGTGTGTGTGTGTGTGTGTGTGTGTGTGTTGGACATTCATCTTCCATCCTCAATATTTTTTGGGGTTTTCTCCTAAGGATATGGACGTGTGGCCTAGCCCTAGAAAGGTTAGTGAAAGGTTTTTGTTTTATAAGACACTGAAATTGTTTCCTTATGGCTAAAGAAAAACAGGCCATTCTTTAGCTTAAAAAAAATGGAAGCACGTGTAGCTATGCAGAGAGGAATACGTAGGTTTTGTAATTTCCTTTGGAAAAATGTCATAAGTTACTTTGAATGAATACAGTAGCTTTATATTAAAGATTATCAGCCAGAATATGTAGTCCTGGAAATTGTAGTCCCATTGCCTTTCACCTTCTGGACGAAGGCCAAATGAAAATATCTTCCTTATGGGTTAAGGAAGAAAAATCAGAGCTATTTATTTTATCTATGTAAATAGCATTTGTTTTCATTAAGGTGGTTCTATTTTATTTTGTGCTTAGTGGTTTTCTTCCCTGGGTGTCTGAGGAGCCTGAACAGAATGCAAAATATTGTATTTTCATTTCGTCTTAGGTACTCCTTTTTTTTTCTCTTGAAAAATGACCAGCTCAAATCCAGCTACTGTGGAAAAGCCATGCTGTTTTCTTGAGTACACAGCGTGAGTTCAGTAATCTCTGGGGCCACTTACTCTTTCTCCTTTGGGACCGGCAGGGCCGTGGGGTCCCATAGGACCAGCTGTACCCTAGAAAAAGACAGAAATAATATCAGACCCATGACAAGGGCTGCAGGAAAGGCAGTTATGATTTATCCCGGACTTTTCCTGGTGCATGATGCCTTAGGATGTCAGGGAGACGACATATCTTTATTCTCCATTCTTTTGGTCCAGTGGCTTTTCGAGAAACTCATGCTACAGGGATGAATTATATAACTGCATACTTCAGTGAAGCGTCTACACAAAAAGTCATACATCATGTTGAATTAGAGATTTCCTCCCTGACTACATGGAGCATCTTCACCTGGCCCCTCCACCCTTAACATGAGAAATGTATCTGTCCTTTCTTCCTGCCTCCTAGTCAAGTCCTTCCTCACATTCTCTGCCACCTGGACCAGGCACTCTGAGAAGCCTTGCGTTGCACCATTTAAGTGGCTTGAGTAGTTCTATGAGTAGAAAAAGTAATAAATGAGAGCAGTGTTTAAGAGTTCAACTCAGAATCTGTGAGGCTGTGTTGGGAACAGCAGGGGCTTCTAGGAAAGAAATCGCCCTTCTCGGTTCTATTGCTGTGGCTGGAGTCACTGGCTTGCTCCTTGCAGACCAGGCAACTGGCATGATTTCTTCTTATTTTTAAAAATTATTTATTCATTTATTTGGTATGGAATCTCACTATGCAGCTCAGACTCGTAGTGATCCTTCTGTCTCAGCCTCCCTAGCACTGAGATTACAGGCGTGTGCTATCATGCCTGGTTTTGGTGGTTGGCATGGCATGCCTGGGGTTCTGGGGCTGGCATGGCATGTGGTAGGGCTCTTGAGGCTGCAGAGGTATGTGGAGCGGGGGATCAATCTCAAGACCTTGTGCTTGCCAGGGCGGCGCTTAGGCTGCTGGAGCTATCTCCCCAGCCCTGGCCTGATTTAATGGTACAATTGACTTCTGGCCTCTTGGTTCATCCAGAGCTAGGATTTTGGTAGCAGGAGAGATTCCATTTGAATAAAGACAAGGGACCTTGATGCCCAGTAAAAACATAATCACTGCTTGAAGCAGGGTGTTGGAACTGAAAGCTTGGAATTCCTTTTAGATGATTCAACATGTAGCAAGGATGCCAGGTATACTTGCTCACTTGTCAGGAAGATTTGCAATGGATTGGCAGAGTATAATATTTGCAAATGTAGGAACTATCTCAGCATGATTTTTCTATAGGGTGTCCTTTCTATTCCATGACTCTGGTTTATTCTGTTACAACCTTGTAATATGAAAGAAGGCAAAACTTCAAACTCATCCTAAAGTTAGTAAATTTAATCATCTTCAGTGACATTTCTGACTGCTTCAACTCAAAATATATCTTTAGAAAACTTAAAAATATTGAGTATCTGTAGCTAAAATTGGAGTGATGGTGCTGGGAAGAGCCTGAGCACAGACAAAGGGACAAAAGACAGACAAGTTATTTCCACAAACAGAAACTTGAAAGTTAGTTCCAAAGAAGAGTTATTTTCTAACACGGACATAAATCTAAAAGGACAAGGAAGTTAAAGGACATTTATATTATTTGAACCACTTCAGAGGCCTCTGTCATGGAGTTACAGGGTTGCCAATTATTTTATTGACATGGAAAGGTCTGCCTGGGATGCTAAAACCATGAAGCCAATTACATTGGTCATTTTTCCCACTTAGGAAACTATCCAGACTTGAACTTGGGCTTTGAAGGATGTTCTGGGAGTTTAGTCTGTGCTTCAGATAGAGCCGCAAGCCATTCTGCCACCTGTGCTCTCTTCCACCATCTTTATCCACCTCCCCTGTTGACTCCAGTCCTAGGTGGCAGCTCATCACTGGAAGCCCTTGATCCACAGCCACAAAACATGTCAGAGTAAGACGAGGGACTGACTCACCCGGGATCCTGGCTTTCCGTCTAAGCCAGATGCTCCCTGTGTGATTGGGTTGGTAGCAGGGATGTTGGGTGTGACACGAATGGCAAGAACAGAAATTAGTATGAGGAACCAGAGAACATATGCAACACTTCCAACAACATAATAGGCAGTCACAAGATGCTGGGATGAATATCACATTGCTACATATTGTTAGTTTTAAAAAAACACATGACAATAAACATTCCACAGATGATGGCATTTTAATGACATTTCTATCAGTCAAACTCTTATTTAGAAATCAAGTTAATGAGGTTTATAAAATGGGCTACAAAGTAGTTACTGGTAACAGTAAGAGGCTCCTATCTAATTTCCATGTGAAATTAATTTTCTAGAGACTCATGTATAGGATATTTCATTGGCTTCTGAAGAGAAGATAATGCTGTTCTCCTAAGAAAGGGTTTCATGAAATACGCACATTTAGCATGTTAGAGAGCTAACACAGGGATAGAGGTACACATTTTAAAGGCAGTGTTTGTGAACAACAAATGCTAGATTTTAATGTTGAGATAATATAAACAATATCCAAAATTCATTATTTTCTGAGTTGTTTCTATTGTTCATGTTTGTCACCACTAGAGGGACTTCTAGGAACAGGAAAAAAATGGAGTGGGGGGGGGAGATCTTGTGACCAAAGGAAAAAATAACTCCCAAACTAAATGCTTCCATGAAGTTACTTCAAATAACCTTGGCATTGAAGCCGAAATGGACAAAGCCTTAGAAATCTGTCTTCTCAGGCAATGCATGCTTTTCTTTACCTGGAACTTCAGAAATAGTGTATGATAAAAAAAAAAAATGACATTTTGGATGCTTACAAGGAAGGCTTTTGCATCTTGCAGCCTAAGTGTTTATTTGTCGTAAGGATTAGATATGTTGGCTAGATCAAGCAGTACTTAAGAAGACAGAGCCTCAGACCTCTAGGGTCTCCTGGCAAGGCTGTAGAACTAGTTTCCAGTTTTATGCTTCAGATGTGGTTAATAAAACTAAAGAAAAAATTACCCCAGCTGTAAACTCTGCCAATGAGGCTAGACCATGTCCATTTTGGGTATTTAAAAAAAATTCCTTCTGTAGAATCCCATTATGATCCACACTGTCACAACAAATATGACTTCAGTTAGCAATGCTCGTAGTAAAAAAAATGTGACTTGCTATTATTTGTTTAATGCCACCACAGACAGAGCTTGGCTAAGCATTGCACAATACTATTAATAGTTCAAAATCTAAAATTAGGGGACATATAGAGAAATCATATTAAAATTTTAAATAAAGTAAGAAATTCAAACTTTCTTTTGGCCTTTGATTTATCCATCAGTTGCTACTATTATCATTCATAAATAAATGGAAAAATGGTAATAACCTTATATTGGTATTGTATCATATATACCTGAAATTGTGAACTAAATACTACCTAATGTTATAGAGCTTTTATGCCTATGGCCCATTGATCTAAACAATGTGACTTAACCTTCCTTCTTACAAAGGATACATTTCTTTTACTCAATAAGTCAATACACAGACTACGTCTCCTGTCCACCTGACTGATAAAACCCTGGGCTCACAGATGGAATACGTTAGAATTTTAAGCAAAGTATCTTTGAGAAAAATGGAACAATTATTCATCATCTTTTTCCTTCTACATTTTAAATATATGTAAAGACTATTTTCTATCACTGATTTTATGTCCTAGTTCACTAATGAAGCGACAAGGCTTTTTCTTTTTCTTTTTCTTTCTTTTTTTTTTTTTACCTGCATTCACTGGCTAAGAAGTATATTAAGAGTTGAAACTAAAGCCTCAGGTGCGATACTCCTTTTAAGGCTTTTAGTTGTTGCAGGAAGAAGGTTGACATAAAGTACATGAAAGGGAAAGTCCTTTTCTTACTAAAAATGAAATCTCAAAACAAATGAAAATCCTTCTTCCACACTGCCCATGTTGCCACAAGAACTTCATGATAGGGAATTTCCCAAACGAACGACATACAACATGTAGAACACCATGTGACTGATTAATGTCAGGGACCACAGCACTGAGCTCAGGCTACTGACAACGGCCAATTGCATACCTGCCACCAACCGAGGGCTACAATTTTTGGTAGCTGAGGAGAAGAGAGTTGAGGGAGGCTCCTACTCTGCACTATATTATGAAAGCATTGTGAGGATTTGTGAGTTAATGGGTGGTGCACACTTTAGAGGACAATAGTGGGATGACTGTCAGCCCAGAAAGAGGAGGGTTGGCACGTATGCAAGTGGAGAATGACAGGACATTTACGGTATTGTTGCGGGGTCATCCTCTGCCACCAAGGCAGAGATCAGAGAAACCAAAACTGGGCTGAGCTCTGCTTTGACATGGTATGTTTCCAGATTACAGGAATCTCCACAGTAAGATAGCTACTGAGTAAACCAGAGTTGTTACTTAGGGTAGAAAGAAAAATCTCAGTTTGCACTGAAATGGAAAGTTTTCTTTACTTACTGGAAGACCAAGGGGTCCTCTGTCACCCTTTTGACCTGGTTCACCCTTCAATCCTTTAACACCATTTAACCCTGGTTCACCCTAAATGCAAAAGCAAATGCCAATTGTGGTTGCTATTATGGGTGTTTAAACTGTGAGAGAAGAGAGCCAGTCTCTGAAATCATTGCATATCCCAGTCTTTGGTAACAGCAGAGTCAGGCTAGATCTGTCGTGCATCAGTTCAAGAATTAATGAAATATTTTAAGTGAATAAACTGACACGGAGAACAGAAAACTATTCTAGAAAGCAAAGTTCCCCAGAAAGTGTGTTCCTTTCCATCAAAAGATGCAGGGCTGGGCTCCTGAAGCTTTGTGCTTCATTACGGAAATGAGTGTGGATGCTGTTGTTGTATCTACACTGTTTGGATCAGGCAAGCCAAAGACAATCAGGACAAGGCGGCTCCATCAGAAAGGCCCACTCTGCTGGAATGAAGAACTGGAATATGCAGGACAAGGTTATAGACAGATATTTTAAGCCTTTAAGCATTTTGCTCAGGGGAATGAGCTCACATGTAGCAGCTGATGTTTGAAGTGGTGCCATTCGGCAAGTCCCCCCTCACCGCCACTGCCGAGTCAGTTCCCTACATGGATTAATCAGTAGAGTAGACAACAAATCATTCCTCCCAAAGGAAGTATGAAGATCAAAAGACCTGAGCGTAGTTTTAGTTTTACTAACTGCTCATCTCCTTGATGCAAGAATCAAGTCAGTACGAATTTAACTCAAGGTGACATTACAAAAGTCAGGTAAGTGGTGAATTCTCTTGACTCACTTTTGCAGAAACCCAGGAACACAGTGTATCCCTTTTCCATCAGAAACATGTCAGAGGCAAAGAAAGTTCTGACCATATAATTTTCAGTGTTTAAGTATAGATGTTAATTTGTCAAGAAAACCTTGAAAATTTGTGAAGATTTCAGACTAGGGGAGAGGTCATGTTCACCCCTGCAGAGGGATTTGTATTTGCCTGGTGTGGTATTTGTTAAGCATAGAGGGTCCAAGCCCCTTCTGGACCACAGTAGCACAGGGATGGATATCTTTATCACCTCCTGGAGGAATGTACTCTTGGGACCTTATGGGAAACTGAGTAAGGTTTAGCCCTGTTATTTATATATTTGAACCTTCAAAGGGTGACAAAACCATGAGAACTTTGGCATGACAGTGGATTTTCAAAGACAGGCATTGTGGTGCTGGCATAACAGGAAATCTAAGTGTGTGACAGTTGCTAAGTGTGGTTCTGGGAGTGTCACAGTCACATTCAGTGTGGGTCTGAGGCCTCAGGCACCCAGTGTCAACTGGAGATCATGGCTTTGCACTCCTGGCAAGCGGTCTTGGGTTGATGAACAGACAAGAGAGCATGCGAGGCTGGGCGAGTCCTTGGTGCGGTGCCACGCGTTGACAGGACTGGGCATTACAGAAGAAGGTCAGATGAAAAACAGTCAAAGCCAGTAGCAAAAAGAACAAATTCTTGCCCCAGAGCTATCAGTCATTATCTGGCTATGATTTGGGGCAAATAAGCTTCCTGGGCTTGTAGTTTATCAACTGTAAAATCAAGGAACTAGCACAGGTCATCTGTGAAGTCCTCTCCATTTTGTAATTTTTCCAATATCAATGATTTAAATGGGAACAAAATCATTTGATTTTACACATCAAGATTTTGGACATCTTCTTCTTTGATGGTGATGGCACATTGGAATCACTCATGGAATTAAAAAAAAAGTCCTGGTGGTTTCACTTTTAGTTATTATCACCAGGCTGATGTCTGGTGGCATCTTCAGATTCAAAGAGCAGCTAAAAGTGGGAAACAGATTTAGTTCAAGGTGAGGAAAAAGGCATGGAGAGGTTAAGTAACTACCAGGATCATAAGCGGAAAGTGATCTCTTCTGACCCTCAGCACAGTACAGGCCTTTAATATTCTGACTCTGGCCTTCGGAGAAGGTAAGATGTTATAAGAAACAAAAAGGCATGGACTTCTCTCATTGAAAAAGTCCTTACCGGACCCTGAAAAGGAAACT
The DNA here is from genome assembly GCF_000260255.1 of Octodon degus. Lineage (NCBI taxonomy): Eukaryota > Metazoa > Chordata > Mammalia > Rodentia > Octodontidae > Octodon > Octodon degus. The sequence continues at coordinate 21,834,201 of NW_004524592.1, read as the reverse complement.
CAGAGCTACATGATTATGACCAGACCCTGCTGCACCCTCTAAGCTGGGGTTGCCCCTGGCCTTCCTGATGCCTACTACCAACAACACTGTCTCTCTCCTTCTTTTAAAAGCACCAATTCATGGTGCAGAATCTTCAGGAGTCTATGAACTTTTTCTCAAGGGGTGTTATGGATGAGCTATCTTGATATTTTCTATTCAGAGCAAAGCATCAATGTAGAAGATGACAATAGCAACTGACACTTACAGAGTGTTTATCAACAATTGCACCAGAGATTTTTCTGAGTTTCATAAATGGACCTCTGAACATCACAGAAACTTTAAGTTCCTAGTCATGTAAATGAAGAATAAGAGTGTGTCAGTGATCTTCCAAGGTGACAAAACTTGTCAAAGGCAAACCTGAGATCAGAATACAGGTCCTCACCACCTGCACTGCCTGGGAGGCAGAGCGTGTATTTTAGGGCTAATTTTACTCCTCTAGGATGTCTTTGAGGTTGATCCAAAGGTAAAGACTTCTTCCCAGTGCAAGCTGCATTAATTCTGACAGGATAGAGCTTTTCTCCACCAATTTCTTTTAAGTCAAAGTGTATGAAATGCAGGTAATTATGGGATCCTTCTAGTAGGATATACCTGGGACCAAAACCAAGAGGCTGCCTTGCACAGCCACCCCAGGATATTGGTGCTATGCACAGCCAAGGATTTCAATTCATAACATCACACCGAGCTGGACCTACCCTGAGAATGTCATCAGTTGACTTCTGAATGGTTGACCTTAGTATATTATAGCCAATAATTTAGAAAACATACATAGTAACCCAAAAAAGCAAAATGAGGAAGAATTTGTTTCCAAGGGCAATCACTTAAATTTGTTGTAAGGCATGGTGTACTGTGAGATTTAAATACTTAGATGCTTAAAGGCTTAAAGAGCATCAACATTACTTGACAAATAAAGGAGGCAGGACAGACATGCTTCTGACGCCCTTCCCCATGATGGTCACAGTCAGGGGATTTGTTGGATTACCTTGGGTCCAGGAAGTCCATGGGGTCCCTGCAGATGGAAAACACACAGATTTTAATTGAGAATTAGTTTGTTGTTTCCCAGTAGAAATGAATTTTATATCAAGTAACAAAAGAGATGTAAGCCAGAATCTTGCTGAGCCATAGCCAGGGGCGGGCCATTGGGTATTACTGACTACCTATCCAAGTCCCTTCCCACTTTTCAACACTCAGCAGTAGAAAATTCATTAAGAACAATTCTGTCTGCTAAATACCAATGAACAAAAGGGGGAAATCCACCAGGGTTACATGGAAGAGAAAATAGGAAAAAAACTATTATGAAATGACATTGATCTCAAATTTTCATTTTAATCTGGTAGAATATTTGAGCTATTCTATGGACTTATATGGAATAGAGATAGGACACAAAAGCCCGAACATTTCTGAAGAGAAAGAAGCCCAACACCTCAAGTGCCAGGAAGAGCCAAAACCTTAGATTTAGATTTAGAAAGGGGTGGGGGCTAAACATTATTTAGGTTACATTTATCTCACAAAGATAAACTCTTTAAAGTCCTAACAATTGTTTACCAATAGAGGTCAATGAATACATGAATCAGGGTAAAAATATCATCATTGAAAATCTAAATATAGAAACTAATTATCAAATTAACTGTACAGTTCTTTAAAAGTTGCAAGTGAGGGGGCCGGGGAGATGGCTCAGTAGAATAAGCACTTCCTTGGCAAGCAAAAGGGCCTGAGTTCAATCCCTGAATCCGCAAAAAAAAAAAAAAAAAGTTGCAAGTGATTTAAATAAATATTCGGGGAGAAAATCACTTAAATAGGCAACACTGACAACAGCAGAAAAAATTTTGATTAAGCTGTGCCTAGATATTTATTTATATATTTCTACATTAGAATTGTATTTTCCTTTTAGATAAGTTGTGGAGAAATGTTTTCATGAAGTGGCTGCTATGTTATCAGGTATTCTTATCTCATTTTATTGATGATTTAAAATTCTTTTAAACTAATTTTATCATATGAACAGGATGCAAAATTTTTTAATTTAACCTTGAAACAAAGTGGAGGGAGCCTAAAAAAGCCATAAGTATGACATTTCTAAATTCCTAATGAACTATTTGGCTTTATGAAAACAAGAAACACAAATGGTCAATATACACATGAGGAAATGCTCACCACTACTGGCTATTAAAGAAAGGCAAATGAAAATAAGCCTGACATTCCATTTTAGCCCATAAGGAATGGTTAGTGTCAAGAAATGAAATCATAACAAATGCTAGAGAGGCTGTGGGAAAGAGGAATCCTCTGTTGTTGTTGCTGGGAACGTAAATTAGTACAATCCTTATGAAAATCAGCATGGAGATTCCTCCCAAAACTAAAACTAGACACTCCACTTGACTTAGTTATTCCCTTTGTACTTGTCTGCCCAAAAGAGTTAAAGACATCCTAATACAGTGGTCCACGCATACTCACATTTATGGCAGCGCAACCCCTACTAGCTAGATCTTGGAAGTGGCCTGCATGTCCATCCTCAGATGAGAGGATAAAGAGAATGTGGAGTATTACTCTGATACAATGAAAGATAATGTTGATTCATTTGTAGGAAGATGGATGCATCTTGAGATAATAATGTTAAGTGAAATAAATCAGACACACAAGCTTCAATATCACATTATTTCCCTTCTATGAGATCCAAAGTGTAAAGAGCTAATTAAGAGGCAACAGGAATCAGGGAGCTAGATTGTTCTCATGTGGGAATGGGATCAAGCGATGGAGGGTGGAGGGGAAAAGGTGGGAGGTGAGAAAAGGCATGAAGATGTGCTATATCCATGCACCAGCTCCACACAAGGAATATAAGCACTATGTGCTGCACAAGTGGACTGATAGAAAAACAAAGCAAACAAGGTCAATTGTAGTTGTGCTGTGCTGTGAAATACCAATGGTGTGGATGACTGTGGCTTGGATCATTTCAACGATGCTGCCTTTAGAGCATGGGAGGAGAGGAGGGTGAACACTACTTAACCTGTAGTTTTGTGTCTTTGGGTTGCAGAGACACCTTCAAGTTGTATATAGCCTTAGAGACTGCCTCTCCTGCCCTGCCCTTGCCTCATCAAGGTGTTTGAAGTACTCTGCCTTCTACCTCCTAGTCTGGATGCCTCTGTTATTAGTATAACATTGAGAATGACACTTGTTTGATGATCTCCTTCCTTACTGGACCTAAGTCCTCTGAGGCCAGAGCTGTCTCCATTGGTCGCTGCAAGACCCCTATGGCCACACTGGGCCTGGCTCAGGAAATCATCACAAGTACCCAAACCATGAAGGACAAGAGCTGTCCGTCTGCCCTCTGTGGACATATACTTCATCTTTCATCACACTATTTCATGGACACTTCATTCAAGAGTCTCAAGTCTTAAAGATAGCTAGAAGCATTCTTTAGTGGCCCCGGTTATTGCCTTAATTTGCTGCAAAGAGACTGGAGCAACGACTGGTTAAGCCGATTTGATGATGTTCATGCTGTGAGGTTGGAGTACAGCTTGCTGGATCTGTCTGTCTTTCCTCAACTCTTCTATCACAAAGCTACTCTGCCTCCCAGACATGTGCTCAGGAAGTGAACACCACCATCAGGTCTGTACATCTCAGAGCACCTCACATTTTCTGTCCATTCCCTGGAGAGTAGTGCAAAGTGCTTGCTGGCTCTTCAAAGGGATGCATTCATGCTTTGTCTATGGCGTACTCATAAATAAACAAGTATATCAGGAAGGGATGGGAAACTTACCATGGGGCCAGGTGGACCGTGGGGGCCTGGGGGGCCCGGCGGGCCTATGATCTGTGTATCCAAAAAACAAACACGGATTTAGTTACTTCATTTAGATAAGGCAGGTCAGCCAGGGTCGTATCATGCTTGGTTCTGCTAAGGCCATTAACAGCTGCAGAGAAGGAAAGCACTGCAGGAAGTGATGTTTGATTCTCTAGGTTTAGAAATTCCTTTATGAAAACACAATAGCTTAAAAAAATACAGTTGTACAAATGCACAAATAAATCAAATGTACATTAAAAGGAAAGAAGCAAAAACTCACTACCAAGAAATGCTATGCCACAACCACCAAGAAACTCAAATATTTCACTGTGTGCAGACAGGGAGCTGGAGAAAAGACAGAAGTTGTATTTTTTCACAAAACTCTACCCACGAGGACTGTGAGCAAACCATTGACTTTTGTTTTCCTCTTGGGGTCTGACAGTCCTGTGAAAGACTGCTTCTTAGACTACTAAGCCACGCCATCTCCTTAGGCTAAGGCGGTTGGTGTTTCTTTTACAGCTGAAAAATGCAGCAGTTCTATCTCTGCTGTTGGCGAGTGCGTGGCACAGGTGGATTTAGGGAGTCAGAACTCTGCTCAGTGTGGCTCAGCGGCTGTGCACACCCAGCCTGGGGACTTACAGAAGGACCTTGCGGGCCTGGTAATCCGGAGTCACCCTTTTCTCCTTTCACACCGTTGGCACCCTACGAAGAGCAAGTAAGAAGGGGCAAGTAGGCAAAGTGAGCTCCAACAAGGAAGGGACAGTTGAGTGCCTCTCAAGCCCACCATTCTCTTGACATTTAATATTATACACATGATATATAAAAGGAGGACTTTTCTCCTTTTATTTTAGCTTACAGACATATCCAGGATTATGAGTTATATACAAAATAAAATATAAAGTTGATAAAAACTAGATAGGGTCTGATTAGACAAAAACTTATGTAATATTAACTATATTGTGTTATAAATTATCTTTTATGGTGGACTCATTTCAAATAGCAAAGGTGAACCTTTTAAATTAGTTTCCATGGACATTTATTTATATGCTTTCTTTTAAAAAAGATGTAGGGCAGGTAAGTTCGCTACATCTTTAACAATAGCTTCTATATTTCCCCTGCAAAGTTTCAGCAAAAATTATGGGGAAATCATAAAAGCTCTGTCTGATAGTATAATTCACACGAGGCACACACCCTGGAGAGTAACTTGTATTTAATTGTTCTATATTTTTTGACTGACATTTTTTGGGTTATTTTATCATGATCAGTCACCCTGATATTATGTGTACTATACCAAAGTGAGCAATTATATTTATATTAGCATCTTTTAATGAAAACAATTCAGGAAAGCATGAAGAAGATTTGCTTTCTAATGCATTTGCCTATATGCTTTTGCATTTTAGTTCCCTAGATGGGGTAACTAGCCAATAATGCTTCAAATTGAACAAAATAAAACTGCAGTAGGAATCGTTGATTGAGCGTTCAGTTAATAATTCTTATGTAGTTTTACTTTGTCTTAAAAAGAACATATCCTAAGAAGTATAAACATACCGGTAATCCAGGAAGTCCAATTCCTCCTTTTTCACCTGGCATACCTGGGTCTCCTGTGTCACCCTTAGAGCCCTTGAGCCCCTACAAATGACAAGATTTGGAGGTACAAAGCATAGTGACACCCAGGAGTTACATCACATGAAAAGAGAATGCAGATCAACTTTGTCAGCAGGTAGATCGAATGCTACGATGACTCCATTTTCATTTTTAGGTAGAGTTGTTTCTCACAAGACCTGCACTGAATCAATGCTGCATCCCCATGTAAAGGAAGAGATTTAAATTCTACTAAGCCATTTAAACATGAAAAACATGAACTCAGGTTTTGCCATCCTTTCCCCTGATTTCATACATGTTACTGGCAGCCAACTCTATCTCATCAGTCCTGGAAATCATTTGGTGGCTCGTATTCTCACAGTACAGTGTACAATTTGAATGAGAATCTAGTGTTATAACAAAGCTCTCCCATCTCTGCCCACCTATTCTTCTCTTCTAACCACACTCAGAACTCCAGTCATCAGTTTTCAGTGGTCCAGGCACTGGACAGGTAAATCATTTACTGTACACTAGTGCTCCACGAGCCTTAAAACACTTCAACTTCTCCACAGCGTTCTTGTGTTAACAGCTATATGAGGTGAGCTAGACCACTATTTTTATTCTTCTTTTGGAGTGAGGAATTGGATAAATGTACACTTGCAGTGTTAACAGTTCTGAACCACCTAACCCAAGTACTGACACTGAACTTATTAGTAATAAGTATTTTTACCCTAGGGATCTCAGTCAGTTTGACCAGCTAGTTCACCCTGCAGAGAAGATGATCAGGCCTGAGGCTGCACAAACCTACTGGCCTCCTGAGGGACAGGAACACATCTATGCTTGTGAAGTATATCTATCTTGAGCACCAAGTTCAGAATCACACAGTGGGTGGGAGAGTGGGCTGGTGCCTGATTGGATGAGTGAGTCTTATGGGTTAATTGGACATGAGTGATGGAGACAGGCAACATGGTCAACCCCAGGAACCAAAGCTTGTAGAAAAAAACACAACTATTGTATATGTAGGACTATGTAGCAGCATATTATTATGCATATCAACTTATTTATAATAATGACAGTGGGAGAAGCTACACAGCCAGAGTTTTAAATCCTAAGGTGATCTCTCAATATAGCAAATCATTACTTTTTTAATACTTTTCTGTAGTGTGGCATATGACTTCAACATACAACTCTGATATTAACAATAATACTTCTCTTTCACAGAATCTATTGTACTTGTAGCTTTTATTTACTCTTTCTTTTATCTTATTTAGCCTTTCAGATTTTATTTGTTCTTTTATTTACTCTTTATATGCTCTGTAAAGAGTGTAAACCCTATGTTTACACATGCAGGTCTGACTTATTTCACTTACAAGTATGGTCTCTAGTTGCATCCATTTGCCTGTAAAAAAGTCTCCAGTTTATTAATTTTTTTTTTACAGCCAAGTAGTAGGAAAAGAGACTTCTCAAAGGGATGGAGCAATTGGAATAAGTGAAAAGAGAAAAGAAAGAAAACAAGAAAGAAAAAGAAATATATATGTATATACACAAGATAGCTTAGATAATTGTACTGCTGATTTCTGTTGATCTATTGAAAGGAACAGTTAAATACTTAAAATTTTTTGACCAATTTTGTATGCTTATATCTGGTAATCCAAACAACTAATTTGAAGACAACAATATGTAGTATAACAACCATTGTTGAATTCCTATCATTTTGTTTAGTGGAATTGTGTACTGTTTGTATTTTTCTTTTATTTTTTTTAATTCTCTTTAAAAAATTGCACTTCTCATAAACTTCATTTCATCATGAGGAATGTATGCTCACTGGCTGCATCGAGAATGTCCTTGTAGCTAGGCCTGGTGGTGCAGGCCTATAATCCCAGGTCTCTGGGAGGCTGAGACACAAACACAAGCTCCGGCCCAGCCCGAGCAACTTGGTGAGATCCTGCTCAAAATAAAAAATAAGAAAAGGACTGGGGATATAGCTCAGTGTGAAGGGTTCTGAATTCAATTCCTAGAGCCGGAAAAAGAAGTGGAACCTCTTTGATTTCTTATAAGTGCTGTGATTTTAGCCATTTCTTGTGTAAATAATAGAAGCTCAGAAAACACGGAAGCCCTTTCAATTAACCCCTTTTATTTGATTCTAAATGCCCACTCCCTCTTAGGAAGAATCTTAAAGAAGTCACCCAAAGCGCAGCAGCTGCCCCACAGCAGCCTCGAGACTGTCTTTGCATAGCCAAATTTCTAGCACATGTTAAAAGGGGGCACGAGAGAGAATGCCTACCATGCAAAGCCCAGGCTCTTTCCTTTCAGACTCTATCTACTGCACGAGCGTGTGAGCCTCTGCCTTCGAGGAACCCTACCCTACCCTAGGATTTTCACTGGCCCCCTTGCTTCTGTCTTTTCTCAGGATGTAGGAAATCATGATCTTTGCTCGGGAAAGAAAACATTGCCAAAATACATGTAAACAGTCACTTATTTTTCAGTAACTATGGTCACTGGCTTCAATCTTGAATCATTCATACTCATTGACAAAAGCCAGGCTTTTCTTCCTAAATTGGTGAAAATGTTGCAGATCTATTAAAAAGGTGCAGAAGAGTCACTGGTTGATTGGTGGAGGATATTGAGAACAAAATTTTTATTTATAATTTTGCAGATAAAAACTACAATCTCACTTAAAACCAAATGCTTTGTTGAGTTCATGTGGCTTCTAGAACAGATGGTAGAAAAGAAAGAGGATATCATATATCAATATCCAGGCATGACATTTTGGCTTCAAACCTAGAGTAAAAGTAGCATCCATCATGATATTTTAAATGAGTAAAGATATCATGTCTGCATCTTGTACTATGAATGACTACTATGAAGAAAACAATATGCAATGCATTAATTATTGTAACTGTCCTACTAACTTATTTTGAAACTGTCTCATTGCTATTTCTTTCTTAATAAAATTAATTTTTAAAAAAGAGTATATAGGCTTGAAAATTACCTGTTCTCCATCAGCTCCTGGGGTTCCTGGAGATCCTGGCTCACCCTGTTAAGATACAAACAATAGCTTGCTTCCATTTGTTATAGCTACCATAATGCACTAAAGAAAAATAATGCTAATTGGTTAAAGGCACAATTTGAGTTTTAACAACTGCCCAAGAGTATCCCTATAGGACTTGTCCTCACTAAGCACACTGGGATCATCCTCCTTCATGGTTATGTATTAAGGAGACTTGTAAGTAGCTAAGATGAATTCAGGGCTTTTATTTTTTTCCTCCATGTGAGAGGCAGGCTAAAAAAATGGTATAAGAAAACTGCTAAAAAGAACTGCATCACTGATCATATCCTCAAGCAGTGCTGACTGACTCAAGTTAGTTACTTTTTTCTTCCATTTTTTTCTTATTTTTAGTAAAAAGTAAATTAAGAATGAAATTCAAGACCTTGGCAATTTATAGCAATATTTTAACTGGCACAGTTTGAACAAATTTGTAATGATTATAAGTGTACTGTGTCCAGAAAAGACTCACTGCAGGATATAATAAATCAGATAATATCTTAATCCACAAAAATTACTTTTGATCAATTCAATTTCCTATACTATGCTAGGAATGGAAATAAAATTTATTGTGTCCATTATGATTTATTGAACTTAGACAAACTCAGAACATCTCAATTTTTAAAAACTAAGACGTGCCATTAAAAACAAATTTAAACAATATGCTAGAGATTATTCAAACAACACATAGCTAGTCACCTTTGTTTTAAAAAGTGCTGAACAAACAAATTCCTTGCAAGGGAAGGCATAACTTTATATCAATATCAACGAGCACTTGTATGGACCCCATTACAAATATCCCTGATTCCCAAACTGGAAAATTAAAAAACAGTTCTAAGTGTGAGAGATTTCCAAGGGAGATGACTTTTGGTGTACTTTGTAGAGTTGTATATCCTAGAACAGCTTCTTGGTGATGTTATAAACAGTGTTGAAACAGTTAAAGCTCCTTTCCCTGATAAAAAATCTTTAAGAGCCATGGGCCACAGTGTGAAATTGAAGCTTCCCAATATTTAAGGAAGGCATGATCTTGTCACTGTAGACAAATGAAATGAACAGGGGGCAGGACTGTCCTCATTTCCTGCAGTAAATATTATTATTATTTTTTAGTCTTTTTATTTATTGTTTGGTACAGAGTCTCACTACACAGCTCAGACTTGTAGTGATCCTCCTGTCTCAGCCTCCCCACAACTGTGTTACACGTGTGCACCACCACACCCAGGTTCAGTGGCCAGCATGGTGTTCCTGGGACCCATGTAACATGTGGTACCAGGTAGTAAGTATGGGTCTTTGTGCTGGCCACGCAGATGCTTAGACTGCTCAGCTATCTCCTCAGCCCAGTAAACATTATTTTACTGCAGGCAGATCTGCTGGTATCAGAGGCACCTGGCGTGGCCCTCTCTGTATTCAGACTAAATACCTAGCAGTCCTCAGGCCAGGCGGGATTGTTTTGCAAGGCTTATAGCTTTAAAATGTGGCCCATGGATACTTAAAAGACCAGCACAATTCATACCTGCCTTAGTATCCCTCCTTTAGCCCTGGATGTGGTTTGTGAGCTGTTATTTGATGCATAAGAAATCAAATGATTTTTATTTGATAAAGGAGAGAAAAATACTGATTGAACAGCTTCACTTTGGTCTGAGAAGGAGACCACAGAGGACACGTCGGACCCTTGATCTATGTCTGTTTTGCTGTCTCTTATTTACAGCTGCATCCCATCCAAAGTATCCCGACCTTCTCCAGGAGGCATGAGGGCACGTGGAAAGGACTGCGTTTGAGAACACACAAGCTCAATTCCAAGTGTACATGTGTGGAGCGGAGGGGGACGGTAGGGTGGGAGAGGACCAGCCCTTCCTGTCACCACCATCTAGACATTCCCCTGGCCTTTCCTCACATCTCTCTGTTCATCCCAAAGCCATCCTGAACTCCAGGCTTCCTATGCGACCTGCACCCATGCTCTTAGCCAAAGCTCTCCACTCAGGGCTATGTCCTCTCAGGGCCTGTCTCCCTCACTAGGCTGAAAGCTCTTTGGTGAAATGCTTTATTGATCCCCTTACTAGATTTTTGCCCTCGTCAAAGCAGAGGATCAAAAATTACTTACTGAAAAAATAAGTGAATACTACTTTAGTAGTAAGTTTTAGTGATGTCTTTTCAGCAAGCTGGCCTTTCTTTTGGGCTTCTGTAGGTGCAGGAGCGACAGAGTAAAGGTTTGAGATGTTGCACAAAAAGGGAGATGTGTTTGGCTTTCTTGATAGTTGGTTAAATGAGGTGGTGAAGCAGAGAACTTAGCCCCTACTTAACTCTTCCCAAAGAAGCCTGGAATAATTGAATAATTAAAGACCAGGGATCCAGACCCCCTTGTTTGTCAGACACAAGGACTTGTGACTACAGCATATTTTACATTAAATCTCTTCTCAACTAGAAGAGGGTGCAGGAATAGAAAGTTAAAAATCCCACACCTTCCCTTAATGTTATACATAAAATTGTTTGTAGCCAGAATCTGCATTCTAGATATGTCTTTCACAGGCAAAGGTCTCAGGAGGACCATGTTTTATATTCCTGTAATAGAAAAACAAAGTTTTCAGTACACCCGACTTCTAAGCACCTAGAACAAGAAGAGGATAAAAGCTGCTGTGTGCGTGTGTGTGTGCAGGACAAGCTTAGCAAATAAACTGGCTCACATGGCATAAATGAAGGGTGAAGTTTTGAAACCACTTGAATCTTCTACAGGAATCCAATGACGAAAGTCATATTTCAACATGTGTAGCTCAGTTCTGAAGAGCCAGCCTCCCTGGCCATGTGTTAATTGATCAAGCATGGTTGAATGACTAACCCTCAGAGTGGAGGGACCAAGTGAAAAACCATCAACAGAATTCACTGACAAGTCTAGGTTTCTACTGTTGATAGTTGGTATGTTTCATGACCTACAGATGAAGTGGCAGAATATCTGAACATCAATAATTAAAGAATGTGCTGTAAAATAATACTCAAAAGCAGTTCCTAAAATTGTGATTTATGAATGCTTCAGGCATGAAAGCTCCACTTTTTTTTTATTACAAAAGAATTGGAAGCAATTTTCTGAGTGTCAAGTAGATCGCCTTTGATCCTCTTCTCCCTAAAAACTGTCTTTTTTCCTACACCACAGTTAGTATTTCTTTAAATTTATAATTTCGGTTGAACCTGGTTTTCCTCTTGTTTGATATCTTCTAGTTTTCAATGTCCTTCCCTAAATTCAATTTCCGTTTCTCTGCCTTCTTTCCTAGACTTCCTTCCTAGTTTTCCCCTCATCCTTCATCTCCATTTCTTTCCTTCTTCTCCTAAGCTCTGCTGCTGATCTTGCTTCTCTAGCGTCGTCTGGGCCAGAACTTTTACAAACACAGCTACTTCCCATGGGCTTCTGTGCACTGTATATGATGGCAGGGAAACAAACAAACAAAGAATAACCTTTGGCCCTTGTAGTCCTTGAGGTCCAGGAGGCCCAGGGGGACCCTGAATGAAGAAAAGAACAGTTATAAGAAGTGCCAAGTATGTGTGTTGAAGTTCATGCTTTACGTAATAAGCATACTACACACCTCCAATATGTCTATCATACTCAGATACCTCCCATTACTGATTTGTAAAGAGAAACATTTCACAGGCTAATTATGAAAACTATATACTTACATGCTAAAATATAAACACAAATTATGTCAAAATGTTACAAAAATGCTTTTTACTGGTTCTGTAAGGCAGCTCATAATGGCCACCAGGCTCCTCGCACATCTCCTGGGATGAGCCAGGATGTTCTAACCATCAGCCTCCCAGTAGTTCCTGTGTTCCTAGACACACCGAACCTCTCCACCCCATGGCTTTTGATTTCCCAAATCCTAAACAACAAAGCTATAATAGTATAAGAAGGCCAAAAACTTCTAAGAAAAATGAATAGTGACTTTTTTCTTGACTTTTTAATGAAACAATGAGATTCAGCTGGGGCAAATGTTGCAAAGGTTTATTAATATAAGGAAACATTTAATATCAGATAATTGCATATCAGCACCATGTCCGCCTGCATGCATCAACACAAACACAAAGGCACAAACAGCAGAAACCATGCAATAGGAGTTACCGTGACAGTTAAGGTAGTAATCCTCTGTTGGGAAAATGTTTGGACAAAGATAGAGTTATCTATTTTGTCTACCAAAGTACAATCATATATTTCTGAAAAAAATTGACTTTCTGAATATATTCTATTAAGTCTGATATCCTATAAGGAACTGAAAAGATGCTGAGGACATTTTCTTCTATCTTCAATGCAGCAAACATGTTTTAAAATTATTTTTAGATTTTTATTTACAATCATCTTTAGACTTTTATTTAAAATTATCTCTAGAATTTTATTTTTCCTCACCTTGATGGGGAGAAATATATCAAATTTAAATTTACCTGGTTAAAATTGTGTTGGACAGTTGGATGCACTAGAGGTTTGCCAGTGTAGTTATGGACTGAGAAATTTGCTATTGATGAAAGTTCTACTCTAGGTGGCACTCTGACCAGAGAAAATGAACATGTCTCAATTGCATGTCTCTTCATCTTTTGCCCTTTGGACTCATTGGCTGAATTATAGCTAACTTTTTTTTTTGTATGTGTGCTGAACAAAGTGAATGGACATTGAAGAGACCCAGTTTCCTTAAGTGCTACGTTACTTTAACCAAAACGTGTGCTCTTGAATATGAATGTGTAAAACATGATTCTAATCCATGAGTCATGTTTCTCTATTAATACTTCCTAGTTAGGTCCTGTGTCAAAAGCTCTAAGGGATCTGCCAGCAACTTTGACTCCATAGATGAGAGGATGTTTTTTCCCCCTAGGGATCTAGTCAGAGAGCGACATGCATGTAAGCTTGCTGATGACCTCAGCCTACCACGGTCCCTGCAGTCCACTGCTCTGCCGCCATTTCTGATTTATGATGCTGTTGCTGTTTTTACTAATGTTGCAAAACGTACTCCTAACATGTTCTCTATGACTTCAAACACTTCCATCTTCAGTGACAGGGTATTGTCATTCTTTAGAAAACAATGTTATATGTGCATGTAGATGGTTAAGGTTTGTTTCCCATAACAGAATCAGACCTGACCAATATATGCAGCTTTAGAGAAAACATAGCAGCAGAGAAGCAATGCTTCTCTGACAGAGGTACGAACTGGGGCAAATTTAAATACACACACGCATATATATGTATGAATGAAATAAGGGGACAGATTTCTATATTTGTGAGACAAAATATCACTAACTTTATTCTCAAGGCAGTTACCTAGAGAAGGAATCGGAGTATTCCTGCTGTATTAGGGGTGTTTGAGCTACATGGTGAATGTTTACATTTAAAGAAATATTACAGTATAAAAACATATTGCCACCAATTTCTTTTGCTTCAAAGACACTTAGCATTCTTGTCCCTTTCTGAAGCAGCTCTGGAAGCTCAGTGAAAAGGCAGCCCTGTGAGAATGTCACAGTGTGTCCCCATCCACTTATTCACCAGCTCTGGCACTGTGTGGCATATGGCTCTGGCCCAAAGTCAAAATGGCCAAGAAAGGTCAATGTTTCACATTAATTCAGAGACATTGAGGCAGCCATTACAGCATAATGAAAGGTACTCTGTCTGCCTCAGGTAGTGGAGAAAGAACAGCGGGGTGAATTCAGAGTGAGGGAGTATTTCAAGGGGGATCAACCGTAGAGCACTTTTTAAACAATCATCATATTTCTTGATCATACCTCATAGTTATGTAAAAGCTACTCCTTTGTTTCTAGGGCATAGATGAGCCATCTAAGATTATTAGAAAATTGTAAGATAGAAATTCTTCCTTTGTCATTGTCTGCCAGTTATACATTGCATTTTTAACTAGAAAGCAGGATCACCAAACCTGGTAAAGGCAAACAACCTTAGAATTTGGACTCAGATTTTCAGGGGAAGTTTTATATTTCCACTATGTGGACAGGTAGTGGAATACACGATCCTCCACACATGCGTGTGCTCTAAGTTCCACACATGGGCTTATTGTTCCAACTACAAGAACACCAGCTTGATTTTTCTGTTTTAAAACTTTAAGGCTAATAATGTGTTTTACAGTAAGCTGCATAGCAGAGTAATATTATTTACAGCAAAAGAACTAACAAGTGGGTTTACAAGGCTTCATTCCATAAATATGTTTGCAATAGCTGAAATCACACAGGGTTCGCTCTAGCTCATGAAGAACACACGATAGCAAAGTCAGGGAGCTTCACAAACACACCCTTGTGGTCACTTTCGGTTAGCACCAGAGAACAGATATGCAAGGAAATATTGAAGTTGCATTTCTTTGGACTTCCTACAAATGGCTTCTCTAAATAAAAGCTGCACAATCCTAGCAGGGTTCTTTCTTGAACTCCATTAATGATTGGAAAACCAGAATTTCTGGTAGCAATGAAGGAGGACGCAGTATCCTTTGGTGACACAAGATGTGGGGCGGGAGGCCTGCACTAGAGCCACTGCACCCAGGTGAAGCCCTGCAGGATGCCTAGTGATTTACTACCGGGGATATGGCTATGAGTCCCCTTAAAAATCAAGGTTATTTTCCATCATTTTTTGCTATGGTCCAAGTTTAACACTTACTCATGATTTATATGAAAGAGCAGGGTTAATTTAGATGGTGTAATTGCCTGAAAAGGGGCACCAAAAAGTTTTGTTGCTAATTGTTAAAACTTAACCACCTTAAATAAATACTGTAACTTAAAGGAATATTTATATAAACAAAAATTTCATTTCTGCAGAGCAATGTGGTTTAATCATCTAATAGGATGGACGGAAAACCATTTGTAAAATGTTAATAGGGATAGTACACGCGGCCAGGTCTAGGCCTGGGAAGACAGGGAAAATGGCTTCACAAGAAGTTTGCAGCCGTATGGGGAAGGTAAAATAGGACCACGCTACTTTCCTGCATCTTCTTTGGTGGTGGAAGGAAAGCAAAGAGCTGGTTCAAGGTTTTTACTTCACAATTTCTGCTCCAGTTGAAACTGACTTTGACGAGCAGTTTGCTCTATGGGTTTTGACTTTTTTTCAATTAGCTACAAATGAATGCCTGAGAATTCCAAATGCCAAATTCAGAATAGAACTGTCACCAGGACATGGTACACAGAGCACTTCAACTGTGTAAGGTAGTATTTTGTCACAGAAGGTGAGCTTTTTTAGTCACAGAAGCTATTTATATTCTTCTTCTTCTTCTTCTTCTTCTTCTTCTTCTTCTTCTTCTTCTTCTTCTTCTTCTTCTTCTTTTTTTTTTTTTTTAATTAATTTATTTATTTATATTGTGTGTGTGTGTGGCCAGCTCAGCCCACCAGGTGGCGGGGCTGGCTGGCATGTGGTGCTGGGGGATTGAACCGCAGTCCCTGTGCTTTGTTTGGCTTAGCTAGTCCTAAGTAGGCGCTTTAGACCACTGAGCCATCTCACCAGCCCTTTTTTTTTTCTTTTTTTTATTTATATTATTCTTGACACTTTTTCATAGACTGAAATGTTTCATAGAATCACAATTTTCAATAGAGATAGTATAAAATGTTATCTTTTAAATACACTATTATTATAACAACTATAATAAGCTATTATCTAATTACACTTGTTGGTAAACTTTTTATAGGAGGTAATAATGAAATGAAATCTACAAAATGGTAAATATCCATCACTGTTTAGAAAATAAGATTACATGCCTTCCTTCTCTTCTCCATCTAATGGCTACCTAGCTGAACTGATGTTATTAGGGACTCTTATCCCTACAGTGCTATGTTAGGAAAACCAGTAAATAGTTTTGAATGGAAAGAAAAATACAAGCTATTCACAAGCATAACACATGGTTGTCCCACAGCTCCATGAGGGTAAAATCCCCTTGGGTTGGGTGTAAGCAGGAAAAGGTGAATATGGTAGATGTTGACTTGCATGTCATATAGAACTTGAGATGAGAAAAAGAAATCAGAAGCAGATATCCTTTTAACAGTGAGCATTAGATTTTTAAGCAGCACAGTGAAAAAGAGTTCAGGAGCTCCTAGCAACAGCCCTAATAATAATACATCCATAGATGCCTAGGAAAGCATCTGTCCTATTGGCATCTTCATTTTGCAGCTGAGATCTGTAGAAGACAGAGACAGCAACTCCTCCCAAATGGCCCATGTAGGTTAGGTAGCGGTGCAAGACCGACTGCAACACAGATTTTGTTTTCAGACTAAGGAGAGGTCAAATGCCAGACCATGTTCAAAGAATGCTTTAAAAGCTCTTGCACAATTTTCAGAAAATCATCAGAAAGATTGAAGTACTTTTTGAAAGAAAAGAAAGCAGATCCTTCTTTTAGGTAGACACAGGAATTATAGCGCCCTTGAAGCAGTTTAAGAGAAATGCGCAATCCTACTAATAAATGAAGTTTTAAACAATGCTCCTATATTTTACTATGTAAGGAATAAATTTGAAAACACAGTAGGCACACTAAGCTTTGTGTTATTTTGTCTCTCCTTCCCCATATGCAGTACCACCTTGCAGAAAAAGGTTAACAATTTAGAAAAGTGGGTCTAGAACATGATGTTAACTTGGCAGTTAAAGAATGCATCCAACCTACTCAGGTTGAGGGACACAAATTCCAACTGTTGACTGAACACACCCTCTGAACCTCTCTCCAGGCATGAAACATGCTTCTTTCTCTTTGCATTTTACAAAAATAAAAAAAAAATTGAGTGAAAAGTGGACTGAACCGAGGACATACTTTGTTCAAACTAATAATAGATGCTTTAGTAGTAAAAATGCTAATGGTAGCCAAGGAGCCACAAAAGTATAGATCCATCACAGTTCGATCCCATTAATGAAATCAGGACAAAACTGAGGGAAATATTTAAAGCAACCAGTTTGGCTTTAAAGTGAAGAAATGGTTGTACATCAAAAGGACACTGACTCATTCAGCCCCTAACTAATCAGGACAGCCCTGCATGGCCAGGCAGCCTAAGCATAATATGTGTTTTCAGTCACCAAGAAACTTGAAATATAGTAAGGAAAAATAAAATCCATTATGTGGTTTGAGAGCAATTAAATACTTACTGACTGGGCCCTGAATACTGATGTTAGGATTATAAGGAGGAAGCCCTTGTGGGGTAGCAGTAGAGTTTAGGATAATGCTTAGACAAAAAGAAAGGAAAAAGGAATGGAACAAACCCATCCCCCAAACATATATGTGTACATAGATGGCAAGAATCACTAAGCCAGGGAAAACTGTTGTAGGAAATGAAACGTTCTGCACAAGGGCAGAATCATAGAGCCTTAAAAGTTAGTGGGAAGAATTTTGGCTTGATAGATAGGCAACAGGGGAACCTCTTCAGTCCCAGCCCAGGCCTGGCACGTGAGTGAGAACTTCCGGCATGCTCTCAGGACCCCTCCAGACTCAGCCCAAGCCCAAGCCCAAGCCCATCGAGTGTGGGGGAGAACTTCTGCCTGCTGGACCCCTGTAGATCCAGCCCAAGCCTGATGTGTGAATGAGAACTTCAGCCATGTTCTTGGGACCCCTCTGAACCCCTCCAGAACCAGCCCAGGCCCAGTCCCAGCTTGTGAGTTAGAACTCTCGGGACCTCTCCAGACCCAGTCCAGACCTAGCATACAGGCCTGGGGTGAGACTCTGCAGCTGAAGTCCCTGCAGAAAGGCTAGGGGCCAGAACCACCCAGCTAATCCACAAGCAGTATGTCTTGCTAGAGGGGTACAACAGGTTCACTTCCAAGAGCTGCAGCAGGAAGAAGCTGAGCACAGCATCTAGACCTAAGCCAGGCACAAATGGATGAATTTAAATTTTGTAAATCTGCACCCAAATTTCAGTAGGTGCTAAGGTTATAACTGCACCAAAGCTCTACACCAAAGGTCAGAGGACAGTGCTAGACAAAATGACAAACAGATGGAGCAAAATGCAATCTCAGGCTCTGAGCCCACCCAGAACAAGTGCAGAAGACACTAGCACAGAAGAAATTGGGAATCACACAGCTGAAATGTCTGAATCAATAGCGTCTGAAGTAAAGAAACAACTGCAGAAAGATATAGAGGAACTCAATCAGAAATAACCTTTGAAATAAAAAAAGAAATCTTGGAATTAATAGTGTCTAAAGTAAAGAAACAAATGCAGAAACGCATAGTGGAAATCAGATCAGAAATAATCTCTGAAGTAAAAGAAAGGATAACTACAATGAAAGAATTAATAACTGCTTCTCAAGAAGACATTGATTAAAAAAAAGTAGAGGAGATTAGAAAAACGATGGAATCCTTCAATGAGAAATATAGGCAAGAAATAGATTACATGAAACAGAGTCAAAGAGATACAGAGGAACAAAATCTCAATCACAAGCTTGCAAAACCATTTGAGTGAAAGTGAAGACAGAGTTTCAGATCTTGAAGATGCTGGTGCAGCTAGTGAAAAGGTAAGAAAAGATCTCTTCAAAACAACTAGGATCGGGGCTGGCGAGATGGCTCAGTGGTCTAAAGCACCTACTTGGAACAAGCTTAGCAAACCACAGGGACCACAGTTCAATCCCCCAGCACCACATGCTGGCCAGCCCCGCCCCCTGGTGGGCTGAGCTGGCCACAAACACACACACACACACACACACACACACACACACAATAAATAAATAAATATTTAAAAAAAAACAACTAGGATGATGGAAAAAATAATTCATCACCTTCAAGACGATGCAAAGATGAACATGAGACTAATAGGTATCAATGAGAAAGAAGGAGTCAATACAAATGATATAAAAAGAATATGGACACAAGTAATAACAGAAAACTTCCCAAATATGGGTAAACAATCTGACATTCAGGTAACCAAAGCATACAGAACTCCAAATAACTTCAACCCAATTAAAAACACACTGAGACATGTAATAGTAAAGATCCCAGAAATCCAGCACAAGAATAATATACTGTAAGCTGCTAGAGAAAAGAAACAGATCACATTTAAAGGAAAACCCATCAGAATAATGGCAGACTTCTTTTCACAAACCATGAAGTCAAGAAGAGCATGGAGCAGAGTACTTCATGTCCTCTATGAAAACAAATTCCAGTCCAGACTACTATACCATGCAAAACTGTCTTTCAAGGTTGATGAGGAAGTGAAATACTTCCATGAAAAAGAACAGCTAAAGAATTTTACAATAACAAAGCCAACCCTACACAGACTACTAAAGGATGTTCTACAGAGGGACCAAAATGATCAGAATTACATGAATGAGAACAGAAGGAACCCATTAAGGACAAACAGTTACACAGAAAAAAAGGAGTGAACAACAGCAGGTAAATAACATGTTAATAATAAGTCAATACATCTCAAATATAACCATCAATGTAAATAGATTCAATTCACCAATTAAAAGAAATAGACTGGCACAGTATATTAAGAAACAAAATCCAATAATATGCTGTATATAATAAACACACTTAACTCATAAAGAAATTCATTGGCTGAAAGTCAAAGGATGGAAAACAATACTACACGCCCCAGCAAATAGACCACATACTAGTTCATATATCATGTTTAAGTATATGCAAGAAAGCATAAATTATCCCATGCATATTATCTGACCAAACTGCAGTGAAACTGGAAATAAATGACAAAAGAAACAAGTAAAAAACCATAAATACATGGAAATTAAACAACACCTCTTCACCAACCAATGGGTCACAGATGAAATGAAACAAGAAATTGAACGATATCTACAATTCAATGGAAATTCTAAAACAACTTTGGAATTTATGGGATGTGATGAAAGCAGTTCATAGCTGTGAACTCACACATTAGGAAAATAGATCAGGAACAAATAAATACCCTAATGCTGCACCTCCAACATCTAGTAAAGGAAGAAAAGCCAAACCAAAAGACCAAAGATGGGAAGAAATCATAAAGATTAGAGCAGAAATTAATTCAATTGAGAAGAAGAAAACAGTTCAATGAATGAACCAAAAAGCTGGTTCTTTGAAAGATTAAATAAATTTAATAAGTCCCTAGCTAACCTCATCAAAAGAGGAAAGAAAAAATTCAAATACAAGCAATAAGGAGTGAAAAGGGTGTAATTATCACAGATCCAGTGGAAATTAAGATGATCATCAATCGTTACTTTGACAATGTTTACTCTCACTGAATAGAAGACACAGAAGAAATGGAAAGATTCCCAGAAAGGTACAAATTACCACAACTGAATCAAGAAGATATAACAACTCTTAATAATCCAATAACAGCCAATGAAATAAGAAATGTAATAAAAAACCTACCAACAAAAAAAAAAGTCCAGGTCCTGATGGATTCACAGCTGAATTCTACAAGACATTTACAGAAGATATAATCCCTACACTTCTCAAATTCTTCAATGAAATTGAAAAGGAAACAGTTCTCCCAAATCATTCCTGGAGGCAAGTATTATACTGATACCAAAACCAGGGAAAGACAACTAAAAAAGAGAACTACAGGCCAATCTCCCTCATGAACATAGATGCCAAAATCCTGAATAAAATCCTACCAAATAGAATATAGCAAATCATCAAGAAGATTATACTCCATGACTAGGTAGGATTCATCCCAGGATGCAAGGATGGTTCAATATACCCCACTCTATAAATGTAATACATTGTATCAAGAGAGCCAAATCAAAAAACTACATGATCATCTCAATTGATACAGAAAAGGCTTTTGACAAAATCCAACACTCATTCATGTTCAAAGTCCTACAGAAAATTGGAATAAATGGACTCTACTTCAATCTGATAAAAGCCATCTATGACAACCCAACAGCTAACATAATTCTAAATGGGGAAAACCTGAAATCTTTTACTATCAGATCTGGTATAAGTTAAGGATGTCCTTTATCACCACTACTATTCAACATAGTTCTGGAATCATTAGCTACAGCCATTAGACAAGAGAGAGAAATAAAAGGAATAAGAATAGGTAAAAACGAAGTTAAATTATCATTATTTGAAGATGACATAATACTTTACTTGGAAGACCCAAAACACTCCCTGAAAAAGCTACTAGAATTAATACACAAATTCAGTAGCATAGCAGGATACAAAATTTATACCCAAAAGTCAATAGCATTGCTCTATACAGATAAGAAACACAGAGAAGGAAATTAGAAAAACAATACCTTTTACAACCTCTTTAACAAATGGGGCTGGAAAAACTGGCTCTCTACATGCTGAAAACTCAAACTTGACCCGGGTCTATCACCATGCACTAAAGTCAAGATGTATTAAAGATCTAGACATTAAAATGGAAACACTAAATCTTCTGGAAGAGAAAGTAGGAGGAACTCTTGAAGATATAGAGGTAGGCAAAGAGTTCAAGAACAAAAATCAAATCGTGGGGGTAATACTTGAAAGAATCAACAAGGGGCCTCCTCTTATTGAAAAGTTTTTGCACGTCAAAAGAAATTACCAACAAAATGAAAAGACTACCCACAAATTTGGAAAATATTATAACTAATAAGCACTCAGACAATGGTCTGCTCTCCAGAATTTGAAATGAATTAAAAAATTAGGGCCAGAAATTTAAAGATCCACTCCAGAAATGGGCATCTGAGATGAACATACACTTCTCAGAGGATGAAATTATAGAAGCAAATAAACATATGAAAAAATGCTCCACATCACTGGCCATCCATGCAATGCAAATTAAAACAACACTGAGATATCATCTCACCCCAGAAAGAATGGCTATCATAAAGAAATCAACCAACAACAAATGTTGGAGAGACTGTGGGGAAAAAAGAACTCTTCTCCATTGCTGGTGGGAGCGTAGAATGGCTCAACCATTCTGGAAATCAGTGAGAAGACTCCTTAAAAAACTAGGACTGGAAATCCCATTCAAATCAGCTATCCCTCTACTGGGAATTTTCCCAGAGGAACTGAAAACATCATATCATCATTACATATTTGCACCTATGTTTATAACAGCTCAATCTGTGATAGACAAATCTTGGAAACAACCAAGATGCCCATCACCTGAGGAATGGATGAAAAAGATGTGGTATTTTTATACAATGGAGTATTACTCAGTTATAAGGAATGATAAACTTGAAGCATTTATATTTAAGTGGATGCCACTTCACTTTCACTCATAAGTGAAATAAACCAAATCCACATGTGTAAATATCATATAGTCTCCCTAGTATAAGAACTCAAAAGAAGAAATAAAAATGGAAATGTATAACACAATTAAAAGGAAAGTGAGAACTTAAGGATTAGACAGTGAACTGAGGGCAAGGATGAAAGCTAGGAAACATCACAGGGGCAAAGCCATACATTTGCATGCACACGATGGGTAAGGCAATGATCCTGAGAATCTTCAGCAGGTTTTTGAAAGTAGTGGTTAATTAGTAGGATTCTCACCCTGACTAACTATATATGCTGATACCTATGAAATAAGCAACTGCACTGAAGATAGCAATGTGTAATACTAGGGTCATGCTTTGAATGTCGGTTATTCTGGTCTTCTAAATATGTACTGCTTGTCATTTCATACCAATTGCTGCCAAACTGTCCCTCAAGTAAATGTTTGTTTAAAAAATGGGTAATGAATGAAAACAAGAGACAAGAAAAAACAAATGTCATAGGACTGTCCTGCTACAATGCTGTATATGGTTAGATTTCTAAATTTCTGTGTAAAAATATGTATTTTTTATTGCTATTTTAAAAGTATTTTTGAAGTTTTTTTCTCCACATTCTGTAGGGATTTATAGTTTAACATATCAATACTTGATGGAAAATACCTGTTCCATGTTATGTTTGAGATATTTGATATTCAGACAGATATGGGGTTAAGCTCAACAGTCTATGTTATAGAGCAATAATATCATTAAGCTTCCCTCCTGGAGGGTTAACAACGTAAGTTTGCAGACCAAAAATTAGAGAAAAAGAAGGACTGCAAGGACAGCCAACATTTTGGCCCTAGCCTTTCAAGATCAATGAGGACTCAGGACATTGGAGAACCTGTATTGTAACACCCTGTAACTCAGTTGTGGCCCAAATTTACTGATCAAGGAGATTATGTGGCCAAAGAGGAAAGTGATTGATGATGTAGAGTGTGCCTAAGGAGAGTCACATGGAGAGGAAACATTCTCTCAGGCTTTCACAGAGACCAAATTGGTCAAGCAATGGCCATGACTCATCCACATGGCTGACACTGACAAAGGATCTGCAAAGTGCAGTACAGGGTTTCAGGATAAATCCTGAGGGGACTTGATTGAACTTATCCGACACAAAAGTTACATTTCTTGTTATATAGGTCTTGCTTTATCTTGGTTCTAACCATCCAGAAGAAAAGTATAAAAACAAGTTATAAAGTAAAGCCATATTAATATGCTGAGCTGTAAAATGCGTAAGTCAACAACTTCTGACATTGCCAGTGCTAAGGATAACCCACTTCCATTATGAACTGCTGGACTATATTGGATAACTTTGCTGAATTCACATACCTCCAATATTTAAATGGCAATGGAATACTTATCTCTGACAAAACTAAACAAAAAAAGGGGATATAAATGAAGGATCATTTTGTATCTGTGTATACAAAATTGGATAAATATACAGGTATTTTCTCTTAATTCAATGAGAAGAAAGATTTGTACTGATAGTGTTTGGACAGGGTATCACATCTGCATCTTGTACTATGAATAACCACTATGAATACAACAATATGCACTGTATTAATTATCAAAACCATCCTACTAATCAGTTTTGAAACTGTCTCATTGCTATTTTTGTCAATAAAATTAATTTAAAAAATAAAATTAAAAAAATTTTTAAAAGACAGGCACAGGGCATCATTTAAGTTTCTGAGAAAATCAGCAATTAAAGTAATGGCAGCTTATCGGAATCAGCCTTCGGATGATGCAAAGCTTAGACTAAGGGGGCAGGATGGCAAGGAGAGAAGCGAATTGACCCCGGGATTGTTAGGGTGTAGGAAGGAAGACAACAGGAAGTGGCCCTCCTCAGGAAAGGACGAAGAGCAACAGCAAAAAGCATTTCAAGCAAAACAGCAGCCCTGGTGAGAAGGAATGGATGAAATGCTGGGAATAGTTTAAAATAGCTAAAGTTTCTAGCCTGAGAAACACAAAGCTCAAGGCAGCACTAATGGTGACTGGTTAATTAAGGAAAGGAATCATTTGGTAGTGGGGAGAGATAACCAGCACACTTGTGAGTACTGGTGGAGCCAAAAGCATGGCCTGTCTGCAATGGAGTTACTGTCAGATGGCTGGGGTTACCCACGCAGATTCAGTCCATGGATGAATGAGCTGAGAACCAGGTATGAGCTATGTGGAGGGGTTGCTCATACTAAGAACACATCAGAGACTTCTGGAGACTGAAAGTTTGGAGGTAGACAGAGAAGTTGGAAATATCAAACTAGAATGGCTCCATCAGAGGAGAAAATTGGAAGAAATGAAAATACAAGCTCAGAGAGACCAAATGAGGGAAGGATTTCAAAAGGAATGTGGCTTGGTGTAAATGTTACCCAAAAGTCAAGCAAGTTATATACACCAGGCTTTACCTAGGCGGTGTCAGTGGCCTTTGTGAGGAGTTGCAAAGGAATGATGAGAGGGACTAGAACGCAGGGAAGGATGACTAGGAAGCAATAGTGGTGGAGAAAACCCACAAGGCCTATGTTTTACTTATTGGAAGGAAAAAGAACTAAATGGTAGGGGTAAGTAAAAATACTTAGGGCAGAGTATGTGCCAAGCTCTATTTTAAGTGAGTGATTGACATTTTGCCTAAGAACTGATACCACTACTGTCTTCATATCACGGGGGAAAACAGAGGCACACAGAGGTGAAAACTTGCCTTAGGTAACATAGTGAGTGAGCAAAAGAGCCGGAATTTGAATCCAAGAAGCTCCCATTCCAAGCATACAGGGCATTTAGTTGCTTTACAGAGCTCCCTCTTCTCAAAGGAGGCACAAGTTGCTCAGACTAACAGTTTATACTTGATGAGGGCTAGGAACTTTGGGAGGCAGCATCAGAAGAAAAAGATATTATAAACTGGCACCCTAGGACAAGCCTGTGGTCCTAGCTACTTGAGAGGCAGAGGCTGGAGGACTACCGGTTGGCCATTCCTGTCTCAAAAAGGGTGGAGGGTTTAGCTCAGTTGTATAGTGCTTGCCCAGAGTGTGAAGCTCTGGGTTCAAGCCCCACTATTGCAAAAAAAACAAAGAGCCCCAAATGATATCAATAAAGATTCCTGGGGCAGACAGAGGATGAGCTCAGAACAGGGAGCCCGGGGGCTTTGAACAGTGGCCTGCTTGCTGTGACATCAGAGGGTGGGAGCTCAGACTGACCCATCACCTCACGTGTGTCAGGATCCCCTCAGCCTCCATCAGGGTGGGAATGGCCACTCACCTGTAAGGCTTCGTGGAGGTTGCCATTGTAGTCTATGATCTCTGTGGCTCCCGGATCGCCTTTTTGCCCTGGTGGACCCTACAATAGAAGCAAATCAGGGGAAACTCACAGGAGTTAGACTAAGACGTGAGAGCCTGTGGCAGAAACAGGAGCAGTGCCCAGCTCTCTCTGCCTTTCCCTTCCTTTTCAAGACCCAGCTGCACTTCCAAGAAGATAATCAAGTTCAAATTTTCTCCCTTTTTGCAAGAAGGGAAATCACTTACAACTTCCTGCCTATGGTAGGTTAAATACAAAAAATATGATTTTTAAAAGCATATAAGGTTTAACCTCTGAAACTATTTTCTGGAAATTGCAAAATATAGACTTGTTTGATGCGTGTTACAAAATTCTGTTGGGTTCGTCTGTGTTCTTAAAGCAACGGCAAATGCCTCTCTCCTCATCTAGATCTTACAGATTGCTTCCACTTTCTTTAAGAAGATAGAGCAAGTTTCCATAGGGAATGGATGGCTTTCCCAGTGGGAACAGAATCCCATAAGATGAAAGCAAACAGGAAACAAAAAAAAAAAGAGAATGTATGATATATTATGTAGACTTCTATAGACAACATGTATTCTAAACGAGCTCTATTCATTATATCTGCTGTATAACTTCCATTAGTCATGTCCTAATTCCCAGCCTTGTTTCTAAAGGCTTTAAACATATGGGAAATTGCTCTCTTTATAATGTAATTGTTTTAAGTGAAAAATGGGAAATTCTACTGGGTGAATGAATGGCTGTTCTTTTGCGGTTGCTCACTTAGCAGAAAGTAGAGATGATTTTTTTTTTTAAGATGATTTTTTTAAACACTTCTCAATAAAGCTTATGTTATGTGTTAGATTCCACACAGACACTATTCCTGGAGACTAAAAAAGAAGAAAGGACTAAGGAGAATAAGCAGAGGAATAATTTTAGCAGCCCTGTTCCAATGCATTCTTACCCCAGGTATCTCTCAAAAAGTTACATGAACAGTACTTCAGATCTGGGTTTGTAGGGGCTGAGAGTTTAGACAAAAGGTATACTCACCCTGGGTCCCAGAGCTCCAGCATCCCCTTTGTCTCCACGATCACCCTTTCCCAAGGGAAAACAAAAAAAACGAAAAAGAAAATATTTCAATTAGTACTAGGGCCAATGATCTAGAAATCTCTCAAGCCTAAGGACATAGTCATCACACATAGCAGCACTTTTAGGATGAACTTCTGAAGCAGAAAAACACTATTGCCACCATGGCACAGGCTTCTTTAGGATGTAGCTTGCAGGGAATTACAGATCCCTGTTCAGACAAGAGGCTATTACTATCTACCTGTGACTCTCACTGGATGGGGTTTGCAAAAGCAAAGCCAGTGATTTCATTTCCAAGGTATCCAAAGTAAACTTCCACTCTTCATACTACATTATGTCTTTGTATGTGAAGGGATTTAAGACAAAAGGGAAAAGGGCCAGGCAACTGTGTTTGTCCTTAGGAAGAAGAGTTTAGATAACTGGGATGGAGAGGAGGGAAAGCTCATGCTTGGGAGAACAGAGAGGGGCACAGGCTCTGCCTCCCTGCAATGATGAGAGCTGGGAAAAGGGGAGCTGTCGGTTCAGGGCCCTGGAACTCTGCGCTGAGGGGGAAAGTGCCCTGCTGGACCAGGTGGCTGGGATAAGGTCAGGGCA
The DNA here is from genome assembly GCF_000260255.1 of Octodon degus. NCBI lineage: Eukaryota > Metazoa > Chordata > Mammalia > Rodentia > Octodontidae > Octodon > Octodon degus. Next base: position 21,806,670 of record NW_004524592.1, on the reverse strand, counting down.
GGGCAGCTTGCTCTCTTTTGCGGGGCGATATGAAAAAATGTCTGAAGTTTTATTCATGATGTTATATACTAGGAATAATCTTTACAGATACCAGAACAGCCAAAGCTGTCAAAATTCTCAGACATCTCCACTGATAGCTTGGAGAAAAGATTTAAACTTGTGTAGAGTTGGTTGTTCTTTAAAACAGCTTAACGTACACACACCTTTTCATAAATGGAATTCAAAGCATTTTCTTTTCAGACTATGTATTTCTATAAAATGGATAAGGATCATCAATGATAAACAGGATTCCAACTTTCCAACCACAGTATGCTAATAGCAATGACTATAATAATTAACTTTGCTGCTGAGAATTAATTAGCTTTGATCTCTATTTTCTTCATTTTATACCCATTTTGATGTTGTTAGCTAGTGCCATTTAAAATAAAACACAATTATCCTAGCAGTATGTAAGTTCTTGCAGATAGGATAAAGGGACTAATTTCGTTGGCCAAATTTTAATGCAATAAAGGGAGCTGACTAACTGAAAAAGTGTTATTTGAATGTGTATCACACAGATAGGCAAGAAAATGAGAAGTAAGATTATACAATATGTAATTTAAATTAGTTATTTCTTTCCCAAAGAAGCGCTTTTCATGAAACAGGAAATATAACTGCTCTTGAATAGTCTAAAATATAAGATCACACAGAAACGTACTAAGAAAACTAAATGTTTTGTGACATCATTACAGGAAAAATTTACTGCAGTCCCTGTGTGGAAGGTTAATCTAAAATAAGATTCACTTCAGAAAAGGCAAAAAAAAAGCACAGATGTGGAAGGCCCCTGTCCCAGCCAACGGTTACCAAGTTACTGACCTTTGACCCCTTTGGGCCTCTAGTTCCTGGTTCACCTTGTTTCCCCTATTAGAGGAGAACAGGAAGATGACAAAGAGAAAAGGTCACAGGAAGTAGGAAAAAGGAATGAGCAATGACTCAGAACAATGGCTTAACCTGGAAACACTTTAACAGCCTCGAGCTGTGTGTGTGATGGCGGTAGGCTGGTAGGCTGAACATCTTCCAGTGCTATCATCCCATCCCCTGCTCTCCCCACTGACCTGTATGCCCTGATTATTCTAAAGACTGCGCACCCACCTGCGGGTGGGGGAGTTCTAATGGTTCTTACTAATCTCAGTGGTCCTTGTCTGCATAGATTGCATTCACATCACAGACTAAATCATTCCCAGGTTTCAAGGAGGGGTTATTAAAATAAGTGTGATTGGATTAGTTTGCAAGAAGCTCAGATGAGTAAAGATCAAACAACTAACTGTTTAGTTCTATTATTTTCAAGGTGTGCCAGCAGGTCATCACAGAAACCAACACAGCACTCACACATTTTTCTTTGTGGGATTTAATACACAGCTAGAGATAAGGTGTGAATGTGATAGTGCCCCCCCCTTTACATTTGGTTGTGTTATTAAATGTGTTCATCAATCAGAGCATAAGGCACAGGGTTAAAAGTTGAATTGTAAGCCCCCTTCCCTTTTTTGAGACAAGGTCTTCCTGTCTCAGGCTGGCCTTACACTTGGCCTCGTGCCTCTGCCTCTTGAGTGCTGGGATTACTGGAGTGTGCTACCACACTCAGCTGTAATCCCTTTTGAACTGGACTGGGGAGTGTGCATGTCAATAAGCTATTGGTGACTTGGGTTGCTGAGGAATTAGCTTCAAGTTCCAGTGAAAGTAAGTGACATGTATGCTCAAACCAAAGGATGTAGTCTTCCATGTTAGAATACTGACCTTCGGGCCAGGGGCTCCGGGCTCCCCTCGCTCCCCTCTTCCTGGGGGCCCTGCCTCCCCACGTTCACCCTGTCATGGAGTATAGAACAGATTAGTGGCAACCCTACAGACCCTGTAGATGAACACGTGAGTTGAATAAAACCAACTCAAGCAGAAAGTCATCATTTATTGCCCCGTGCTCAGCCCTGTATTCATCCCTTGACAGGGATAATCTCAGGACTAATCAAAACACTCTGTGATGGTTAATTTCTGTTGCCACCCTGACTGGATTAGGGGGAGCTTGGAAAGAATAGTTTCTGGGTCTGTCTGTGAAGGTATCTCCAGAGGAGACTGCTGACTGAGTGAGGAAGATGAATCCTCAGTGGGGAGGTTGTCGCCCCCTTTGGCCTGATCCTAGACTGAGGGCCAGAAGATTCTCTATTGCTTTTGACATCAAAACTCCAAGTTCCTTAGCTTTCAGCTTCCAGGCCTTGGACAAGTGACCCCTGCATCCTCAGGTTTTGACCTTGTACTAAGTGTTCACTGTCAACTCCTCCCATTCTGGAGCCTTAGGACTTGAACTGAGAACTACTGGTGCTCTTTCCAGCCCAGACTTCTCAGCCTGCATAATCACAAGAGCCCATTTCCCTGAAACATTTCCTTCCGTCTGACTGTCCACCCATCCACCTATCCACACTTCCTGCTCTCTCCTCCTGTCCACCTATCCCTCCATCCCTCTGTCTCTCCATCCTTCCATCCGGTTGTTTCTGTCTGGAGAACTCTGACTAATACACAATTGCACAATGTTTGCAGTATCATCCCATTTTATATGTGAGGAAGTGGTTTGGTGACACCTGTCTGACAGCTACTCTAGTAAACAGAAGGACCTTAAAGGGAACAGAGGAGGGCCGTCATTCTCTCTCAAGACAGGAATATATATCTGTTCTCTGCAACTACTTTTAAGTACACCAGCAAGAAGCCTGGTAAAGTGATTAAACTACAGGCTCTGTAATCTGACACCCTAGAGTCTATTCTTGGCTCTACTAACTTATCAGTTCTGCATTTTGAGGTACATTGCTTAAGTTTTGTAAGCTTCAGCTTACTCGTGAAATAGAGAAATGTACTAATTTCATAACTTATGCACAGCACTTGCCTGGCAAGTGCAATGGCCTGAGCTCAATCCCTGATTCTACAAAAAAAAAAAAAAAAAAAAGCCAAAAAACCAAAACTTATGCACAGTGTTCAGGGTGGTGTCCAACATGCAGGTACACAGCTTTTAGTAGATGCACTGCTCTGTGAAGCGGAAACATGGCTACTGTTCTCAAGGAGCCAGTGACCCAACTAGATGGGCAACTGCCATTTGATGGAGAGCCTTGTGGCTAGGCAGTGGGGCGGAAGAGGAAGCCCCCCTCTGTTGGTCTGAATGTGGGAAACAGTCTCCTGGAGGGGAAAGGTTGGCTTTATTATCCTGGTTGATGGCAGGAACTGTATAGAGCAGCTTCTCAGTACAAAACTGTTATTATCCATGTTCTACAGATGAGGAAGCCGAAGCACGAAGAGGTTAAGGAGCTTGCCAAAAGCCACAAAGCTTTTAAAATGAGAGAGCTGAAATTTAAAACTAGTTGCATGCAAGTTTTCATATTGAAGTATTTTGTGCATTTCTGATCATTTTCAAAGGATAAATTTCTAGTTGGGGAACTGATCCCGTGGTGTGAACATTTTAAGATCTTGCTAAATAGCCTCCCAAGAAGATGGTGCCATTTTTCACTCCTTAAGCTCAGAATGGAGAACGTTTTGCCTTCCACGTGATGGGAAGAACTTCAGTAATCAGACAGACGTGGAGCCCTACTGCGGATGGTGCAGTTGTGCGGGACAGGGCTCCTCTCCTCACTGGACCCAGGTGGGGAAGGAGAAAGAAGAGGGTTGAGTGCTGGACGGGCAACATGGAGCTCTGGGTTCCAAGGTCCTTCTCTGTGGTTCCATGAGTGGATGTGTGAGGTATAGGGCATGTTATGGTCACTGATGGAAGGACAGGGTGAGGAGAGACTCAGGAGGTTTCTCAGTGGCCCAAAAGGTGTGAGGGCAGAGTCCTAGCTGGCAGGATCCAGGACAGAGGAGGTGGAAAGATGGCTCAGCAGCTGAGGCCCATCCTCTTCCTCCTCCTTCTCTTCCTTCCCACTTCTTTTCTTTCTCTTCTTGGCCCCTAGTGAGCCTGAGAAACTTCTCTTGGTATAGATGACTTTTATCTTAAAAATGTCCAGTATTTTCTGTATGTTTTTAAATTTTACTTTCAGAATTTCAGAATAATTCCCCCAAAAAATCAATGCAAACTTAGTTTAGGGAAAATGAAAAATGAACATCTTAAAAAAAAATCCCATATCTGTAGCTTATCATAGGAAAAGACTCTGCAGAAAAAGGTCTGCCCATAGAACTACTCTTTCTCACAGTGGCCCAGCCCTTTTCCTGGTCATGGCCTGATGTTCCTGCACTTGTTTGTCTGTTTCTCCTTCTCCTGCCCCAACTCTTCTACCACCCACTCCAGAAGGCAGACTGCTTTTGTTGCCTTACTTCCCATTCTCAAAGGCAGAAAAAAGAAGTAGCAAAACATTTTTGTGTGTGTGTGTGGAACAAATAAACAGTATTGCTCAAAGTATTCAAAAACGCTCTGACTGAGACATACTTTCTTTGGACAGATACGGGTCCCCAACAGGCACTGATGTAGGCGCCTGTAATAGAACGGTACAAACGACAGGTTTTCCATTTTGCAGGACATCTTTCTTCATTACGTCCACTCTTCCCTAGGTTGTCAGGGAAAAGTTCAGTCTTAGTGTATTTTTTTAAAGTCTGAAGTTAGTATTACAATTCCAGACTATCCATGCAACTGAAAAGCCATAGTGTTTGGTGGAAAGAGAATTTTTAATAGTCATGACTTTCTCTTATGATACTGAACAGGATTAGGTAATTCAGCTGACAAGAACCTCAAGATACTGCTAAGAAAATGAATTTCCTATCAACCTGCCTGTCAGTGGGCACACCACACAGGTACCCTAACACCTCCTCTCACTGGAGACTGAGAGCGGTATTTGCTCTGCACAATCGTGCTGCCCCATTCATTGCAGAGATTCATGTTGACTGTGCAGTTCTGCACCCGCATCTTTCTTCCTGAAACTGTTGAGCAGTTTAGTTAACTAAAGAGAAGATGCTTAGGAATGAACTCCTCTTTCTCCTGCCTGGGTTCCTTCTGCTTTTTCTTGTATCACAGACAAAATGCTACCGACCCTCTCAGATGGCTTTCACTGTGCCATATGTCTCGATCTTCCACACAGCTGGAGCCACAGAGAACCCAATGGTTCTCACAGCAACAGAGAATGTTTACTATTCTTTCTCTTTCTCTTCTTATTCTGGAAAGGTATGTCTTGTGTGAGTCTGTGCAGGCTAAAACAGGCATCCTTCATCCTTTGTTTATAAGCCTGACAGTTTATGTGCAAAAAGCAAGGTCTTAAGAAAACAACAATTTTGCATAATCCCACTCTGTTAGCCCTCCCTCGGGCCATGCATAGTTTCCATTTACTAAGATTATAGTTATTTTCCTTTGACCAGTGGAAATCAGGACCGTCCCATCAAAACAGACCTTGAACATATTTCTTCAACTCTTGGAAATCATCCCTGGCTTGTTTCTGATGAATGCAGTACACATTGAGACAAAGAATGCTATGGAATAAAAATAAAAGAGTACAGTTTGATGTAATTTTTGTCTCTTCTTTGATTCATGAGCCTGTTGTGAGACAGTTGCACCATCCAGGCTGCACCATTTTATGTCTTCTTGGGTAGATAAAACAGAACTCTGGCCTGATGTCTGTTTTCACACGGCAGCGTGCAGTAGTACTTTTTGGGCCCTCTCTGGGGCTGCCAAGTAGCAGATCAGATGAGATGGTTTTCATTACAGAATATGTCTGCAGACGTCATTCAGGGTGGGTCCTTTTGGAGTGAAGCCCTCGGGAATCTATGTGACATCTGCACTTGCCTTTGAAGTTGAAGAAGTGACCAGGATTGTGAGTGCTGGATTTATGAGCCCAGGCTGAAGTGGGTGATGAGGTGCAGGAGTTAATGAGCTCTGTCTTTCCTAACTCCTTTCCCTCTCCATGGGGCCAGAAGGCTAACAGCATTGGAACAGTTCAGCAGGAACCAGAGAACAACTGGACTAGCTAATGCATCCCATCACCCTGGTGTCTTGCCTGAGGTTTTCTGGAATTAGCTTCCCTTTTGTCTATTTCACATCATGCTCCTTTTAGAAGGTTGCTAATGGGCAGGCTAGTTCTTTGCAAGGCAGAACTACCAGGTCACCTCAACAAGTAGCAGCACCCCACATTTCAACATAGAGGACAAAAATATCAGAAAGGCAGGCAAGAGAGAGGATTGTACTTACTTTTGTTCCTGGTAAGCCTGGTAAGCCTGGTTCCCCTTGAGGACCAATAAAACCTGGTTCTCCCTTTAAAAAGATGGCAAACAAGGTCTTTAGTTGGAGGACACAAAGTAGACAAAGCCAAACTCATCTGCTCTATTGGGATTTTATTTTTTTGCTTATACACAGTGTTCTCCCCCACCAAAGGAAGCTATTTACTATAAAATTAATGAGAATTTGGTTTAATCAAGTGAAAACTCTTTGAGCAACATGAAAGTATGTGGTGAAATAACAAGATAAATCTCTTATAGCTTTTTCTCTTCGTTGTTGTTGAGTGTTGCTTACCACTAACCAGATTCGGCCCACCTGTATAGGGGTGAGGTGTGGTACTGGCCTTGAAGACAGGCCTTAGGGACCTTGTGTTATCCTGTCCCCTTGAGCAGGGACAAGATTTACTGACCCATGTCTGGTGAGCAAGATATGGCAGAAGTGATGGACTATGACTTCCGAGTCCAAGATGCATGAAGACTGGGGCTTCCTTCTGGCATTCCTGCTCTTTCCCAATTGGAAGCCTGCCTTGGAGGAGCCAGCTGCTGTGTCATGAGCAGCCTTATGGTGTAGCCCACATTGCAGGGACACCAGGAGCATGACCCTGGGCACCCTACCCATCCTCCTCATCTTCTTGTGGGAACACTTGCTGGCTGACACGTCACACCAACCCATAAGGGACGCAGGACCCCAGACACCTGGCCATGCTGTGCTTACATTTTCATTCCTCAGAAATGGTGAGATAAATCATGTTAGTTGTTTTTAGCCATTAAGTTTTGGGGTAAGATGGCAGGCAGCAATAGGTAACTGGTTTAATGGCTAGCCATGGAAGGGAGTCCAGAATGTTCTATGTTTCCTTTCCATGAAAGGAAATGATCTGTCCTTGTCAGACTCTAAAACCTTATCGCTACTACCTGATCTCCACTAGCTGCAGTATAATAAAAACCATATTTGCTCTCGGTTCTTGATTATTGGCGCAGATCTCCTCGAATACTTGCACGTTAGTGAGTGATAGGAGTGGTGAAATGCATCCTTTGTGCCCCACCCAATGACAGCTGAGCCTGTGCAGCTGAGGTGACTCCTACTAGGGACCTGGGTAATTTCAGGATGGGAACTGGGGCCTAGAGGTCCAACCTTGTGGCTGGGGAGGGAGGCTGGAACTTTCTTCTCTACCTCACACTGTCCTGTAGGGGAGGTCACCAATGGTCAGTGATTACATCAATCTTGCCTATGCAATAGTGCCTTATCAAACCAACCTGAACAACGGGGACACAAGAGCTCCCAATTTGGTGAACATGTATGTTCCCAGAGGAACATGGACCACTTCAAGTCCATGGGGACAGGGGCCCTTGGGCTGGGCATTCTTCTAAACCTTGTCCTAGGTACTTCTGCATCTGACTCTTTATTTTTATTCTTTATAATAAATGAATGGTAACCATGGTATGGTTGGCAAGTCAGACAAAAGTGTAGACAAGCTGGGAACTCAGTATCTGTCATTGGCAGCTGAAATGAGGCAAATCTCACATGACTAAGCTCTAAATGTGCAGAGTCTGATAGTAATTGGAATAGTGTCAGAGCAGGATTGAGTTGCAGGGAGGAGTCAGAATCAGAGAGTTGCAGAATTAGTTTTGGAAAAGATGCTGCACATTAGGGGGCACAACGCCCCCCCCCAGCAAGTGTCCCCCCCTGCAAGTGTTCCCATTACTTTTAATCTCTGCAAAGTTTTATTTTCTTTTTAACTACTTAAGCTCACATTTAATGGTTTAATTACTTAAAAATCTAATAAGTTTAAAGCAGAATCCATGGTGGTTCTATGTCTACATTTCTTGTCTTTCTCTTGCTTAGATTATTTCTGGAGCTTCTGTTAATGTTACTCGGCACATCAGATTGTTTTCTAAGGCAGCAGCAGTTCAACCTTTGTTTTATGGTACTTGGAGTTGAACAGGAAGATACATAGAAGATGTTTTATATGACATGTTAACGTGTCAGCAACTGTTTTCAGATGAGCATACTTTTAAAACATGCTGTAGAAAACATTGGGAATGGGTGGGGAACAAAAGATGTCATGGCCACAACACATGTAGTGTTGATAAACAGCTCAGGTGATTTATCTCTGACTTGGGTGCACATGGTCCTGATGTAAGTGAAGAAGTAGGGTGGGGACTAATACTTTAGTTTATTGTTGGAAACTTTCTACAAATGTCTGTCCTACCATCCCCAAAGCCTTCCACCTAATGCAAAGGTGAATCTGCAGGCAATTTTCGGGTGGATCTCAATACAAGTCTCAAATCTATTTGGAGAAATCAATTGTATTTCTAGTAAAAATAAACACATTTAACTTATTTCAGAAACAAAATATAGAAGGAACAAAATTTATAAATAAAATGTTTATCTTAATAAAATGATATATACAAATAAATAGCCCCTCACTACACTCAAAAGACATGATGCATTACATCAACATTAACGTTATTAATAATGATGGTCAGGAAGTTTACTGAAAGTTAGTAGCCTGAAAGTTTATGGGTAAGCAGGAACTCTTACATATTTTTAGGTAAAAATAAAGTGATGCACAGCTAGTTCAGTAGAAGCACTGTTAAAGCATACTAGGAAAAGAAGGAAAGAGCAAGTGCTACAGAAAACACATTTCTTATTTAGGTTAGCACTCAGTTTACAGAAAGGTGAAACATGCCATTGCATAATTCACAAAATTTTACCACCTTCCTGGCCAGACGAAAGTTTTGTCATCCTTTTATTTATCATAGAAAATATGCTAAATTCCCCTTATAGAAAATTTACAGTGGAAAACAGAATGCATTGGACACTCTCATCAATGTTAATATTATTGATACTTGCTCATTGTAAAGGTTTTGAGTGTGATTAGTTTTACCTTCTATTCCAAGAAAGCATCTATCAGATGTGTATGCCCTACCTGTCGCATGTTTGATATTGATTTATCAAAGGAAGTAGAGTCATCTACTCACAGTTTCACATTTATCTGCTTTGAGGTCTCTCAGTCATGGTGGAAACATGACTGGCACCCTCCCTGTGCCTTGGAGGGCTATGAGGGGAGGACAATGAGCTTCAGGATCTGCTGGGGTCATGAGGACAGCAATACAGCACAATCTTACACTGCTCGGGCTGTTGTACCAGCAGTTCCCAAAGTGTGCTCTATAGAACTCTGAGGGTCCCTGAGCCTTTTGAGGGAGTCCTTAGGCTCAAATTATCTTCATAATAATGAAAAGATATCATTTATGCTTCTACTTTCAAAGCCCTCATGAGTACACAGAGTTATGGAAGCTCATGATGTGGGTTCAGAGTCCACCCTGCACCTTTCCTTCAGGAAAATCCCACTTGGAGGGTTTGGATTAGAATCAAAGAATACCATCACCGTGTCTACATAGCCTCCTGAAATAACGATCCCCTGTTCCCATTGCTTATCTGCAGGAGGTGAGTGTTTCTTCAACTGTTTCAACCAAAGCAACAAAGTTGAAACAGACTGAATGTAGACAGAAAAGATAATCCAGCATTCTTCTTGTGAAAAAAAAATTGGTCTTGTCTTGGAGAATGCAGCTATATTTCATAAAACATATTATTTAATGTTACAATATTCCTCAGCTTTGATTTCTAGTAGAGCAACATCTGTATCTCTAACCTGCACAAGCAAAAGATCTTCTATCAGAATTCTGAAGAATGGAAAGGGTTTCTGAGGCTCAGTTTTTCAGAGTGCTAGTTCAAAAGCACAGAATTGAGGTGAGAGGGCTGACTGCATGCTGGGGCACCAAGGTGCCACATGGTGGAAGATTCTGGATTCTACAAGGGGAGCTTGGTCAAGACTTTAAAAAAAAAATTGCTAGTAGGAATTTAACTCAGAACCTTGCGCTTGCCAGGCAGGCACTGTGCCACTGAACTATACCCTCAGTTCCCAGACTTACTATAAGATAGCACAGGCAAAGCGTTTAACACTCACCCTAGAATTAAGAGCACAGTAAATACTTATTATTTTTCCCTTGTCTTATAGGTGCAAGCATGTTAGCTGTCATTCCTTTATCATTGGTAACAGGAGCATTATGATATTAGCATTGTAATGGGTAATATACAAGGGGACTTCTTGGCATCATTGAAAACTCTAAGTTTTCTCATTTGAGTGTGTTATCATTTTATGAGACAATATCCATCTACTGGGGCATTTAAGATTGTAAAACTAAAAGATATTTAAAACACATCCGAACTGGGCCAGAGAGATAGCTTGATGGTGTAAGCACTTGCCTGGCAAGCACAAGGCCCTGGGTTTGATCCATGGTACTGCATGCCATGCCAGCCCCACGCTGAGCCGGCCACTGAAACTGGGCATGATAGGCACCAAAACCGGGCACGCGTGTAATCCCAGTGCTAGGGAGACTGAGACAGGAGGTGCATAGTAAGTTCTTGTACCTAATAAATAAAAATAAACCAAACAACACATCACTGCTATGTGAGAAAATAAGTACTTTGCCAAGTGCAAGCATTCTTCCTCCCCATGGGAGGGAAGGACAGGAGGGCCATTCCCACTGAATGTCCATGAGTAAGTGTAATCCTTTACAAAAGTCTTGCCTCTAAGGACTGATGGACAATTTAAAGATTCCAAAATGTCTTAAAATATCTAAGAGAAATGCAATAACAACATAAAATCATATAAAATACTTGCTTATGATATGAAAAATAAGTAGTAATTCTACTATACAAAGGTGATCAAAAATCCAGTAAACTTGAAATTTAAAAATGTATTAGGGTAAAAGGCACATTGAGATTAATCTCCCTCAAAATATCTCCTCTAGGCCCTGCTTCAAATATATTTATTCTACTATTTTTGCCACTTTCTGAGGCAGTTTTTGAGTTCTCCTTCCTTTTAATTAATTTTATTGAGAAACAAATAGCAATGAGACAGTTTCAAAGACGACTAATAGGACAGTTTCAATAATTAATGCATTGCAAATTGTTGTCTTTGTAGTGGTTATTCTTTTTTTTGAACCGGGAATTGAACTCAGGCCCTTGCACTTGCCAGGGAAGCGCTTATTCCACTGAGCCATCTCCCCAGCCCCTTTAGTGGTTATTCTTAATACAAGATGCAGACATATCCTGTCCAAACATTATTAGTACAAATCTTTCTTCTCATTGAATTAAGAGAAAGTAGCTCTATATCTATCCTAACTATTTTGTATATACAGATACAAAATGGTCCTTCATTTGTGTCCCTTTTTTTTTGTTTAGTTTTGTCAGAGATGGGTATTCCATTGCCATTTAAATATTGCAGGTGCGTTAATTCAGCAAAATAATTCAACATAATCCAGTAGTCCATAATAGTAGTAGGTTATCTGTATAACTGGCAATGTTAGAAGTTGTTGACTTGAGCCTTTTACAGCTTAGCATAGTAATATGGCTTTATTTTTTATACTTCGTTTTTATACTTTTCTGCTGGATGGTTAAGACCAAGATAAAACAAGATCTATATCTAACAAGAAATGTAACTTCTGTATCTGACAAGGTTAGTCAAATCCCTTCAGGATTTACACTGAAACCCTGTACCACAGTTTGCAGATCCTTTGTCAGTGTCAGCCATGTGGATGAGTCAGGGCTATTGCTTGACCAATTTGGTCTCTGTGAAAGCCTGAGAGAATGTTTTCTCTCCATGTGACACTCCGTAGGCACACTCTACATCATTGGCCATGGAGGAGAGTTCTCCTTCCTGAGTGTGTTTATGAGATGGGATCAGCATGAAGGTGGAGGCTGCTGCCCAGGGCCTCCCCACAGGAAGGCGGGCCCTTAAAGCCCTTGTGCTGTTTCCTCATCCGCCTCTTTCACTGGCTTTAGTGCCATGTGCATTTTGGCTGGTCCTAAAGTCATGAAGAGCAAACATGGGAATTAATTCAGGATATCAGGGTAGTCCCAAGAGCTAAACTAAAGTCACCCAGGAAAGAAGATTTCCACAGCTGCTTCAGAAATTGGCAAGAACCATGAGAAAGTGTGTCTGCACCGAGAGGGAAGACTCTGAGGGCATCAATGATAATGTATCTTACTGAAAAAAATTTAAAAATATCCAAGAATTTCTAATGTTTTTGGCCAGACCTCATAATTCCAATTGCTATTACCATGAAGAGGAAAGAGAGTCAGGGGAGGTCAGGGTGAACAACTGACATGGCCAGAGACAAAATGCTATTGAGAAATCATCTATAGAATAGATTGGAATATGCAGGAATGAGATTATGTAAATTTACAGAGCAACAAATGAGAATTATATTGGCCTATGTAATAATTTGCCATCCACTTTACATATTTAATCTCATTAACCAATGTGAAATAGAAGAATGATAAATTGAAAATAGTTTTCTCATCTTGACCTGAGTACACCTGGTAGGAAGAGCTACCACAGAGATCAGAACTGTGCTGGAATTAACTCTGACATTACTTTTAATGAAGGAAAGAATAAATTGAGTTATTTTTTCATTTCTTATTTACCAGCTAGTTACTTGAATTAGAAAATTCAAAGTACAACTTCAGTGAGGCAATTTTAGGAAAAACATTAGAATATAAAGCAGGGATCCTCTGAAAAGGGAAGGTGCTGGCCACCTTCATCAGGGAACTGGGGATTTAAGTAGCAAATGGTAAGAAACATAGCTCCCCCATTAAACTGAAAACAGTAGACATGACATGGTCCAAAATTATTAGCTGTTTAAGTTAATGATCTCTTAGTGCTTTGTTAAAGTAATAGAAATTCTCAAGAAAAATGGGGGGAGACAGATTTTAAACATCTGACTTGTCAAATGTATGAACCAGTGACAATGACTAGCCTTAGAGTAAGCAGGCTACCAATGTTTTCAGAGCCACTTTAATTTGTTTCTCTCTCATTTTAGGTACATAGTGCGTCTATTTCTCCAGCTCTTGATCTCCTGTTTCATAGTGCTGTATGGTTTTGCTTTTTTTCTAATCAGTGAAACCATGTTGATGACAGTCGGCCGGGATTGTGCGGGGTGAGACTTGCTAGGCTGAGCGCAACCCCGCTGGTGTGTGTGTGTGTGTGTGTGTGTGTGTGTGTGTAGGGGAAGGTGATGTGCTAGGCTGAGGGCAACCCCGCTGGTGTGTGTGTGTGTGTGGGGGGGCAAGGTGAGGTGCTAGGCTGAGGGCAACCCTGCTGGTGTGTGTGTGTATGTAGGGGAAGGTGAGGTGCTAGGCTGAGGGCAACCCCGCTGGTGTGTGTGTGTGTGTGTGTAGGGGAAGGTGAGGTGCTAGGCTGAGGGCAACCCCGCTGGTCTGTGTGTGTGTGGGGGGGCAAGGTGAGGTGCTAGGCTGAGGGCAACCCCGCTGGCGGGCGGGGGTTGGGGGAGAGAAGCAAAAAGAAGAGGAGGGGTGAGGGAGGGAGGAAGTGGACTGGGAAAGAGAAGGCTAGAGGAACGTTTCATCCTAACCTTTCCTCATCCTCTCCTCATTACGCTAACCTAATGATTAAACTCAGATTTAATGTTTTCTCTTTCTGTTGTTTTATTTTTATGGGTGCTAGAAACATCATACTAGATTTACTCTTGGGACAAAAAGGAAGGTGTGAACAATATATCATCTGACTCTTAAGCACAGAACTATGATTTAACCAAAGCCTGGGGATAAAATGCATACCATGCTCTTCACCAGAATCCCTAACACAGCCCTAAATTTGAATCATGAGGACATATTTTTTTTTCTTTTTTTTTTTTTGTGGAACCAGGCATTGAACTCAGGCCCCTGTGCTTGCCAGGCAAGTGCTTATTCTACTGAGCCATCTCTCTGGCCCTAGGACATAATGGAGAGATTGCTCTGCTCTGCTGTCCAAACCACATGCAAGCCAGTGACCAAGTGGTTGTCAGAGACACAGAAAACCCACCTCTGCCGGTCTTACTGCGACATGGGTCTTCTGCAGCATCAAATGCCAGAATCAAGACTCATTTGGCTTCAGTCTTTAGTCTCATTTTGGATATCAGATCTAACTTATTCCTAAGTTGTTTCAATGAGTTTTTACCCTTTGGTTAGTCATTATCTCATCATCAATGAGTTAGAAAAATAAACCAGGGCCTGCTGCTAAGAGTATAACCCACTTTTTTTGTGGAGAGGATGATCACTAGAGCAGCTGTAATTTTGGTGACTTAATAATGGGGGCTAAGGGAAGGCAGAAGAAACGCTATCAACTCATGCTGAAGGCCAGCACAGGCCCCGTAGGCAGCTGCTAGGAACAGCAGCAGATAGTAAGCACATCCCCAAGTAGGACTGCTTATTTGACCAAAACCTTTAGACAGCCACGGCCCATGAAGATTCAGAACAAACTCTCCGGAAAAGGACTGCAAGTGAAGTCAGAAGTGCCTCTTCCACACCAAATGGGGAAGGCCTAGTGATCTTGCCTTAGTCTTTCTAATCACAGCTGACCATCAGGGCTGCTGTGACCTTGGCCATGTAGTGTTAAACTCAGCAGATATAAGTCACAGTTACTAATAATACTATCACTTTAAAAAAATCCTATTTTGTACCCCTAAAACAGTTCTATTGTTGATTAGGATGTCAGTGTTAGTGGGACTTTCCTTTCATAAATGGATGATATGTACACACATAAATGAAGTAAACGATAAGAATTAGCCATAGAAAAATGGCCTTACTCGTTTTCTATAAGATAAAGGGAAGATACTCAAAGAGTTTTGACTGAACGTTCAACTCAGTGTTACGTCTCTAAAAACTAAATACTATTGAAACAACAGCTTAACTTTCATATCTTCTGGTCAAGGAAAATAGCAACAATGACAATAGCTAACCACCACCCTCTCTATTAGCCACAGAGGCAACCGACACTAGATTTTTTAAGTTACAGAAAGCAAGGAAACACTAGAAATATGCTCTTTCTGAATTCTGAATTACCAAAGGTCTCAATAAATCTTGGAATTCTGTAATGAAATATTGACTGCTCTTTCTTTAAACCCACATCTAATAAATAGCAAAAAAGGATTTCAAATGTCTTTACTTTGTCTTTCATATGGTCAGTGGGACAAGTTGACCTAACGGTCTTTTGTCAGTTTTACCTAAAACATATCTTTCAGAAAGGTGGAGCCAGAAAGTGCTCAGGTGGGATTACTTGTTGAGGAAAGAAAGGAAGAGACAGCTTCATCCATGCACAGATGGTTTACCAAGGCTTCCTATATAAGTTTTCAGAATGTACCATCTGTTAAACACAAGGATGACCAGAAAGTCCTAACTGATTAGCCTTTGCCCAAAGAAAAATCTCTTTTTTTATTTATTACCATTTATTTTACTTTTACAAGTCATTATAAATTAAAGGTCTAATATTTTTTAACCTGTCTAAGAAAACATCTAACATACCAGCTTAGACTAAGTCATCTTTTCTATGATATTTATTACCTGCAAGTAGGCCCAATTTTCATTGCCCAAAAAATAGTATTATAGGGTTTGAAAAAAAATATGTGCTGTTTTGCCTGGGTGCTAAAAGCATCACCAATAATTTTGATTAACGTGTCTTGACACTGAATGCATTAACCATACAATATTCTTCTTGCTTAAAGGCTAATTAGAATTCAAGTCAGTGTGATACCTGCTTTTGAGGATTATGGCAGCAACATTTGTTGTAATAAGAACCTCTAGGCAGCCTGTTTTGGTTGTGATGGATTTATAAAATTATTAAGGAGGGGAAAAAAAGAATGAGAAAGTAGAGTCTCTCCTTAAAACACTTATTTCCCTTAAGGATCAAATTTGAGTATAAATTAAAACATCTTGGTGGCTTTGTTGAAAATGAACTACAATAGCAGATTTCAAATTCAGAAAACATACATTTCTGATTTTAAAAAGCAGGATTGCCTCATGAAAGACATTCATTATATTTACTGAGAATTTCATGATGCCTACTAAAAGGCTCTGATTTCTGGATGTATGAGTTTCCTAATTGGACTCTCAAATTACTCCACTTTTCAGATGGAGTTTATACAAGCAGGAAATAATTAGAAGTAACAATAATCCAGCATCATCTTTTAAACTAGTATTTCTTCTTTTTTACTTTTAGGAATTTATGTTCTATAGCACATCCAAAAATATTTTTTGGAAGTACTTTTTCCTCTGTTATTATAAGATAAAGGGAAGTTTTTTTTTCTTTGCTACTTTTAAAATGGGACTTTATGTCTTTGAGGATGGACCTTCATCTCCAATAGCTGTAGAAGATACCTTTCAGTTAGGTTACTGAATGCTATGCTTAATCCTAACTGCACCAAAGTCAATTTCTTGGCCATCTGTAAGGTCAGAGTCTGTAATATCTCACATCAAGACTGATTTTATAGAGACACAGAATGAAGAGTGAGTTATGATCACAAGACCACACCAATCCTCAGATTCTAGACCTGAAGGTCAAATCTTCACTCAGCCAAAGTAAAAACATTAAACTGTAAGAATTTTATGGCCATGTACATGATTGTTCTGATTTGAAATAGGTTTTACTGTATTGTATCTCCCATGCCATGTTTTATTTTTCTAATTTAATTTTTGGGTGAGATAAATTAGTGGTGTATATTGCAAGGGAAAAAAATCACTGGAAAACAGTCTTGGCAGAAAATGGTGAAAAATAGCATTAGAAAAGGCCTGTGGCTGGGCATTGCTGGCCGGCAACATTCTGGCCCTGTGGCACAGGTCAGGTTTTCCTTTTGTTTCTTCTGTGAAAAGTTTCAGGAAATAGAGTTTCTTGTGACTTATCCTTCACCATTTGTCTGTGGAAAACACTTGGATAACAGAAGGGCAAGTGCTGTGATCTCATGGTCAGGAGATAAGGGCAATTCCGCCGTAAGACAGGGTCAGCGACGTCTTCACATTTTTTAAAATAGGTATAGACCAGAAATTTGGGAGCTTGTCCTTTTATGTGATATTAGAAAAGGTGAGTTCTGATGATTTTTACCCCTTAAAACTATTTGAAGACTCATTCATAAAACTAATTTCTGAGTTCAAGTCTTATTGCAGAAGATCCATGTCTGCACAGTACATTGTACATAATTTAATTTTCCCAGTTGAACATCTTGACACTATATGAACCATGAATGCGTGAAATAGAAATTCCAAATGCCTTCCACATGGCAAGTGGACTTTCCAGTGCGTGTACAGGAAGCTCCTGAGTAGCGTGAGATTAAGTTCTGCCTGTTCTCAGTGACTTGCATTATGTAGGCCCTTGGTATTAGCTCTTTGCCTTGAGTGGGACTCTGAGGTGACAGATAGATGAGTCTGCGGTCTGTATTTAGGTACTATGCTCATTTCCAGAGAGCCATGCAGGGCATGTGGCTGCTCATTAAGTTTCCAGCCATTCCCCGAGAGCAGCAGGTGGTGAAGCCAAGCTCCCCTGGTATGTCATGGCTGGCTTCCTCAATGTCTCAGCAATACCGAATGGTGTTTGCAAGCTCTCTGGGGCCCCAGCAGATAAGGAGGGGTGAATAGCAACAGGAAGTAGTTCCAAAGCATAAATAAACACTCAAGTCTAGGAAGATTAGGACTAATGTTCTTGCTTCCACACATTCTGCATCCACACACAGTCAATCCATCCTTTAAATCCTGCTATTCACTCAACCTATGAAATTCTGGTTAACTGTCCTATAGTTGGCTATATAGCAGAAGGAGGGTAAATTAAGGAAATAACAATATTCTAAGCTAGTGAAGTTATAGCATAAAATTTTAAACTTTTAGCTCCACAGGCATACAGTGAATACTAATGACCATAGGGAGTCCTTAAATTGGTTCCTTTTCAAAATTATTCAGCTATCCCCAGCACTTACTACACTACAAGGAAGGCATATCTCTCTTTAATTGCTGTGACATCACAAAGCTTATCAAAACAAAATAGAACCTATGATTTAAATTGAATGCTGGATCACTACTGAATAGTGCTTCATGTTCCTATAGAATAATATCTCTAGAAAGTAGAGAGAGGTTTTTTTTTTTTTTGTCAATTAAAAGCTTCTTTTTACTACACAAACATCAGAGATCCATGACCTCCACAGAGCATGCCCTGTGATTTCTTATGATGGCAAGAAAACAAGCACTCACAGAGGAAGGAAGTCAACAACAACCCTCCGAACCTGAAGAAGTTCAGGACATTTGGATGAGCCCTAGAGGACTAGGGAAGCACCATGGGCCCAACGGGGCATTTTGCAGGGAGGAAATATAACCTTGAGACATGGCAATGATAACAAGGCATAGTTATATAGTTATATATATATATGCTTTGGAAGGGAGAAATGAATGCCTATGCGCTCCCGTTTTCTCTCATCCAGCAAGTGCTTGAGCTCAGGGGCTGCAAAGCCGGGCATCTCCTATGGCTGAGCGTGCGCTAGCAGGGGCTCCTCTGACCCAAGGGCTTGCAGCAGAGGCCCAGTCCCAGCCCTTCCACCTGCCTCACTGTTAAAATGCCTTCCTGCTGATTTATAATGACACTAGATTCTTTTTAATTAATCCTGAATATCGCTTTCTTAAATTCATCCAAAAAATTTATGATCTCCTAATCATTTATAAAAAGTTGTCATTTTTAGTATGTGGAAGTTGCTAAGGCACTACCATAAATTAACTCTGCAATATGAAATCCATTATTAATTTATGGAGTTATTCTGGTTCTGTAGCAGATGATAAGGAAGTATCTTTGACTGCTTAGCAAGTGGGTGCCATACAGGGTACTTCCCACTGGACAAACAAAGACTAAAACTATTTGAAAAGGACACATCTGAAATTTCTTGATACCACTCAGGAAACATCCAACAAAAATCTCTTGAGTGTTCACCTGGTGGACATAGCTTTCTCGTTTAGTTATACCAAATGTACTCATAAAATATTATATATAATACCATACGATCTCTGCAAACTTAATTCAATAGTACCTTGGTTCACAAACATGACTCTTCACACAACTGCAGTTGCAACTGAATTCCTGGCATATATGCATTGTAATTTAATACTTCTAAAATTATTTAACATATCCTAAGCAGAAATTTCATAAAATAATACACAGAACCCTCACACTGAAAGTAGGAATATTAATTTCAGATTGGATCAATGTATACCAGAGATTGATTTAAAACTTTATAAGATGAGAACAACGTCAGAAAAAAACATGTTATGTTACCTTATCAAATAGTTCTGGAACACATATTGACATTTTAAATAAGGAGTTGATTTTAAGAAATTTTTAAGTCTTGTCAGTTGCTGTGTAAACATATTAAACAATTTTTAAAGATGTTCTTAACACTTTTATAGGTAGTTAAAAATATTTAAAACAATGATTTTTTGAAAAACAATTATTTCAAAAGATGCATAGAAATTTTATGAGGACAATATATGTGTCAAATTAAAACATTTTAGAAATGGCTTATACTCTATGGTAAGAATTATTGACAGGAAGGAGAAGCACAAATATTTTAGAGGGATTATTACAATGAGTGAAGCACAAAAACAGCTGCTTAAATATTTGATTTATAAGATTTGATTTATAGGATTTGATTATGTCAAAATCTGATGGGATCTTAATAAAATTAAAATATGAAGTAAATAATTTAGACTTTAAAAAATTGTGTAATTTCAAGTGAAGTCACATTTATAGTTATGTAAGGGATATAGTAGGCTAAGTGGAATATACAGTCCAGGTAGCAATGGGAAACTTTAAATGGCTATGCTTTATTTCATTAAAACAATAATTTATTGAGAAGGGTGGAAGGTATTTAAATAATCCTGTTTTCATTTTTTCCCTATTCCCTTCCAAGTTGGGTGTCTCTCACAATAAGAAATCTATGAAGCCAAGACTGTCGGTGCAGTATTTACCTTGATCCCCGGAAGTCCAGGAAGCCCAGGAAGCCCTGGTTCACCCTACATAGGAAAATCACACAGCATTATAGAAGGACACCCACTCAGTCACAGTTTCTGGAGAAAAACAGAGGCAAAGCTTCCTAGCTGAATTCTTTCTGCATATATAAATACACACAAGAAACTGCATAACTTCCCGAAGTTGAATGAGATTATGCAGTTCAGTCAACTTTCGATTCAGGGATTGGTTGACTACTTGGCAGCCATTCCAAGGTTTCTTCTTCTTCCTACCATTCACTGGTTGTTGCTACCACAGTATAAGAAAGAGGAGTAAAAGGAGAAGTAATGTCTATTGTATTTCTCCTTTGCTAAATGACTTGCCAGAGCTATATGCAGGAGTGAGGGTTTCTCCTGCACATCTCCAGTCTGCTCTCACCTCCGACAATCAAGAGTTAGCTGTATGAACAGATGGTCACATCAAGACTATATACATTAAAAGTACTGCTCACTTAAAAGGCAAGTGAGATTTCCTTTCCATTCCTGAATGATGAGAAGATAAGTAAATGGTGAAGATTATACTTAACTCCAGCCTGGGTTTCTGACAATTGTTGAGCCCGGGCAACATGCTTAGCAGCTCAGTCTAATGGTACCCTGCAGCTGTTCCCAAATACAGGTCTGAGATTAACTGGTGCATACTGAGGAGCACACTGGAGTCAGGCTAACCCTTCTCATTTTCACAGAATCATCTACATTATTTTAAGCACAAAGTATAGAGATGAGAGGTTACATTGCTTAGAAAATCTTCTGAATTCCACTGAAGAGGCATAAAGGAATTTCAGGACAATTGAAAGTTTGTCCTGGGCTGGTCAAGGCTATATTTGTGGAAATAATGCTTTAAAGGGTACAGAATCACACCATCTTATAATGGTCAGTGAGTGGACAACTACACTGGAGATAGGAATGGTAGTAAAGCAGAAGGTGGCTCTTTCAGGCTTTAACAACCCCCATTCCAAGGAAAATCTAAAAACAACCAGATTTTCCACCATTAATATTACTTGCAAATGATGCAGAGCTATAACTTGCTCTGATATTATCAAAAATGACTTCAGATAATAGCTTATAAAGCCCTATGATTAGACAAAAAAGGGAACAATGATTTTCTTGATGCTTTAGAATTTAGACTAAAGGTACTTCAGGAATGCAAAAGAAAAACTATTCTGTCCAAAACTATGTAAGTGGAAGTTTGCATTGGGAAGAAGAGTACAATGAGATTAAGCTAGAGAAGAAAAGACAATTGTTAAGAATTTATATTACATTCAAAGACTGCTTTCGCAAGTAGGTTAAAGTTTACACCATTACACTATTACAAATTTAATTTTTTCTTTCTCTTTCACCATTTAATCCATAAATTTAAGAGGACCTAGTAGAAAGATCTCATAAAATGCTATACTAAAAGAACTCTATTTCTTTAAAAAATACAAGGTCATTGAAAACAAGTTGTGGTGCAGTATACAACCAATAAAAGTGTGCATTGTTTTAGAACAACACTCCAACACTCACAGTGGAGATATGCAATCGGAAACATATGTGGAAACAACATAGGTCAAAACACTGTTTTCCAACAAGAATTCGCATCATTTTCTTCCCTCCTCATCAGCTTAGAAGAACGGTTTACTTTAAAGAAAGACAATTTCATATGCATCATGGATACTCATATATTTTGACAATGAGAAGATGTGTAAGACAGTATGGAATATTTTATAATGTGGGCTAAAGACAGAGGCTTTGGCATTTAATCTTTCTTTAAGTGTGTGTGTGTGTGTGTGTGTGTGTGTGTGTGTGTATAAGACATAAATGTGTTGCTTGGTAAAAAATTTTCAGAAATTCATATCCATATTCTCAAATTTCTATGAATTCAACTTTTCCAAATTTATATTTCCTTTGTGTACTAAATAAAATAATGAAAGATTATAACATATTAATGTTATCCTCTGTGGAACATCTGTTATCATTTTTAGGAAGACATTTCTTCCCATGTAACTCTTTCTTTTAACTTCCAGCTTAGAGACAGCCTTTGCGTCAGCCTCTGAACATCCTCTATGCCTCAAGAGCTTCGGGGAGCTGGGTTCTTTTGCATGTGCAGCCTGTGTGGAAGAGCTGGGCCATAGCTAAGAACTGGCTTGTTGATCTGTGCAAAGAAGACTTGTCCAAGAGATTCAGCTTTACAGAGATATATGGCATTATTAATTGTGTTTCTTTCCCTTTTGCTCTTCACTTTCTTGGGAGTGATCTACACAAAATCAGGACTGTTTCAATGCATGCTCCTGGTACAACAACCCAGACTTCTAGAGAGAGATCAATGGAGAGGCTCTTTTTTGATGGACCTCAAGTAATTTTACTTCTTGATACATACTAAGATATGTACTTCAAAAATATGTTATAGCACCATCCACCTCTAGAAAGAGCCCAGTGGTAAGGCTCTTTGAAGACAGACATGGACATCAATTGATTCGACTGCTCTAAAAACAGAATAAGATGTAGAGAAGTTAGGAGGATGGGCATGGTGGTGCATGCCTGTAATCCCAGCACTCAGGATGCTGAGATAGGAGGATCATTGGGAGTTCCAGGCCAGCCTGGGCTATACAGTGAGTCCAAGTCAACCTGGACTACATAGCAAGAGCCTGCCTCAAAAAGAGGAGGTGGAAGAGGAAGGAAAGGAGGAGGAGGAGGAGGAGTAAGAAGAAAGAGCTATTCGGAAAGAAAGAACTATGTGATGAAACACAGTGCTGTCTTATGGATCTACACATTTCCTTCATAAGCCCATCTAAGCATTCCAATTCATCTACCAATTATATGCTCTATTGCTAAATCTATACAAGAAAAAGGCCAGTGCTTTCATCCCTACACATCTTGAATATTATCTCTTCACAGCAAATCTTCACTCTGGAAAGAGTCACAATTACTGGTTTGTGTTGTATCAAAGTCATCTGAACCTTGCTGGAACTGTCCCTAGAGGAGTGGCTTCAGCACCCTGAAGCCTCAACACAATTCTGCATGACAGCAAAAACGTGAGGGTAGCCCTCAGTTCAACTCCACTCCATTCATTGTATTATTTTTCTCACTAACATGAGCAACAAGCAAGGAGATCCATTTCTTTCCTTGGAGTGTGGAACATCATCAATCACAGCAGTGGACAAAGGAAGTTGTATTACTGTGGGAAAAGTGAGACAGCATTAAAGGGTAGAATCTGGCCTGAATGTCAGTGATAAAGATGTTGCACATTTCAGGGCATCTGTTAACCTAGATGCATTATAAGTTCTTAAGTGAATTGACTCTCTTCTTTCAGTGTAATATAAAACTGATTCTTAAATGAAATACAAAAGAAATCTAATTTTACTCTGAATAAAGCTATAAACTTCCAGAATGAATCCAAATTGTTTTTCTAAAGAATCATGGCAAGGCAATGTTTTATTAAGCAATTGAAGATCGTTTTACTTCTTCCATTCTGAAATGAGTGGAACTGAAGATTATAGCAAAATTGTCTTGGCTTGTGTTTGAGAGACAAAATCTCATGGACTTGTTTCTTTGTAGCACATCACAGATTTGAAGAGAAATTTCAACACAGCTTTTAATTTTTAAAGACCAAAGGGCTTAACATGATATTACCTGAGATTAGTTATCTTTTCAAAGCAAACCAGACCATCAAGCTCATCAAGCTCTGACTATATAACTAAATTCAAACATCGTAAATAGAGACTGGAAAGGAATATTAGGAATTAAACTGGGCATGGTGACATATGCCTGTAATCCCAGCACTCAGGAGGTTGAGACAGGAGGAACTCTGCAAGTTCAAAACCAGCCGGGGGGCTACAAAAGTGAGCACAAGGCCAGCCTGAACTGTATAATGAGACCCTTCCAAAAAAACCCAAATATATATATAATTGTAAAATTTTCAAAGTTCTTGTGGGCTTTTGGGAAAGCTTCAACTTTACCTGGAACTGGGGCTGACAAAGAGTTTACTCTAGATTCTTAGTTTCAGGAGAAAATTGTGTCTTACAATTGGAGAAATATCAGTAGAATATGAAGGAATTCCTCAAAAATTATTTCCATACTCAGAACTGAAAACAACGCTTCCTCAGTGAGTTCAAGATTGCTTCAGACATGGCTTTACTGTTGGATGTCCCCCTCCTTCCTTTTGTGCGAACGTGGTACATTTTATCTTCCTGTTCCTATTTTTGCCTGTACGAGCAACTAACAGCTGAACAAAGGCCGAGTCATGATCTTAAGAGAGATTTAAGTTAATGTGAAATTCACGTTTCCTTGTTAGCTACTGTCCATCTGTTATCTGAAACCCGACTGCACGGGGCTCAGATGATAAACTGCGACACTTGTTTCCTGCCTCAGACTTGAATGCGAGTATGGATTGACACATACGCACTGCACGTAGTCTAGTGTGTTGCTGAAATGGAGCACAAATGAAAAATAAACTTAATGGAGCCACAGCTTGGTTAGTTAAGTTGGCATGGCTGGTGTTTTAACATTTAGTTTATTAACACATTTAGTTCATAAAACATAATACTCATGTCACAAGTAGAGTCAGAAATTATCAAGAAAGAAATGTTTTTGATAAAATGAAAAGGAACATAATTTTTAAAAATTGTTTATAACTCTCTGTTGAGACTGTATAGCAGATATTCATTTTTTCTCATGAAATACAGAAGGAACATGCAGGTTACCTTTAAGCATACAAGATAAGTTGTTGGCATTGCAACCCAGCTGACCTGTGTTAGGTCAAACAGCAGAGTACATGCAGGCTTTAGCTCAGAAAGCATCCTTTGACATGGAGAGAGTTTCTCTTCATATTTTTCTATGGTCACAAGTGAGATCTTTAATAATGTAAAACAGCTAGTAACACTCTATATGCAAAACATGAAAACTATATCACTTTGCAATAATCATTTTCATGCTATAACATGGATTTTAGAGGTAAAATGGTGACTGTGATACAGTACAGAGAACACACTGAAGGTAGAGAGGTTACCTTTTGCCCTGGGCGACCAGATTCTCCAGGTTCTCCCTGGCCAAAGAAAACAAAAGATGAGAAGGCAGTCTTAGGAAACTTTCCACTAAGCCTAGGCCTCCCTGAACTTTCAGAGATGAGCCAACCTTCTTGGTCACATTTGTTTTATTCGCTTTCCCTCCATCTCACTTGACAGAGGGACATTTTCCTAATGAATATACCTATAGCTCACATATGAATCCTCACTTCCATAAAACCAAGCCAGGAAGGAAGAGAAAGCCAGCCTTATTTAAAACCACCAGCTGCCTCCAGTAACCATGTTGTGCCTAGCAGACCATTATGGTAGAAGAATATGAACAGTGATGCTGCCAGGAGTATTGGAAAAGAGGAAGGGGAAGAAGAGCTTAGAAATTCAAAATTGTGAACTCTGTGGTACAAATACCTGCATGGTTATTACATACCTTGATTCCTGCAGCAGATGATCCAGGGTCACCCTAAAATAAAACCCATGAGAGATTATTCTAGAGAGCCATTAACCACAAGGATACTCAAAGGGGTGCCATGCCTAATGCCCCAAGTTTGCTTTGTAAGACTTTGCCCAGTCTGTCAGCTGTTAAGATGGCAATGACTTAGAAGACAAACAATGCACTTCTGCAAACATGGGTTCACTTTGAATGAATATATATATATATATATATATATATATATATATTCAGTAAGGAGTCTACAGGTTCTCACTACGTAGATCAGATGCATAATGATTCTCTGATTTTCAGCCTCCGAAGAGCTGGGATCACAGGTGTATGCCACCATGCCCAGTCTCAATCACTGTCTCAGCATGCCCTGTGGGTGGGGCCGGCACGGCATGCTGGGAATGGAATCCTGGTATTGTGCTCTGCTTTAGTCCACTGAGCAATCTGGCAAGCTCAGGACTATATTTTTTAAAATAAACATAAATGCTGTACATTGATCTCTGTGAAAAATGTATTTTGAAGCAATCATTTATAACTTAGGGATCTGCAACTCTTGTTTTTCTCCCAGAATTTGTTAATATCACTGGTCATCATTTTCAGGGAGCCCCTTAACCTTTCTGGTCTTCAGAAAACCAAAGTTCAACTGATGAAGTCAGAGGTTAATGATGTTGGGCTGGAAAGAGCAGACGGGCTTGTTTTCCTCATGAAGCACTGTCACAGAAGCGGCCCACAGGCCTTTCCCAGCTTTAAACTTATTTCATTGTAACTCAGTCACTGGGAAGTTAAAGATGATGGATGATGCCTGGGTGATGGGGACAGATGTAAACTCTAGAAGTCTTGGAACGGAATCTGCCTTTTCCAAAGGCATTGTATTCCACCCAGACTTCATAGAGAGTGACTCCACCTCAAAAGTAAATACCTTATAAATCAGCAGACAAAGACTAGGGGTGGGGGAAAGAATACAGAGGAGTAGAGAACATTGCTGATTTCTGAAATGAAGCCAGCAAAGGCCTAGACTTTCAAGCTCCTTCTAGGCCTCTCTGTCCCATGAACATGAGCAAATAAAAAAACTTATGTCATCTGAGACTCAAGAAAATTGGAACAGCCAGGGAGAAGAGTGCACCATGATTTCCTCAGCTCTCTATGGTGCAAAGGCCCAGCCCATTTCCTTATTCTGAACTCCTGAAGCTGCTCATCAATCTCCCTTGGAGGCAGACATGGGCCCCAGACCCCACCTCCTCTCTCTCACATCCTCTCCTGTCTGCCCATGACAGCACCTTCTCCCTCACCACTTGAATGGCTTTGTCTCACAGAGGCCTTGACAGTCAGTGTGGACATGTGTCCTTCATGCCAACCTCCTATGCACAGGACTGTGGGCTCTTTGTGTTTCCCACATTCTCCCTGGACCAGCTTCCCCTAGTCAAGCTGTGGCTCTGCTAATCCACAGCCTGATCACAGTGAGCATGCACTCTGCAGTGATGTATACATCAACAAATCTCAAAAAGAAGGTTTAAAACAAGACAGCAGTAGAAGACCAACAGGAACTTTGAAGATAACAATGTGCACTATAACAACCATTGTTGAATTCCTGGAATTTTGGTTTTTAAAATACTGTTATCATTTCTAATGCTTTATCTGTTTTTTAATCTCTTCAAAACAAACAAATAAATGAAAAAGGACCAACAGGAAAAAAGAAAAAACCTTTATAAAGGGCACAAAAGGATTTGGTAGGAGAAAGAAATAGTAAATTAGCTTGTATGTAAGTTTCTTTGACATCTATAATTTCTGTTAGCCAAGGAAAAATTAAAATCTGACTTTAAAAGGTAGAACGCTCTAAGAACTCTTCCTGTAGCAATCCTGCTCCTTCTCTTCTTGGCCATTAGCATTTAGTTGGGTTCCAAATGGCAGGTGAAATGATGTGGCTAAGAAAAACTTCCCTTTGTTTCTATGAAGTCTGAAAGCCATAGATACTAAAAAACTAGGTTTGCAATAACATGCACAATAAGACCTTCAAATTCATAAAAGCAACTTTGTTAAGTGCCTTCATCTCATTTGTGCCTTAAAAAACTTCCAAGAAACAGGGCGGATGTTATCATTTCCATATTATAGGTGAAGGAATTGAAGCAACCAGGAATGAAGTCAATTTGGTTCTTGCTAAATTCTATTGTTGGGTTCTTTTTATTAGAATAAGAGTTGTTGGCTTATTTCACTTTGACAACATGACATAAAGGCTGAGGTAAATTTGTCAATGAGTTGCTTAGAGTTAAACATCTTTTCAGTATTTTAATGAAGAGCGGTTAGGTCATCCACTGTAAGAACAAAAACTGGCCTTCTTTCTCACAGACACTGGCTGCAAAGAAAACGATCCCTGAAAGGCGGATTTATTTGTGGAAATCTGAGAGGTTTCTTTTGATAGACAGCTAAGAGTGATATTTTTATTCTCTTTTTAAAGATTTGGAGCTGTGACATATCCAGGAATTTTTATAACTTTTAAGTGGAAGGCAACTGCGGTAGAAGACGTTCGTAAGTTAAACATTTTAAAGGATAATGCTACGAGAAGAGAAAATAAAACTGTGTTTAAAATCCTTCTCCTAAAGTGGAAGTAGAGACAGGATTAAGTGGGGAACTCCCCCCCACCAATGTCTTAGACCTGTTCCTAGCTTCATAAGCGACTTGGTTTAGAAATAAAAGTTCTTACAGGGTAAGTAAGAGACGGGGGGGGGGGGGGGGGCACATACTCTGAGGAGATACTCGAGTAAAGAAACTTGTTTCTACTGATTTTTTATTGAAGTCCAATTTCTGGTTTTACTTGTAATTATTTGTAAGTGTAATACTCAGGGGATAATCATATGTATGTGCTAATAAAACACATGGGAGAATTTAAAGTAAATATAGTGACATGTTCTAATCGTTCATAGGTTCACCCCAGAGGTATTTATTGAGTTCTGATTGTGTGCTGAGGATGTTCTGGATCCAGGGGTGCCGGAAGCTGCAGACAGCACTGCACAGCACAGAGCAACGCAGCTACAATATTTGCCCTTGTTCTGTTTTTACAATAAATACCTATGCTGATATACGATTATCACACACACACACACACACACACACACACACACACGCACGCACAAACGGACACAGCCCAAAACGCTGATTAAAGCATGAAGAATATTTTCTTATTTTTTGTTTCCTTTTAATAGTCTGGGACAAAAGAGATAGCCATCTTGGGAAATCCTATGTACGCTGCGTGTGTACACAGAAGACATGATAAGTGAACACACAATACAGGAAAAGCCTCTAGAATTCTATGACTAGAAAGTTTCACTAAAATTTTTAAAGGTTTTTTTATTCAAAAACTATTTTCTAACTATGTGCCAGGAACTTGGGTTGGTGCTGAGAGTAGTACAGTCTAGCATCAGAGTTTTTTTTTTAATTTATTTTTGCTTTTTATTTTTTTCAGTGAGCTAGATATCAGATTTTAAAAGAAATTATACCAACTCCTACTGAGGATTATGTCAGAAATTATAAAAAGTGCTGTTGGAAGATATGGTAGGAAACCTAATCATTCAGAAAAGAGTGAAAGCCTACCCCAAGGAAATGATTCCTAAACTCAGGCTGAAGAATGATCACAGTTGGAAAATGGACATGTGCCCAGGCATGGTGGTGCAAGCTTGGTTGTAATTCCAATATTCTGGAGGCTGAGACAGAAGGATCACAATGCCAGCCCAGTCTGGGTGATTGAGTGACTTAGTGAAACTCTGTCTCATAATACAAAATAAAATGATCAGGGCATGCGATGTAGCTCAGTGTGAAGGTCTTGGGTTCAATCTCTAGCACAGCAAGGGTAGATGGGAGCTAGAGAGGACCTGAGGCAGTGAGAGAGAGGGAATGAGAGAAAGAAGGAAAGCAGAGGTGAGGAGTTGGGAGAGCAGGACAGAGTATATCTAAGAAAGGAACAGTATGAGCTGACAAGAGAAGTATCAGCGTTGACCAGTGCAAGAGTGCACTGAGAAACTTAGGTGTGAGCTTAAGAACATAATTTGATTGATAGCTCCAGATACAGTGTGATTTCTTTCTTTCTTTCTTTCTTTCTTTCTTTCTTTCTTTCTTTCTTTCTTTTAGGGAAGGGTCTATAGGGTGTTCAGGGTCTCACTACTAGGTCGGACTTGTAGTGATTCTCCTGTTTACAGCCTTCCAAGATCTGGGATTACAAGCGTGTGGCACCACAACAAATCTCAATTTCCATCTCTGCATGCCCTGGGGATGGGGGCCAGCATGGCAGGCCTGGGGATTGAACCCCCAGCCCCTGTGCCTGCTTGCAGGTGCTTTAATCCACTGAACTATTTGTCCAGCCCTTTACAGTGTGATTTCTGAAAAGACTCAAGAGGCTGTGTAGGAAAAATGTCATGCAGATGCCAAGAAAGGTAGTGGTGTGTCCAGCTGGCTAGGAACTGGGGGAGCGAGGAGAAAGAAGTGAGATAGTTATGCCAAGAAACTGAAGGAGGAGCTCTTATCTCCTCAGGTAAACAGTGCGTGAGTGGGCAGCACAAGCACCGCAGCTCCCAGGTAGAAGACATCTACTGCTTCAGTCACCGCTGGGGGAATGCCACCCTCCCACTTGACCCATGACTGAAATCAGCCTGTGCAGGTGATTCTCATGTCGGAGCACACCGCAGTTGCTGGCAGCAGAGACACCCAGCCCAGGAGCTTTGATAGTTCCACAGCACTTCCAGATGACCAGTCTGGAACAGCTTAGATTGCTTTACCATTCAATGGCGCTGAGTTGTATCAAAAGGGGGGAAAAATCCTATCCTATTAAAGTGAATCAGTCAATGATGTAATTTACTACATCAATGGCAGAAAAGGAGCATTTTTTTAAACAAAAATTTTACTTCCTAACCTTGGTGAATGATGAATGGGTTTCACATACTGAACAAAAAGGCCACGAGAAGAGTGTTTCCAGCATGCTAGAAACGAATTAGATGACAGAAGCAGGAAATGTTTAAAAAACACATCAAAAATTATATTCCAATTACAGCATTCCTGGGATGGATGCTGCAGGTCAGGTTACATATTATACATGTTACAAATTCCTATTTACAATCCCCTGTTTAGATCCACTGGAAGTTTATAGAAATGATTTCCGCTTTTGTACTTCATTTCAGCTGACCAATAAAACTTTTGGATAAAAAAAGAGAAACAACCAATCTCGTTGATTTCCATTTCCATGTGGTAAGAAAAGCAAATAGTTATTGAGAGTTTATGATGTGTGAGTCAGGATGGTAAATGATTTGCACTAATATATAAAATAAAAACAGTACTCCTTTGAGATGCCTTGGCCTTTTCAAAGAAAAATGTGGCTTTACAATTGTAAAATTCCATTTCAAAACATGTGTTATACAAGAAATAACTATCAGCCTGCCTTCTAAGAATGAAGCTCTAAACATGTATCTACTAAAGCATAAAGGGTTCTCCATAAACCACATAGGCACAGTACTAACTTAGTATAAATTTGTTTTTTGCTTGAAGACATTGTTGTCTACATAGGGTGCCTTGTTGCTTTCATGCAGGAGCTGGCAACTGTGACCAAATCCAGCTGGTCACCACAAGGCCTGTGGGCCAACAATGGTTTTCACAACTTTAAGTGGTGAAAAAGTCCAAATAACACCATTTCACAGCACATGAAAATTAGATGATTAAAATTTCCACGGCTGGTCATAAAGTGCTACAGGACTCAGCCATGGCTTTTGGTGTGCTACATGCAGTTGTATTCACGTGACAAGAGCAGAGTCGAGGAGTTGGGAGAGACCATGGTGCCCCATAAACTGAGGATATTTTCCTAGTGTTCACAGAAAAAGTTGACTGGCCTTTGCTTTGAAGCAAAACTAAAAAAAGTTCATTTACCATCATCCAGGTTACTACAGCTAGGGCTTCAAACTTTGAGGTGGAGTGTAGTTGGAATATCTGCTCAGTCTTACTGTATGAAACAGTTTCATGTCATATTTGATGGCAGCACAATACTTAGATTTGGCAGATAATAAATTGGTACTCAACTAGAGTGATTCTCTCCTGGAGACACATGTGGTTGTCAAACTCAGGACTACACGACTGGTATCTAATGGATAGAGACCAAGAATGACAGTTCCCAAGAATTGTCAGTCCTAGAGCCTCCATAGCACTCAGGCCAGAGAGCCTGGTCCACAAAAACAGTTTCCTCTAATTCCTACATAGCTGCTCAACTATGAACTCTGTCCCTACTTGGTGACATTAGTTCCCCTCATGCCATATTTATATTAATATTAATGAGAAGGAAATAAATTTGTTTATTTTATGGGCATATTTTTATGACATCCATCTGTACTGTAATAATTTTCCAACCGAAATAGTCTTATCCTCAATTCTAAGCCTAAATAATAATTCTTTTTAAAAAATTTGGCTTGATTTGCACTACAGTTGATCTGATTCTATTGTATAATCAGTTTCTTCAAATGTCGTCTTGCTAACTCTTAACACCATACAATGAAGTAGAATCCTTCCTATGTCAGAGATGTCACCATGTCAGAGATGTCAGAGTATCAATGTGGGCAAAAGCAATAATGACAGAAGACAGCAGGGAAGAAAGGCAAGACAACAAGCCAAGAACAACTGTGCTACCAACAGTGGTCATGATGTAAACGACCAAGAAAAACAAAAAACAAAAAACAAAAGCTGACAAAATGTTTAGATTTAGTAGACTTTAAATTGAGGTAAATTCTTAAGGCTGCCCTGTAGCCTTTAATCTAATGATAATAATTTACAGACAAATTTTAAATTCTGTCCCGATTGCCTGACGTGCGTTCTCCTACCACTGGAACAACTGAGGCATAGTTGGGACTCTTTTCCACTCCTGCATATAAATGGAGGATCCCGTGTACACACAGGATAAGTGTTTGCATTCCTTGGAAACCACATTACTGGAAACTCTTTAGTTGTATGTTTCTCAGAATTGTTAACATATCATTTTTCTTTCGAAATATTTAAATTTGTAGATAGGATGAGGAGGAATACCATTTTATAAATCAAATGTCAAAATATTCTCTAACCTTACGGTATTATCTCTGACCTGCGCTGTTAAGCTAGTCTGACTCACCTCTTTCAAAATTCCTCATTTTCATAGGAAAGCATATGCTCATTTATACACGGACTCTTTCTTGTTTCACAGAACTGTACCTTTTCTCCTGTGTCACCTTTGGGGCCACCTTCTCCAGCATCTCCCTGAGGAAGAGAAAAAGTGAGATGTATAAAAATTGGCCGGTAATATTAAACAGAGAGTGTTTTTATTAAGTTCCCTTTCACATACACTCTAGATAAAATCAGCCACAACTGTCCTACTGGGCTAACGTCTTTACTTGCACAGCTGCCTGATATCAATACAATTAATTTCATTACAGTGAACATGGCTGAATAGTTCTAAACTCCATAATATGAACAGAAAGCAGTAATGTATCTGCCTGCCTTCTAATAGCTTATATGGACACTTGAGCCTCTTCCCTCTGCATCCTTTCTCCCTTACTCAAGGCTCTTGTAGCAAAGGCTTTCTCCTGAAAACTCCTTCCAGCACCACATTACCTTTGACTTGCCACTTCTGTGTCCCACTTTGTCACCTGGGCTCCCGCTCTGTGTTTTGTCTTCCACTAATATAAATCCCACCTCATCTTCAAACCCATCTCCAGATTCCAGGCCCTTAGAGAGGAGGGCATGCCTCTCAGAGCCTGCCGTCAGTATATTTTTTTATTTGAGCTTATGTAATTTGGATTTGCAAAATGAAAGTTTCATGTTCTGTTAGAAAACTTTTATTTTTTTTATAAGTCATTATGCTTCCTCTGTTATTTGTGAAACTTCCTATACTCATTCTTTCACAGATATCTCCTCTTTCTCCACAAAGGGAAAAAGGTCTTCATCAGTTCTTCATGCTCTGCTTCTTTAAATTCCCAGTTGTTTAATTTAAGCTGTGCTGCATCTTATAGCAGAAATGTCACCGACTTGGGAGGCTCAGAGACAGTGTCTACCTCTGACAATTACTGGCCAAACGTAATTCTCTTTGCATCAAGTTTCCATGTGCATTGCAAGACTGTTTTTTATTTTTCTTAAAAGAAATAAGCACCATACTATTGTAAAGAGCTGAGGGTGGTATCTGACGCACGGGCCCATTCCTGATGGCCATTAGCAATAACAACGCGTTATTGTGCACAGCTGCCTAGGCTGGAATGTGCCTCTAGGAGGTCACTTTTCTAGCATTAAAATAGCTCCTTAAAACAAGAAAGAAGCTTAAGAATTTCTTGAACAAAAAGAAGTGGATGAGGGATATTAGAGACCCTTTCCAGGGTGCCAGTTATCAGGGACCCCTGCAGTGAGTCCCCATTTCCTGCATGGAGTGACAGGGCAGAGGAAGGAAAGAGCCAGAGACAAAATAGGGGTGCAGCAGGGATCTGGGATGATCAACTGTCTGTGGGGAAAAGACAGGGCAATAAGGAAGCTCCAGTTTCCTCCGGTGCCTTATCCTCGTCAGCGGTTCTTACCTCACTCTGTCAGCACCCAGCAGTCCCTAGCCCTAGACCTTCCAGTTGGACCAGAAAAGCTCAGGGAACTTCTGCATTGTGATCTGGCTCCAAGGGCAGGACAAGGACAGCCTTGGACATCCCCGAGATTCAATTTATAACTTGTGCTCCCTGACAGAGGGCGGCTTTCACTTTTTTCTTTTGTTTCAAAAGGTGTGAGGACTAGTTGCTCCGCACCATGCCTGTGACAACGGACGCTCTATGGTGGACCCCGAACGCTGGCAAGTTTTCTCTCATGGCCCCGAGAGAGGTTGGTATTGCTTCTTCCCTTCCTTCAGTTCTGCACAAAGCAGTTACCTGATGACTAATTAATTTCCAGTTAATTACCATGAACTGGTTGGATGGCCAGGGAATATTCTGGTAGTTTATGCTGAAAAAAACTTTGACAGGCAGTTTATTTGCATACTTTTCAAAAAAAAATTTCTTGCAAATTCTTTCATTAGAAAACAAGCCTTCTTATTTCAAAAACTGGCTCAGAGTGGCTTTACAGTGAAGGGTGAGACACAGGCTGTTCATTGACAGAACGGCTTTTCACACCCCTCTATTTTGCTCTTCTTCTATTTAAATAAATGCTCTTTTTCTCTTTACCATGCTGAAAAGTACGGTTATATTGAAGACTTTCAGCTTGGTTTTCAGATGAACTTTTTGATGTAACTAGGGCTTTCATAGCTGATCGTCAGAAGGACCCGATTGTGATGCAGTATCTTGGGATTTTTCTCCTCGGATAGCTCACTTGGATGCTATGAAAGTAAAGCGTGGAAACCAAGAAACCAAACACCCTCCCACCACCACCACACACACACTAGACTAGCAGTGATCAGCCTAGGCACAGAAGGAAGGAATGGAGGCTCAGAAATTGAACATGCAGCACCCTGCTCTCCTTTGGTTTTTCTCTCTGGTTTTTATGGGAATTCTTTGTGGGGCAAGTTTCAAATAATTGTAGCAGGTAAACATCTGTATCCCTTTAACCTGGTGACATAAGAAGCAGTAGAGAGAGGCGTAGGTGCTTAAAAAGGCATTGGAAAGGCATTAGCAAGGAACTAGTTCAGAGATTTTGCAGGCATGGGGATTTTCAAAAGCCATTTAGAAGTCCAGTACAGATGTTTAAATTTGTTTCCTGTCTCTCCATTTTTGTAAATCTTTTCACGCAAGCTTTTGTCTATATAAAAGAATTGTATGATTTTCTTCTGACACTAATTAACAGTTTGAGAAAGAAGCAAATGACAAAGTCATTACTTGTATTTCCATGTTTATTTATTATATTTATCTGCCTGCCTGTCTGTCCGTCTACCCATCCATCCCTCCCTCTCATCCAGTTCAGTCTGGACAGCTCTTTATGGGGGAAAATACAGACAGAATCATTCTTACCTTTTCTCCTTGTTTTCCAGGTTCTCCCTGAGCAAAAAAACCCCCAAAAAACAAAACAGAGCTTGAATAACATTAAATTATAAAACCTCTGATTAACCAACAGTAAAGAAACCAGATATCAAAATATATTAAATTAATTATGTTGACACCTTCTGTTTTGGCTTATATACTTTATGTAAGAAAACAAGTAGTAAGATGAGTTTTCTGAAGGAATATGGGTGTCAATAGTGAATGTAATTTTAATTCTGTGCTTTACACACAAATAAAGACAGGCAGGTTATTTCAAGATGACCATTTAAGAATGTACCAGATGACTAAGAAGAGAGGAAGAGTATGCCCATCGGATAACTAACTGGAGAAGCTTCTTTTCGGTTGTGTTTTATCTGTTGAAATTCAGAATCAATGTGTAGATCAGTGTGTCCTTGCCCAGAGCCTTCCATTCAAAGTAGCCCCTGGAGCGGGAACTGCTTAGGGTCTGGGGTTCCAGTGTATTTTCCAACCTGTTTTTCTCTAAAAAGATCAGGAACCTCCAGTTCTGAACTCACACCTCTTTCCACTGCCTCTATCTCTTACCCAGCAGCAGGCTGCAGATCCCATGTGCTTAGGGGGACACAGATTCCATCACAAAAGACACCAGAAGGGTGCATAATTTCAGGGAGCTTAGGGAAGATGTCTGTATTCTAAATAATAACAGGCAAGCATGCGTAAAGGCAAACCGTGTTCTGAAAAAAAATTTCATAATTATCACTTTATCCTGGAAAAATGGTAGAGTAGAACAGTTCTAAAGAACATCATACCCATTATATTTTCCAATGCAAAGCTTTAGTAGGTATTGCTATGAACTCAGACAGCTTAGAAAACATGGTATTAGGTGTGTGTGTGTGTGTGTGCGCGCACATATGTTTGTTTTAATTTATAACCCACTCAAGAAGTTGGGTTGGAGGTAAAGTCCTTTTATTCTCTGGAACTCAACCTGACCCTTTGGCTTTCTGAATTTCTGGCCACTTCCACTGTCCAACATCTGTCTGGATAATCAGGTTGCTAGGCAACATAGGGACAGCATTGTGAATATGCATTAAGCATTAGCTCTCATCATAAGACTTTTTTGCGTGGAGCAAGAGAGAGAAGACAGGAAAAGGGCTGTGTTGTCCCAGAAGGGACATTTTCTTTGCCTTCCTGCAGGACAAAGGACAGGTCTATAAATCTGAGGTCTGTCTTCGGTACCTGTCAATAACACTGTGATCTATAAAATCAGCTGACAGGCATCTGCAGGGACAGATATGCACCAGCACAGCTGATGGGATTAGACATTAGTTCTGTACTTTAAGGGATCTGTGCTCATCAAAGGATTTGGGATTTGTTTGCCTGTTTAGTTTAAACTAGACTGTCACCAATCTTTTATATTTAACAGATTCATTTGTTTTGAGAAACAAAGAAAATGTACCATCCCAAAAAAAAAAAAAATCCTCATTACATTTTTTCCCCATGTAGTAATTCAGACTACATCCATTTTTAAATTTTAAACATGCCACATCTTTCTTTGCTCTTCATCTGATTAAGTGCTTGTGTTGTATACAGGCTGAAGGTGGCCAAGTCTCAAGGAAAAGACGCAGTGGTACTGGGAATATCTCCTTTCCTCAGGCTCCTCACTGTGAATGTGTACATGCTAGGTGGGGTGGAAGCGACCTATGTTTTCATATGCTCATGAACGGGTAAAATGACAGTCATATTTGAAAGATTTTAGGCAAGCATACCTTATTTTTTTTTTTTTAACATTTTAGTGCTAACTAAATCACAAAGTTATGAAGTTTTATTCTGTAGAATGCTTCACATTTGACAAAAAATTCAACCAAAGTACAACTGGTGTAATAGTAAAAAATCATGATAGCTTTTGAAGGCCATGTGCTCAAGGATCTGCTTGGCTTCAGTGCACTAACCTTCGGTCCAGGGGCCCCGTCCTGTCCTTCCACTCCAGGCAACCCAGGCTCACCCTCAAAATGAAAAAAATAGATGTCACTAAGTCAAAAGACAATGCTAGCATGTTGTGTAGACAAGACAATAATCACCCAATAATGCTCTAAAAATAGACAGAATAAGTGCTTTTTAGTGAAAATACCAGTTAGTTTGTAAGGTCCAAAATTCAATGTGCTAGAGAAAAGAACATATAATAAGATTAATCTCATTTGTTGAGTTTATTCAACAAAAAAGCTGACTTATCAATGGTCATATTTAGCATGGTGTTGGGTATATTGTAGACATCAAATAAGTATTAACTGAAGGAATAAAAGGCACCTGAAAAATACAAGACTGTCTTGATTAAGAATTTTTAAGTGACACATCAGCTAAGGAAAATAAAGACTAGTTCATTGTATTTTTATATTTGATCTAATGCAATGAATATTTATACATCTAATTCTTGAAAAGCATACACTTTTCTGAACACCTACTTGTTAGACACATTCAACTCAAAAGTAAGAAGTAAAAATGACTTACTTTCCATTCACTGCAAAAAAAAAAAAAAAAAAAAAAAAAAAAAAGAACAGAATAAAGTTTCCACGCTTGTGGCTCTCATTGTTATATTGAGTGACAGCCTTTTGGGGGTGGGCGGGGGGAAGACAGTGGCAATTACGCTAGAAAAAGTTCCCATTTCAGAACGATGATCTCTACTCCTCTTTTTGGACTCTGAACCAAAAATCATTTTCCAAAGAAGGAAAAAGAAGTACCTTGAAGAGTCCAGGCACAAAAGGAGATTCTAGTTCCTTTATAGTTTCATACGGTTCAAACTTACATCCCCCAGAAGTCCATTTTCACCTCAAAAACATCCCTGAAGCCTTTCCAACTGCTGGAAAACTTTCTTCTTTCCACTGAGAACAATAAAATTGCTTCTTAGTTGATTTTTAAACTAATATATATGTATTATATGATATATATGATATATATTAATATATATATATCATATATATGTGGCTGTTGTTGTTTTAACAAGAGTTTTAGGTTGACTGAAAACTCAGATGATTTTGAAGGCTGTTTTCCAAGTCACCCAAAGGGCAAGACTGGCTCAGTTCTATGTCTGTGTTCTCGGCTTCAAAGTCATGTACATTAATAATGTAGTAACACCTCCTAGGTGCCAACGTCTTCGCCTTTCTTAAGTCAATTATGTAAGCCTGAAGGAGGAAAGTACTATTTTTAATGATTTTACAGCTAAAGACACTAAGGCACAGAGAACTACTTTGTCCAGATTTACACAGATTCTCAACATTTGGATGCCTATGACCTGGCTGAAGAGATTGCGCTCTTCACACTGGCTACTAAGGAGCAGCAGTGCCTAGAAACAGACAGAAAAGATGAATATTTCAGGGCTCAGAACCACTTGCTTCCTAAGTCTCACTGATAAATGACATTCCAGAATGCATAGAAACCTGAATTAAATGTAAGTTATGTAATGATCGTTTATGATAGATCAACCAAGTAAAGTAAGTCATAAGGAGCTTGCAGTATTTTTCTAGAACAGTAAAAGGCGTCTTGCTCCTCAGATGCATTATTACAATTGCTAAAGTACTAACCTCTTGGAAAAGATCCTGCTTCCTGCATAAAAATCACACTGTAATTTCAACTCTTGCACTTTCCTTGGTAAAAATCACAAAATTCTTGACCTAGAATAATGATGGCCATTGTGGGAAAATGTTGCTCTGTCATTTGTACCTAACAGAAGTATGAACTTGGAAATCGAATGCACCCTGAAAGGAGGTATCATTTACTCTGTGAGTGGAACAAGAGCTACTGAGTCTACTTTCTTTTAAGTGCCCACGACAGGATGCACTAATATTGTAACTCATGGTTTAATACAAAGACAGGACACAGCTAGGGAACAGGATGAACATTGTTTAGACTTTCAAAGAATAACGATGATTGCCAGAGTTATTAGTTTTTTTGAAGGTTAAGCGCCTGGAACCGGACACAACTCATGCTGAAAGTTGAAGCAGGGAAGAGAAATACTGTTTAGGTATCTGCTCAACATTGTGGGACTAAAATTTGCTCTCTTTTTCTTTTTGACTTTATGTATCGCTAAAATAATCTTTAATGTGAAATTTTAAAAACAGGCTCATGTCATCACTCTAGATATTTCCTTGCATCTTTTATTCTTACATATCTTCAAGAAATTGTAAGCTTATTATATAGTTTGACATTTTGATTTTTAATTTTTACATCATTTGTTTTTACATGCTATTCATCACTGTCATGTGAATAGTTTCATTTTTCCTCTATCAAAATGAGTGATCAATGTGATCACTTAGTCTCATGTAATAGGATACGCATAATAAATACATAATAACTGAAGGAAGCATTGAATTGAGATTGTGAGACTTTTTTTGTGCAGAGTCTCACTATGCAGCTCCAACTTGTAGGGATCCTCCTGGTTTCTGGCTCCCTAGAAGCCACTATACCTAGACTCCCCTCACCAGCTCAGCATGCCCGGGGGTGGGGCCAGCGCAGCATGCAGTGCTAGGGATGAAATCCTGGCCCCTGTGCTTACCTAAGCAAGTGCTTAGTCCACTGAGCTATACCACCGGCCCTCAGATTATGAGACTTTCTAAACAAACTTTTCTGGAACTTTATGAAGGAATATAAATAAATAAAAACCACAGTCTTAATGAAGAATGATATATCATATAGTGTGTATTCCTATATGTTCTAATATATGAAGACAAAAAGGCCTCCTCCGACAAGGTCCCAGTGATATCACGTGGCTACATAACAGCGAAGCATGCCCAGTATCAGAAAGGCAAAGCAAAGTCCAGGAATCAGGTTGTGTGTGGGAAGGAAGCAACTCTCATGTTTCTTAGAAAACCAAGCCTGCTATTCTGAATGCACTTCATATTTATAAATGCTGAGGACATTCCGCACATGGTAATAAAGGAAAACAGCAGGTAACGTCCTAACCTCAGGTAGACGGATGGGCTTTTCTCTACCATACATTAAATTTTAAGGCTATTCCTGGTCTATTACTCCCAAATGACCATTTCCATATTTAAGCTGAAAGTAAGTTGGACTGACTTGTAAGAAAGATGGCTGGCTGCCTTCATTTTTTTTTAAAAAAAAACAAATATTCTATAATACAAAACATCACTCTCAGGACTTTTACAATTATTTCAAGTACTGTGATTCAGGGCAGCCTGAAAGAATACTCCTCGATAGAAAGGAATGCAGTTCTCTCATAAAGATTGAGCGCTCACGGGAAATAGGTCACTTAGCAGTCGTACCGCTTGCCACTGCTCAGTCACAATAGGTTTGCATTCTGTCCCCGGCAGTTTAGAACAAGTCATAGTGTTGCATTTGTAGACTAATATAATTTTACATTCATCTTGTCAAAGTGGATTTCTTTCCAGTAATGCATTTGAAGAAAGAACTCATCCAAACAGAAGAGGAGCGTGGCTTCAAGGCCCCGGATGGAGAGGGTGGCCAGGCCTGGCGTTCCTGGGCTTCAGCTACAGTAGTCTTTTCCAGTTGGTCCCCAACCAGTTCAGGTAAGCCAATTGGCTCTTTGTCCCTCACCTCAAGAGCTTCATTTCCTGCAGTCAACCCAAGCCCCAAGGACCAATCCTCAAGAGCACAACCAAGGCAGGCTGTGGCATCTGCCTGGCTCCTCTTTTCCTCCCTGGCAGCAGCCTATGCTGGGAGTTCAGCCTCTGTGTGGGGAGCAGCCCAGCCCTTCCTGCTCCTTCCTTTTCTTTTTCATCTCGTGAGGCAGAGGAAGCTTTGTAACATGGTGAAAAAGAAACAGGAAACCCTTTGGCCTGGACCGCTACGGTGGGTTGCACTTCAGAGAAATGGCCTTGCTCCCCCAAAGGAGACTCTGTTCACCCAAGTGACATGACAAGGGTCTGTCCATCCCTTGTTACACTAGAAGGTGTGCTGACATACACTATTTCAGACAGTCTGGGGTTACACTCAGTAATAATTAAGTTAAACTTAGTAACCAAGGCTTTGGTGTGCCTTCTAAAACACTACAAGTGCTTGAAACTTTGCCTTAAAACATGATTGTTCTATAAATAAATTCACAGGATGAATTCATTTTAGAACCAAGTCCTTTGGCTGACACTTGTTGTTAGGCTTTGGTACACAGCAGACAGGAATCACACAGAATTTGAGGAAAGGAATTGAAATGTGGCGAAAAACCTAAGTCTTCGGGGTAGGCTCAGAAGAACTAACATTGAGTTTTTCTGGGAGAACCAGGGTGAAACACAAAGGCTGAGGAGCAGTGTGTGGGGTTGCATGGGGCCGGGCCCACCCTGAATCCCCTCCTCCCCCAGTGCAGTGCTGTGGGAGCTATGGGGACTGTGGCCCTTGGGTTAGGGGCACACAGCTGCAGTGTGGCCCACACTTGGGGATTTGAACTGGGCAAGGGCTCAGGACAGGCACTGACATGGAGGGGGCAACTGAGGCATAGCTCCTGATTCCTGTGGGTCTGGGCCAGGATAGGGTCACAGAGGACAGACTGTGACAGCCAGGTGTTCCTTGGGAGGCCTAAGTGAGGGCAGACAGCCTGCTTGGAGATGGAGGTATGGGGCAGTGCATTCTTTTTAGATGACTGGAAGGTGCAAGGCGAGCCCAGTCTGCTGTGGAGTGCAGGGCCACACAGGACCCTTCTGTATGTCTAAAAATCACCTCTTAGGGAGGAAAGGGCTTCAAACAGAAGCTCAGGATTTAGGAGGACAAAGATCAAGACAGCAGGAGGCAGCTATGTGAAGTATTTCTGAGGAACAGGAAGAGTCAGCCCCACTACAATTGTCCAGCACCCCAGTGTCATCCGAATCTCCCCTAAAACAGGCTTTGGTGTTTATTGCTGCTTTGGAATGAACAGGGCCTGCTGCAAGTTTCAGTAATAGCACAGAATTAGCCATTGTCCTTCCCTAGCAAGGGGATGGAGGACTCACCTGAATCTCTGAGCCTCCCTCCCATCCCAAAGGTGCTCAGAAGTGTAGGTGGATGTTGGAGGGAAGGGAATTTTTCACTCTGAATGTAGACCTGAGCATTGAAGAGTCAGGAGTGATGGCAGCCACTTTAAGACCAAGAGGAGAGCAGGAACTAGGGCCAAGGTAGGAAGGCAGATAAGGAAAGGAAGCAGCCAGGTTCTTGGTGATGGGGCTTTGTCACCAGAGCAAAGTAGAGCTGCAGCCAGCATGGGCACTGAGCTTTGCATTTCATGTAAAGCAAAGAGAAGCCTTTATTTTAATGCAGGGACTGGTTAAGTTTTACATCTTGCAACTTCATATTTCTTTGAAAATATATCTTTTTTTTTAAGTTTTACAATCCAACTAAGTTCTTTTTCCTACTTAAGTTCTTTAAAAGAGCCCCTATTTATAGTTTGATAATTTCTTTTCTCTTGGGAAGACAACATAAATAATTA
Source organism: Octodon degus (assembly GCF_000260255.1). Taxonomy (NCBI): domain Eukaryota; kingdom Metazoa; phylum Chordata; class Mammalia; order Rodentia; family Octodontidae; genus Octodon; species Octodon degus. The sequence continues at coordinate 21,763,784 of NW_004524592.1, read as the reverse complement.
TTAATAGATATCAGAAAGGGCTACATCCAACTGGAGAAATGTAAAAGTTGGTGAAGAGCAGCATGAGCGAATACTTCTTCCAAATACCTACTGGGTCACCTGGGAGGTTTATGAGTTCTGGAAGCATGAATGGCTCCAGTCCAGAGAGAACTGTCGACATGGACAGCTAATGTTTTCTAATTAAACACTGAGGGAGGCATTATAATTTCCATTTGATAAATGAAGAAATGATGGCTCAAAGAAGGCTATGATTTGTGCAAGGTCATGTAAACACTGAGCAGAAAATCTGGGATTACTACAAATATAAAACATACTCTGTGTGAGAGTGTGTGTGTGTGTGTGGGGTGCCAGGTATTGAGCTCAGGATCTTTCACTGAGCTATAGCTCCAGCCCTTTTAAAGTTTTTCTCTTAAATTTTAAGTCAGGGTCTCACTAAGTCGCCAAGTTGCCCGGGCTGGGTTTGAATTCCTTCTGTCTTAGCCTCCCTAACTTCTGGGAAGTCAGGCTTGCTGTACTCTGCCTGGCTTAAAATCCATACTCTTCACCTCTGTTCTGCAGCAGAGGCAGACAGACTGCCTGGCTGTGAGGCCTAGTCTACCTCTCACACCTGGGGGACCTGAGGGTGAGTTGTTCTCTTTTCTGGGCCTCTATTTGCTCATGGATAGACTGGATCTAACCACAGTGCTCTTTGACAGGACTGCAGGGAGGATTATGTGAGCTCCAACACACACAGCACTTCCAACGGCTCCTAGCAGCCAGTGAGTGCTTAAAAGGGCTGCAATTATAGTGTGCAATTCTGTTCTCCATGCTGGGTAGAGGATGGCAGAGCTTTAAGGACATTCAGTTCCTCCTAAGCCAATGCCTCCAGTGCTGCTGGGGCTAGGTAATAGGTATTATTAATAGAAGTTTGCACCCTTGGCAATGAGGCCTCAAACAGAATAAATGAGCCCAGACAGAGGCTAACCTGTCAGGATTGCGACAGATGTTTTTTCCCTGCAGCTTTATTTTTAATACTAATTTCAAAATCAAAAGTATTATTTACAGTTATCTTAGAATCCAAGAACAGGATGACTCATGCTGGTTGATTATTTTAGTGTTACGAAGCTTGGACACAAAATTGTCCAAGATGAAAACAAATGCCCAGCATGGCTAGTGCTACAGGGCCTTAGAAGTAGAAGGCTGAGACCAAGGCTATCCGTGACTTCACAGATGGGCACTGTGATGCAGCTGATGCTTTGCTGATGGCTTTTGAACCCTAACCTCACTGTGGCCACAGAGAAGCATGCTTGACCCTTCCTGCCCAGGCAGCTCTCCCAGAACTGCTCAGGTAAGCCGAGAGTGCTGAACCCCACTGTAATCAATCACCCTATCCCTGTTAGCCTGGTTGTCATGACAGCAGACATAGCTCTAGGGTTGATGCTCGGTGGTAGATGACATTTTGTAAGGACTGAAGTATTTGTTCAGTGACTAACAAAATCAGTAAATGAATCATAGAATATTTAAGGGAATTCCTATCTATGTAGCCATCCATCCATCCATGCATGCATCCATCCATTCATGTATCCATCCATCCATGCATCCATCCATGCATCCATCCATCCATCCATGCATGCATGCATCCATCCATCCATGCATCCATGCATCTATCCATACATGCATTTATCCACCCACCCCATCCCACCTTCACAGTACTAGAGAGTGGACCAGGGCCTTTGCACTGCTACACTCCCAGCTCTTTTTTAAAATTTTGAAACAGGGTCTCACAGACTCCTCCACTGAGCTCTAACTTTAATGCTCCTGCCTCATCCTTCAGGAATGTTGGGATTGGGATTACATTGGCTCCTTAGGGGAAATTTTGAAAAGGAAAACTTCCCTAAATTTTGGATGAAATTTAATGAGATCTAATGAGTTACTGTTCTGCATTCACATCTCTAAAATGCAGTCCCTTCTTGATCAAAATGGCAGTGAGTGGGTTTTGTGATGGCCACTGACCGGGCACATTTGTTTGCTTCTTTGTTTCGTCACAGCCTGAACACTCTTCACTCCTTCACTGCTGACCACAATTCCTAAACCTCACATCCTCCCCGTTTCAATGCTCCACTCCCTGGAGGGAAAACAGTGTTACATTTCATGCTAACACACCTAATGGACTCAAGGGGAGAGAGGTTTGAAGGAAATATTACTCTAAGGGCCTTATTTCAAGTGGATATTCAGAAGCTTCTTTCAGTTAAATTTAACCACCAAAGGAAACTAAAATTAATCCCATAAACACTAGGAGCATCTTTTGCTCCATTTGGATGAATTAAATGGAACTCAAAATCCCTTCCAGGACATAGTGAGCCATATCTGAAAATATCTGAGAATGCTTAGACTGGGTCTGGGATGGTAGAGGGACCATAATATGTCCCAGACCAGGAAAATGAAGAAGTCCCCTAGGGGAAAATGATGTGCCCCAGTGTTGGTTATTGTGGGAAAGGGTCCTATAGCCTTAGAATTCTAACCTACATAACTGCTAAGTTTAGAAGACAGGAAATTTAATAAATGTAATTTAATTCCCACCTTTAATTCACAGAAAAACTAAATTGTAACTCGCTGTCTCTGAATCCCGACCTGATTTAGATCAGAAACTCTTAACCTCCATCACTCTTTTCTGAGTGTTTACCACCAGAAGGGCAAGCAGAAGGGGGTAACACATCTTCGGGTAAACTCTACTATAGGAAAAAGTAGACTAACCAGAGAACAAGCACTCCTACATGTTGACATCCTTCGGAAACATCACTCCGACTTTAAAAATGATAGAGGCAAGCCAGCAAAGAAAAAAAAAAGTCCATGGTTACTGGGAGTGAAAGTGGAATCAGACGTTGGTTTCACTGTGCAGACTCGAATGGACAGCTTGACCTTTGGAGGTCAAAGCTTGGCTTTATCAGCTCTTTAAATAAACTTGCAACAAAAATGCCACTTGAAGTGTGCTGTGAAGATGAACATCAGTGGAGAAGGGCAAGATTCATGTGTGAGAGATGAAAAGGAATCCCAAATACCCTGACTATAAACTCATGAAAATTTCATGGCACTTAAAAATCACATAGCTGTTTGGGATACATTCATAAGTGACACACCAATGTCAAATTTGAATGCATATTCTGTTTAGAAGTTTTAGTGTAATAAGAGATTCTAGAAGAGTACTTGGAAAATACATGACATGAGATTATTGGATATTTCTCCTTTTGTTTTGGAATCAACTCCTATGACCTGGAGTCTCAGAAGAAATGCAGCTTGTATACAAGCAAAATAATTTATTTTTAATACTGAAAACCTTTGACATTATTTTGATAGGAACAAAGAGACAAGGCTGTGAATACAGTTCTATGTAAATTGGACTTTTCATCCAGGGGTGGTGGCTCAGTCCTATAATCCCAGGATTCCAGGGGACTGAGACAGGAGGACCACACATTTGAATTCAGCCTGGGCAACTTAGTAAAATGCTATCTCAAAATTAAACACACACACACACACACACACACACACACACACACACGGGGCTGGGAAGAGGCTCTGTGGAATAAGCACTTCCCTGGCAAAAGCAAGGGCCTAAATTCAATCCCTGGTTCTGCAAAACACACACACACACACACACACACACACACACACACACACACAACAAAAGGCTGGAGACGTAGCTCAGTGCAAAGCCCTCGGGTGCAGGCCCCCCCCCCCACAATAAATAAAAACTAACGCCTGTGCAGCACTTCGCATGCACCACTATTCTGTCCCCAGCTGGCTTCTTCCTCACCTCTGTGTGGCCCACCACTGGGCACTCGGCAGATAAACTGCCCTGGCATCATTAAGGACACCAATTAGGGTGGAAATATACAGTGGAAAATACAGCGTGGAGAAAAATACCTAGTCAGAGTGCAGATTTTAAAGAATGGACATACAAGTATACAAGTAAGAATTATAAAACATTCTATACATTCTACCAGAGGACTCTTCAAGTTTAAACAGAGCTCCACACAAAATTATTTTAAATAGCCCAGACTTCTCCACTGTACCTGAGGTAGGGTATACCTTACAGGTGAGTATTCAGTTACATATCTCTAGATGTATGCGTGAGTTTGACAGTGTGTGTGTGTGTGTGTGTGTGTGTGTGTGTGTGTGTGACAGAACACTAACAAAATGTTAATATACCTTTAGCCAGCAGGATCTATTCATGGGAATGATGAAAGTTATTTTTGTGTACCCTTAACCAGTGCAGCTGAGGCAGCATTTCCTGCTGTAACGAGATGTGATTGTGTCCGTCCTCACCGCACTGCCTATTGAGCCCAAGCCTGACTGCACGTATGGTTGTGAGGACTGTGAGCAGAAGGTGTGAGGAGCTGGCTGGACAGGGAGCAGACATAACTGTACTCCGTGGGCTTGGTGGGCAGGAGATAGGTAGGGACACAGGGACCAGCAGCATTCTACTTCTCTGGTCATCTGCATGATTCTCATCCTCCAATGATGAATGCAACCAGCTGCCTGCTCCTTTGCTTGAGCAGGCCGCGGGTTCATCTCGCAGAGTGGTCCACAGTGCTAACAGAGGCCTGGCATTTGCCGAGGGTCTTGTGTGGTGTTTGAGCTACTACTGCAAGGTCTGTCTGTTTTGCTGGTACTGTAGGAAGCGAAGCAACCTACACAGTGGGGACATGAGCAGCCCCTCTCTCACTGGGGACCGTGTTCTTCCCTCTTGTCCTCCCTTGCTTGCTTTTCACAGAAAGACACCTGGGAGCTCTTGACAGGTTGACCCCAGAAGGAGGGGGACCGAGGCTGGGCATGCCTTGCTGCTCATGTAAGAGCACTTCCCTGACACAGCAGGGAGAATCAGCAGACTTCGCAGAAATAAAGCCTGGTGACCAGGGTGACCAGTATGGAGAAGAGAATGCAGGCAAGACAAGGCTGTGCTCAAGTGCATGGGCCAAGGCCAGTCACCGATTTTGTCATTCTGAAGGCTGTAAAAACATTATAGTAGAAAAAAGGTGTTTTCTTAATATTTCTTTTTCTTTTCAAACAGGAGAAGACACGCCCCACTCTATTCCTTGGCTATTATTTGACATATTTCCTGATGGCTCCAAAATGACATCCTCCCTTAATCATTATCTAAACAGGAGGTCTAGGCATCAAAAGGAGTTCTTTGGAAAAAGTGAAATAGTAATGTGGAAGAAAACAATTTTACCACGAGAGTTTAAGGACACTGAAGCACTTTTTTAAAAAAGATATCATCATGTCACTGTAGGCTGTCTTCTTAGGAAAACATTCTAAAAGGTTATGATATACTTCAAATGCTCTTACTGTAGAACTAGTTCATGACTGCCTTCTATGTCTAAATGTCTAAATGGCTGGTTATCTCTTGTGGAGGCGACTCTTGTGTTTTCCTAAAGATCATATAGCAACTATTACAGTGCTAAAAAATGACTAGGACTATGAGAAGCTTTGCAGATGAAGTTCTAGGTCTAGAGCTATGGAGTAGAAAAAACAAATTTAGACTTCCCTGTACTTATCTCTTCACAGGAGGGTGAAATCATTTTGTTTCCCCAGGTTTTAGAGAAAACACATTTAAAATGCCACAAAGATGCATAAGAAAACATAAAACTGCAAATATTAACTGTCTGTATTCTTGAAATATAACTTAAACTTGGTGACTAGGACAAGAAAATGTCACATTCCTTTCTCTTGCTAAGGAAATTGCATATTTCCTTGTGAAAATAAAGACTATGCGGTCTTCAAAGGAGTATGTGACAGTTTTAAATTTGTTTTGTTTCAGGCTAAAGGTTTCTATAAATTTTCATGATTGTCTCCATGTTAAAAAAAAAAAAGACAGAAAGGAAAACAGGCTTAGGCATATAGTTTTGATTTTCATCAGTGTTAAAAACAACGTGAGGTATGTTGCTTTCAAATCCACTTTAGAAGGGAAACGCTTCGGCCTTTGCTTACACTTCTATCGCTTGTCTGCAGGGCTCGATGCACAAAATTAAGCTTCTGTCCTTCCTCAGATTTGGGAGGCCAATAGCTGTCCAGTTTCCTAAGTGGGGACCGAGTCATGGCTTGGACAGAGAGTCAGCAAGGAATGCTCCGTGTTGGCGTTAAGATCAAGGGAGCCGTAGCCTTGATTGAGAACATTAATTTCACTTGGGAATTCAGAGATTCTGGAAACAGAAATCCTCCTTGGAAACACAGATTAATCAAATTTCCAGGTTTTCATTAACATGAAATGAAAGGAAAGTTTAATAGTCCTGTCAGACACTGTGGTAAGGTCTTCCGGTCTCCTTAACCATTCATTCCTCACATGGACCTCATATTCTGAGGCCAGGAATTGAGGATGTTGCTGAAATTCACCCATTCTAAGAGGCATGGTCAGGTTCTCAGCATAAGGTGAAAGCCACACCAGACTACACATTCCTGCTAGTGAGAGGCAACAAGACGGAAAGGCTCTTGGGCAGGCTGGTTACCTCTGTGTCGGTTGAGCTGCTTCTGATTTCAGAATTTGGTTCCAAGTACATGGGTTTAAACTGTTCTAGGAAGATAAATTGATGAGTCACAGGGTCCTCCAGGCCAGGCCCAGGACTCTGAGGGAGACAGGAAAGTCTATAGCTCAGGTCTCCTGGCTCCAGCTCTGGGCTTTTGTAGCTCTGCATGGCTTTCCCGGTCTCTGTACAGGTTCCAGACAGGACAGCCGGTTGGCTGGGGCTACTGGGGCATAGGGCGGCAGGCTTACCAGAGCTCAGGCTTACCAGAGCTCATGGCACGTGTACCCCAACTGGTACATGGGCCATGGAAACAATGCCCACGCGCAGAGATGTGTGTACAGACATCAGAGTCTTCGTTGTGCCCTTTTGTTATCTTTACTTTATTTCATTTTGACTCCCCCCCCCCATTATTACAGTACAATAAAGTATGGTACAGAGTTTAGAGCAGCTATTTATTTAAACCTTAATTTTATGCAACAAAGAGATTGCCCCTGGACTCAGAAAGTTTTAATGGATTTCCTTCGTGACAATTAATTTCTTTATTCAAAGAAATAATACATTTGGAGTTTAATCATAAGAATAAGCTAGAGTACATTTTGTTTATCATAATGAATGTTAAGTGTAGTATTTTCCTCTCCTACATATAAGAAAGATAGTTGTAGCAATATAGAATTTATTAAAATTTAATATAGTTAAACTATTTACATAGAAAATTTTTAGTTTCTTATTAAAACATCTATAAAAATTAAACCAATATGATTATTTTTATCAGAATTTTCCTGTAGTTTAAAAGTATGCATGGTGCTTATATACGATATGAACCAATGGCCAATATCACTCACCGGAACTTTGATGTTAATGGCTTCTACATTGTAAAAGAAATCCTTGACCGTACAGAACTCACCTTCTGTCCATTCATCCCCGGAATTCCAGGTGCTCCAAGAGATCCCTAAAGAGCACAATTTAAAGTAGGTTGGTATTGTAATCATAAAGTATTTCCATCCTACCTTTCTATTATGTTAGTTCTATCAGCTGTGATGGTATCTTGCTAAAAGACAACTTCCGCTAGAGTTAAAATTTAACTCCATTCCCTGAAGTAAACTTAACCTTCATGTAAAGTCAAAGAATTTGAGATCATATATTGAGACCCATATCTCAGTGGCTCTAAGTTAAGAAATAAAGGCAACAGTGGTGCTATACATCTGTAATACCAGCACTTTGGAAGGCTGAGGCAGGAGGATCAGAGGTATGAGCCCCACCTGGACAACTTGATGACTTAGCAAGACCTCGTCTCAAAGCAAAAGCATAAAAAGGGCTTCAGCTATCGCTCAGGATGAAGGCCTGGGTTCAATGGCTGATACCATAATAAAAAAATAGCCTTATTCAACATTTCAATACTTGATGAAAAATACCTGTTCCTTATTATGCCTAAGATGTTTGAAATGTAGTGAAATAGTGAGGTTAAGCTTGATAACGTAAATCGTTTGATAATAACAATAAGCTTGTCTTCTGGATGGTTAACATCCTAAGTTTGCAGACCAAAATTAGAGAAAAAGGAGGGCTACAAGGAAAGCCAATATTTTGGCCCTACCCTTCTAAGGTCAATTAAGACTCAGGACATATGAGAACTTGTACTGTAACGTCATGTACCTCGGTAGTGTCCCAAATTTTCTGATCAAGAAGGTTATGGGGCCAAAGAGGAAATTGATCAATGATGTAGAGTGTGCCTAAGGAGAGTCACATGAGGAGAAGACACTCTCTCAGGCTTTCACAGAGAGCACATTGGCCAAGCAATGGCCATGACTCATCCACATGGCTGCACTGACAAATGTTCTACAATCTGAGGTACAGGATCTCAGGATAAATCCTGAGGGCATTTCACTGACCTTCTCAAACCAAAAAGCTACAACTCTTGTTGCATAGGTCCTGCTTTACCTTGGTCTTAGCCATCCAGTAGAAAAGTATGAAGATGAAATATAGGAAGTAAAGCCATGTTGTTATGTTGAGCTGTGGGAGACTCAGGTCAATAATTTCTGACATTGCCAATTAAACAGAAGACCCAATGCTATTATGGGCTTCTGTACTCTTTTAGAATATTTTGCTGAGTTTACACACCTATAATATTCAACAACGGAACTTAAAAAAAATTGGGGTATAACTATGAATGTCCATTTTGTATCTGTGTATTCAAAGTGGTTGGGATAGATATATAATTGCATTCTCTTAATGAATAGAATGATTTTTTCTAACGGTGTTTGTAAGTAGGGTCACAAGTCTGCATCTTGTACAGCAATTAACCACTAAGAAGAATATATGCAGTGTATTATTTGTTGAAACTGTACTTTCAATTTGATTTGAAACTGTCTCATTGCTATATGTTTATCAATAAAACTTTGAAAAGAAAAAAAATAGCCTTAGTTCCAACAGGAACAAGCCTCACAGGGACTATAATTCTTGAATTTCACAAATTTAAGTATGTAAACAAGAACTATTTGAAATCACAACCACTTGTTCCACAATTAAATAGGGAACTGTGTTGCAAACTCAAGTTTCTTGCATATGGGGCCCCTAACCTTGTTCGCAGCATGTTTCAGTCACTGGAGTGCGACTTCCATAGTAGACTCCAAGAGGTGCCGCAAGTGTTGCACACGGACCAGCTTTGGTACAACAGAATGAAAGCAGCGGTGTGCACAAACTCGCATGCACAGTACTGTGGGCTCAGGAGGAAAAGCTGGGCGGGGCTGGGTGAAGCGAGACACAAAATGCTAATTACTCCCTGAGAAAGTCTATGGGAGGGGGGTGTGAGTGGATATAGGACCGTTAGTGAGCATGATGTCATTCTCTTCTCTTACACCACCTTTTCAGGTTCTGGAGAAACCATTTTTAAATACAATGTGCTTATTCTTTGCCTAGAACTAGAAAACAGATTTTCCTCCCCTTACTACAGGTATATTAAATTTCTTTAATAATGATGGGGAGAAGCTTTTAAACATAGTAATAATAAAACTGTTCTAAATATAGTAGTTATATGCAAAACCAATTTGGGTGACAAGTTCGTTCTGTTGTGCATTTTGTGATGTTATAGAGTGGCTCATTAAAGGACTTGCCAAAGCCTGAAGCAGTAATGTGATCCTGGTCAAATGGTGGATTAGGGTAGCTTTACAATTCCACACCATGCTTAATAGAGATGTTATCATGAGGGACACAGTGTCCATACACACAAGGTGTCTCATAACTCATTGGCTTTGGTTTAGTTTGTAGGATTATGTTTCAACAGATGCCACATGCCCACAATGTGGGCGATAAAACGTCTCTATCTTTGATGGATTCCAAACATAAAGAATAATCACTTTCCCACCTGTTATAATACAATTACTTTCTTTAGTTGTCTTCAAGTTGAGGGTGGGAGGTTGATGGGGTGTGCAGGGAAGAACATCGGGATGTTTGTGGGCCTAGGGTCATCTACCTGCTAGGGACACAGTTACAACTGTGGTGCTGATGTAGTTTCAGAATTCCTAGATCCTCCCAGCACAATGTAATGATCATTCTTCACTGAAGAACAATCAGGAAGTCACTTTTCAGGTTATAGACAAAGGAGGACATTTGGAATGCAACTGTAACACTGTAAACCAGGCCACAGACTCATCTTTCATTCAGATCCATTCTGAGGCCATTGGGAATGATCCATTTGAGAAAGGTCATGAATTCAATTTTCAGTGTCTTATGATCCTTGAAATTTCCAGTTTTATCTCAAAGTTTTTCTGGTATTTGAATTAAAAATGGAACAACCTACATGCTTAATGAGTCCTCTCTAGATACATTGAGTTTTCTACAATGGAGTTGACTAGAAATCTCAGGCTACATCACATGATGATGATTTTACAAAGGAGAATGTACAAAACAGACCAGCTACTTGAGCAGCTCACAGTAGCTCTCTCCCACTAGTGGGTAAGGAATATAATTACTTTCACAGCACTGTCATATACTCTACCTTTTGTCCTGGAGGCCCCAGAGGACCCTAAAAAATAAAAAAAAAACCCTCAGTTAACATAAAACAGTAACCACTTAGACTAAGGTGACCAGTTAGAACTGTCCATGAGGTCCTCTTTGCTACAGTGAAGCATGCAGGTGTTCAGTGAAGCTTTTTAGCCTGAGGACCAAAATAGGTTTTAAGCTAATTTATTCTTCTCTAAAGAAGTACATGCAGGAGGGTTCTCCTCTTTCCCTGAGAATGCTCACTGTACCCATACATCTATTTCTGCAAATACATGCAAAAGGACCACATTGATCTCACTTAGAGGGGTGAGTATTGTTGCTAGAAGCAGTTAAAATTCTTACAGTCCCCCAGGAAAGCAATGCTCTTCAAGACTTCTGCATCTGTAGGACTTCAGGAGGCAGATTTGCAAATAATTATATAGCATCACAAAGACACGTGCTTTGTTCTCATCTTTCTCTTTGGGAAGGAAGACCTTATTTACAAATGAGGGGAGGCCAGGACCAAGTGTGGTATCTAAAATGTACTTGAAGAAAAGATGCTACGAGCTTGTGCTAAGACTACACTATGTTGGGTGGCAAGAGAAAGGCGATATTTGGGGCCAGGGAGGTAGCTCAGTAGAATAAGCGCTTGCCTGGCAAGTGTAAGGACCTGAGTTCAATCCCCGGTTCTACCAAAAAAACAAAACAAAACAATTTCTAGATTTGGGGCTGGGGAGATGGCTCAGTGGAATAAGCGCTTCCCTGGCAAGCGCAAGGGCCTGAGTTCAGTCCCTGGTTCTGAAAAAAAAAAAAAAAAAAAAAAGCGATATTTAGTGAGATGAATGAGAATATTTATACAGAAAATGTAAACGTGACAGTTTGGAGATTTAGCAGTTTTTCAATCACAAAGCCAGAGTCAGGTTCTTTTGGCTTTATTTAGAGCAAGGTCTGGCTTCGGAAGACTGATAAGAACATAGAAATATAGTTACTACTTAGGTGCCTTATATCTATTTTAAAGTAAAAAAAAGTAAACTACTCCCTAATTCTTTCAAAAATATATTTACAAGGGCTGACCAGGTAGCTCAGTGCACTAAAGCACCTGTTTAGGCAGAGTGCAGGGACTGGGATTCAATCCCCAGCATGCTGTGCTGGCCCTGCCCCTGGGGCGCGCTGAGATGGCAATTGAGACTGGGCATGGTGGCGTACATCTGTGATCTCAGCTCTTGGGAGACTGAAAACAGGAGAATCACTACAAGTCCAATCTGCTTAGTAAGATGCTGTGGATTCTGCAATATATGTATGTATATATATATATATATATATATATATATATATATATATATATATATAGAGAGAGATATATTTGTATGTTTTAGTGAGCTTGCAGAAATTATCATTTTACATAAATGTTCTTTAGTGCATTACCCTTAGCTAATGGCTTATTTCTTTTCAGTGAGTGGTGTTTCAGCTAATCAGCATCTCACATTTGTCTGCAGTAACATTTAATAAAACACTAGGGTGGTCATTAGAGGAAGACTTACTCTTGCATTGTTCTATTTTATTAAAAGTACACAATGCTCTGGAACATTCAGAGCCTGTTGCCCATAGTCATCTCAATGGAAGACTCACAATTTCCTCCCACCCTCAGCTTTAGATTATTCAAAGTATGTTGCACAACACATCTTTACATATTCCTATTGGATGTAACCAACCAACCAATCAACCAACCAATGTTTTAATGAGCTTGTTTTCAGCATGTCTGTAGTCAGACATTCTTCCTTTCCATCTTATTTCATCTATCTAAAATGCTCCCCTTTTAGATTTTGCAGAGAAAACAGACCATCGAGTATAAATTCCCTCAACATCATATCTGCCATTAACCCAAGCCCACAAGGACCCCTTTCCAGTATCAGAAAGAAGGGTCCCAGGCCTGTACCAGGCCAGCTCGCCCGGAAGACTCTGGAATCTATCCTGGCCGCTGTCCTCGGGGATCTCTCTCAATCAGTTACCCCTGCATCTCCATCACAGCCTCCCCTCTCTCCATTCCGTCCCTCAGCACATAAACATGTTGAATCATTTCCTCACTCGGGTAAATTGTCTGAGAGGCAAATGCTAATGCCAAGAAAAGGCAGAGCTTGCAGGCAGTGGTGATAGGAGATCTGAGCCTGAAGACAAGACTTGGGTTTTATCATTGTCTCAGATTCCATTTTCTCAAGTGTCTCCAGAGCACTTCACTTCTTAAAATGTTGATGTTAGAAGGGAAATCATATAACACAGAGTACATTAATTCAATGTTTAGACTGAGAATGTGCATGTGCAGTTCACCAAGGTTTCCTTCCCATTGTAAACCTGACTTTGCCACTTGAAAAAATATCCACTAAAACTGGATGTTTCATTACAGAGACATATCATCCTGAAACGGACGATTTCAAATGAAAATTAGAGCAACTTTTATATGAAATACTTTAGAGAATAACATAGGGATCAGTTCTAATTTGATCTCTGTTGCATTATTACTGCAGATTAGCATATTAGAAAGACTAAGTCACAGCCTTGAAATTCATAGCATTGAATAAAATGTTGCATATTTTAACACAATACTTAAGGAAGCAAAATGATAACTTTAAAGAAAAATATTCTTCACTTTTAGGAAACCAGTGTTGCTTTTGATAAGTTCTGAAAATAAAGATTTAGCATTAATTCTGACTGTGAAGAAACACTCCATATTCACAGTTCTACTGCCTAGAGCATATTCTTGGCTACCAAAAATGTACACAGCTTCTCTGGTGCCACTGGCAAGAAAAATGTTCAGGATGCAAGGAGAGTGTCACCTATCAGAAGGAAGAAGCAGGGAGGGACAGCTGGATAGAAGTTGCAGACACGCACGTGGGTCAGTACATAGGAGCACGTGCATGCATATACAATGAAGTCATTTTAAGGAGCAGGATTTCACTTCTATGTGTTTTAATATCATTAGTAACACCATAATATATCTATGCCATTGTAATTAAGTTTAAGCTTACAAATTAAGGTTTTCTTGCTCAAAACTTTATTTTGTAAGTAGGGCATAATGCTAGCAGTTAGTTAAGATGTCTACACTGTATTAGTCTTGTGGTTTCTGCTACAAATGTAAACTTATAACATAATGGACAAATGCCATAGGCCCAATCATTAATTTATCTAATCTTTAAAAATGTATTTATGTTTGACTTGGGTGAAAAACATCATGTATTTATTATTGACTAGAGACACTAATGCTTATTATTCCTAAAATTAAAGTTCTGGTAGTTAAAAAAGTTTTAAAACAATTCTGTTGTTATTAACCCATGATTTACTAAGTTTGGATCAAATAATTTTCCAAAGTAGAGTTATAATCTTTTGGGTGTATTTCTCTTAAATATGTTTCTTTTTTAGCCATTTCCTTGGTAGGTACATTCATAATTTACATATGGTTTGTATGCAACCAATTAAGGTGGATATAATCAAACTTAATTTTTCAAAAATAATTTCTATATGCCTCAAGATTAAAAACTCTGCAACATGTAGAATTGCAACAAATTAAACTAAATTTCAATAACTCTAGCTCTATCAAGTATAATTTGAACCTTAAAATATATTCACCTCAGTGTGGGTCATGGATGACATAAAATAGATGAACTGTTCATTGAAGAGTTCTGCAGAGTGGGTTTAACTTTATTCAAAAGGTAAAAACTTAGTGGCGAATTCTAAGATTGGAGTAGCAATGTCATTAATCATCATTGAAATCTTTCCACCAATTTTTAAAATTTCTTTCTTTTTTTTTTTTTTTTGTATTTAGTACAGGGTCTACAGGGTCTTACTATGCAGATCAGACTCATTGTAATCCTGTTTTCAGCTTTCCAAGCGCTGGGATTACAGGCAATCACCAGCACGCCCAGTCTCAGTCGCCATCTCAGCACACCCCGGGGCCAAGGCCGGGGCCGGCACAGCATGCTGGAGATTGAACCCCGGCCCCTGCGCCTGCCTAAGCAGGTGCTTTAATCCTCTGAGCTATCTGGCTGGCCCTTTACATTTTTAAAAATTAAATTCAGATAGAAACTTGGAAAGAAGGGGAGGATTATTCAGTGCACCTGACTTTCCCTCTGGTCCCCTGGATTCCCCCAGTGCTACTCTTAAGGATCACACACAACATCCAGTGCATGCTAAGCAAGCAGTGAAAGAAATCTGAGAGATCCACAATCCCAGCTGGCCGGTGTCCTCCCGAAGCCTGTTAACTGGCCCAGGAGGGATCTTTGCTCCTTCTCTCTGGGCCATCAGGACTCTCGGCTCTTGCCCTCTTCCCACCTGCAGTGCCATCCCTGCCGAAGCCCTTGTCTCTCTCACCTAGCTAATGTGACAGCCACCTCATGGCCACTCAGCTTTTAGTGACCTCCAGCTTGTCTGCTCATCATGGCCTGCTATACACTAATGGGCTCACATGCCCTGCTCAGACACCCTGCAATGGCTTTTGCACAGTGCTTAGAGGAGTGCAGGTTTGGAGAACAGCTCGATTTCCTCGCTGCCTGCCACGCTTCCCTGCCTCACTCCTCCAGCTGCCGCAGTCACAGGCTTCGCTCATCCTCTCCCTTGGGCCCATTCCACAAATCTGAGCTCAGCACCCCTGCCTGGAGAGTTCAATCTCCTTCTTTTATCCTCCAAAGCACCCCCATTACAGCACTTTTCAGTAGCATTGTAGCATTACAATAATTGTCTAATTATTCCTTCAAATGGCATTTATCCTACACCGAGGTTGGGTTGGAGTGACTGTGCAGGGAATCCTCCAAAGCTCACGCATTTACTCATTCAATAGCTTCTCAGGGCCCACAGAGTGCCAGCCAACAATTTAGGCACTGGGGGTCCAGCAGTGAACAAAGACAAACAAAACTCCAGGTCTCTTGGTTGTTCTATTTTGCGGTTGGACAAAGACTGTGGACAAAGTATGAAGCTGGGTCAGCTCATCACTGCTAGAGCAAAGAGCAGGAGAACAGAAGTGGATGTGGAAGTATTTTAATCGAGTGGTTGGCGAGGGCCTCAGTGACAAGTGAACAGTGCTCCAAGAGAGGGCAGGCAGACCCGGTGTGCAGAGAAGGGAAGAAGGCTCCAGGTAGGGGGACAGTGAAGCCCAGCATAGGAATGATAGAGTTAGTGGGGGACAGAGACAGGGGACAGGGAGGCCAGGGACATGGCATTTGTATGGACTAGTGGGGACTTAAAAGCCTAACAGTCTGAATAGACAACTGCAGGAATGAATGAAATGATGAAATCAATCCAGCTTTCTTTCTCATAGACAATGGCATCTCAAGATAGGCACAGCAAGGTATTTGACTCTTGTTCATTGGAATCATGCAAATACCACTGGCTCAAGAACCTCTGTAGTATTTCTTTTTTTTTTTTTTTTGCGGAACCAGGGATTGAACACAGGTCCTTACGCTTGCCAGGGAAGCACTTATTATACTGAGCCATCTCCCCGGCCCCACTGTAGTACTTCTAAGGGAAAGAGTGGGTGGGACAATTCATGGTTGCTACAGTGAAACAGTAAGGCAAGAATCACCTTTGTTCCACAGCAGCAAGAGCACTGGCAGTGCTGTATCTGTAAACAGTAGATGCAGTTACCAACCCGCATTCATCCTGAAAGCAGGGCATCCTACACCATTATGTGCTGGGAGTTCCTTCCAACTCACATACACATATATTTTTTAAAAGCTTTTTCCTTGATAGATAAAGGCATAGAAAACTATTAATGAATTTTTCTGACGCTACTGATGTTAGCATAGATCTGATGGAGGTATTAATTACTTAAACAGGATGCAGAGTTTCTAAATGATGTGCTTTAGGGTACCTCTGGGGAGATGTTTTAAGGCAAGTTCTGGTTGCCTGCTATTAGGAAATGATGTAGGGGGCAGACACAGTTCCTGTTCTGTCCCTGATGACAAACAGTAAAATCTGAAGCTCAGAAAGCTGCTGGTCATTGCTGGATACAAGAATATACAACCAGCTTCTGTAATAATAAAACAACAAACCAGAGAACAAAAGGAGGTGGTCCTTCTGCAGAGGGAAGGATAAAGGCCCCAATTATAATTATGCCATTTGAAATCATTTCCTTTCTCAAAATTTGTTCATGGTTTAATAAAAATTAGACAAAATGAAGAAAATGGTTTTTAGCATCTGATTCTGCTGGGAAGAATGATAACACATGATCTGACTTAGAGAGTCAGAAAACATTAGTACCAGACTCGCTCAATGGCTGAGTGCAGCACACTTTTTGATTACAATGTTTTGAAAGACGTTAACATAGTCAAATGTATCACAAGGCCACAAAATATATAGACTTGGTTTACAGAGAGAAGGACAAAATTTGAAGCAAATGGTGGAAATTTATCTTCCTTAAGAAGCAGTCCTTTAAGATGTACTTATTTGGAATTCCATGTTCTACTTGGATGTTTGATGTGGGAAAGTTAAGAAACACAAACTCTAGATTCTATTATGTGTATGTCAGGATGGAATTTAAGTGATATTTAATAAGATTTGGGTTTCATAGCTTCAACATGTGGCAGTGCCAACCCAGAAATGACTGGGCAATGTTTGCAGTACAAGAGGCCATGCTGAAATGCTTTCAAAGCCAAGGTCATGATTTAGTAGCACTCGTTGTGAAGGAAAACAGCATAAACAAGAGGGGGACCATCTGGGCGTCCTGGTATCGTAATAATCTTGTACATAAGAACATCAGATCATCTTACAAACCCTGTCCTCAGCCCCAGCCACCTTTATGCTTTCCCAGCTAGTCCTTGCCCCTCTCTATTAGTTCTCATTTGAAGTTGTGATCATTTTTCCAAGCTTCATCGTCAAAACTCATATCTTTTCTGAGCCTTT
This sequence comes from Octodon degus, assembly GCF_000260255.1. Classification (NCBI taxonomy): domain Eukaryota; kingdom Metazoa; phylum Chordata; class Mammalia; order Rodentia; family Octodontidae; genus Octodon; species Octodon degus. The sequence goes on along the minus strand of NW_004524592.1, from coordinate 21,746,421 downwards.
TTCAATGCACTTGGACAGGGCTGCTTTTATCCTCCATGTCTCTCTAGCATATTTCAACTGGCTGTATTTAATAATCCACTTGCTTATGTATTATAAAAACCCACTTGCTGAAGTAGAAACTTCCTTAGGCCATGTATTTTAATATTTCCAGCATCTAGGTTAGTGTTCAACATAATCGTAGACTAAAGTTGAAGCAATGAATGAATGAATGAATAGGAGCATAAAAATTATAAAAGTTTGAGCCAGGCATGGTGATGCATGCCTATAATCTTGGCACCCAGGAGGCTGAGGCAGGGGGATCCCTGTGAGTTCAAGGCCAGCCTGGGCTACAAAGAGTTTAAGGCCAGCCTGAGCTGCATAGCAAGACCCTGTCTCAAACAAACAAACAAACAAACAAACAAAAAGACAAAATATATACATAAATAAAATTCAATTTTACCAGATTTCCACCACTTTACCATATTATTATTCCTCTATGACTAGCAAAAAAAATCCCAGTTTTGAGGTAGATATTAAAGTACTTGGATTTTTGCTTAAATAGTACCACTCTAAAATTACTTGAAAAAAGTTTCCCTGAAGCCCAGGGGCTATTTGTAAGATGGCCAAGCAGTATGTTTACTTATGTACATTTAGTGAAAAATAGTTCTAAATGGAGTAATAATTTTCTAAAAAGAGAAAATTCTTTCTGAACTCCCTATTCTATGTGCTGACTTTTTGGGGGGCAGAAAATAACCTGAGATGGTTAATTTGTTGGTACTTCTCAAAAATTTTGAGGCTACGACCTTTTGAAGGAGGTCTCTTAAGCGCAGGAAATTAAAGAGGTAATACATTTTTCTCACCACTGACAAAACCAGAGCCCAAGACTAAATATTGAGCATTAATACCACGAGCAGATTAAAGACAGATCTAGGTATTTGAGAACCTATGTGCTGATCAGGTTCCAAAACAGAGACTCTGTATCACATTTCACCAGATATCCACAGCTGAAATTAGCTCACTCTGTCCCTTCTAAATATTTAATAAATTGCTTCTTAGTGCTGAACCCAAAATGGAAATGACCCAAAAAGAAGGAAAATTAACAGGCTCCTCTGCCCTTGTGACTACACATTCTTCCCTTGCGTGCTATAAAGAAGAGAGATTTATGGTTCATAGAAGCCTATCACCCTACACTACACTCAGTAAAAAATGTTTCTATTGAATAACATGTAAGTGCTTTTCCCATTTTAAATCAACAAGGCTGAGAAACACTGGCCCCTAGAATTTAAATATCCCACTATTCACAGAAAACCTTAAATTTAAGACTCCAATATATGGTCATTTGCCGTTCAGATCTGTTTTCTATCTAGACAGATCAGTGCTGTCTAATGGAAAGTTGTGAAATGCTGGAAGTGCTCTATTTTGTTCAACCCAATGAGGTAGAGCTTTTCGAGGTCTATTGTGAAGGTGAATTGCACCACGGGTGCACACAGCAATGAACCAGGAGAAGGGTAGAAGTGGGGGTTTTGCAGAATGTGCCTGGAATTTGGTCCTGTGAACATCCAAGATTTGAGTCTTACACAGTTAGAGCCTGAGTTTTATATAACAGAGGGACGGAGAAAGGTGTTGGGAGAGAAAGGAAGAAGGCCAGAATCTCTGGATGTGAACTTTCCAATTAAGTATGAAACTATTCTTGTGCATGTCAGAAGACAGAGTGTATTTCACTGAACAGTTCATTAGCTTGGTTTATACATTTCAATATTTACAATATTTTGTGTAAGGACTTCCATTTGTCCTCTTACCCTAAAATTTGAATACATGCTCTAAATCTGCAAATGTAAATGGACACTTTAAATGGATCCGGTTTTAATTGCAAAAGTTTCTTCTGCAAGAAACATGAAAATGGGGTGAAAGAGATTAACTATTTCAATACACCCTCATGCAAGAGCCCCCTATTTTGCTTTGGGATAGCTCCAATGGGTTGGATTCTACAGTCAAATGATAACTAAGAACGTTGATTATAGTTTTGAAGAAGGCACTTTAAAGCTTTCCCTTAAAATTTAACATACAGCTGTTCATTTAATTATGAAAAGGCTATATACATTGGCTAAACATAATAGACACCTGAGCATTCATAATGAACACTAGGAGTCTAACAGGGCTTTGGAGCTGGACGGGGGCTCAGATTGCTGGGTCTACCATTCTCATTGGATGAGGAAGTTTAGGTCTAGACATCTTCATTGGCCCAGTTGATTTTTCGATCTTGCACCAGAGCCAGTGTGAAGAGCCAAGCAAACGGCTTCTTCACAGGATCGTGGTCATTAAGGAAATCACAATGAAAAAATGAGGAAGGAACACAGACCGAACCATCTAGTCAGCCTGTGAATATCTTTCTGTACTTAGGTTCCACGATCATGCTTCTAAATTCCCACTGAAAATGTTCCCCCAAAAGGTAAGATTGTATTTCTAGCAGACAGAACCAGCTTTGGAGAGAAGGCAAATATTCCTCGCTGTTACTGCACTCACATAACATTTAGATGCCTTTACATAAGTCCATGCACCCTGGAACCACAAATTTCCCTATGTTGGTCAACTGAAAAAGGTGCTGGCAGCCTTAGAAAAAGGCAGTAGATTGCTTGCCCACTTTCTCTTGGTTCATTTGAAAAACAAAGCACTACTGGTTGGGGACAAAAATATTGAGGTGGTGCAAAGGTTATGTCCTGGAACACTTATCTGCATTTCATGGACCATCACATTAAGCAAGGATAATAAAGCATTAGAACAGTTGCTAAGGCATCCCAGCAGGCAGTGTACAACTTAAGAACACATGGCCTCACCAAGTTCAATTTCATTGTCAAGACCCAACATCACTGCTGTGCAAAAATGATTTTCTTCCTCTCTGTTATTTGTGATTTGAAGTGTTGGGGCTTATCTCTCTCTGCTACATCCAAATCAGGAGGCAGTCTGCCCCTGCCTCCAATTTCTGCCCCTGCTGACCAAGATAGCAGGCCCGTCCAAGTCCACTAGGGAAAATGCTGAATTTTATCGGGTCTGCAGCACAGCACTGTGTTTGACATTTGAAGCAAGTCTTCATTTACCTGTTATTTCCATTTGTAAGTGAAACAGAAGCAATAATCTATGCTTGTGTTATTATTTTTTACTTTAACCATTTTTTTTTATTAACTTATTTATTTGGTACGGGGTCTTGCTACACAGCTCAGACTTGCAGTGATCCTCCTGTCTCAACCTCCCAGGACTGGGTTTATAGTTATGCGCCACCATGCCTGGTTTCGAAGGCTGGCTCAGCACATTCTCAGGGTTCTGGGGCTGGCATGGCATGTGGTACTGGGGATAGAACCTGATCCTTGCACTTGCCAGGCAGGTGCTCACTACCAACCTATCTCCCTGGCCCTATGCTTATGTTATTAACATTTTTTTTAAAAAAGAATTTTATTCCTGCACGCAAATGTCATATAATGGGTTTATAGGCCAAACTAAAATAAAATGTTATTCAGTGCAAGTTTCACCTTAATGCATGACTTTTTCTGTCTTGAATACTATCAAGGCCAATGAGTAAAATGTATTTTTATATTCTGTAAGAGGTGAAAGGACATGTTGTACCGTTTGCACATATCTGGAGACTGGCAAAGGGGAGAAATAAAGAGCTTCAGAGTAGGGAAAGTGGCTTGTTCTGTGAAGTCTCAGATAACAGACACCTTAGACCAAAAATAATGTCCAGAACTTACGACTACTTGGTACATTAAAAGTACTTTTTTTCATTCTGATTTCTGAGAACTTCTACTACGTTTGCTAAAGGTGCAGCAAGAATATATAAAGGAAAGACATTTTCAAAATAATATTTTAACAGCTATTTAAAATTTGGAAGACCTGGAAGGAAAAGGGCACTCGTGCCAGAACCCGACAGGAGTGCACTTCTGACTGTGCTGAGCCCTTGGTTTTACTCTTGCGTCCGGCTTCATAAGACAGAGTGGATCTGTTCCTACTTAGACAGAATCAAGTTTAGTGAAGCTCAAAATTCTGTCTTTTAAAAATCTCATCTTGAACATCACAGAAAGCCCCAAGGTCATGCTGACAGACATGATGCGCAGCAGGATTAACTAAATGCGGAGCTGCCAGAGCTAGCGCTTTGTTAAAAATTGTGTCATTGCCACTGCTAATCTCCCAATGATTATTTTTGCGATATAAACTAGCCTGAATTATGAAAACTAATTCTCTGCCTGACCCACTCATAAACAGTTTTGTAATAACTAATTTTAGGTTGTTCTGAGCTTTCTTATTTTGCCACCAGAGACACTTGGAATGTATAAGAGTCCTCCGTGCTTCCTGAGGCCCTCGTCATCAAAGCACACAACCTGCACAGCACACACAAGTGGGGCGGGTCTGCATCAGGTGGAAAAGGGGCAGGGGGGTTGTTGCTCATGGTCTCTGTTTTAGCTAGTGGGCGAGAAAGGGAGCCTTATGGGAGACTGAGGATCTGACATACACGGCGGGAGAAGGCCGAAACCACTACCACCCACTGCAACCATAATAGGATGAACCAACACACACACACACACACACACACACACACACACACACACTGCTCTGTTAACCCCAGTGTTTAATGTGCTGTAATTTCACTGGGAGCTCATCCAGTGCTGCCAGCCCTGACATGGCATAAGGGAGTCTTCCAGTGCCCAGTGACATCTCAGGACATTTGCTTTAGCCATAAGACCTCTAGCTTATGGAATTCTTTCTAGCTCATAGAATATACCACATTCATATTTCACCTGCTTCTCACGATAATTCACTGAGATACACAGAACAGGAATTATGACCTACCTTTTATTAAATTAGTGAAAAGCAGCACAGAGTACCTTCAGGGGTCCCAAGTCTTGAGTTATCAGTACAAAGGATTTCTCTCCCTACTGAACTTGGAGTTCACATACATGTATGTGCACACTCACAAATACTTGAGGAGAAATTTTTAAAGAAAAACTCATGAAAATTATAATTATACTTTCAGTATGATCTCTCTTTGAGATGAACTAAGATATACGAGTACTATTCAGGTTAATAAGCAAAAAAATTGATTTTTTAAAAAAAGAATGATAGCTTGTTTAGACAAAAGAAAATATTTCGTAGTACCAATACACTCTATAGAAACTGAGCTTGCTGGGAAGAAGACAGGCTCAGAACAGGATTGCTTTAATTGCAAAATTCCTGAGCACACTTAAAATACAGTGATTTATGAAAATCGGATTCATACCCAACTTTACAGGAATACATCTGTTATAGAAATCCACGCTGGCTCACCTGTAATTTACTCTAGGGGAAATGACTGAGTGATAATAATAATAACATGCTCACATCATTCTTCATTATGGATCTTAAAGTGCTTCCCCCTAATTTATTGCATTTGTCTTTGGTGACCTTTTAAGGCAGGCAGAGAGGGTATTACCGTTGCTTTACAGATGAGAAATTGGGAGGTTAAGTGACTCGCCCAAGGTCAGACAGACAAGCATTCATTCACTGTTCTGACTGATGTAATTTTAACAGGGTAGTCAAGGAAGTAAGGTTTTCTCTATTTTTTTTTTTTTTAACCAGCTGTGAAGGCTATTAAAACAGAGGTAGATGATCTCATAAATGCAACATTGAATGAAAAAAGCCAGACACAAATGTGTACAAATTGTATGATTCAATTAATACAAAATTCAAATGCAGGCAAAACTAATCCATGGTGACAGAAGTAAGGTTGGGATGTCCCTTTGGGATAAGGACTGGGGGCTTGGGGTAGCTTAGGGTAATGGTCTACTTATTGATCTGGTCTGTACATTGTTAGGTTTGATTTTTAACTGCATTTCAAAAATACGAACTAAATCTGGATTTTAAAGAAAGAAGAGAGGGTCTATAGAAAATATAATCAGTAGTAGGTGCATTGCAAGAAGGATTTTTGGTTTTTGTTATTTTTTTGAGACAGGATTTTGCTGTGTAGTTCAGGCTGACCTTGAAAACTCACTATACAATCCAGACTGGCCTCAAAATTACAGAGATCCTCCCACCTCAGCCTCCCAAGTGCTGCATTTACAGGTGTGCATCACCATGCCTGGTTGTCAAAACTGCTTATGAGACCAAGTACAGTGACACACACCTCTAACCCCAGCTCCTCCGGGGTTGGGGCAGAAGGATTCTCAAATACAAGGGCAATGTAGGCACTCATGAAACTCTGTCTCAAAAATAAAACTTTAAAAAGGTGTCAAGGATAGTTAAATAGTACAGGGCTTGCCTAGCATGAAAAAGGCCTGGGTTCCATTCCTAGAAATAATAAAACAAAACAGAGTCTTTTCCTCCATATAGATGAAGTGGGAAATCCAAACATATTAGTGTGATAACACAATTTACTTAGGACTATGTCAACATTTGTATTTAATGATCTCAAACTAGGAGTTGGGTGTAGCTCAGGGTGGAAGATATGGTTAGCATGTGCAAGGCCTTGGGCTGTATTTTCAGCATAAAAATATAGCAGAAACCCAAAACAATAATAATAATAATAACAACCGAAAATACCCCAAAAAACCATTAGCAATTATAGAAAATGGGATTACACTATTATTCAGGTAGTGTATCCACAAGAGTAACATAAATTCAAGGGAGATGAGAATATGACTTCTAAAATAATACGTATTTTATTTCAGAGCATCACATACGAGGAGACTGTGTTGAGTTTCAGGGTAGGATGACAAAGCCAACGGCAAAACTCCAAGTTGGCGGGAGATGAACAAACTTCTGGAGCATTCTAAGCAGGGGTAGATGCAAGGGTGTGTGGAAGGGTACATTCTGACAGTTCTCAGGGAGATAGGATAGGGGCTAGCTCATGATAGTCCCCAAAATACTGTATTCCAATATCCATCTTGGTCTTAATGGGCAGAAACAGTGCCTCAGGGAGGTGGGTACACTCCGCACCCTAGCACTGTCATCTCATTAGGGACATGGCTGCCTGGGAGTGCCACTGGTGCCCATCTGTGTGTTTGTTTCACAAGGACCTAGCTAGGTAGTTTTCAAAGCAGTTTTATCTCCTGGCCCCCTGCAGGATGTGAGCCACACATCAAGGAGCCACGTTCTGACAGAGGCCCAACCAGGTGTGGGTGTCCCCTGGCTGTGGGCAGAGGTTTCCCGCGGGCCTCCTGGGGCGCTGGAGTGTGGAGTGGGTTGAGAAGACAGCTTGGGAGACAGAGGAAGAGGCACAGAGCAGGCTGGGAGAATCCCTTCATGCCTTTGACTGGTGGAGCAGGATGCCTCCCCACATCCATATAAAACCCTTTCATGGCTTTGAACAAGTAAGTGCCTCTCCCTGGGCAAAGCCCTTCCACAGGAGAGCACCTCAAATCTCTGAGCAGATTTGGCCATGTGACTCAAGGTCACAGCGCCCCATGGATGCTGTGTGTGGGTCTCCACACGGAGGCTCCCTCATTGAGGAGTAGCAAGAGGGCAGCCCCTTGCCCTGGCTCCACCTGGGATCTTCCTGCCCTGCACAGCTCCTGATGTGTATACACTGGTAGGAGTGTGGGCCTGGGATCCTCAGTGTCTGGCAGCCAGGCCACAGCACTCTTACACTTGCATGAGTTTTCAATTTTTGTCATGGCTCACAGGACAGACGTAATTGTCATGTGTTATCATTACCATGATTTTTAACATCCTGGGCTCCTGTCAAGTTTAGTAACATAAAACATAAATAAAACATAAATAAAGATACTTACCATTAAGCCTTGTTCTCCGGGTTTCCCTGGTTCACCCTTAAAAACAAATAGGCATAATGTTAGCAATTTTTATCTTTTCCCTATTAATCCCCACAATCCATAGATAAGCACTTCTTCTAGGTTAAATACAAAAATACAAATGCTATAGAATTTGAAGAGATCTGCTATTCTTTCTTCAAATAAATTTCATAAACATTTTAGGATTTAGTAAAGTTAGTCTCTTTATATATTTCTATTGGTATCTGTTCACAATATATGACACTGACAGTCATGGGGGAACTGGTCCATGGACAGGGCCTGCTCATCGTCCCGTGCCCTTGCACCATGACCTCCTCTCCCTCCATCCCAGGTCTCCTCCCTGGTCCCCTTCCAGCTCTACCAAGTCTACCTCCCTGCTTCCTGTCACCTAGGACAGATCTTATCCTCTTTATAATGACGTAAAGATGGAGCCAGGTGTCTTCTCTGCGGTAACTCAAGAGCTTCCTATGTGTGACACTGAGAACTGCTCTCAGGGTGAGAATTCAATGATAAAATGTTGATTTTAAACTTTGGTCCTTATGACTTGATAATGGTTGAAGTACCTTGTCCAATTAAAATCCATACAGAAAAATCCGTCCCACCACTATCATTTTCTAGTGCTCAGATTAAAATGGTATGATCATGTTTCGTTGTCACATTATTGTACGGCAGTCCCGGGCTATAGAAATTTTACTGGAAACTTATGCCTGGCATGCCACTATATGTAGCTGCTGCTGTTCTTCTCAGTTTATTTTTATAAAATATCTTCTAGTGGTTACGACAACATGTACAAATTAACTTGAAGACCATAAATCAAGTTCTATTATATTTACAGAATCTCTGTTTAAAAAGTTAATTTGCACTTTGTGTAAAAATCTCTACTTCTTAAATGAATAAACTATATTCGTGTGAAGGATAACAATTTTTGATTGTTAAGTTTGTCATACCCCTTTTAACTTTATTTCTTTTTTTATGTACTTAGTGCAGGGTCTATAGGGCCTCACTATACCAATCAGACTCGTAGTGATCCTCCTATCTTCAGTCTCCCGAGCTCTGTATCTTTATTTCTTAAAAGCAATTTCTATCTTAAATTAGATTTCAATTATTATGTACAATACTCAAAGATCTGAATACTTTTGCAGCATCAAGATATTTTAAACTAGCTTACCGAAAGAGACTCTGTGCTAACAACTAGCAATCAGTGCAAACACTTGAAATATCCCCAAAGCTGTGAGCATCTCTATCCTTGGGGTCTCACTCTGGGAAATGCTGAGACAGAAGGGGTTTTAGGATTAAACCACTTGTTCAGAGGTTCAGAGAAAGTGTTTCCGACTACAGCCAGTCACGGAGGGAGAGTTGGTTCCTCCTGTCCTCCTGCCCCAGCAGATCTCAGTGAGGAAAAAGGGGCCTTTAAGAAGGTTGCCTCAGAAAAATTGCTGGGTTGCCTCTACTGAACCATTTACTTACTGTCCTGTGCTTTGACACTTGACTTAGTAACTAAGTACTGAGAGCACTTTAACTGATGTCTATGGATGAGGATTAATATACACTAGGGACAAGTGTATATTAAAACCAGACCCACTGATGTTTTAACCATTAATTTTACTGTTTTTATTAGCTATTTGTTGGTCAAATTATGTATCAGAAATTAAATATTCAAAAGCTTTATTGCCTTTGCTTTCTATACATAGCATGAAACTTGGCTATGTCTGCTATACACCCCTTTGCAACTTGTCAGCAGCTTGCTACTTCCTTGTCCAAAGTTATCTGCCCCCTAAATCCAAGGCACAAGCCTACCTTGAGGCAGATGTGGGATGGGGGTCCCCGGACCAGAAGGTGGGCTCATCCATCCAGGTCCCTGGGGTTTGCGGGGGCTCTCATGGATGGAGAGAAAGTGGCACCCTGTGGACAGTGCCCTGCAAGGCTTGGAGACTCTCCTTCTGTCCAAACTGCTGCTCACATGGCCCCTTCCTTCCACAGCCCCAGCCACCTAGCCCCATCCTGGTTCTCGAACCCCAAGACAACAGGGTCCCAAAGCAACTCACAGGCACTCCTGGCATCCCTCGGGGGCCATCCTTCCCGGTGTCCCCAGGTGGCCCTCTGGGACCTGGAGGGCCTGGGGGTCCAGGAGGTCCTGCTTGCCCTTGGTCACCCTGCAATGGAGAATGGGACAGACCAACAATAACCAGGAAAGATTAATCTTCAGGTCTTCTTTTCAACACTTTTAATTCTTGTTATTTAATCCACACTTATACTCTGAGAGGAACCAGAGTGATCAGAAATGGAAGCCTGCAGGCAATTTACCTGCCAGCAGGGAGCAAATAAATATTCATGCTTGAAGCGCTGAGATGCTATTAAAGCCAAGCAGCCCAAGCCAGCCCTCCACTGCGTTAGCACTAGCTGCAAACCTGGTGGGAGACTTTGCGTAACTTATTCTGTGGTTATATTCACTTCTTAACAAATGGCTGCATTTGTAGCTCAACAAATATATATATATATTTTTGACATTTACTTTTTTCGTACAAAAGTTAATTTTGCCAACAAAATTAAGCAAAAGAAGTTCCTGGCAGATTACATAATAATTTATGCATAACCAAACCTAGAGAGATTTCAAATTGGATCTATTACTAGTTAAAATTTAAGATTTTAAACATTCAAAATGTTGATGTCTTTTTATTTTGATACCTTCAATATACATTTCAAATGCAGCCCATCAAATAAAAATTTGTTCTCATCTATGTACAAATAAAGACCCCCACCCCACCCCCACCCTGCCCGCCCACAAGAAATGCAGTAAAGCAACAATAAGCAGAGCAATAATGAACGTCAAGAAGAAATCAGACTCCAGCAAGAGGAAGCACTACCTTAATCAGGCGGCGTTTAATGAGCTGCTGATCAGCAGAGAGAAAGCCATGATTGATTTTAGGAAACACCATCTGATCAGTCAGGTGAGGTCAAAGGTTGAAGTTCAGAGGTGAGAGAGTTGAAGAATAGACATCAGAAGGCCCCAAGAAAGAAATAAAGATACACACATTAGATTATAGCGACCACTGAACAGAACAGAACTGGCACGGTGTCTGAGTCAGACCTGCTGGTTCTCCCAGAAGGAGCTAGCCACCTCGAATTCAAGTGGGGCAAGAGTTTTCCTTTTGTACCCCATCATCTTGCCATGGTGTTGGTCCCTCTCCCGGGAGGAGCTGAGCTGGGGTGACCCTAGAGCCCCACTGAGCAGACAGTCGGCAGACACAGTGCCAGTTCGGGTGCCGTCAGACTCGCCAACCAGCATGAAGTGACGTGAACCTGGCTGCCGCGCCGGGGACGCTCAGCGCCTGCAGTTACTGCAAGGGCTGGGTTGGCCTGGAGCATGGGGCATTTGGTGCGGGCAAACGGAGGCGGGGACTGGCACGGTCCTGGCAAGGTGAGGCGGCCGGAGGCCAGCACCGGCCCTGGGCCTCGCTGATGCGGGTGAGGTCCCCACAGCCCCGGGCAGGGGTCTGCTGTCTTGATGGAGCAGGCCTTTGAGCTGGGCGCGGCAGCAGAATGGTTCTTGCACGCTGTCATGCTGACTGCGGCTCTGACCACGCAGGCGCGAGGGCCGACCACAAACCTTGACGGTGAGGATCTGATTACTGCGCAGGGCAGCGACCGTGGGGAAGCCGGGCAGGCCCTATGGACACAGCACAGCACCAAAACAACACGACACAGAACGTCACACGGCCAGTCCGCTGGTGGACAGACAGAACAAGCACATGCCTAACGCTGCCTCTCCTGGTGTGAGCCGTGGGTGCGCTGTGACCTAGCTGAGCAATCCTGCCACGGCTTAGGGCACCGGGCGCACAGGCAGATCTCACCGCCACGTCCCCCTGTGGCAGGTACACGGGGCTGTGCCCGCGCTGGTGGGCAGTAGACTGCTCGGAACAGGTCATTTTCTTCAAGAAGTGCTAGCCCAAAATGGAGACGCTGTGGATATTGTTTACAACGCACACCACAGAACATACGTGTTAATTATTTTGTGGACACTAACTGTGAACTTGATTCTACTTTTAGATCAGAATAAACAAAATGCTTCCCGAAATACAGCCCGCCCACACGCATCAGCCGGTTTCCCTCTCTAGTCATCCCGATGACCCTCAAGGCCCTGTGCTTCAGGAATTTGCACTTTGGTCTCTTGTAACAGACGCATTTCACCTCGAGGGGATTTATGGTCATACTTTGCAGGTAATCGCTTCTGTCACCTAACTTTTCCAAAAGAACTTGACAGTTCACAGGACCCCTCAAGGCAGAAAAGTGGTTTGGAAGTCCTCAACCAGGAACAGGGGAAGAGAGATGTTTCCGAGACTTGTATTTCAAGAACTGGTATTAATTTATCCTACAGGCGTTATCAATTGGGTCAGTCAGAGCCAAATTCTCTGCCTTGATTCCCTATTTCTCTTCTAACAGCATGGGAAATTGAAGCCTTTCATTCCAATTTTTTTTTTTTTCTAAACACAGAACTTTTTTTTTTCTAAACACAGAACATGAATTTCTAAACACAAAACATGAACCCTACCTGACCATACAAATAAACAACTACAGAGATTCACAATCTCAGATTTCTGGGGCCTTCTTGGAGACCCCCTATTCTCACCCAGTTCTATTTTGAGGATAGTTTTAGGAAAGTACAGAAAGTTTCCAGGTTTTTAATTTTATTCATTCTGTGAATTTTTTTCCTCTTACTTTTCACCATGCTAGGGGCATGCTTTTCTTTTTAAGAGTGCCAATAAAGTTAGGTTTGTTCTAGAAAACCTTCCGCCCCCCTTTAATGCCTTTCATTCTTGTTCTTCAGCATTATGACTTTTCAGGAAGCAAAGCAGAGGAAATCATCTCCTTTTGGCCAACTCTGTCCTGATAAGGCTATTAAGTGGCTGGGTCATTTTGAAGTGACCTGTGTCCTCTTTCTCTTCTAAGTAAAAGTCTTCTAAACATAGATTCTGGACAAATTCAGAAATACTACAAGTTGGAAAACAGATGTGTACAATTTGCTTTTGTTTTACTATGGAATATGAGTTTAAAATGTTATTAGATGGTAACGTGCCAGCGCCCTTCCATCTGTGGCTCATTAGCCCCGTATTACACAGTCCGAATTTTATATATAAACCTCGTATTTATGTAACAAAGAACAAAACAGACACAAACAAGATGTCTATGGAAGATCAGAATCTTGATTAGTGGTGATAAATCATAATGTCACTTGAGACATGATTATCTAACAAAATAATTTTAAATTAGAAACCTTTTAACAGCAACATGGTAGGCCTCACAAATGTTTCGAAATTTAAATGTATAAATAAGTCGTCTCTTGTGCTTAGATTTGAGCACGACCAGCTTGCTGTGTCAACATGTTTTCAAAATGCGCACCCAAATAAAAACATTAAGTTTCATGACTTTTTGGATTTTTTTTTCCTAATGGGTTCCATTTTGGCAGATTCTTACAAAATATTTTGCTCTTTCTCACCCCACTTGGTTTGGGTTCTGATGCAGATGAGATCTGAAAAGGGAGGTGGATTTGTAACGCTCCTTTCAGACATGTCCTTCCTGCAGCAGCAGCCCTCCCTGACCAGCGTCACCCCCCCACCTTTATTCCTCAGTCAGCTTTGCGGTGACAGTGCTCCCACCCAGCTGCTTAGAGAGACACTTTCAGGTTTCATAAAGATCTTTGTAAATTTCGTGTAGCAAAGGAAAAAGAAAACATGCAGGAGGATTCATTTCAGTTTCAACAAAAGTCTGGGCTGCAACATCTGAGCTGTTGGGGGGGGGAATATCCCTCAGGGCACACCCAGCGTCCCAGGGCCTGGCTAAGGGCAACCATCAACATGGCATGTTTTCCTGCAAAGTCAATTTTTAAGGTAAGTACTGTAAGACATTTTATCTAAAGCAATGCATTCCAGGGTAGAATGCAAATTTGCATACATTTTAAAATAGTATTGTGTGGTGAGACTACCTCCAGGCCACAGGTAGACTCTGCACTGCTTGCAGGTCTTAGTTTGAAAGGCCCAGTGCTGAATTCATCTTTAGGACGCAGCTGCCTGTGGCTATAATGGCTGGACTTCCCAGGCTACCCATATAGAGAACTCACTTTCCATTAACTATTCAGCCCCCTCCTTATATCATAGTCCTTTCCAAATAAATAAAATGGACATATTTCACATGGTTTTACATCTCGGAAACTTGCCTGGTACACAGATGGTTGGAGTGGGTGTGGAAAAAAAAAGTCTCTCGAAAAACGTGGAGAAATGATCCAAAGAGAAGCTGAAGTACTGAAATAATTTGCACATACTTTCACCCCAAAATATTTTGAATTCTAAAGGAACTCGATGTACAAGCGTATACCACACACTACCTCATACATCCCACATTCTCACCTGAGAGTTAGAGGTTGAAGGTGACTTCCCAAAACCTGCAGACACCGTGCAGTACGTAACCATTTCAAAGTTAGGTTTTGTCATTATTTGAAGGGGCTTATATCCCCCTTCACTACCTTCTAGAAAGAAAGGTGTACATACACCCCAAAGGGATGGTGAACAAATAAAAATTCACAAGAACTGCTTCTAATCCAAGGTGGTATTGTCAGTTTTACTGTATGCTCAGTAATGACAAGTGTTACGCAGTTATATTACAGTGAGAGAACTGTGTTTTGTCAAAAGCATTCAATAGGCAATGATAGAGCCAGAAATGTCATCCTCGACTTCTAATTCCAGACTTTGTCTTTATGTAATTATGAAATTACAGTTTTGTTCTACTTGTTTTAAATATCAGCAAGCCTAAGCATTGACTAATACTCAACAACACGTAAGAAATATCTGTTGGACACCTTCTGGGCCACATTCGCTGTTAGCCCCAGGGGGGCTGAGCAGTGAGCAGGATCCAAGCTCACTGTGCTTAATGGCCAGTGGGACAAGACAGGGGACAAGAGGCAGGGGGTAGCCATGGCAAGTGATAAGCACAAGGATGGCAAAATTGGCTGCAAAGAAAAGTAAGTGTGCACCCAGCACTGGGAAGGGAGCCTTCCCAAGCCAGGTGGATGAGGGTGGTACAGCAAGACTCAAACTGAAGACAGAGGTGCGAGGGGCTGCTACAACAGGCTTGGGCAGGACTGTAGTCTAGAAGTAGGAGAGTGATGAGCTGGGCTTCCAGCACTATGAAAGCAGAGTTCTCAGGGCTTGTAAGTTTGCTAAGAACATGGGGAAGACGAGGAACAGATGCTTGTCCTCAGTCACCCATGAAAGGACAGAAAAGGGACCCTAAGCGAGGGGGAGGTGACACAGACGATATTGCAGACAATGAATTCAGTGAGGTAGTTGCTCAGATGGAACTGTACAGTGGGTCAGAAGGCAGCAGTTGGATAAGCACATGATAGGGCAGAGGTAAAGTCAGAGTCACATGGCTGCGTGAAGCCACCCAGAGAGAAGGTGTAGGACCGACTCCTGGGGAAGAGAGTGGGGGCATGGGCAGAGGAAGAGGATTCTTTTTCTTTTTAACTTGGATCCTGATTCTGTCTGTCTGTGTCTGTCTGTCTTTGTGTCTGTCTTTCTTTTTTTTCTGGCCTGCTCAGCCCACCCTGGGGGTAGGGCTGGTGCGTCATGCAGTGCCAGGGATCAAACCGTGGTCCCTGCACTTGCCTAAGCTTACCTAAGCAAGCTCTTTAGACCACTAAGATATCTCACTGGCCCTAAAAAAGTTTTTTTAAAGAGAATTAAAAATAATAAAAAAAAAAATAAAAACAATTCAGAATTCCACTAAACAAAATAGTAGGAATTCAACAATGGTTGTTATATTGTATAATGTTATCTTCAAATTAGTTGTTCAGACTACCAGATATTGGCATGCAGAATTGTTTTAAAAAGTCACAAGAAGTTAAAAAGAAGAAATTTAAGCATTAACTGCTCCCTTCAATAGATCAGCAGAAATCAGCAGTATACTTATCCAAGCTATTATGTATATACATGAATATAATTTTTTCCCTTCTTTCTTTCTTTGTCCTTCATCTCAGTTGTTTATTACCCTATCAGAGCTCCTTATCAGAGCTTTTGTAGAAACAGGAAAAATGCTGAATTTTTTCATAAAAGATATACACTCAAGTGACTCAAAATGACAGACACACACCTCTTTATTGCTTAATTATGCTGTATAAATGCACAGAAATGACCTACAGCAAGAAGAGGCTCACAATAGCCAATATTACAGGAAATGGATGCTCATTAATAAGCACAAGGGAGTGTAGCTTAGATTGTCCAGGTATAGAGAAGAGGTAAACATATATTTTAATTGTAAAATAAGGCCCAAGTTCCTCAACAGCAAATCGTGTTAGAAGAAAACAATGTATTGTGCTAGGAAATACAAGTCTTTGAGTTTGTCCATAATGTAATGATCATGATTCTGCTTGCTGAAAACATATCATGCATTACAATATAACCACCACAGTAGGCATGTTTGCAGGATGAAGATAAATATTCCTGAAAGCTGATAAAATGATTTCTAGCAAAGAGAGACCAGATGGGGAAATATAATAATAGAGCACAAAAATATTTAGGTTAAAAAAAAAACACTTTAGTTTAACAGCAGGAACTGTTAGGAAGCTACATAGAGACATTAAAAGAAAAAAAATGCTGTTAAATCATTCCACATTTCAGTAGGTAGAAGAATCTCTATGTCTGAAGACAAAAACCAACTGTATGAGGCTAAGTAGCTAAGGATCCTTCCACTAACCAACATGAGAATTAGAGCTTGGAAAGTCAGAATTTAAAACTTATGGAAGAAGATAGGCTTATGGAAGCACTAATTCTGGAAAGAATTATTATTTGGTTAAATATATTTTCAAGTTGCTCAGAAAACTTTAAGTTTTATATACAATCTAAGTACCATGCTATTACATTCTATCGTAACTGTTAACTCTAGTCACTGCAGTGTATCTTTTTGATAAATGTGAATTTCATAAGTCGCTTAAGAGAGAACAATGCAACTTCTACATTGGCAAATGCTATTAAATACTCACAAATCTACTAAAATGCTACAAAAACTACAAAATATCTGTCTGTGTGTGTAAGCAAAAAGATAGCAGATAAATTTAAACACCGGCAAGTGTAATGTATAAGAAAAATTATCTGAACTACACTTACAGGGCAAGAGGTTCGAATTGTCTTTTAAGGTTTTCCTGGGTTGTTGAAAAGTATTTCATAATGACACACAGCTAAGTGAGATCAATAAAAGATGAAACCATCAGAAAAGAAGTAGGAGTCCTGAAAAGTTGTTCTGGCCTAAGAGAACAGCAGACACAGGGAGTAAACAAAGCCTTGAAGTTTGGGAAGGGGAATGAAACAAATTTGTAAAAATATTTGCATTAGTCCTTTTCCTGCCCCTGAGACACAATGCCTCACCCCCGCTACTTACAGGGGCACAGGTGTGCTTGGCTCACAGTTTCGGTGGGGCTGGTTCATGGACAAACACCGCATGGTGGAGAGAGGCTGCTTATCCCATGGCACCCAGGAAGAAGCAGCGGAAAGGCCAGGGGCAGAAAGACCCCTCTCAGGTCACTTCCCAGGCACATGCCTCCACCTAGGCCGGCCTGCTAACAGCACATTCAGCTGGGAACTCCTTGTGGGAGGAGCCCACCCATGAGTCCAGCAGCCGTCATCCAATTACTTTCCAGAAGCTGCACCTCTGAATGCACAAGACTCTGGGGGGGACATTTTATATCCTAAACACAAGGATGTTATTTCTATAAACTTGGCTATGACTGGAACTGAGACACTCTAAGTGACCATCCCGAGAACACTCTCATCTTGGGGGTTTAACGTAGTACATGATGCAGCTGCTGATAGTGACGATAGCAGCTGGCACTCCCATGACACGATGGGCTGGAGATTATTCTAAGAGCCTTATAAATACTAATGCTGTGAATCCTCACATCAGTCATGAGTAATCTGAGGCACAAAAATGGAAGGCTTTTGCTCTCTTGGGAGTAAAATCAGGAACCAGATTTACCTACTGCTTGTCGGCCCCAAACGCCCCACCCTTAATCATTATATTTTCTATTAATACTGCATAATCCCTTGCTGAGAAAAACAAACAAGGCAGATGCTGCTGGTGTTTCTTCTGACACACCCAGCCATGCTCTTTTCCGCCTGTATTTTTCCTATGTGCTTGTCCTCTTCCCTTCCTCAGTCATACTCTTAGGTGACCCCTTTTCTTATTTCCTTGGGTGAGGCATGGAGAGGTAGAGTGGAAAATAAAACTTGTCTCACATGTCTAGAAGCCAAAAACATCTAGAAAGATAATCTTTCTACTGGAAAAGGAGGAGATCTGCCATCCCAAGAGCAGGATTCCAGCCCTGCTTCCCAGCAGCACCCCAGGGGTCCAGACTACCTCCAGGAAGAAAAGTCTACAAGGCACAGTGATGACTGATAACAGAACTAAAACTATAAGGAGGACCTGGAAAGGGGACCTAAGCCAGGTAGGCGGGCAAAGAGGACATCTCCAAGGATGGGACACTAAGTAGAGACCTGCAGAATGGATAAGCAATCCTGAGGCCCTTGGTGGCTGGTCACTTCTCAGGGAGCACTGATACTTTTCCTTCCTGATGGGAGTGTCAGGATGATTATTGGGAAAAGAGAGATTCAGAAAATCTCTCTTACTTTTCTGAAGATGCACTGGCCCTACACTTGGTATACAGAATTCTAGGTACTTGCCCATGAGGCCCAGACTATCAGGGAAGGCGAAGATATAGGCAATGGCTCTCAGTTGTAGCATTCCTATAGAGGTTCAGAGTAATGACAAAGATTCTTTCATGTATCATCACCTCCTTAGACATGCTGTAGATGAAATGCAATGAAAGGAGTTGTAGGGGTTCAGGTCTGGTGGAGAGGAAGAATATCTCATGAATATTAATAAAATGGAAAATATTCCACATTTGTGCTCTGATTAGACAGATGTGTAGTACTTAAGCACTTCCTGTCTTGGAGAAGGAGTGAGTCTCCTATAATGGTGGAGTTTGTGATAGGTGAGAGAGGAGGAATAGGAGTATGACAGTTGAAGGAGTACGTGGACTTGGGGCCTCTGGAAGAAGTTGTCCAATATGAAGCACTCTATGCCCCAACACTGGATGGAGCTAAAGCACACATTTCTTAGGGCAGAGCATGGAAAAAATTAATAGAATGTAGATGCCATAGGTCTTAAAAAATACTTAAAGGTAAGGAGTTTTGGGCAGCCATGAATATTGCTACACAATGAAGGGGACATTCGTGTCTGGGCTTCAGAAAGACAACCCTAGCTAAGTCTGGAGGACTTTACAAAGTAAGAGCCAAGTCTGTGATTTCTTATCTGCTATCCCCAAATCCAAAGTCTTAGAAGAGAAAATCGTTTTCCATAAATTTACATCTTGAAGAAGTGAGGCTATTTCAAGGTAACCCTTTGTAGTGTGACCATGCATGTGTCCTGCTGCAAAATTTGATGGTGTCATGATACAGTGCCAAGGCCTCTCAAAGGCTGTTACACAGCCTGCGGTCAGTGCGTGAGCAAGGCTGACTCCCTAATTCCTAGAAAACGGAATTCACAAACACAGTTGATCCTAATGGCTTCAAGACAGGATTGTGAACCTTATCCAAACTACATGAGAAAGGGCCTTTTAGCAGGACGAATGATGACAGAAAAAGTGGTAAGGTTTAGATTTAAGACAAAGATTTTGTCAATATTGGTAGGTCCAGAATGCTATAATTTATATAATTTTTTAGCAGTTAAAGGTACATTAATTTCTAGTTTGATTTTATATATGTATCAGAATTAGTTGGGTCAATTGTTACCTGATACATATCTTTTAATTAATTGTTTCTACAAATAAGCTCATTTATAATTATCATATTGTTTTGCAAACAAATGAAAAAGGAAACTCATGAAAATTTTGTTGTTTTATGAAACAAACAAAAAACCCTCTCCAAAGGTCTTATTTGGGATATCCATTTGATTACCAAACACTGAATCATAATTTGCTTAAAACTCCCTTTTAAAAAAATCCAAAAGTAAACTTTAACTCAGCGTCCTTTAAATTTCACCTAAAATGCATTTAAAATAAAGTTTTTGAGTCGTGGCCTTCCAATAACAGATTTTCACTGCTCAGAGAATCTTCCCTCTAAAGGAGAGGACGTCACAGGAGCACGCAATACAATAATAGCTTGCACTGACACTTTGATAAGACCCAAGGTTGATTCAGCTGAGGTTGCCCAGCCAAACTCAACCTGAATGGAGCTGTGCGTTCTCTGAAAAGAGTGCTCATGACCTGAGGAGCACAGCAGAAGCCAGGGAGGAGGCGTCAGGAGCGCACGGGCTCCGCGGGCTGTCAGGGCACTAGCTGCTAAAGGGCGAACAGGCACGAGTCCAGCGGCCCGCAAGGAAAACTCAGCTTCTCGGTTTTCAGGTGGAGAAAGAAAGCCAACGAGCTCTACTGACCCCAAAAGTCAGTTAAGTGTTCTAGCTTAATGCATATTGGCTGAAGTTCTCTTGCGTGGGAGTAGAGTGTCGCTACAGTGGCGTGGGCATGCGTACTGTGGATGGTAGCCTCTTTCTCGTTCGAACAGAGTAGGTAGATAAAAAAGCGGTCAAGCCTGAACAGGATTGAGCCACGATGAACAGGCAGTCATCCTTGTGCGTCCTTTTCTCCCTGGAAACCTCACCACTGCCCGTATAGTTTGGTTCATGGCCAATGCCTGATAGCCTTGAGGAATTCGAACATTTCAAGAGAGATGCGAGCAGCAAATGGGCTACTTGGTAAAGTCACCAGAGAGTGATTTTGCTTCGGCGGGCCTATTGTAGAACTTTCTCCACCACTGACTCTGGTCCTGTTCTCTCATATTTTCCCTTGGTCCTCCTAAGTTTGTAACATTTTCATATAACTTCCTTAGTTACATAAGAATGAATTAGAGTCTGTAGTTTGAAGATACTCTTTAAAATACACACATTTTCTAATACAAATTATATAAGTGAGCACGTGCCTGCACTCCTGTAATTATCTTTAATGTCATGCATATGTAGGGAGGTGCATGCAAATAGCTATGTGTGCAGCATTCAACGAACATAGGTTTAAGCCAAGAAGAAGTGGGAGACTTGGCTGAATAGGAGGGTAGAGGTTGGATAAAAAAAAAAAAAAAAAAAAAAAAAAAAGATAACTACTCAGCTGAGTTTTGCCGCAGGTGAAGGCAGAAGAACGCTCCTACATCGTTACCTGATTTATGAAGAAACCAGAAAGCCAAAAAAGGTCAAATGCTAGAGAGATTTTAAACTTAAACACCTGCTGATTCAAATTAAATTAAAACATTTTATATACAAGCTAAAACATATCTGAGCGTAGATTTAGACACAGCAAAAGGTCTGTGTCTTTGTGCTTTGGAACATTAAATGATCATGTGAAGCAATGGGAGAAGGGCTCGGTCTGAGAAAGGCCATACTTCTCCTCTTGGCACTGGCGACAAAATAGAAGGCTCTGAGTTTCCATTCCATCAAGGCCACATCGTACTGCAGTCTTGATTCCTCAGTCACACAATTTTAAAAATATGATTGTTATGCAGTTTTTCTAGGAGGAAGAAGTGCATAACAGGTATAATTTCTCTTTGAAAAAGCAAGTCCTCCTGGGTATGGTGGCACACAGCTGTAATCCCCACACTTGGGAAGCTGAGGCAAGAGGATCGCTGTGGGTTCAAGGCCAACCTGGGCTACAAGGTGAGCTCAAGGCCAGCCTGGACTGCACAATGAGACCTTTTTCTCAAAAATTAAAGAGAGAGAGAGAGAGAGAGAGAGAGAGAGAGAGAGAGAGAGAGAGAGAGAGAGAGCGCCAGTCTCGCATGCTGGGAGCAATGGACTTGTTTGGGAGAAGGCTCGTAATCTGATCTCTTAATGAAAGATGCTGTTGTAATCTCAGTGAGAAGCCTGTTTTCTTTGGGAGTCTCAGAACAGAATTTCCTGACTTCTATAAAATTAAGTCTAAACTTTACAATGTTATGGGTATTAAAAGTCATCACAAGGAATTTTCACGTTTTGATTTTAATTTCATGGTTGTGGTTGATGGTGTTGTCATGGAATGAAATGTAGCACCTTTTTATATTAGGTTGTATACATCATATACAGTGCTACTTAATTTTTAAAAAGTGATATATTTTCCTACAAAACTTATTTGAAATATCTCTGCTTATATTTTTTACCTCTAGTTCTTTTTATGCATTTATATTTCAGATAGGTAGATAATATCAGCTGGAGCAATAGCTTGGTGGTCTAAGTACCTTTGTGGCAAGCACAAGGACCTGGGTTCAATCCCTAGTATCATATGCCACGTTGGCCCTGGAACCCAGTGTACTGTGCTGGCCACCTAGACCTGGTGTGGTGGCACACACCTATAATCCTAGCACTGGGGAGGCTGAGACAGGGATCACTATGAATCTGAGCTGCATAGTGAGACCCTGTACCAAATAAATGAATATTTTTTAAAATGTGGATAATAGGCAAGCCAAAATATGTCAAGAGTAAAGTGCCTTAAAAGTTACTGAAAATTATGCTTCAATGTAAGTTTTGTGTGTAATTTTTAAAAAGATCAGTTCTCTATTTAAATGTACTTGATATTCTGTTGAATGAAGGAATTCACTCACATATAATAGAAGCTACATTTTTTCATCCTATGATTTCATGAATTCAAAACAGAATCTCTCAAATGCTAAATCTGTTTGCCTTTTTACCAATAAATAAAAATTGAAAGACAGTGCTTTGTGTTTGAATGCATATGTACCACAGAAAACACTTTCTCTGATGTCTTAAGAGATCTAAAAGCAACAGTCCAATTTACAAAATACAGATGTATTTCATAGATCGCAGCTTTGTTTTTCCTTAGATGGGTTTCCAATTTCAGTACCCACATGAAACAAAGTTTATGTCTTAAAAACCAGGTGGCATCTGGGAGACTTAGATAAGGTACAAGTTCTATCACTTCATCAGCTGGATTTCTGATGACTCCCATATGTGACTAAAACATACAAGATGTGTGCCTATCATGTCATTGCTGAACCTCGATTGCTTATTTTGACATAAAACACTGTCAACCATTCTCGGTGGGTGACATGGGATATAGGCACATACAGAACAAGAAGAGAAGGAGAAGCACTTATCACTTTATAGCTCTGGGATGAGGCTTCCTAACATTACTCCCAGCTGAGAGGAAGACTCATAAATAATAATCGTACAGTTGTCTGTATATCTTGACTTTTGAAACATTGGAGAAGGCATGAAGCAAATTTGACTAAAAAGGCAAGAAACAAATTTGACTATTTCTAAAGGAAATATCAGAACTGACTTCCTACCAGGTATCATTATCGATTTGTGAATGAATAGGTCCTTTCTAGCTTACAAATGAGAGAGACTTGTCTTCTACTCATTCCTTGAAGGGTTTCTTCCACTGTAACCATCTAATTATGTATAAGAAAAGAAAGGAATAAGGAAGTGAAAGTTAAGTCATGGATTAATATAAGAGAATTTGCATGGAATATTATCATCTGTGTCAGAAACGCTTTTGGGAGAAATTCTATGGGCAGCAAGAAGAACATTCTAGCAATCCCCAAGATGAATTTAATTATTATGTCTCACAAGCACATGCCAATAAGAAAAAGTCAGAAGGAGAAAAACAAGGAAAGAGTAGGCTTGGTTTTCTAATTAAATAATAATTATCAATAGTTTATAGAAAAAGTAATAGCAACCATTTCCTATTTAGTTTCCTATGCCCGGTCAAACAGAAAAAAATAGAGCTAGTTGCATTAAAGATCGCTACAAATACTGGTAGCATTCAACATGAATTAAAGTAGAAACTTTGGGAATCTAAATGTATCCTGGGCTAAAGAAACGACTTCCAATAACTAACCTTTACCAAAAAAGTTATTCAATAATTCAGGTCATTTTTTTTATCTTTGTGAAAAGTGGGAGAAGTAACAAAAGAAAAAGAAAGAGAGATTCTACAAAACACAGACATAAATTGCATTTGTGTTTATAATGCTAGAGTAGATAATTAAAAGGATTGTGCATGAAAATTTACCAAAGAATTCTAACTTAAAAGTATTATATTCATTTCCTTTTTTTTAAAAAAAAGGATCATTAGCAGATGACGTGCACATGTAACTGGATTTCAGCAGGAGGTTGGTCAACGTTTCTTATACCATCCTTGGCTACAAAATTCAGAAATCTGATCCGAAACCAATAAAAACAGTGGACTTATAACTGGATGAACAATTCCTCATGGGACAGTGTCTGCTAATCACAAAATCTGTGACCTCAATCTTGATCCATTCAACGTATGTATCAATGAATCAGATTGGCCCTCTCACGTGTGTGGTATGGGCGTGAGTTCTGTCTGTGCTCTGTTGGTTTCTCTCTCTGTCACAGAGCCCCAGAAAGTAGGGAGGAGGGCTAATATGTACTGGGCTGCAGAATCCATATGCAGTGGGATTCTAAAGGACAAAATGATAGCCTACCGATTACATGGCAATAAAAGGGACAATATAATGATTCAGCAATGGAGCTCTCCTATGCACATAAACAACTGAGGAGCTACGCATTCATAACAGTGAAAAAGATTTCAGAATCTAAGGTGACAAAAATTATATATTAGTTGATGCCATGTGGTTTAAACCTAATCTAATTCCAGGCTGTTACATAGAAATGATGGTTACTATATCACTTTCCTTTGCCGGACTATACCCAGATTAGAGGCTTAATTTCTGGGCATTTTGCTTTTAAGGAGGATATGTTCATAGAAGAACATGCACAAAGAAGAATCAGAATGTAAGAGGACATGAAAGTGTCACAGGAGCCAAAGATGGGGCCAGAGAAAAGGGAACGGGTTATGAGACAGAGGTATTTTAAACAGACTTAAAATTGAATGGAAAGCACAGGGCATGAACCCCACCTGCAGAGGGTGCATTGGGGTTCTTTATGCAGGGCCACCACCCTTTAAGGGATATCGCCATTGGGGTTTGGGACTAGAAGGGCTTTGGGCTCATTCCAACTTTCAGTGGCAGGGCTTCTACAAACTCACTGAAGGACTGTCCTAAGAAAGGGGCCTTAGCTCAGGAGGACTAATATTAAACATACCAGAAGCAGAAAACAGCAGGCGTCGACTCAAATTCAGGAGCAATAGGATCAAATGAAGGAACGATTAAATTACTCCAAAATATCTAGGTTGGCATCTATGAGAATTATCTGCTTGGTTAAGAGGACAAGCTCCTTGTTACCAGAGGTGTCTGGGTAGGCCCCAGGAACTATAAACTCAGGATACCCTCTGGTTTTTTGGCAGCAACTGACCAGATGTAACTTCAGCTTATTCTGTAGCTATGTAGACCGTTTGATAGAGTAGCAACTGAATTTCTCTTATCCATGTCAACTTTCTCCTTTACTATGCTGTTAAAATAGGACAACCAGGATTTATCTAAAAATTCTTTCTGACATTGACAATTTTTTAATTCTAACAAATCCTGTATTACCCAATAGTTAAAAAAAAACACACACACACAAGAAAAAGTATGCTTCTGATGCATACAATTCTTTCACACACATGGATATATAATCTATCTTAAAGGATGCTTCATGTAACATCTTTTTTTAAACCCTTTTGGCCAGCTCCTCAAATTCTGGACTTGGTGAATTCAGAAAAATCAAGCTTCCATTGACTTTGACATCAAGGAGGACCCAGAAAAAAAGGGGTCATATACTACTGACCCAAATTATACCTTTCTCTGAAAATTTGTTAGTACAGCTATAGAAGATGATTCCAAACAAATTGTGAACTTGTTTTTTATTGCTTAAAAATAGGGCAATTTTGCTAGGAATGTTTCTAAGGGAAGTTGTTTCTATTAAACAAGTATAGGGCCAGAACAACATTCAGCAAAACATGTATAATGAGTTCAAGCAGAACTTTTTAGAAGTATAGTCACTAGTATTATAAATAATTATTTGTGGAAATGGAATAAGGTTTTTTTTTTTTTTTTTTTTTTTTTTTTTTTGCGAATGCCTACGCCTTCAGGGCACTGTTGGCCAGCGGGAGAGTTGTGAGTTTCGAACTCCAGGAACCTGAGGCTGACAGCTTTGTGGAAGCAGCCACTGAAAGGACT
The DNA here is from genome assembly GCF_000260255.1 of Octodon degus. Lineage (NCBI taxonomy): Eukaryota > Metazoa > Chordata > Mammalia > Rodentia > Octodontidae > Octodon > Octodon degus. Next base: position 21,720,506 of record NW_004524592.1, on the reverse strand, counting down.
GAGCTAGGGCCAGGCCCCCTAAATAATTATTTGGCTCCAACAAAAAAAAAAAACATGAAATTAAATTTGCGTTAGGATTCTAAACCACCAAGAACTTCAGCTGTGACCTAGTCGGATGCCATCTTAAGTGATAAACACATATTGTTAAAGAAAGAAAACCCTAAAAGAAATTCTGAAATTTAGGGCTACAGTTTTCTTCAAAGGAGTGACCCAGGTTCTATTCTTCAAGGTCTGTGATTTTTACAAAAAAAGATTGATTGATTAGTTGATTTGTACAGGGTCTCACTACACAGCCCAGACTCATACTGATCCTCCTGTCTCAGCCTCTCCAGTGCAGGGATTACAGGAGTGTGCCACCATGCCCAGTTTCAGTGGCCTGCATGACATGAGGCTGGCATGGTATGCAGTACTGGGGATTGAACTGGGTCCTTGTGCTTGCCAGACAGGTACTTAGACCACTGAGCTATCTCCCCAGCCCCAGTCTGTGATGTTTCCAATATTAAACATATATATATATATATATATATATATATATATGATTAAAGCACTAAAATATATTTTAAAAATTATTTAGATGTTATTTAATTGCTAGCCAAATCTATATATGACTTTTCAAAAACTGTTATTCTATCATTTATATATTAAAGAAAATCTTTTTTTAAAGAAAATCTTAAAGGTAGTATAAATTATTTTAGACTCTAGATATAAAACTACAAAGTTTGACCTAGCATTAATTTTACCTTTTTAACAGACTTGATATACACTAATAAATTTTTAATTAATTTATTTATTATTTGGCACAGGGTCTTGCTGCACAGCTTGGACTCATAGTGATCATCCTGTCTCAGCATCCCCAGGGCTGGGATTACAGGTGTGCACCACCATGCCCGGTTTCAGTAGCCAGCATGGCACACCCAGGGCTTGGGGGCCAGCATGGTATGTGTTCCTGGGGATCCAACATGGGTCCTTGCTCTTGCCAGGCAAGCGCCTAGACCACTGAGCTATCTCCCAGCCCTATACTAATAATTCTAAAGGATGGACTTCATCCTCATAATATCAGAAGTAAACTAATCTTGCTATCTAATATTGCAATCTCAATGCCAACAGGGACTGCACACCACGCAGATAAACTAAAAGCGCCGAGTGTTTCTGTACATATGCAGAGGGCACGTCCCCACCAAAACAGATGATTTCCATTCAGTTTCTGCCAACAGAAAATATTATAAAAAGAAAAAAAGTGGACCCAACAATGCCAGGTCTTTCCATTTTTCTATAGAAGTTTATGAAGCAGGATTTTATATGAATTATCCAATATTAAAACAGTACCAACTAATTTGGGAAAATAAAATTTATCTACTAGCATCTGGTCCATAAGCTACCAGCCTGCAGCTTCTAATCTGCTCCCTTGAGAACCATTGGTTGAAAACACAGAAAGAAGATTACGCACAATAGCGCAAACATTACAATAGCAAGGAGAGATAAACTCATTGAATTTCTTTCCTTTGCTACAGCTGAGAGGGCTAGGCTCTACCCTGCAAAGAAATCCCATATAAATTGTGACAGTTTCTCAAACTACAGCCCCGTGGGCACATGCCATTTCATTTGACACATTCTAAAAACCTTGAGTTACGATAACAGTTACTATATAAAATTCTGAGTAGATACCATGACTCAAACTTGCATTCTTCCCTGACACATTTTATTAGAACGACATGGCTCTGAAGTGGAAGCAACACTACAGCACAGTGTAGAGTTACAGTCTTCGCAGGCAGCGTGGACTGGCGACGTAGCAAACTGTCTCCATTTCGATTTTGTTTGACTTTCTTAACTCCGAGTGTAAAATGAAGGATGAAACTGTAAATCCCTACATCAACTTTCTGAACAAATCCGAAGGATCTAACAGATCTCCAGATATTCCTCTTTTCCTGTAACTCCTCAAAATTCATTTCCTTTTACAATATTGTTGAAGAATTGTAAGTGACAACTAAACAAAGGTTACGAGACTGAAAAGTCAGTTTGTACAGAGTGAGGAAAAAGGAAGCTGAATGGCTTCATACCGGTATGTTCTAGAGTTTCCTGACATTGAAGATGCTTATCAACTTCACTTTGTCAGTGCAGAAATATCTATATTTTTCTTCACCCCAAAATGAAAATAGCATGTGTCTAGGGCAAAGCTCCAAATATAAATACAGTAGTTATTTGACTGAAACAGAATAATTGATTGTTAAAAGGTGGAATATTTATTACTGCTATTTTTATCAGTGAAATTATAATGATTGTCTAATAGATTATAAATTCTTTAAACAATTAAGACATTGAAACACTAATGATTTCTAATTGTTCCAATCTTTATTTTCTTTAACTTTGTTTTGTTTTGAGACAGTCTGTCAACATGTTCAGGCTAGCCCCAAACTTGTAGCAATTCTCCTGCCTCAGCCTCCCAACTGCTGGGATTATGTGTCTCTACACCCTGCTTGTCCTATGTTACCTTTTTAATTTTTTATTTTTGGTGTCTTTTTTGAGACAGGGTTTCACTATGCAGTTTAGGCTGGCCTTGAACTCATATTGGGATAGCTTTGAACTTGTGGGCTCCTCCTGCCTCATCCTCCTAAGTCCTGGGATTATAGATGTGTGCTACCATGCTTAGCCTCTATGTTCATTTCCTTAAAGAACAGTTTAGTACATAAAAATAAGTGGAAAATCAGGCATTAAAGAGGTTTAAAAAAATCACAAGGTGCTGGAGTACTTTATGTTAACTGCATGGGATATGCCAGAGGCCTGTTATAAAAAAGTTTATATTCGCAAAGAAAAGCTTGTTGTCGACCATGTAGACATTTCTGACTTCACTGACCACTAAGAAATGTAAAGACAAAAGACATCATAGAAAAGGTAAGTGATTTGTAAATAATGTCTCCAACTTACCAGGAAAAATGAGGTCCAAATAAACATTTTTCCTTCAAAGACTATGAGAAAAAATATCGAGACTATTTAGAAGTTGGAATAAAACTTGCTGTAATAGTCAAAAACTACTTGCTTTCAGCTAATTTTGCAAAGAAACACTGACAATGATTTTCTTTGTATGCTGAGACACGCCAGAAAAGAAAGTAAATGTGGAGTTATTAAAGTTAATTGTGTTTTCCTTAATCCCCAAAAGCCACAGAATAAAAGGATTCCTTTTTAAAAAGGAATCAAGAAAGACATATCAAGTTAATCCAAAAATTGGAAATTAATTTGTGCATTTATCTTTCTTTTCTAAATAGAAATTAGGGCATAAATAATAAGTTTACAGTTGTACATAGTTAGGGCTTATGCATGTGAATAATCTATACTTTTGGCCAATTCCTGTTTCATAAAGATATTTCAGATAAGTGCAATTAGGAGAAGATACACATACAGCTGTATATATAAAATATCTATGATGAAACTTAGAAACTAATTTATGTTTAGCATGAATTGATATGTATCTCTATAAATATTGATATATGTGACTTATATGAATATATCAATGATATATATCACTATTATATATTAATGATATATATAGACACACACAGAATAACATATGGTATGATATTTTAAACAAACGCTTATGCAAAAGTAAGTGTTGGATTATTTTTATTTTATTTATTTATTTTCTTGGTACCAGGGATTGAATTCAGGACACTGTGCTTGCCATGCAAGCACTTATTCTACTGAGCTATCTCCCTAACCCCCCAAGAATAACTATTTTTTTTTTTTTTTTTTTTTGGCGGAACTGGGGATTGAACTCAGGCCCTTGCGCTTGCCAGGGAAGAGCTTATTCCACTGAGCCATCTCCCAGGCCCCAGAATAACTTTTAATATGAGAAACAATTTGAAAAGCTTTCAAAAGACAATCAAAATAACACCGGATGCACGACTTAGAAGAAAGCTCGTCTCCTGGTGCCCGGGCTGTTCATGTCTTGACTCTGTGCCTCCCTCCCAAGCTTCCTGCCCTCCTTCCTACTTCAGGGGAGTAGGAATCTCCTTTTAGCAGTCCTGGGAATCTCCCCAAGATGGTGACCTTCTCTCAGCAACGGTGCAGTCAAGAGTCTGAGGAGGTTTTCAAGGTTGGGTCACAACCAAAGCAGTCTAGATAAACACACTGACTCAGCTTCTAAAAATAAGAAGCCTGACAAATGCCTAAGCAATAAAAATACATTAGAAAACAAGTGGATGTGTACTTCATTAAAGTTTTGATGGTGAATCTCTTAGCCATTTTTCTCCCCTGCCAATAAAATGCAGGCTGTCCGGGCTGACATCATCTTTTGAAGACCTGGCCAAAGAGGCCGAATGGCCAGCTGTTGATTCACCGCACTTCCTAGGAGTGCAGTTAGTTTCTGCCTTTAGAGGAATCATGTCACACAGGCTTCCAGCCAGGACCACAGCACTGTCACTGCCGTGGTAAGTCTCTCCTTGCGGACCCAGTGCTATCTCCCCACCCTCATTCTCAGTTCTATTATAGGACTACAGGCCTCAGCTGATGACGGTGTCTAACTTGGAAAGACTGGCCTAGGGCAGTAGTTCTTTGATCTTTCGGGGGGCTACATCAGAGGTTTATTGTTTTATATTTTCTTAACAGCTCCCTATAAAAAACTCATACCCAAAGTAATGCAGCATGGCCATTATACCTGAAAGATGTGGGATGTGGGGGAGGGGAGAGTGTTTCATTATTAATTATTTTTGCTAATAAAACACCCACTAGCAGTAAACAAGGATGTTTGTGAATACCAACATGCTTTCGAGGTTGACCGACTTCTCAGGGATGAGAAGCAAAGCTTCCTCGCTCCCTCCAAAGCCGCTGCAGGACTGCACCCAAAGCAGGATCTTGTAGCTGACATCCTTTACCTACAAAGCCAGGCCTGTTCGCCAGCCATGATTTACAGGCTGTGTCTGCGGCACGGGGCTGCTGGATGCATCAGTGCGGGTACGCTTATGAAAGGATGCTGCTGTCCGGCGCTAAACGACTTTCCAGAGAAAGTCTCACTGAGAATGGTCTGCCGGTGTGTAAGCCCTTCTTCCTCCCATTCTGAAGAGAAGAGTCAAAAACAGAGGCCTGCTCTCTGGTCCCTTCTGTGAATCCTGATGCTGGGCTGCAGGCTGCTATTGCGTACGTTTTTGCTGATATTTGGTTGATTCACTTCAAATATTTCCACAAGCAATGTGATTGTGCAGCTGGGGATGATGGAAGAGGACGGTGGCCATCCTGTCTGCTAGATTGCTTACAAAATTGGTGTATGTTCTCTTTGCAATATGTTTGTTATTTGTAGTTATTACAAAACACAATTTAAATTTACTTTTTGATCCATGTAAAGTACAAGTTTTAGTACATGCTGTGCAAGACTCACTTTTTCTCCTTTACACAATCCTTAAGGTTGCCAACTTCAAACCTCCCTTTCCCTCCATATTTGATTAATTCTCTAGCGCTAATCATTAATGAGCTCTATAGTGTCTGCCTATGTGACTTAGCAAATCTAAGAACCTTGTATTTGAAGTCAAGTGAAAACTAGAGCTTAACTAGAAGACAAAATCTAATAAAGAACAAAATCTATATAGCTTTATGGCTGAGGGAAGAGCACTAAGTATTACACATAAAGGAAGTCTTTCAATTAGTCAATAATTTAAGCTCAATTTCAAGATGAATAAAATGGTTCATATTAGTCTGAAAGCTTTTTATAACATATGTCTGGATATGTCACAAAAAGAAGTGAAAAGAATGCTGTAGTTAATATAAGTAATATGTGGACAAGAGTGTAGACAAATAAAATGTACACTTCACTCCATAAAACAAAATAATTATTTTATATGAAGGTCACTACACTTGAAAGATGGAAAGGAAATGCAGTGGTTATTTTAGCCAGTTAGCATCATCATCCAGGATCCTTTGCCAGAGGATGTGTTAGTGTTGGGTTTAGTTTCATTTTCATATCTCTGAGGTCATTAATATAATCCTCAGTTAAGGTATCACATCTCAGGCAGTCCACTATTGTATTGTTTTGTTAATACAAGGATTTTGCAAAATGTTCCCTCTTCTATTTTATCAAAAAGTTTACCCCAACTGACCTATTATAATAGAAATAGATTGACTCAGTAGAAATAGATTTACTCATGATTTTTTACTGTAAAGAAAAATGGACAAGATTTAAGGTGTTATAAAGTAGTTAGTCATTGTTCCTCAATATTAACATATCTTTTTCTTATTTGATCAGCCGGTAACCTGGGACCTAACTTACAGTAATATTCCAAAGGGAATATTGTCTACTCATCAGCCATAGTTTGCAAAAATGATTTATTTTCTAAATTAATCTATACTAAAACAAATTTTAAAATATCCCTGTGTTTAATTCCACATACCAATTCTTAGAGGTTTAAAGTATGACAAAGCACCATCAAAAGTGACCTCTTATTAGAAAATATAAAAAGAACATTTATAAATTATAATGAGCTTGTTGTTTTGATGCCGACATCTGCTGAATCTGGAGAACATTAAAATAATTTCCTCACAATTATTTTTCTCTCTGTTTTAATATATACACATATAAAACATATATATGATATATATGTAATATATATATGAACTATTATAATAGATTTCTGCTTTATATCACCCTAAATCTTGTACATTTTTCTTTAAGGTAAAAAATTATATGAGTAATTATATGTAATATATTATATATTACATTTAATTTTATATATAATATATAAAATAATATATTACATTTTAATTTTACATATATATATATATATATATATATTTCCCCTTCATGGGCAAGACACTCAGAACCAAAATAGTACGCTCATTAAGGCTAAAGGGAAAGGCAAGGGTTAAATAAATAAGAACATCAAATTAATATCCAGACTTAAATTCTTTGGTGGAGTCAAAGAATCTGTTTAATCATTCAAATCAACAAAGGTTAAGATAATAAGATAAGACTTCTAAATGCTTTCCTTTTTGGCAACTTAATCTGTCTTGCTGAAGATGTTTGGAAAGATGCTATCAGTTTTGGGTAGTCCCAGCTGTTATGAAAATTGACTTTGAATACACTGGAAGGACAAAGGAGTTTTATGTAAATAGCTGAGCAGAGCTCCTGGGTGGCTTACTGAAATTGCGAGAGCTTAGGACTCATTTAAAAGCAGCTGTTGGCGGATGATGCCGAGACCAGTAACCACTAAATCTCTTATTCATCAGGGCTCTGTGGTGCTTGGCAAGGTGATGGTAACCAACTGATTAGAAGATTAATATGCAATCAAAAGATAACTTCCTGGTGTCTGTTAGTTTGTTGCCTATGTTTGGTTAATAAATTTTCCACAATTTCTGAACCATATAATGTCCTAATTTAAAAAAAAAAAAAAAACACCATTAAATGTTAAAACATCTTTGGTTATTTTTAAGGATATATTTGTAAGTCCCTAATATAGAGAAAACACTTATGAGCTGTTATCCTCAAAGCCCTGCCTGTCACTGTGGCTCCTAGGGCTGAGGCTCATGATTGAGGGCACGTACCCTAGGAACTGGGCAAACCAAAAGTACACTGCAGTGAAGGGAGCTAAAGCAGCAGTAGGGGGACAGGGGAGAATGAAAGAAGCCTTAATGGTGGGAAGTCTTTCCTACTTGGCAGTGGGGTTCCTTTGTCAATTAAGGAATGTAACTTGGGGGCCAGTGAGATAGCTCAGTGATCTAAAGTGCCTGCTTAGGCAAGTTTAGGCATGTGCAAGGGAATTCAGTTCCAGCTCTGGTACCACATGCCCCACCAATCCTGCCCACAGGGTGGGCTGAGCTGGCTGAAAAAAAAAAAAAAAAAAAAAAAAAAAAAAAAACCACAACAAAGTAATTTGGTGTTCTGCCAGGGAGGCTCAGAGTAAAGGAAGAACAAGCAAAAACACCTTGGAGAACATACAAATCATTTTATAAATACTAGAAAACAGGTTTCATTCACCTGGTTATCCTAACAAAAAAGGATTACTAGCAGCAAACATAACCAGGGTGTTGGTGCACAATTTGCAGTTGCTGTCACTGAGCTAAGTAAAGGCTGCCCCAGAAGAGGGTACCTGGGTAATTTTCATTCCTGGAGTGAGAGCCAGCATCACCCCATTTGTCCAACTTCCCATCAGGGAGGTTCTAGGACAGGCGAGTCGAGCCTGTGGGGTATGGGCCATGTGTCCTCTCTCTTGGTTATAATAAAAATATCTAAAAGCCAAGGAAGCTTTGTTATGTAAACAAATTACTTATTTTATATGCAGCCCAGTAGGATTCCTCTCCACTCAGGGAGGCCCAGGCAAGCCAAGTCTAGGGGGCACAGAAGTGATGCATATGTATTCATTTGCTTTGTGGACATCCAATGGTGCAAAGGTGACCAAAGCATGCTGAATGCTTAAATTTTTAAAGTCTTATGACAGTCAAAGATACATTGCCATGAAAGATGGGCTCCAATGTATTTTAAGCAATGGGGAGTCTTTTCAGGGGAATTAATAGCAATGCATCTTTTACTGTAATAAATTACTTCAATTAGCTTTTTTAAAAAAAATTCCCAGACTCAGATATTCTTGGTTGACATTTCCTACATGCTTAGTATGCAGTGAGTCATGATTGCAAAGAAAAAAGAATCCCCAAATGCGCATCTGCTCCCTAGCTTTCCCAGTCTTGTTAGCAAAGGCAGAGAGTCTCAAATTTGAAAGGGTCCCCATGGCCATCCGAGGCAGCTCAGTATTGCAGAAAGGGCAGACACGACATGCGGCTCTGAGTCCCAGGGTTGTCCTTTGGTGGATGTGTGCAAAGAACTTGAGCAAATCCGTCACTTACCCACTGGACTCTGAGCCTCATCAGAAATAAGTAACAGTAAGAGTAACTTTTGTTCTATTCACCTACAGAATTACTTTTTTTGTAATCTCTATTTTTTAATTAATTTTGTTGAGGAACAAATAGTAATGAGACAGTTTCAAAACCGATTAGTAGGACAGTTTTGATAATTAATACATTGCATATTGTTGTCTTTGTAGTGGTTATTCATAGTAGAAGATGCAGATGTGGGGGCTGGAGAGATGGCTCAGTGGTCTAGGGCACCTACTTGGAGCAGGCTTGGCAAGGCGCCAGGACCGCGGTTCCATCCTCCAGCACCACATGCCAGCCAGCCGCGCCCCCTGGTGGGCTGAGCTGGACACACACACACACACACATACACACACACACACACACACACACACACACACACACTAAATAAGGTGTAAAAAAAATTTTAAAAAAAGATGCAGATGTGATATCCTGTTCAAACACTATCCGTACAAATCTTTCTTCTCAATGAATTAAGAGAAAGCTGTATATCTATCCTAACTATTTTGTATATATAGATACAAAATGGTCCTTCATTTGTATCCCCCTCCTTTTTTTTTGTTTAGTTTTGTCAGAGATGGGTATTCCACTGCCATTTAAATATCAATGAGAAAATGTATAGAAATACAATATGGAAGTACCTACGTTCAAATCTTGATGATTATTATCCTTGACAAAATATTTAAGTTTTCTGAGTCTTGGTTTCCTCATCTATAAAATGAGAATAATGGAAGTTCTATATAGGATTATTGAAGTAGACTATTTATGTCATCGCCCAGTTGTTGGTTTTAAGAATTCAACAAATTATTACTTATCACTATTAATTATAGATATCAGCATAGCCTCTGTTATTTCACATTGAGGTGGACAACATTGTGGCAAATGTCTTGTTTTTATAGGGAAACTGTCCAGTCCCTTGGAAACATCACAAATGCAAAGGTGGATAATGGAAAGCAAGCACCAATATTCACTTATTTCCCCAATCTTGTATAACTGTTAATCTGAGCAACAGATTTGATGATAAAAATAGATAATGTAACAACTATTGTTCATTAGCTATTCCTGTTCTGAAAATCTGTAACATATGCATTGTTGTTTGTTACCCTGTTTCTATTTTTTGTATTTGTTTTCGCTTGTTTTGACTCTTCAAAATAAAATAAAATAAGTTATAAATACACACACACAGAAAAGGTAGATGAACTAGACCCAAACCTCACTGCTGCTGCTTACAAATGCGGTCAGTGCAGACAAATTATATCACCCAGATTCCTCTAAAGACATACGAGAAGCCATGGCCTGGCAAGCCCTTGCTATAGGTTTTCCACACTTACTTTATCAGTCCTTACTGCCCCCCTAGTGACACAGTGGTGGAGTGAGGATTTGGTCATCAGTTGCAGCCCACATGGATAGTCCCTTCCCTGTACGGTCTCTGCTCCTCCTCCTGATTTGCTTTGCTGCTCGCTTATGTCACCAAGCTACGGAAGGCTTTGGCATGAAGTGGGACCCTCACCTAGAGAGCTGTTCAGGAAGTGAGTGGAGGGACTCAGCAGTCAGCAATTATAGCCAGTGTGAAACATGATTTCCTAGGCCACCTACTGTTCTGTCCAGGAATCCCCTACCGTTGTCTTACAGCAGGCCGTCCAAGCCCTGTGTCACTACGAGGTGCAGTCATAGTGACAACATTTTGCATTGCAGAGCTTCGCTATGAGGGTGCAGAGAAGAAAGCCAAGAGCAGGGTCTGGTGCCAGTACAGACGGAGCACCATGCTCACCCAGCAGCCTGAAGACCTAACAGCAGAGGCGTGATGTGTGCAAGAATAAATCAAAGATCAATGGACAATACATATTGATGTCGCTCTAGGAATCAAGGAGGGGGCTGGTGACCTAATGAGTCGGGATGCCTCCCTCTGTGAAAATCTAGCCCTCGGTTCCTCACAGAATACAACCAAGTAATAGCTATGACTGTTCTACCTAGAATTGTAAGCTTGAAATTGCCTCAAAGTGTAAGAGAAAGTAATGCCAAAAAGCCCACAAGAGTCAAACATGGGCAACCTTCCTCTCACTGACCCTTCAGCTTCATGCAAGCTGATTTCCACCCTCACTTCCAAAATATCCCAAGCCTCCGAAACACTAAACCTGAAGCTTTCCTAGAGCACAGTGCTGTGGCTTTCTCTTTATTAAGAATGTGCTGTTGTTGACTATGTTCATTTGTCATCAGGATGCTTCCTCTGTCAGTGTTCAGGGACTGCAAAGACCTGGCTGTCCCTCTGTCAGCTGGCACTACATCCTTGTCCCAGTCCCTGAATGTGGCTATCTAAGGGACCCATCCCAGGCCTCTTCTCACCTTGTTCATTTCCCACCCTTTCTCTGACTCGGTGGTCTCATTTCTCACTCTGTGACAGCTTGTCTATGTAACTGTCACCCCCAGCTACAGCACCACCTCAGAATTCTAGTCTCACATTTCTCCTTGCTCCCTTATTCCAGCAAGTATCTCACATAGATCACAAACTCCACAGAACTCAAATTTGATTCATCATGTATCTCCAGGACTTTCTTCTGATCTGTTTTATCAAGGACCAAGTCAAGAACTTCAGCCCTAGCAGGGACTTCTTTTTCAGCTTTAGCTCTTACATTGAGTAAACTCTGAGATTTGTGTTGAATTTTCACAGCTTTATCTTTCAGTTTGACTACACTTATTAAAGAACTACAACCTGGCCACACCCCAGGCATGGCCACCAGTCCTAGACACAAGTCTAACAGATTGAACCATGCCCTACCTCCTGCTAACATGGCTTCCTGCTCATCCATTTCTCTCCCACTAGCATCACTCCTGCTTTCTCCTCTCTGTGTACCCAGTGTCTTGCTTGGTACTTTGGGCAAACCTATTAGGGAGATGATGCAGTTTTCTTCTTCATTTCATTCTCTTACCCTTTTCAGTTTTGGCTACCTTCATGACACAGACTGGCCAGAAAGACATGAGCAGAAGTCTGCTATAAAATTCCTGGCGGGAAATTGTATTTTCTTGACCATTTTTTCTTCTAGATATTATAGACATAGAAGTGTTGACTCCATAGCCTTCTGACCTACATGAAAGAATGGCCAAAATATTGCAATCAATATCCTTGAAGTATATAATTATAAAAATAGCACCATTAAATGCCTTCTCCAAACTTATGTAAGAAAAACTCATTGTTATAATTTAGATCCTGAAGGACCCCCAAAGCTATCATGTGTTCGGTAGTGGGACTTTCGGTAGGTCATAAGATCAAGGTCCTACAGCTGGATATGGCTTTAGGGGAGGGGCCTGGTCGGAAGAGGAGGTCCAGGGTGTGATCCCAAGGGTGCATCTCCCTTCTGGGCTCCTTTCTCTGTTCCTTGGCCACCACGATGTGCACAGCATGCTCCTACCAGAGCCTTGCACCATGCCAATCATGGGTTGAAACTGTGAGTCAAAATAAACCTTTCTTCCTTTAGTCATGGCTGTCCAGTGTCCTGCCCCACTGACAAGGAAAATGCCTATGACACTCAGCTCACACCTTCCATAGGAGAAGCAGAGCTTCCTTCCATAATTTGATGAGCCATTTGGGATCCTTTCCTTGGCTGGCTTAGCTCTTTCCTATGACCAAACACCTGACTCTAGTTGTGTCCCTTCTGCTAGCACGTCCCCTCCCCCAGGAGGATCTGGTGCTCAAGGCTGAGCCAGCCTTGGCCTGCTGCTGACCTTGTCATCTTCTTCAGAGCCAGATGTTAGGTTCTTGTCCTGGATAAGTGACATATTTGTTTCTATGCCTTCACTCTTTTCAATTCTATTCTGCAATGAACACTATGACACAATAGGTTTTATAAAGAATATTTGATGCTTCACATCAAGTGATGCAGAACACATCATCACCATAGTCTGGTGGTAATGTTGTGCTTAAAATTCTTCATAAGCTTCCTATTACCCACCACATAAGAAATCTAAAATGCCCCATAATATTACATCAATAAAAAATTAACCTCAAATAATTTTTTGATATTTAACTTCTCTCCTTGGCAAATGCTGTTCTTTAAATGAATCACACTATTTTCTATTTATATAATATTGTTTTTGTACTATTTCCTTTCCCTGGAATCTATACTGTTTTACTCTTCACTTTGACTTCAGAAGATTACTTATTATCAATTTCTAGTTCAAGGGTCAGCTCTTTCAAGATCTCCAGTGGAGATCTTTCAAGTGGAAGAAAATTCTCTTTTCCAGTATAACTATTTATAGCATGTAACATGCAGCTACACAGTTTTCTTTCTTTATCTTTTTTCATGTATTGGGTCTCACTATGCAGCTTAGACTCATAGTGATCCTCCTGTCTCAGCAGACTCATAGTGATCCTCCTGTTTTCAGCCTTCCTAGCATTGGGATTACAGGCATGCACCACCACACCCAGTCTTGGTGGCTGGCTCAGTTCACCCAAGGGCAGGGCTGGTGTGGCATGTGGTATCAAGGATTGAACCCCAGACCCTGTGCTTGCCTCAGCAGGTACTTAGTCTGCTGAGCTATCTCACCAGCCCTCAACCACATAGTTTTCTTACTGAGGCACCCATGTGCATCTGTGGGCAGTAGTAATCATATTTATAGATTTATTTGAAAAGTATTCACCAAGCCCTTCCCAGTCTAGGTGCTGATGGTACAAATAAGGCAGACCACCTCCTTCTGATGGAGCATGTGTTCCCAGAGAGGAGGAACAAGTCCTTTCAGACAATGAACCAGCAAATGAGTGAGCAAAACAGGGTCATCTCAGGTCAGGCTGAGTAGAGAGGCAGCTCTCCCTAGGAGGTGATAGGTGAGCTGCAGTCTCAGTGAGAAGAACCAACTCCAAGAAGACCAGAAGAGTACACCTCAAAGCCACTAAGTTGGGTCTGAGTGTGGTATGGCTGGAGTGGGGGGCAGGAGGCACAGGGAGCAGCAGTGGTAGAGGTGACAGGGCTGATCTTGAAGGTCCACGGAGGCCAAGTAGAGTGGCTTGGATTTCTCACTAAGGCCTTAAACAGAGAGTAACATGATCTAATTTATAATGTAAAATGATCTCTCCAGCCTCTGTGAAGAAAATAGATTACACAGGGTCAAAGATGGGAGCAGGAAGCTGAATTGGAGGAGCCTGCAGAAACCAGCAGGTTGAATTTGGTGGTCATAGAGGTGAAAGAAAGAAGTGGAGACAATTGTGTCTATAGTATCTCATATAGTATCTTGAACATGATAATGCTCAAATATATTCTTCAGTGTATGTCTTGGTACATCAAAATAGCTTTTTATTTTTAATTTCTATGTTTTCTTTCCGTTTTTCCTACTTTAATCACATATTATAACAACAAATTCTTTGACACATGGGGAGCCAGAGATAGAGAGAAAGAGAAAATGAAGACTTCACAATTAAGGAAACAGAATGGGTTCCATGGTGGAAGGTCACCTAACAAAGGACAGAAATGATGGAGTTTGGAAGGTCATAATGTTAATTTTGAGAAGCAATGAATCATGTGAAACAAATGGCCAGAGTGGAATTTACAATCTATGATATATATGTTTGATTTTTGTTTATTCATTCATCTGTTCACTGCCTGTTTTTAGAAATAAAGCTCTTTGAGAAAGAAAATGCACAATAGGATGGAAATGGAGTATCAAATAAAAAGATCTAAACTTTATAAGAAAGACAGCCAACATCGGCTGGAGTAGAGTTCCTAAAAGGAGGCTATTTCATTTTCATTAAAATCCAAGGCTTGGGGCTGAGGAGATAGCTCAGTGGCATAAAAGCATGCCTAAAATCTTCATTTAAGATTTAAGTGTCTTTATATGATGCATTTCCTAATAAGCAAGCAAATACTGGTTTTTTTTTTTTTTTCAGAATGTTTGTAGAATTCTAAGATTACTGAGAACCCTCAATGAGGAATCTGAGGTCAATAGCAGGGTTCTCCTTCTCTTTCACAAACACCTTCCAGGACATTTACCCAGCAAGATCATCCTGCATTGGGAATTAAACCTGAATTCTTTCAATACAAAGTAAACTCCAGTAGAGAGAAGAATACATTTTTTTCCACTCCACCCCCCCCCATGAAATGCTAATTGGCCCCTGAATCTCCAGTAACTTGGCCCCAGTGAGTGTGAAAACGGGTTGAAGTCTGTGTGAAGGGCAGTCTGGGTTTGTCAAAGTATTTTGTGAACTTTTGGCCAAACTTCAAGGACCCTGGCCCAAGCCTCCATGTGTAATGCAATATGAAACCAGGTGAATTTCAGATGGTTTCAGGTTTCCTCTTGAAAATTCGGCCTTGCTTTACCATCAATCATCACTTCCCATTACGATGAAAGCCAACACACCTTTTTGAAAATGAGAAGTGTGTGAGGACTGATGACAGCTAAGCTGCGAACCACCCCTTCACTTCTTTTGCCAAAGGAAGGTTTCTCAGAAGGGGAACAGTTTTCCTCTTACCTGGAAAGGGCAAGCTGAGTGATTTTAATACTGTGTGTAGAAAGAAATGCCACTCAGTGAGTGGGGACAGGCCGCGTGAACCAATCACCACCTACAGAGAGGGGCTGCAGTCTCACCATTTAAGGGTCTCAGTTTTATTCCATTCCCATCCATGACAGCAGATAGCACGATATTAAGATGGGCTTTTAGCTTCACACTAGTTATCAGTAGAATAATCACCATGAGAAACTCAAAGATGAGGTCTAATCCTCATTTCTATATGAAGACTGGAAAGAAAAGGAATATGGAATAACCTTTAACTGCTTTAAGAAACATGAGATATGGCAAAATCCCTTCCAGTTGTGCATCAGCTGAATCATTTGCAAAAGGAAAAAGGAATAGGGGGTACAAATGAGTACAATAATTAAGCAGGGTGCACTTTGCATAAAGACCTACATAGTTTCTGTTCCAACCTGGGAGATTTAAATGTGCTTTTCCACTGTAAAAAATTACTCCCTTCAACCAATTACTCGCTGTTGTGCATACTGACATGAGAAAATTGAAAGGTATGTCTGAACAGAGCCACTACATCATTGGAACAGTATGTCTGAACATTTGGGTAATAAGGCACAGATGTGAAGCAGCAGACTTGGCACTACCAAGGCAACAACAAAGCATTCATTATTGGTTGTGAGGGTTTAAAGGGCCACATTGGAGCAAGCTAGAGAAACGTCCCTCCTCCCACAGTGCTGAGTCATGTTACACCTTTGATCTGCTTAAAAATATACAAAAAACAAGAAATTCAAATGAGTATTATTCAAACATATGATGAAGAGCAATATAAGGAACGTATTAATATTTTTATCTATAATAAAACATACTTATGCAATAGCACATAAAGTTCAACTGCAGAAAAATGCTAGGTCCAAGAGAGCGCCACATGGCTCTAATGGTGCAAAATGATGCCTGTGAATCTGAAGGACCCTGTACTGCTTGAAAAGTGGATGTTGATGACTTTTGGAAGAGATCCTGCCCCTTGGTCAGTTGGTCTGATTACTGCAGGACATTCTATTTGTGGGCATCAAGTTAAGATAATACACAGAATGTACATATTGGTTATTTCTGAGCCCTTTTCACTTGCAAGAGCCATGGTATTTTACTAACACTACTAAAGCATGCAGCACAAGGGCAGTTATGAAGCTCGAGTACTCTCACTCAATAAGTTTAGCACTAGAAATGAATTTTTCTGCCCCAGAAAGGAAAATAATTACTTACCCGAGGTCCCTGGTCACCTTGTTCTCCCTGTAACAAGGATAAGATAAGAGTTTTAACCAAAATCTACGTGTGATGCTTATTTAAAAAGTCAAAGTATAACAGAGTATAGGTTATATCAATATAGGTTTCTAATAATTTCATTAATTTCTGCCATGCATTTTCCTACCTTATCACCTTTTGGACCAGGAGGGCCCTGGAGAAAAAACAAACAAACAACAAACACACAGAGACAAAATATTTAATTAGAAAGGTTGCAGCTTGAATAGATCCACACGGTCAACTGAAAGCTTTATACTATACATGTCTAAGGACATAGAACACAAGTATATTTTGTCATAGGTATATAATATGATGAATGGATTTTCATCAGGTGAACATACCTGTATGAGTACAACCCAGCTAAAGAATCCTAATGCTATCAGCAAGGTCAGAAACTCCTGTGGTAACATGTCCTTGTCACTACCTTCCACCAACAGAACTACCATTCTGACCTCTGACCTTGTGGACTGGCTTATCTACTTTTCCATATAAATATACATCTGGCCTCTTTTTCTCACTAGGTGTGAAACTCATCCGTAATTTATAATGCATAGTTTATGGCTTCTACTGCTTTAGAATATTCCATTGCATGAATATACTACAATATATTTATTCACCTCACTCTTGATGGCCATTTATTTCCAGAAATTTCTACCTTCTTGGCTAACAGTATTGCAATAAAAATCCTAGTACATGTCTTTTGGAGGAAAAAAAACCTGCATGAATATCTGTCATGTGTTTATCTAGGCATGAAACTGTTAGGGAACAGAGTGTACTTATGATTTATTTATTTATTTTTTATTTATTTGCAATTTATATTTTATTATTATTATTTCAAAATTTTATTGATAAACAGCAATGAGACAGTTTCAAATCTAATTGGAAGTACAGTTTCAACAAATAACACACTGCATATATTCTTCTTAGTGGTTAATTGCTGTACAAGATGCAGACTTGAGATCCTATTTACTAACACCATTAGAACAAATCATTCTATTCATTAAGAGAATGCAACTATATATCTATCCTACCTACTTTGAATACTATGATTTAATAGATATTAATAATAACTTTCCAAAGTGGTTCCTACCATCCAAATCCTCATCTGCAATGTATGACAGATGATTATCAATACTTAGCATTTTCTTTCTCTTATTTTATATGTTCTGATGGGGGTATAGTAATTTTACATTTAGTCTATTTTTATAGCGGTTATTAGGCTGAATCCTCTTTAGTATACTTACTAGCTTTTTTCATCTTTCATAAATCATCCACATCTTTTGCTTTTGTTGTATTGAGTTGTCCTATTTATTTGCTAGAGTTCCTTGTATTCGAATGCTACACATATGTACGCATAATGAGGGAGATGAAGAGGTTTTCACATATTCTGGAAGCACGATTGGTCTGCTAGAGTTATGGGAAATATATTTTCCCAGTTGCGGACTGCCTTTGCATTGTTTTAAGGTGTTTGTAGTAAACACATTCTTGATTTTAATGAAACACAACACAGCATTTTTTTCTCTTTATGGTTATTCTTTTTTTGGGTTCCACTGAAATCTTTACTTATCACAACATCATGATCCAACATCTTGCATACTTATTCTAAAAGCTAAAAGCTTTATTATTTTACCTTCATATTTTGATCTGAGTTAACTGAGAACTGATTTTCTGTTGTTATGTGAGGTAAAAGTCAAGAAGCTTTCCCCTCCCAATAAATATCAAATTAACCAAGCACCATGTATCTTTTCTTCATTGTACTATTGTACTAGCTTGGTCATAAGTCAGTTGGACTGATCTTTGACAGAGAGGCCAAATGCATTCTTGGGAAGAAATATAGTACTGGAAAAACTGACTTTCCACATGACGAAAACTAGAACTGGAGCCACGTTCATTACCATGCACTAAACTAAAATCAAAATGGACCAAAGGTCTAACTTTTAAAAGAGAAACACTAAATCTACTGGGAGATAGCATAGGTAGAATTCTGAAGACAGGTGTAGGCAAAGAATTTATGAATAAAACCTTGACTGCATGGGACGTACTTCAAAGAATTAACAACTAATCTCATCCTAATAAAAAGCTTTTGCATAGCAAAAGAAGTCAACAGAGCGGGCCGGGGAGATGGCTCAGTAGAATAAGCACTTGCCTGGCAAGCGCAGGGTCCTGAGTTCAATCCCCAGTACCTCAAAAACAAAAAGAAAGAAAAGAAAAAGAAAAAAGAAATCAACAGAGCAAAAAGATAACCCATGGAGTAGGAAACTATGGCAACAATTCTTCAGACAAAGAACAAATATCTAGAACATACAAAGATCTGAAAAAATATCAGACCCTGCAAATTCAGAGACCCAATCCAAAAATGGCATCTGACATGAATAGATATTTCTCACAAGAAGTACAAATGGTAAATAAATATATGAAAAAATACTCAACAATGCTTAGATTCCATCTCATTCCTGAAGCAATGGCTACTATCAACAAGTCAGCCAATAACAAATGCTGGTGGGTGGGCTATAGGGAAAAGGGAACACTTCTCTCCTGTCAGTGGGAGTGTAGACTGGTACAACCACTGTGGAAGTCAGTGTGCAGATTTCTCAAAAACTAGGATTAGAGATCCTGCTCAACCGAGCTATTGCCCTTCTGGGTATCTTCCCAGAAAAATTAACAGCATCACATCACAGCAATATATGCACTGTTTATAGTGGCACCGTTTGTACTAGCTAAACCTCACAAGCAATCCAAATGCCTATCCACCAATGGATGGATAGAAAGGATTTTTTTTTTTAATGTAATAGAGTATTACTTGGCCATAAGGAAAGATAAAATCAAGAGTCTCACGGCTAAATGGATGGACCTTGAGCCCATAACTATAAATGAAATCAATCACCCACACATGGGTTGATATCGCATTAGTGCTCTGGTATGAGACATTGAAAATGTAAATAAGAACATAAATAGATGTTGTGAAATAGGACGAAACTGTTCAAAAAGAAAAGGGAAATAGAGAGGGGGAAAGGAAGAAAGGGGAAAAATGAGAAAAGGAGGATAAAACAAAAACTAAGCTTTGTGAATGGGAGGGGAAGGGGATTTGAAAGTAATATCATGTATAGATACAAATTCCCTATAATGAATGTGGTCATTACATATACCTAAATTCTACCAATAAACTTAAATTTAAAAAAATTAGGTGCCTATGTATATGTGTGCATCTTTTTGTAAACAAAAGGAATTTCTATTTTATTTGGCATCTATTTTTCCAACTATATTGACTTTTTTTTTTTTTCAGAACCAGGGATTGAACTCAGGTCCTTGCGCTTGCCAGGGAAGTGCTTATTTCACTGAGCCATCTCCCTGGCTCTATATTGACATTTTCTTTGCCTTTAATAAAAACACTGGCAAGAACAACTAATTCAAAAAAAAAAAAAAGAACAACTAATTCCAGGGACATCAACTACATTGTCTTTCCTAATTGCTAAACAAGAAATCACGTTTTGTGGTTTAGCCCTACCTAAAAATTGGAGCATTTGTAACTCAGCCTTAATCTCTCAGCTCAATTTTTAGCAGGGTTGGGAGAAAAGAACAAGTCCAATCAGAAGTGAAGCCAAGGTTCTAATAAACTAGTTCTCATCTTCAGTCCCAGGAAAGATTGCTGTGTCCCTGCAAATAGGAACTTAGCAACACTCCACCTACTAAAATACATTCTTCGAGCTCAACCACAGAGGACCAGCACTGGATTGCCATGCTTAGAGCTGGATTTTCCTGTAAACATTTTGATGTTTTCATGGCATTAATAATAACAACAATATGTCTTCCATGTTGTGTATTTTACCACTGACAAAGTATTATACCTATTACTACCACATCTAACCTTCCCTGCAATGCAATGAGGAAAGTATTAAGATCATCCTCTAATGGAGGCCAGAAATGAACCTCAAATCTTGACTATCTGAGGCCTCTCAGCGTGTCAAGACTTGAACCCTGTGTGTGGGACTTTAAATGCTACAGTTTTGATACTAAGAGTTAGGACACAGATCTGGGTCAAGATTGTCAGAATCAGGCCCATGTATCTGGTTCCCATCCTCAACATGCCTTCTGAGATGCCACACATTGCTATGTCACAGACACCTGACCCAAGTGCTCAGGTTTCAAATGAGAGAAAGGAAGAGGAGAGGGAACAGGGTGGGTGTCGATCACACGCCTCTCTCTGACCCCAAATCATTAACCATTGTGCTACCTTGGTCATAAATCAAAAAAGGGGATCTAAGAAAATTACATTTTCAGGAAAATTTTAATTTCTTTATTGTTTTCAGCAAATTAAACAGTGAAGGATGAGTATAGTCTGTAAATCCATTTCTGTAAATTTGAGCTTAAGGGTTTTCTTTGGTCATCATCGTGCAGACAAAAGTTTACCAGTGCAAACCAAGCTGGATTAATTTTTTTGGAGGGCAAAGGAAAGGCAAGGAAAAGAACTAATGAGATGATAGCTACCATCAAAGCTTTGAGCAATACAATGGAGAATCTAGCCTGGATTTAAATAGCGTGCTATTGAACTCGATTTTTGTTTTAATGTATGTTTGTTGAATGGGTATGCCATTGTCCTGAGCACTGACAGAGGGTATGGTAGGAGGTCGAGTACACAGATCTGTTTCCTGTCCTCAGAACACTAAATCATCCAGTGCCAAGGTCAGACTGTACTAGCATTAAGGCAAAGAGACTTCTAGAAAATCCAGCTACTTGCAGGCCAGCTGTTCCTGTCGACCCCTCTTCAGCACTTACACCCTCATTTCCCCCAAAGGTTCTCCCCTGAATAGTCTTTTCTGCTTTCGCCTGTGAGACCTGAGGCCAACCAAGGCCTCTCTAGGGGCTCCGTTAGGGACCATGGCATGCTGGAGGCTGTATTCTTTCTGAACTCTTTCTACAGTGCAGTACAGTGTGACTCTTTCTCAAAGTCCAGTTACCAGCACGGAAGCCACATTTGTCAACTGGAACTCTTCAGCCTGGGCTCTCATGAACACATGAGAATCTGCACTTGCAACTGAGCGGTAAAGACTCTGTCTTCCAGCATGGGCGTTTCTGAGCAGACAGCACGGCGTCCCGGCACCTGCCAGCCCAGGACGGATGCAGAGCCCGGGGCGACCTCACGCACAGCTGTGCCCTGGATTAGCAGCAGGTGTTTTCTTCTGCAGTCCCTGAAATCCCACTCTTTCTGAATTGGACCTCTTTACTGCAAATGGGAGTTCACTTTGAGGAACAAAATGGGCTACCTTAGAAAACAGTGTTGTAAAGTCTGGGAAATCTGGGATCCATGGTTCTCTTTCTTCCATTTGTTAATGTTATTGGTATTGGAAACTATGGAAAATCATACCAAAAATAGTATAGCAATTGAAAATGTAGTCATTTTCATTTCCTTTAAGAAATAGGGGCCTCAGCAATTTAGATATGTAGACATCTATCCTATCTTTGAATAAACTGTCTATGTATTTAGCACAAGTTTACCTCTGACTAAAACATGGCCATGTGTTCTTTCAAGTGTACACTTTGACCTGGAGCTGAGCAGAGAGTTTTTGGTCCTATGAATAGAATATATATTTTGGGACATTTCTTCTCCAAATCACTAAATTGTTTTGTCTCATAGACTTTTCACTTTGCAAATAACTTGTGTTACCAATGTATAATAAAGTTAAAAGAACTTTTTCTGAGAAAAAACTTGTAAAATCAGAGTTCCTATAAGTATAAATAAAATATGTATGTGCGCATAATTGTGTGTAATTTCTTTCTTAATGCCTCAGCTACAAGTAAAATTATAATTTGGGGAAATTATTATTAAACAGAATATAATAGTTGTAGTTAAGAGCTTGAATTGTAAAGAAAAACAGATCCAGACTGAACTCTGGCTACCATTACCTTGTGACCTGTGGGCAGATCAATTAATCTCTCTGTGACTCATTTCTTCATTGGTAAAATGAAGAACATAATGCTATTTGGCAAAAATGAAGCATTATACATGAAACAACTTTTAAAATGCTTGCCTTACCCATTGTAGTGGTTAAGTACACAGTATACTGTAAATATTTTAATCACAGTAGACACAAAATTTCTTCTCCTGGTTCTCGACCCAAGGATGAAGGTAGTGAATATAGTAATCTTTTAAAATCAAAAGGAAGTCATTGTAAATGTTCTGGGTCAATGGTTGGGAACATTTGGAGAATATGCAGGCTTAATAGTTTATTCTGTTGTTCAGAAAGTACTGCCAAAGAAAACCAGACAAAAAACACTTCACTGTACTTTTTACCATGTTCCTTTTGTGAATAAAACAAAACTGAACTTCAGATCTTCAAAACAGCTAGGTACCCCTAGGATGGACTTAGGTGCTCAATTAATTCTTGCTGAACTGAAACAGAAGAAAAATAACCTAATAAAACTCTGATGTTCAAAGCAGCACCCCATAAAGAATTATAGAAGAACCAGATTCAATGTTGCGGCAAACTGTGTTTATTCTAGTGTCAAACTCTGCTAAGCCAGGGAAAGGAATTATAGCAATAAAGAGATTTATAGCTGTAGTCCTTACACCTTTTACTTTGCACTGAAGATTAAAAGAGATGGAACAGAAAGGGGTGGATAGGAACCAAAATTTAAAATATCAAAACCAACCCTACTTACTAGAAAGCTATTTTTTAACAACTGGTTTTTTTTGAAAGTTTGTCGTGAAGTCTGTGTGGCATCCACGTGAGCCCTCAAATGTGTGTTCAGATTCAGTCTTAAGTCCTATGCAGCTGCAGAAAGGAAGCAATTAGTAGGATCTAGCACTAACAGAAAATTTAGAAAAAAAAAATCAAACACTGAAAGAGCACTCTCAAAAGTAAGACTGGCAAAGCTCAGTAAGGTGAAGGACTTCTGAAGCAGTGGGACACAGAGACACCGATTCCGGCTTTCTTTTTCTAACACAATACAAATTGTATAAGTCAAATTATTGGTGCCAATCCAAACGAGACGTTTGCTCTTCTTCAGAGCATAGTGCTTCACCTCTCAATGTTTTAAGACATTGCTAAAACTTCTTTGTTTAACTTTGAATTTTTTAAAAAGAAATTTATTTTTAAGAGGTCAAATCAAATGAACTCCATGGTGAAAGACTTGGAATTCTAAACATTCCCTTCGTGGAAAGAAAGTATCAACTTGCTGTCTAAATGCCCAGAGTAAGCCACAACTGTACAGCGCTAGCCTACAATACTCTCTCTGTCTTCACCAGAACTCAGATGTATGTGAGGAACCCCCACCTTTAAACTTGGGTCTAGTTTCAATGTTTGATTTCAGCATGTATCCCAGAATACTGTTCCACATAAGGTAGTCTGAGCTACTTAAGAAGTCTGGCTTGAAGGTCAATTTGATTTTTCTTGGCCTCTTCTTTCATATCTTACCGGGCAATATAGGTTTTATGAAATGCAACTGAGGCTAAGGCATTGATTTGCTATGATTCTCAAACTTCCTACGTAAGCTGGGTCTTCTTCATTTTGGTGGATGACAAAGACAATCAACAGTTTCAGTCCAAGCTTCCACAGCGCCTGGGTTTTGCATGGTCCGATTCTTCCTTCCCTTTGCCTGCTGCTGCCTATGGAGTGGGTGGAGCATGACTGGCCCACATGCACATCTCCTCCCACTCTTACCTATCTACCCCTTCCCTGCCTGCATCTCAGCCCTCCCAGTTGCCCTGTGGTCACCAAGTATGGTCCTAGGGGAGTGGGTGCAACACCACCCACTATTGCCTGTGTTATGACCTTATTCTTCTTCCTTATTTTTTCCACCAACTTCTCCAAGCAAAGTTCCATCATGGAAGCAAAAGAAATTGGATTTGAGGATAGAGAGCACAATGAGATAAGACGTTCCTGCAGTCTGGCTTTGAGAGCTGATACACAGAGTGGTCGGAGCATTTCCTTTCAGAAGGACAAGAAAGCTGAGCTTCAGAAGGGAAGTCGAGGAGTAAATCCTCTGGGTCTAGAAAGGAGCTGTCCTAGGCTAAGCTAAAACTACAGCCTAGACACTGGAGCACTGGGGACAAGGGGGTGACACAACCTATCAATGTTCAGCTTGCCCAAATTGTGCCTGGGCTTTGTTCTGCTCTTGCTGGCCTTCCTCAGCTACCAAGCAAACCGTCGAGGCGTACCCCACTACCTGCCGGAGATCTGGACTGTTCTCCAAGTTCAGCCTACACTTCCAACTGCTCGCCAGATGTCTAAGCCCAGAAATGTCCCCCTCAGCGCAAATTCAACTTGCGCAATCCAGACCTCTCCAAGTGTGCTACAAGACAAGCATGCTCCCGACCTGCCTGTTGGGTGAAGCACATTCCTCCAACTGCTTTGGAGCTCAGTGTTGTGTTTGAGAAAATCCAACCTAACGTCCAGACTTCAGAAGTTTAATTTTCCACAAAATCCTGTGTTCCAGGACCCACTAGCCTCTTGGTCACTGGCTCACAGAGTCTGGAAATCTCTCCTAACTTCTTCTAATACACTTTTCTTTTCCTGTTTTGGTACCAGGAATTGAATTCAGGTCCTCACAATTGCTACACAGGCACCACAGGGACCATACCACTGAGGTACTTCCCTGGCATCTCATGCTTGATCAGATTAATTTTTAATTACATGCTTTGATTAGATTAATTTTTCTAGCCCAGTGTGGTGCCATGCCCCCAAAATCCCAGCTACTCAGAAGATGGAGGCAGGAGATTGCTTAAGTCTGGGAGCTCAGGCCCTCCCTGAGCAATATGGTAAAAAAAATTATTTATTTTTTTTCTGAAGCTCATTTCTGGATATATCATTTCTCCACTCAAAAAACTTTAGGGGCCCATTTTACATCCTGCAGTGAAAAATAAGCTCTAGGTAACAATTCTCAGTGGATGTGAAAGTGTTCGGCAAGAGCCTACTGAGAACGAGGCCCACACCGCTTGGCCAGCAGACCACACTGAGGGTCGACGCCATAGCCTATCACACATTTCCCTGATGGTACAACCAAACCTCAGGGATCCTGGCCCTCTGATGAGTGCTGCAGTAGGCTGGGGAAACAAGTGAAAAATTCCCATCAGGAAGCACTTCCACCCACCAGAACACGAGGCATTCTACAGAGAAGACACAGGTCTAGGAGGAGCAAGGAGCAGGAAAACTACAATCAGAGTAACAGACACTTGAGTTTTAATAATGACGTACTGAATGTGGGCTGTGTTTGAATTAAACAAAGCAGCTGTATAAGGACATTTTGGAGACAAAAGTGGGGAAATTTGAATTTGAGCTGGGTATTGATAACGGTAAAGCTTTATCATTCATTAACTTTATTAGGGTCACTAATGAAATTATGTTATGTTTTTGAAATGCCCTATTACAGTATTTACCAATCTTCTGGCATGATACTAGGCTTTGCCTTAAAACAAATCAGCAGCAACAACGGTAGAGCATATGTTGAGCATGTGTAAGACCCTGGGTGAAGTCAAACAAAAGTAAGGAAAAACACTTCATGAAATAACACTACCAAATGGTTCTTCAAGAGGAGCGAAGTCCAGGGCAATTTACAATACTCATTCCCTTGCTTTTTTGAGTGTGTTGCTGCATGCCTATTACCCCAGAACTCTGGAAGCTGAGGCAAGAAGATAA